>NW_013581207.1:1200000-1800000 GCF_000721765.1 Aureobasidium namibiae CBS 147.97
TGCTCTCTCTTGATCCATCTTGGATTTAGAGATCACTGTGCCTTTTTATAGCGAGCATTGGGTTCTACACATCCATGAGAGAGAGGAGCGTAAAGGACTGGAGTTACAAAGTTTAGCACACGGGGAGGATGATTGCTCGTGTAGCAGGACTCAAGGTTAGATGCGTTTCGCATGTTCGATGGTACTGACGCTCTGATCCCTTGTACTCTGCACATCACCTGCCTGGAGAACAAAATCATCTACACAGCCCCTGCAAGAAGTTGCGAATACGTTGACATGAAATTTCTGGATATATTCAAGTGCAAGCCAACTCCAAGCCGTACTCGTTCGATCACAACCTGACTTGACTCAGGCCTCGGAGCTGCAAATCCATAACATCTATTTCTCGTGTTTCGATACCCGACAGTAGGGCCATATTTTGGAGTCAGACAAAACTCTAGCTTGTCGATGGAACCAACGCAGTCTCCTCCAGCGCCATCTCACGGATACGTGCTCTGGCAGAAGCAGAAGCTGCGCGAGCGTACGGATGCTGTGGGGAAGCCACTCGCGCCTCAGTATGTTGAGATGGGAGGCTGGAGATTTGTACGCATCAAGGATCTAGCTGTCTTTGACCGATCGCCATCCTCAGGCTTCTCTCTACCCGAGAGGCTTAAAGAAGAAGATGTTGACGACGAGCCTGAGCGATTGGTAGAGAAAGCCTGGGTCGAGGAATACATCTTTACGGGCTCTCGCGAAAGGGACATAAACGCATTGCATGACTATATCGAAGCTTGTAACAAAGCCATCCACGCTCTCGATCCTGCCAATCGAGAAGCACGAACACTGGCAAGACTAAAGCTCCGTATGGACATGACGATCCTCAAGGAATCTTTGAAAGAGGAGCTCGAAGTATGCCTCGTAGACTACGTATGTCCATCCGCTAACATGATCCAGGTTCTGACTGAGGAGAATGTGGGAGATGACTACCACGGGTTCGACGACGGACTCATTGACGACTGCGAGTTTGCGCGATCGCAGATGCGGCCAAAAGGATATCGCTGGTCCTGTCCGGGGTGGTTGTGAGTGTGTTGTGGTCAATGTCAGCGCGCCTGGTGGCATGTATTGAGTCGGAGCCTGATGGAGAAATCCAAGTTTTCCATTTGATGATGAAGGAGACTCTGTGTGTCGGGGTATCATAATGCAATATCCGTGGCATACCCGCTCAGCCAAAACATTTTCCCAGCCTCAAAACGCCGTCGCTCTTTTCATGGATGATTCGTGCATAAGGAATAAGTTATGCGAGATAGGCGATTACATGTCGTCGATGCTAGTTCCATCGCGACTGAATGATGTTAGTCCAAGCACGCGGGAACAAGGGCAAGTGTGAACTCACGGGATGTACTTGACACCAGCGGCCTCGACGGTAGAGATGATCTCTTCTGGCAGCTGTAAGACACAGTCAGTACAGAAGAAGCGGTATAGATGTGACCAAAACACTTACAATACCGGTAACCTTGACGGCGTAAATTCCAGGGACATAGCTGTCGAGTCGCTGCCATCTGGCAACCCAGCTAGAGCCAGGGTCTGTCAGAGTGATGAGGCCCTCGAAGACCTGGCTGGTGCATTCCTGGATGGCGTCGTCATGACCAGAGAGTTCGAGAAACTCTTCGCAGTTGGGACATCCTTCACGGCGGAAGCGCGAGCCTGGAAGGACGATGCTGCAGACCATGCAGGCGCGCAGCGAGCGGTGTTGTGAAGGTGGTACGAAGTTGGACATTGTGATGTGAGTGACAGTTGGCGGTAGAGACGGGGGTGCGACAGAGTGTGTGCAAAGGAAACGTCGATGTCTTTGTCGCGAGCAGACGATGATGGAGAATGATTGATGATGGACCTCAAAGCGAGACGCATCCAGAGCGCGCTAAGAGTTGCTCACCACGCTTCGGCTAAAACTACAACTTTCCACTCCGCATGGCAGGCACCGCAGGCCAAGCTTTCTCGACCGAGGCGGCGGCGGCGAGCAACACCAGAATGCCATATCAAAGTGTCTGTGCTGTTTTCTGAAATTCCACCATCTTCCACTTTCGACAATCACCCGCATTCCCGAGTCACGCATCTTTTACTCACTTGTTCTGACTTGCTAAGCTTTCTACTTGGTCTATATACTGGCATTCAGCTTCTCCTCAGCCATCTTCTACAACTTATACAATTCACCCCCACCATGACCATGGAGGAGGCCACCGCCCTCAAGAACCAGGGCAACGATGCTTTCAAGAACAAGGAGTGGCCCAAAGCAATCGATTTCTACTCGCAGGCTATCGAAAAATACGACAAAGAACCTTCATTCTACACCAACAGAGCCCAGGTCCGCATATGCTCGCCATCCACCTGCTGCTTCTCCTCACTGACTTCTTCGCGCCAGGCTCACATTCGCCTCGAGGCATATGGATATGCTGTCGCTGATGCTACCAAGGCCATCGAGCTAAATCCTGACTTTGTCAAGGTGCGAAACGACATGCTCAATTTGCCCACGTGCTCTCCTACTTACTCCTCCACCAGGCCTACTATCGCCGTGCCGTCGCCAACACCGCCATCCTGAGACATGCCGATGCTATCAACGATTGGAAGATGGTTGTCAAGAAGCAGCCCTCGGACAAGGTTGCCCGCGCTCAACACGACGCTTGTCAGAAGGTCATCAAGCGTGATGCCTTCCTCAAGGCTATCGAAGCCCCCGATGCACCCTCTGCCGCCGAGGGTCTAGACCTTGTCAACATGGCCATCCCTTCTGATTACGATGGTGTCAAGCTCGGAGACAAGATGACGCTGGAGTTCGTCGAAGACTTGATTGAGCGTTTCAAGAACGGCAAGAAGCTCCCTCTGAAATACGTTTATCAGATTGTTCTGGCCGTCAAGGAAATCTGTTACAATGAGCCCACCATGGTTGAGACACACGTTGACCAGGGCAAGAAGATTACTGTCTGTGGTGACACTCACGGTTTGTTTTCTGCATCACTCGTTGTGCTTAGCTTGCTTACTAACGCTTTCTGCAGGCCAATACTTTGATCTGATGGAGATCTTCAGAATGAACGGTCGCCCTTCAGCCGACCACGCTTACCTGTTCAACGGAGACTTTGTCGACAGAGGCAGCTGGTCATGCGAAATCGCCCTCCTCCTATACGCCTACAAGTGGCTGTACCCCAAGTCCATGTTCTTGAACCGCGGAAACCACGAGACCGACGACATGAACAGAATGTACGGATTCGAAGGAGAATGCAAGGCCAAGTACAACGACCGTACCTTCAAGCTCTTCTCAGAATCCTTCAGCGCATTGCCCCTGGCTACATTGATCGGCGACAAGTACTTTGTCCTTCACGGAGGACTCTTCTCGGACGACAACATCACGCTCGACGACGTAAGGAAGCTCAACAGACACAACCAGAAACAGCCCGGACACAGCGGATTGATGATGGAGATGTTGTGGACAGACCCTCAGACAGCACCTGGAAGGGGGCCCAGCAAGCGCGGAGTGGGACTGCAGTTCGGACCAGATGTGACCAAGAGATTCTGCGAGAAGAACGGACTGGAAGCCATCATCCGCAGTCACGAGGTCCGAATGGACGGATACGAGGAAGAGCACGACAGCAAGTGCATCACCATCTTCTCAGCACCCAACTACTGCGACTCGACAGGCAACAGGGGAGCGTTTATCAACATCGAAGACGACTACAAGCTGCAGTTCAAGCAGTTCGATGCAGTCAAGCACCCGGACATCAAGCCCATGGCTTATGCCAGCTCACCGATGATGGGAATGATGTAAAGACGATGTGGATATATGAGTTGAAGAGTTCTACAGGCGTTTGGCGCAGGTGTGCAGTGCAAAGGTCATGACAGTGTAGCATTTAGCGGGAGGATCATGGCGGGAATCATGCGTGGACGAAGGATGTGAAAGACTAATGTAAGATCATGTCAAGCTGATACAGCACAAGGAAAAGAAAGGATAGAATACAGCAAGATGTTTGTGGATATCAGAGCACTTTCACATGCTTACGACGCAGGTCTTGGCAAGGGTCCAGGAGGGTCAAAGTCAAGAGGGTAATTAGATGCGATGATTGTTGCAAGTGTTTAGGCAGCGCTATGCAATGCACTTTCCCAAGCTGAGTCCGCTGCAATGTCGCTTCACCGTGTCGCTGGCGGCATCGCTCATTGTCCTGTCCGTCTATCTTTTCCTGTGGAATCCGCACTTGGCCTATGCCGCTGAGATAGAGACTCCGAGCCCTGCCTCCCCGCTCATCATACTGGACCACTACGCCCTCGACTTGACAGACGACCTGGAAGACCCACAAGATGTCGATGACGACCAAGATGCACAACATGCAAAAAGAGCTGTGGGAGATGTAGTGACGTTAGGTGGAAGCAACGTGCCGGGCCTGCTTAACATCGAGGCGGGCAACACGACCATCTGGCACTTCAGCAATGCTTCGCTCTGGGCTCCCTACGCAAATCTCACCGACGGCCTCCCAAGCAGCATCGATGATGGCGACACGGGTGACTCTGGCACCATCTACAAGCGCCAAAATCCCTCGACCCGCCTAGTCTACATCTCCGTCACGACTTGTCTACAACCACAGTGGAATGGCTCTACAAACCAGACGACTACTCCACCTCAGCTTACTCTCTACGTCTCTAACGCTACATCGAACAAAGAGCCCGGCCCCAACGCTCCTGCCAACCGCCAAGTGGCCATCACGCTCAATGAGGGTTTCGCCAATTACTCAATGAATGCTACCACAGACATTTACATGTCCGTCCACGCCCCCGAAGTGCCCGCAAACTTCTCTGGCATCTGGAACTACGAGATCGCCGCCTCCATTGACAACTACTATCACGGCGCCCACCCCGATTCGCCCTTCCTCTATCTTGTCGACACAGACACCCACGCCGCTCTCCTCGTTACAAACAACTTGACTCAGGCCAATCCCAACGAAACCACCTACCAACAATGGATGAACCTCACCTCGCCCTTCACCGTTTTTGTCCAGCCCACCCTCGACAGAAGCCTGGATGGTATGAGGAATAGTTACTGTGGCATGACCCATGCCAGCATCAACAATGCTTCAAGCTCGGTTCAGTCAGGCATGATCACCCGCGGTTTGGGCCACAAGCCCAAGGAGCAGTTCTACATCCAGGAACTGAATGGTAGCACCTCGTACTTTGGTGTTCTGGCCATGGAAGGTAATTCCACAAAGACCGGCAGTGGCGTCGTCGGTGGTGGAGGTCAAGTCTGGCAGCCTGTCAGCTTCAAAACAAAGTCGGACAATAACTGTGCACTCGTCTTCAACCTGACTTTCTGCCACGATGTTGCTTACGCCGTGCCCAGCAATCAGGACAGATATCCGGATCAACCCTCTCTGAGCGCTGTCTACGACTCGTACGCGGCTGGACTGTATGAGAACTTTGCCAAATCGCTGGACCAGATTCCTTGCAACACAACTTTATCGGCACAGTACTCACCTGCCAAAAACTGCGACGACTGCGCCGATGCTTACAAGCAATGGCTTTGTGCCGTCACCATGCCACGCTGCGAGGACTTTTCCTCCCCTCTGCCATGGCTACAGCCTCGCAACATGGGTCAAAAGCCAATCAATTCGTCTTCTTCTTCCATCGGCAGCATGCCCAATCCAGACATGTTCCAGCAAGTTCAGGGCCAGCTAGACCAACAATACATCCCCATGACCTCTGCCCCTAGCGACAGCGACGCCTTCCGCCAGACCTATGGGTCCGTGAGCGCAACCAACAGCTCCCGCAACCCGAGCATCATCGTTGACCAGATTGCCCCTGGGCCCTACAAGGAAGTCAAGCCTTGCGAGGATCTATGTTTCAGTCTTGTCCGCAGCTGTCCTGCTGCTTTGGGATTCGGCTGTCCAGATCCAGGCAGAGGGCTTGAAGTCGACTATGGACAGAGAAGTGATGATGGACAGGTCACTTGCAGTTACCTTGGTGCGGTGTATTATTTGAATGCCGCACCTACTGTCAGTGGTACTTCTTCGCTGGCTGTTGCGGTTGCTGTTGTGTTGTCGTTGTGGATATTGGGTTGATAGAGACGGATTAATGGATAGAGGTTCGTTTAGCATAGCGTTCGGTGTTTTCTTTTCACAAGTCTGGCACTTTTTGGGGGCTTTTTCTTACTTGCTCTTTATGATACCAACATTGTTCTTTTCTCATCATACATCCCTTCCTGCCTTTCCTTGCCGTGTCGTCACCTCATGCGATAATTGCATCTCAAACCACACCAACCGGAGACGAGGAGCCCCATAAACATCTGGTCTGAAACAACGTTTTCCTTGGTTCCTTCCAGAAGATCTTGAAACCTGTGAGTGGCTTCCACGCATCGACCCGCCTTTCCAACAAGGTGCAATGTCTTGTGTGGTGGGTTGCCCTTCTGATGCTAGGTTTCATGTTTAATATCTGCGTTGAACTATGGCATCACAGCCCTGATGATCGCTCTTTCTGTACTCGGCACTTGTAAAAGCACATCACTGAGACGCTGAAGATTCATTTCGTCTTTTTGCGTGGTAGGTTTCATTTTGAATCTTGCTTGTCCCGAAAGACAGATCATCTATGTGATAGGTAGTTCTATATACATTATCCAATCCTTCTTAGAAAGGATCATGGTAGAGTTGTTGGTTGGCTATGTGTTAGATTCGACAAGAAATGTACACTTTGTATGTGGCTGTTTTCGCCGTCTTAGTTGGAAGAAGACCTCGTGAGATCTGGTGGGTGGAATATGTCAAAGTGACCGCCGGGGTATATGCAATAAAATGATGAACAAAAAATAAACAGAAAAATAAAAACATTAATCGTGACCAGAGGTGAATCGAATTCGCTTATCTGGAAGCGATAATAGCGAGAGCAATGATGGCACCAATCATGGCGACACCCACAAAACTCATGATGCGGTTGAGATTTCTCCACCAGCGAGCCTTGAGATACTTGCGCTCCAGATCCCAGTTCCTCATCTCGACCTGCAATCCCTGAGGGTAGTTGCTTTTCTCGCCTTCGAGTTCGGGGATATCTTGCAAGGCCTCAGGGTTGGTCATGATAGTTTCCATGGGTCGATGCGGCAAGGGAAGGAAGGCGGCCACCATCCAGAAGAATGGGCACAAGAAACCAAGGCAGAAGAAGAGGATCTGGCGGTTGCCGCGAGACAAGATTAGAGTGTTCAGGGCCTCGTCGAAGCTGGGAGCGCGCCAGGTGGAGAGACGGTGGGAAAGGCGGCGGGAAGGTGTGAGGTGAGGAGGTGTGTTGAACATGTGGCTAGCGGCAAGAGATTGCGGATAGTTGGAAGAGGTGTATGTCTGATCGCGGGGTATCGCGCGTCCAGAATTGACTGTTTTTTGGCGGCGAGGTGGTTGGAAAGCTGGTACGGAGTTGTGCCTGCCGTTGCGAGGGATCGTTGTAATGATCATGCTGTCCGTCGAGCTTGAGCTAGCACTGTCGTTCTCGTTCTCGTTGTCGCTGAAGTCGAGCTGGCTCTCGTCGACATACAACTCAGCGAGACTACTACTGCGCGTGACAACAGACATGGTGTTGGTAGACTGGCTTTGGTTCATGTTCGCTCGGGGACGATAGGGCCGGAAGATGCTAGGGAGGAAGTGAGAGGATTTCGGAGAGTTGCTGCGAGGTGTAGGTCCTTGTGACTGTGGCGTACTCATCAGGCTGTTCCCTGCGCTTTCCCAGCGACGATGATGAGCCCATGGCATCATGTGCATAGAACTGGCCGAAGGCTGTGGAGGCATCTGCCCATCTGAAACAGCAAGACTGGCAGTGCTTTCATTTCCATGTGGAAAGTGTAGCTTTCCGCGATAGAAAGACTTGGCCCACTGCGGGAAGATAGAAGAGCCATGAGATCCTCGATCTGGGTTGTACAGCGATGCCAGAGTGTGGTTCGAGCGCGCGGAAACTGGGCGAGGCTCTGAGGCTGCTCTCCCGCGAGACTTGAGGCCCGATCTCTGAGTACGCAACGGATGGAATTGAAGTTCAGCAATGGTGTCATCTTGCTCAGAAGGGTTCTCAGCAGCAAGTTCGTATATGCCTGACGAGCTCGGATGAAGGATCATTGGGCTACTCAGCTGCTGAGTATCATGAGGGCTGCTTGAGAACAAAGGGTCAGGAACCGCGGAATTCTCTCGATTCAATTCCCACCGAGAGCTCTCGGTCGACACGGTTTGGTAGTTGCTGTCGGTCAACATCGACGAGTACGAGCTGGAGCCGCCGATAGTCTGGCGTCTGACATACCAGTTGCCTGATTGTGAAGATGGGTGCACCACCGGTGGTGATGTAAATATGTCAGCTGAACTTGAACTGCTCATTTCGCGTATGATAGACTGGCTGGAAGGCTCTGACTCTGATGCAATGGTAGAGAGATTTGACAAGCGCACTGCACCGGCCGACGCTGAATGCATGTGCGATCGCTTCTTGGTGACGGAGAGTGGTGGCAAATTCTCAGCCTCGCTGGATGACCAGGCGCTGCTTGCAGACTGAGACTGAGCTGTGGGCGGCCGGACCTGTGCGTACTGAACCGATGTCATGCTCTCATTGGATTTGGCATAACGGACGACATTATATGAGTTAGAGCTTGAGCGTTCTGACGGTGTGCTCGAGTACTGAGATGGCGAGCTCACATCGTAGACCTCAACATTCGGACCTGAAGATCCTGATGCACTTCGTGTAGCCACGGATCCGGATCGTCCATGTTGGGGTTTCAAAACGACGTTCTCTCTGGTGGTGTCAGAGCTTCGTGTAACTGGTCTCGATCCCGACGACGAAGACGATGTCACTGGACGTATAGTAGACGATTCGAAACTCGTCTCTACGACAGCCGGCAATGCCTCGTCCTCAAGTCTTTCCTTCTCACGCATTTCGGATGCAATAGGTGTTGGTGTGTTTCGTAGAGTTCCATCCATGGAGAAGCGAGCACTTGTTGGTGAGAACGAATCATCGTTGCAGTATGTATCCGCAGCCGAAGTTGTCGTCGATTGAGAAACATTTGAGGAACGCTTAGAATATCTGTTGTTCGAAGACTGCGCCGAAAGTCTTCCATTTTGGCCGGCGGAAGGTTGTAGCTTGGAATCGCGGCTCGAGCTTGCTTTGTCGTTCTGAATAGTGTAGCCGTGCTTTGAGGCTTTGGTGGGTTGCGGCACCTGCGCTGGCTTGTGTGGAACGGGATTTTTATTATGAGCATTCTTCAGGCTGGTGTTGGAGCCGACAAGTCGAATGGTTGGTTGTTCGCCGTTATCCCGATTAAGGTCCGAGGGCGTCCGTTCATGCAATGCGATGCGACTTTTTGAAGAAGCCGGTCTCAGGTTGAATCTGCCATTTTTGTCCAGCTCGATGGACTGCCGCGGCGAGAAAAGACGGCCAGACATATGGGATTAGAAATGATCGAGGAAATGAAAAATAATGTTGGGTTAAAAGAGTGACAGGGTATCTTTAGACGGAACAATGAGCGGAATAGCACTAGTAGATCGACATTTCAAAGAGCGCACGGAAATAGCTCCAGAGAGAGGCCCAAGACGCGTCTCGAGTTGGGCGAAGAAAAAAAGAAGGCTGGCAAGCGTGTCGAGCAGGAGCGACGGGCGATTAAGAAGACAGCTCTGGACAACGCAGAAAAGATGGCGAGTCACGATAGGCGGGGAGAGGCGGGTCGAAATAGATTGTAGGGCTGCTGGAAAGAGCGTAACTGGTGGGATAAACGAGAGACTGAGGAAGAGCCAAACCTCTGCCATCAGAAGTGGCAGACGGGCGTCCATATGAAAGCAGTCGACACGTCCGTGCCATAGGAGTCAAAAGAGTCTATCGGCCACACAGTAGGCATTACGCCCTGAACCGGTTATGGGAGATGAGGTCCACCCGGACGAGAAGCTGTCAGGATGGCCGGTTCGAAGAGGCGTCCACACGTTGCCGGCACCAAGGGGCGCTGGCTAGCGCGGAAACGACATGCTCCGTCCCTGAAACGCCGTCGAGTCGTGTCTCTGACAGCGATAGGAATCGCACCAAGACATGAGTCTGCACAACATTTGATACGCGAGGCCGCAAACGGGTGTCGCGAGAGGCTTGGTTGTGCGGTCTCTCGGTTCGCTGATCATCCAAAGCACATACGCCTAGGAAATTGCGAGAGATCAGCCAGCGCAACGTGCGAACCTCTTTCGCGGGACTTGCACGCGCAGATAAGCAGCGCACTGGCAACCGCAGGCTTGGGTCAAGAAGCATGGACGTCATTCTCACACAGCACCCGAGACGAACACATACATCATTGAACACTTCTCGAGCATCGACTTTGACAATCGCTTGGTCGTTCGTTATTCCTCGAGACAGACCTCGAAATTCCAGGGACGAGTGATTACGCTGTCGATTGCAGATAAGCAGCGTTTCAACTGCTGGCCGTTTTGTCATCTCCAGCTTCCCCTTTGCTATTGTTGTCTGCAGACAACGCCTGCCCACACGCCAGTCCTGAGCTTACCGTTTGTTCTTGCCGTCTTGTAATCTCCTACATCAAAACACCTCACGCAAGAAGGAGGCTTCGGCGTTCGCGGCGCGTCTGTCAAGCATAATCGGCTTGCCTCCATCATGGTTCCCACGAGTAAGTGCATATCGATACAGCCCGACACAAGAAAAAATTGAAAAATCAAGCAGCTTGACTATCTATCCGGCATGTCATGTATATCGACAAGCGACGTTGTCAGGTGGAACCGTAAGAACTGACCTCTATCTTCTGTGACAGTACCAGTGTTCAGTCCTCACGTGGCAGGTGGCCTAACCGTCCTTTTCACCATCATCTACATTGCTCCCTTCTATTTTTCACCCACTCTTCGAAGCAACTCCATCGCCAATCGTAACACTCCTTCTGTGATCGAGGCCCGCATCCGCGCTGTAATCTGGAGTTGTGTGGTCAGTATAGTCATCACTGTCTGTATCCACCTTCTCAAGGGTCATCTCACCGTTGGAGAAGTGCTTCACCTACTCGGCGTGTATCCCGTGAACGTTATCGATACTGTCAAGTCTTTTCTGCTTGTAGCCATCCTCTTCGCCGGTCCTCTGTCCGAGAGAGCAATCGTCGAAGGAGAATGGAGAAGCTGGGGAGGTGCCGCGATCAAGGAAACGGTCTATGACGACCTGATAGGTTGGCGCAATCTCGTCGTTGGCCCTGTAAGCGAAGAACTGGTGTTCAGAAGTCTTGCAATCTCACTATTCGTACTGGCCAAGGTACGTAGATGATGAACAACTGTTCGCATTATGCCGTCGACGTTCTAATCACCCACGACAGGCATCTGCACAGCGTATAACGTTTACCTCGCCGTTGATTTTTGGCGTGGCTCACGTACACCATTTGCATGAACACATCAACTCTTCTCGCCGTCCTGGAGCAAGCTATTTGGCTACCGCCTTGACCCCTTCCGTCATATTGCCTGGCCTGATTCGCTCCATCTTCCAGTTCCTGTACACCTCGCTGTTCGGAATGATCGCTGCCTTCATCTACGTGCGTACAAGTTCTCTCGTAGCATGTATCCTTGCTCACAGTTTTTGCAATTGGATGGGTCTTCCCAGATTCTGGGGCCGCGTTGGTGAGGAGGTTGGAGAGGAAATGCTAGACCAGACACACGGCGCCGATGGCAGTGTGGCTGACACCTTACAAAGTGGCACGCACGGTCAAAGACTGTCTGTTACTTGGACACTTGCATACTACGTGGTACTCTTTGCAGGCGCGATTGGGTTCTGGAAACTTCGGTGGTCATTGACGAACAGTCATCTGGCTTTGGCACAATTCTAGATAGACGGTCTGTAGCCATGCTATGCCTCTCCCTCGCTCGCACCCGCCATGGGTGCGTCCGATTGCCAGTGCTCAACCTCAACACCAAGAATACCGGTGACTTCCTTCACATGGTGCGAAAGCATCTCCTGCATGTCGTTGCCATCACTCTTCTGCAACGAACCCCACTTTCTCGACGGAGCCTTCGTCTTGTGTCTCTCCCAAACATAGTGGTTTTGGGCGACAAAGATCTTTGATTTGTCTTTGTACCATCTGTCCAAGAAGTCATCCGTCGTGGCTCTGTATGATGGCAGGGCGCACGAGTCTGATATGAAGCCGAAGATCTTGTCGACTCGTTCTCTACACCTATCATTCTTCTTCAAGAATCCGATCAAGCTTGAGTAGGCTTGACCAACTCCCATCAAGAACATGTGGCTTGCATCACTCAATCTAGTTGGTATATCAGCTTTCCATCCTTGAATTGACGTGGTCACGTCATTCAGATGCTTACTCGATGTAATTCTCCCACAAGTACTTTGCGAGCAGTTCAGTTTCGTCGATTCTCTGCTGTGCATCTGCTTCTTCGGCGTATTCATGGTTGTCGTCAACCTCTGTGAGATGCTTTGGAATGTTTATGTCGATCACAGCAAATCCCTGGTCGACAGCCCACTGCAGGTATTGCTTTACAGAATCAGTCTTTGCACAAAGTCAGCGTCTGTCGAGCTTGGTCAAGAAACGAAGAAACGTACCAGCCAAGTGTTATGTAGCTGTAACTCTCGAGTTCTCGGATCCGTGTCGCCAGTGAGCTCTGGAGGGTCATGGAAGATGACTAGGAGCGGGCGAGCTTCGGCGTGGTTTGGTCTGGGATGCGATATTAGCTACGCACACAGTCTGGAATGATCATCACATAGACTCACGTGGCCAACACTTGGTTCTTGAAGCTTCTTGATGCCTTGCTGTGCGCAATGAAGAGGCTTGACATTCCAAGGTTTTCCCAGAGCCATGCAGCTTGATAGTCCCTGACAATGTCGTGCAATCTCTCAGCTTTCAGCTCCCTCGTCCTTTCGGATGGGTTTCTGGGGAACAGACACGGCCAGTATTTTGCTTGTTGGCGGAGTACTTCCTCAACCGTGTCTACACCGGATGGTGTGGGTACCGCATTAGCGATTCTTCCAGGTGGCTCGCCCATCAGTGTGCGGGTGACTGCAAGGGCTGAGATTGCGATAGACCTCAAGTTGTATCCTCCTTCAAGACACACGGCGATCTTTCCATCAGCTAGAGACATGAGCATGCGGGTCATGTGGCCATATCCTGCAGGTGAGACATGGCACTTGCCCAACATGTCACCCTCTGCAGCATCGAACCCAGCAGAGACAACCACAAGGTCTGGGTTAAAATCTTGTGCAATCGGCATGACGATTCGTTGAAATGCGAGAAGGTAGTCAGCATCCCTCATGCCGGCTGTTCTCCATGGGATATTGACGTTCATTCCAGCACCGGGCCCTTCACCACAGTGGAGATGATCTCCGGCAGGTCCAGCAGGGTAGAATTTGCCTCCTTGGTGGACATGCAAAGAGATGTAAAGCACATTGGGGTCCTTGTAGAAGGCCTGCTGTACCCCATTGCCGTGATGAACGTCCCAGTCAAGGATCAGAACTTTACGACACGCGTCTCCAAACTCCTTCTGACAGGCTTTGACTGCGATAGGTACGTTGTTGAAGAGACAGAACCCCATGGGCTCGTTATGCTCAGCGTGGTGTCCTGGTGGACGGATGACTGCAATGGCGTTCTTGACATGGCCATTGAGGATTCCTCGACATGCTTCTATGGCACCTCCAGCTGACAGCCTTGCACACATGGGAGTGTTCTTCGAAAGGTAGATGCTGTCCATGTTGGAGCCCGCTTCGTGGAGAAGGTCGTTATCCCAATGCTCGAGGCTGATGACCAAGTCCCATACTCTCTCACTGTGCACAGCGCAAACCTCTTTCTTTGTCACGAATCTGGCTGGAATTCTTGCAAGGACAGACGGCGCCAGACTGACCGTGTTGGGATCGTCAACCAAACCTGCATCAACCAATTCCTTGTAGATGGCATAAATTCGTCTAGGATCTTCCGGGTGTACTCCTTGGTTGACCTCGGGGCGTACCTCAACATGGAAGCGCATGCGAACGTCATAGACCAGACCAGTTTGCGAAGTCGAATACGGTAGGTGTGCCATACCCTTTTGCGGTATTGAGATGACCTCTTGCCGTAAGGAAGGTGATCTAGAGGTGGGAGCTCCGTCCCCATTTGATAAGTTTTGATGCTTTGTTTGCGCGATAGGCGATCTCATATCTAGCACAAACGGATCCATCTCTGTCGTGTCCATGACATTGTCCATGAGATGGTCGACGTCCATGTTTGAGATATTGAAATTGTCCTGTGCTCACGGCATTACACCATGGAAGTTTGCTTGATCATTGTTAGCGAATTATAAACAGCTTTTCAAGTGAAGTTGTTCTCTTGATTGCTAGTGGTAGATCGATAAGTGAAAGGAGATGTAGGTAGAAGTGACATACGGCGCGAGTCGAGGAATCTGGGGAGCAGTCTAGTAGGCTTTCGTAGCGTCCGGAGAGCTAGCTCTGTCTGGTACTCCTATACAGATGATGGTATCAGAAGGTGATGCAGCGTGGAGGTAGTCGACCATCTAGTCCGCGTTAGAGCAACAGCGCGTCGTGATGGACGGCATCTTCCGGAACGAGCGACATGGTATGGAGCAAACGATGAACTACACTTCTGATTTACAGAGCAATGGACAATTCTATGACTCTCAGGTACATGTAGCAATCGAGATGTTGGGGTTGTACACAATGTGCTAGATTGTCTGGTTGCTGCTTTGTTTTGTCTGAAGCAATGATACCTCCTTCTAAATTCGACCAGCGCTTGATCTCTACAAAGAATGGCTACGAGCAAATCATCTACCAAGCAAGTAAAGATTTCCCAAGCAAAGCTCGAGCCGGTAGTTGGGTCATAGAGAGGACCTCGAACACATATAGCCATGCCCCATACATTTACCTAGTGACTGAACCAGGTCCCACGATGGTCATGTCCTACGAGTCAGGGTGCTCCGGGCATCTTGAACCTTGAGTGCCCTTGTGTCAGCATTGTGCAAGCAACGTTGTTCAACATCTCAACAGCAGCAGGAGATCTTGTTGTTTGTTATGCATATTCACCATGAGCCGAGTGCAATCCGAAACGATCGACTGGCCTCTCGCCGGGTGAGCACTCAATCGCAGACCAGTTTGTCCACCTGATCCAAACATTGGTATCTCGATCGCACGTGAGTTGTGTATAAGGACTTGGTACTCGAACACGAGTCTTCATACCACCACAAAACACGGAAGTCGAGCCTAGAGATTCAACGATAAGTCGATGGTGTGATGCTTTTCCGCCATCCGGAAATAGTGCTAGCAAATCGCTGCTTATATCGCGGGAGGCGCGAGAATGTGAGTTAAGATCTTGGCGCGTGCACCGAGCTGACTCGACAGGCACCGGCACTTGCGAAAATGTCTGTTAAGTCGGCCAAGACTTCCCGATCTACGTGGGTTAATTCCGATTAATGATCACTAAATTTCCAATCTAGACTTTGTAAGCGCGGATCGAAGACCCGCTGTTGATTGTCAGTTAAGTCGGGGATTAACATTGTATATAATTGCGTTCCCATCCCTGCCAATTGACGTTTCTCCCTCTCTCCATCTCTCAATTCACCTATTCCTTTGTCACTTTCACTCGTAGCCTTCTGCTATCCACACATCAAAATGGCTCCCAAAGTCGCTATTGTCTTCGTACGTCCCCTCCACACTTGCCCATCATGGTCATTTGTTTTTTCCGAGCTCGGAGCTTGGGCCTTGTAGCATTAGTTGGACACGATGAGCTGACAGTCATGTTGCATGCAGTACTCGATGTACGGCCACATCCTCAAGATGGTCGAGGAGGAGGCCAGAGGTATCAGAGAGGCCGGCGGTCACGTCGACATCTACCAGATCGAGGAGACTCTCACCGAGGATGTCCTCGCCAAGATGCACGCCCCTCCTAAGACCAACTACCCTGTCCTCTCCGACCCCAAGACCCTCGAACAGTATGACGGGTTCCTCTTCGGTATCCCTACTAGATACGGCAACTGGCCCGCTCAGTTCAAGGCCTTCTGGGACAAGACTGTAAGCTACACGACGTGGATTGAAGCTTGCAACGCGTACTAACAGCCCATCAGGGCGGTCAATGGCAGACTGGTGCTTACTGGGGCAAGTACGCCGGTGCCTTCGTTTCCACTGCCACCCCCGGCGGCGGTCAGGAGTCCACCATCATCAGTGCCATGTCGACCTTCGTCCACCACGGCATGATCTACGTTCCTCTCGGCTACAAGACCGTCTTCGGCACTCTCGCCGACCTCACCGAGGTTCGCGGTGGCTCCCCCTGGGGTGCCGGTACCTTCGCCGGTCCCGATGGCAGCAGACAGCCCTCCGAGAAGGAGCTCTCGCTCGCCTTCGAGCAGGGCAAGGCCTTCTGGACCGCTCTTACCAAGCAGAACTTCGCATGACTGCATGATGGTGCCGCGGGTGCGGTGACCAGCAGCAGCAGACAGGAGCCTATCGGTGGTGGTGCACCAGTCACCGAGCCCAGCCAGACGGAACAGAAGAGCACAGCACCTGTACAAAAGCAGCAGACCTCGACTGAGCCCCAACACAAGGAGGAGCACGACAAGTCTGGTCCTTGCGGCTTGCCTGTCAAGTGCATCCTCTCCTAGTTTTTGATTCCCCATCCTGCGTTGCTTGGTAGATGTAGACTCGAATGATTATACCCCCTGTTTTTGCTATCAAATCACTCTCCACTTGACCTGTTGAATGATGATGACTTGTGACTTCGTGGAATTATACAATTGTTGAATAGCAATCACGTTATGATGATGAACACTCGTGAGGTATGTGCAATTTGGGTTGGTCATTAAGCATATAATGTTACATGTGGCAGTATGTGAAGCAAGCCATAGCAATGAGGGCCGCACGCCGTCCTGATTATTCTTTTTCCATCAGGAAGCGTGGTTAGACTCTCAGTCAGGTTTTTGAAGAGCAAGTCCTGCAGAACGTTCTGCTGGCTCAACCTGAAGATCGATGCTAGAGGACTGCCGTCGAGATTATTGAGGATGCATCAAAGAAATGGTTGATCGCCTCAAGTTCCAGCAAGAGCACTGGCAATCTGCAAACTTAGATCAAGAATGGTGAGGTGTTCGTCGCTTCCGTCGATCAATCTCTTGTCTGTCTGCGAGAAAGACATGACAATGCGATTCTTCTTTGGGTTATCGATCGAGTCATCCATGAGGATCTGTTCGTACAGTTGTGACACTAGCTGGGTAGCGCTCCAGCCCTCTGCGACCAAATCCTGAACCACGCGAGAAACAGCATCATAAACTGAAGCTCTTGTGTTGGGCTGTATGGCTTGAATTAGGCGGTCGACAGTACGATTAGGAACCACGCCAGCGATTTCTTCGACGCTGCGCACCGAGACTGATCGTGCTGTGGCTTGATCGTCAACGTCCATGGCATCGTCATCAGGTTTTGATTGTTCTGCACCGGCGAGACGAGCAGCCGACTGTAGAAATGTGATGGCTTTTCGCAAGTCACCCTCAGCGCAACGGATCAGAGTGTCAATAACTCCATCATCGAGCTTGACCTTCTCCATGGCAGCAATGTTTTCCAATCTCTTGCGAGCATTGCTACCATCCAAGCTCTTGAATCTGAACTTGCTGCATCTACTGGCCAGAGGATCGATGATGCGTGTGACATAGTTGCAGATAAGGCAGAAACGAGTGATTTTGCTGTAGGTCTCCATTGTGCGACGCAGAGCAGATTGGGCGTCCTGGGTCATCGAGTCTGCTTCGTCGAGGATGATGATCTTGTATGGAGGACACGGGTATCTTTTGCGGTACTCTTCGCCAGCGGGGCCAGAGGGAGGATTTGATAGCTGCATGCGGGCAAAGTCCTTGACCTTCTCACGGACGATGCTGATACCACGTTCGTCTGAAGCATTGAGCTCAAGGACACGGGTCTTGATGAGTTCGGGGCCATAGAGCTGTTTTGCGAGAGCGAGGACGGTCGAGGTCTTGCCGGTGCCGGGAGGACCGTAGAAGAGCATGTGTGGAAGATTGGCGGATTGGAGGGTTCGGCGAAGGACATCGACGGTGTGCTCCTGTGATGAGACATCGTCGAGCGATTTGGGGCGGCTGAGGACGAGTTAGCTGCTGTAGATCGAGTAGAGAGGTGGTGACGGACTATTTCTCGACCCACGGCTGCAGGCGATTGTCAACCTTTGGACCAGTAGATTTGGAAGAACCCTCTCCCGAGGCTGTAGCAGCAGCAGCGGCCTTGCGAGCCTTGATATCGAAAAAATTCGCCATGGTTGTATGTGATGAACGAGTTGAGTCAATCGCCAGACGAGAAGCACTTTCAGGCACGCGTCAAGGAAGTCGCGTTCCAATCAACGCCCGGAATGGAAGGGAAGGAGCGACCGGCCGGCTCGGCGTCATCGGCAGCCGGAAGTCGAAGACATGCGACCTGCGACTGGCTTTGGTCGTTTAAGCAACTCGCTTTCCTGATGTATTTGTACACGATACTGGAGTAATGCCGAGTGACACGACACAGCAACACATGAATGCCCGGAAATGAACCATGAGCCCGCCTCGACGCTCCCGCTCGACCATGCGCAAAGGAGCGATCGTGTGAAGCGCAACAAGGCCACCTTCAACAAGAAGCGTCACGCCTTCTTGCAAGACTTGCTGCGCAACATCGACCTCTTGATCTATGCTGAGCTGTCTGCCATCTACTACATGGAGTGCGCCAACACATAGCACCACTCCAATCCCGCATCCTGCTAACCGCACTCCAGCTGCTCCTTCATCCGCTTCCTAGCTCGAGCAGTCATACAATTTATCTTTCTGACACCCAAACCCGCCTTCCTTCCCGAGCCTCCACATCCTAGGCCCTATCTCGCTGCCATCTTTGGTTCCAACTTGTTGATCATTCTCTTGCATATACTCCTCCCCCAACCCGAAGCTGGCGAGGCTACCAGAGGCTATCTACATGGCGGCCTGGCCATGGACTTTGTCGGCCAGAAGGGACCCACGTCAAAGTTCCATCTGGTCCTGCTGGATATCCTGATACTGCTCATGCAGCTTGTTCATCTGGCTGCGTCTACCACTCGTCAACGAGTGAAGCAACAGACTTCTTCGACCACCACGCCTCCAACAGCAGTTCAGAACCACGACTTTGAGGAGCGAGGCCAGCATAGAGCTGACCACCAGCCGGTAGATCAAGAGTTGCACTCCTTGAATCCAGCCCACGGCCCCCCAGAAGGCACCGAGTCAGCTGCTCAGCCAGATGCAGAGACAGACGAGAGACAGGCTCTGTTGGCCTCGACGGCGCCCCGCACAGACTCGTACATCTTTGACGCCTTCAACAGCGGTGAGATTATGGTTGCCCATCTAAATCTCTTTGATGTGATCAAAACACATTTAAAGGAGATGCGTGACCCCGTTCAGCCCACGAGCACGGCTCCTTCTACGGCCGGTGGCCTGCGTGCCAGACTAGCAGACCGCAGTGCCTTTTTCCGCATGCGGATTGGTGGTGATCGTATTTTCAATGTCTAGACTGGCGTGGCCAAACAAACTGTTATTTCCAGCCCCAGCTTCTCCAGACTGTTCCCCGCCTAGCTTCGGCTTTGGAAATTTGGGGAACGTTCAGCCACCTCCGACTGTATAGAAAGCATGACGCCTTGAAACATCTGTCTGTTGCACCTTCTCCTTCCATCTGGTGCTTCGTACATGCCGTATTTAGACGCTACCGAGTTTTCTGGAAGGCGACACCGCCGAAGTCCGAAATGTAAAAACTCGTTTTCTCGCGGCAGGGCCGACTTCCGCGTCAGCAACCATCACACGCGCCAAATCGTCCGTTAGATCCATTGCTTGCACCATCTGGCGTCTTGCCCCAGTCATGTCGTTTACTTGCACCATCGGTGACTAGGTACGCGAAGAGTACTGTAGCCTCATTGTCTCGCGATCTCGTCAACACACGTCAATCTCCCTCTGTATCACACAATGCCACGAATCTGCATTGGCGGTACCACCTTGCCAAGCGAATGCTTTCGACTTCATCACTTCATCTCCTCGGCCACCATCGTCGTCGCTTGTCAATTTCGCACGCCAAACCCCTCCTCCTAGCGCTTCGTGATCAAAACCACCGTGCTGGGTACGTTCTCACACTACCATGAACCGTTTAGGGAGGGTGACTGGAAAATAGCTTCGCAAGCCGTCACGAGATCTCTTCTGTTTGCCGACGCGGGCTTGGCCAGCTAGCCATGGGAGTTCTTGTTACCCCATACAATTCAGAAATTACCCCATAGAATGCAAGAATGTGTTCATCATCCATACTGTGACTAATGGTCTGCAAGCCTTTTGCGATCCTTTGCACGTTTTGCTCATTACCTCTGCTGTGGTCCGATGCTACCCACGTGAACACTGTTGTAGGGCGTCCATCGAATCCGGTGTTTGAGGGGTTCGTGAGTTTTTTCTAACGTAAGGACAATGCACCTTTTTGAGGAGATATAGTCCTGGTACAGGTCCTGCTCTTTCCTCTCGTTTTTCACTCTGACTCCTTCATAATCCATCTCACCTTCACTTTTCCAAAGAAGTATCCCACTTGCTTCCACACTTTCTTTATCACACTGCTACATCAACAACATGAACATCAACGACTTCCCTGACGAGATACTCTCGTCTGTCCTCGACTACGCTTCTCAGATGAATGCTGAAAACGGCGTCAAATACACGTTTGGTCTTACTCAAGCTCCTCTACCAATCTCCCGAACGCCATTGACCAGATACATCAGAGGACCTGTCCAGCCCGAAGCACAACGCTGGGACGGAGCATCTACTATCCGTGGTGTGTGCACAAGATGGCATGACTGGGCCATTCGAAGCACCATCAGGACTGTATCGATCAGAAGATGGCAAGGTTCCGAGAGATGGGCTGAGATTCCAACGCGCCGATCATCCTACGGAGCCTACGAGTTCATGAGTAAGCCCAAAGGCAGCGCAGTGTATCGTGATCCCTTTGGTTTCCTCAAGAGCGCTGTTAAGTTCTTCCGTCAGTACCCAGATGTGGCGGGTGAAGTCCGCCGCATGTTCTTTGATGGTTTCCACACCGTTGAGACGGACCGCATGATCTTCGATGTTTTGAGGAGCTGCCGTCATCTCACTTCCATCAGCGTGCCTTGGACACTGCTACGACACGGGACTGCTCAGGACTGGATCCATCTGCTGGGTATCTCTTCCGAAGATGATGTCCCTCTTAGGTCTCTAGAGCTGCGTGCTACCTGTCTGGGTAGTGCTCAGGAGAAGGAATGGTCGCAGGTCGAGAACACTCATCCTCTGGCAGACTCTCGTATCAACTTTACGCACCTGAAGCGCTTGAAGATCTTTGGCAACACATCTCTGATGCCAATCGACGACGAGGACATGTTCAACATTGCACGCAGTGCAAGCCACCTCGAAGAGTTCCACCTCACAAACCTCTCCACCATTACTATCGCCGGAGTCATGGCCATTGTGAACGCTTCGGCAAACACCCTGCGCGTCCTCGAGCACTCGCCTCGCTCGGACGATGGCTTCTTCCACCCACACCCCGGCTACCTCACTCCAGACACACACGTCTGTGAGTCCCTCGCCTCCTGCCCTCGCCTCAAGGACCTCTCCATCTCCGTCCCTAGCATGTGCGCCTGCCTCTTCTCCCACGAAGACGTAGACTGGGAAGGCGAATGCCAGGTCCGCGCCCTCGAGCTCTGCGATCGTGATGCCAGCTTCGATGCATCAAACAACTCTCTCCGCGCCCAGCAAGCACACAAATCACGTCTGCTGCGCGATGTCCTCGTCTCCGCACGCACGCTCATGCAAGTCCAAAAGCGCAAGCGCAAGGAGCTTGATATCGAGCTCTTCTTTGCAGACTGCATCTTTGATCCTGCTGAGCGTGTTGTGCATGGCGATTTCTCCTTTGCCGAGGTTTCGAGTGGTGGTGCTTGGCCTGTCACTTGGGAGGCTTCTCACAAAGGACCTTATGGGTCCACTGGCGTCTACGGTAAGACTGAGAGCTCGTGGATTTGTATCAGCGAAGACGAGCTCGTTCGCGCTGTGGAGAAGAACTGGTTCAGAATTTGATGGACCAGATTCGGTTCTTCGTCTCTCTCTTGCCTTTTGTTTGTCTTGTTGCTTCTGAGACGTTAACGAGACCTACGACCCTTGCTGTCACGTTTTGTTCTTCCAGCGAGTTTTGCTTCTTAACATAATATGCATTCAGCGAGGACAAAAAAAGTTGCTTTTGCTTTCGTGTATCATTGGGTAAAGGAGTTCAATCTTTTACGAAGTATTAGCTTAGCGTTGACATTAAATTCGATTTTCTTCCCTCTTCCAAAAACTGTTACGGTAGAATCCAATAGTGTTTCCTGGCCATGATACAGGTCAAGTCAAGTTCCAAGCTGTCTAGTTCGACTTTCTAGCAGCGTCCAAGTGCCATGAAAACACTTTTTGGAAGATGCTCTTGCCGTCATTCTCAATTACATCACCGTGACAAGGGATGATACGCTCAAAGTCCCATTTGTCAATCCTGGCTATGCTCTGGTTGAAAGCAGGTCTATCTGACGAACTGGGTCCGTACCATAGAAATCTTTTCTGCCAGATTGCCGAACCAGCGGTGTTGTTGAGCTTGCACATCAACTTTGTGAGAAAGCCAGCGGTGGGGTCGACGTCAGTACGCGAGTACTGCTCTGTGGCTGGCATGTTGAACAGCAAATCTGCTTGGATCAAAGTCTTGGAAGGCTTGTGGTTGAAGACGAGCTCCTTGTTTTTGTGTGCGTGGACGTACTCGGCATTGAACTCGCGGTCAAAGGCTTCGTCAATGTTCCAGCTGGTGTTGTCCCTTGGGCGGAACAGGTGTGTCCAGGGCAGTGGCTTTTTCTGGCTCTCGCGCTTCTCCTTCAATGCGTCTGGGCCGATGAGTCTGGCGTCCGGGAAGGCCTTGTGCCAGTCGTCCAAGAAGATGTGGTGCTCGACGTCGTTGGCGACAATGTACTTGACGGCGCCCAGCTTGGCGACCTGGCTGCGGACATCGTCAGTAAGAGCGACAGGGGAGAAGACGGCTACGCTGCCGTTCTGCAGGCGGACTGGAAAGCGTCAGTTGGAGCGGCTCGCGACGGATCCGCAAGCAAGAACGTACCAAGCGTTCCGCGGCCACCAATGTTGATCCGGCCGAAGCGTGCGAAGGGGAGCGAGAGGGTGACGATGTCTAGTGTGACGTTGCGGATGACCATGACCTTGTCAGGGTTCGACGGAATGAGTTTGCTGGTCATGTTGACTGTGCGGTGCTGGAGCAGTATATAGCTAGCTCTTGGTATGCTCGTAAATGTGAAGGTGTAGTAGATGGCCCTTGTTGGTAGTCAAAGATCTGGATGCACAAGTGGGAAATGTTGAAATATGTAGAAGACGATGTTACTGAGGAACCTTTGAGCTATCGACGACCGTTAGGCTTGGTCATGATGGTTCTATCTCGTCCAAAAACGATCATGACGTCGCATCGGACCCTTTTTCTAAAGCGCGATGGTCGCTCGGATCTCCCGCGATCCGACGGGGAGCTCAGGGGCACTGCTGAGTTTCGACAAAATTGCGTGGCTGCTGACAGAGCGGTGCTCCTGAAACAGATCGCATCTCTGCTTGTAGAAATAACTTGCGAACTTGGCTGAGCATCTGACAAACACCTGTTGCTGCACGCATAGTTCGCTATCACATGTCCTATCGCACGCTGGACGGGAACATATTATCAAAAGTGTTGATTCTGGAACACAATGCAGATTGATAGAATGATTCATTAGTGCAATACTGTCCTTGAGATACGGCATCCAAGTCCCTCACCAGGCGTTATCCCACGTTCTGATATCCCGGGCCATGTTGCATCGATTGGGGCTGCAACTGATTGTGGTACATGTTATAACCCCTGCTGGCCATGCGATCCAAATTTCGTTACCAAAAAGCTCAAGATGGCGTGCGGACAGCGTGTTGACCAGTACACAGCTGATCAGTAGGCGTTCTTCATCTCTCAGGTGTATGAGTCTGGACGCTGGCGGCGTCTGACCGCTCTTTGTAGACGACGCAGTGTGTCCTGAGACAGTGCAGGTGCGATGCCTCGCTGAGCCAACACCAAGTAGTTGGCAATGCCATAGTTGAGAACATCCGTGGGATCCATGTTTTGGAGTATCTGCAGGTGGACTTCGGAAGGAAGAGATGTCAGGCTAGGCATGGTAGGAGGAGGGGTTGAGCCAGTCGTGCGTGTGCGTGTGCGTATCCTCAAAACTATCGCTTGGTTCATAAGACGGATCATTGTTGATTCTGACAGCAGAGAAGCCACAGAGTGTGTGATGAACAGATGGTAGTTGGCGAATCCGAATGAAATCAGGGCCTCCGGAGGAAGATAGCTCAGGATCTCAAGAATGAGTTCTATGGGTAGTCCACGGAAAGAGCTTGCAGAGTGTTGTATGACTGACTGCATCATGGGCAAGATTGGAGGATTGTGGTTAGCAGCCACGAGCCTGAATCCGGAACTTATCAATCGGAGTGTTGTTTTTTGTGCACAAAGACCTGCAACTTGGACCAAGCAAATCCAGATAGAAACCAGCTGGCAACAGCCAGTATGAGAATGTATGCAGCTGTGGGAAGCAAGGATTGGGGGAAGATGTTCCAAAGGTACGGATCAAGAACTATTCCGAGGTCAGTCACAGAACAAAGACATGGTGTGAAAGCAGGAGAAGCGTACTGATGTCTACATAGACAGGTGGAGGATCTTGCATCAAGGCTTTGTCGGTGGTATAGAAACTGGCTGCTGATTGGATGCGAAGGAACAGAATAGATCTGTTGGCAGTAGTCGAGCCGCCCAAGCCTTCAATGTCGTCCAGAGGCAGAATATTCTGGCGCTCTTCGGCGTAAGCACTTAAGTCCTGCAGTAGCTTGGTGGTGTCAAAGACGGTCGTGGCCTCAAATGTGTCCAAGAAGAAATCAGTGGGTTGCTTTGGAATGTGTCAGCAAAGCTGTATCGCTAGTATGTCATACTGTTTCATAGATACCGTGGCTGCCCAACAGATTCGAACCTCGTAGCGCTGACCTGGACGTAGATTGTCCAGAATGTACCAAGATGATAGTCCACGAGTATGCTTCTCGGTGGGAAATATTACAGGGACAAGCGTCCGGACAGAGAGTCTTTCCGGTGAAAGAATATCAAGATGCAAGTCGATCAAGTTTGGACGAGCATCTCCGAAATTGATACTGTCAGGCGCAGTGAAGATGGTCTTTTCCACGTTGGCTATGGCAGGAACGGCCAGGAAGCATGTAAAGAACAGTACGGGCAGGAAGAGCATCATCGAAGAGTCAGAGGCAACGGGTGAAGAGATTTGATTGCAGTCGAGACATTAGCTCAAGTGAACAAGTGAACAGCAAAGTGCAGCAGTCACAATACAACTTCTTTGTAGAGGTCACTGGCTGAAATGCAGAAGCAGAGGACCCTTGTGTTTGGCTGGCTGGCTGGATACCTAGGGCGAGGAAGGTGCGGCTGGAAGGCGGCGGCTGGAGCCGGGCTTTGGTAAACAAGACCACAACAGAAAGCTGCACGGCCTCTCTTCTCCCTCTCGACCAGCAGACCGTTTCTCGACGACCACGCCGACCACCCATCTCCGCCCTGTTTTTCGTTCCTCTTCTTGTCACATCTCTCGTCCGGTTCCAGCTCATCCACAATGCGTGAAGTCATCAGCTTGAACGGTATGTCGACACTCCCTGGAGCTCTCGAGCCCGCGCGCGCCAGACCGCCCCTTGGCCTGTTTCATCCGCCATGTTGCTGTTGATGCTGACTTTTGATGATAATAGTCGGCCAGGCTGGTTGCCAGATTGCCAACTCGTGCTGGGAGGTGAGCTTCTACTGCCAATGATTCGACGCATGGCCAATGGCGCCGGCGCCGTCTGCGAAAGGGGCTCTTACTGACATTTTGTCTGCCTAGCTCTACTGTCTCGAGCACGGCATCCAGGTGCGTTCCCTTCCCCAACCCCCTTCGCTGCGCGCACTCTGACTGACGATAACACAGCCTGACGGTTACCTCACTGAGGAGCGCAAGGCCGGCAACGACGACCAGGGCTTCTCCACCTTCTTCTCCGAGACTGGTACGCACCGACCAACCTCTCCTCCAACCCCGACACGCGAGCTAACATGGCACCCAAGGCAACGGCAAATACGTTCCCCGTACCATTTACTGTGATCTCGAGCCCAATGTCGTCGACGAGGTCCGCACTGGTGCCTACCGCAGTCTGTTCCACCCCGAGCAGATGATCACCGGCAAGGAGGACGCCTCAAACAACTACGCCCGTGGTCACTACACCGTCGGCAAGGAGTTGATCGACCAGGTTCTCGACAAGGTCCGAAGAGTTGCAGACAACTGCTCTGGTCTCCAGGGCTTCCTCGTCTTCCACTCGTTCGGTGGTGGTACCGGTTCTGGTTTCGGTGCTCTCCTCATGGAGCGCCTGTCCGTCGACTACGGCAAGAAGAGCAAGCTCGAGTTCTGTGTCTACCCTGCTCCACAGGTCGCCACCTCGGTCGTCGAGCCCTACAACTCCATCCTTACTACCCACACCACCCTTGAGCACTCCGACTGCTCCTTCATGGTCGACAACGAGGCCATCTACGACATCTGCCGCCGCAACCTTGGCATCGAGAGACCCAACTACGAGAACCTGAACAGACTGATCGCTCAGGGTATGCAGTCACAGCCTCCCGTCATCACCTAGGACACTACTGACTAATCTGCTAGTCGTCTCTTCCATCACTGCCTCGCTCCGTTTCGACGGTTCCCTCAACGTCGATCTGAACGAGTTCCAGACCAACTTGGTCCCCTACCCCCGTATCCACTTCCCTCTGGTCGCCTACGCCCCTGTTGTCTCGGCCGCCAAGTCCGCCCACGAGGCCAACTCCGTCCAGGAGATCACCATGTCGTGCTTCGAGCCCAACAACCAGATGGTCAAGTGTGACCCCCGCAATGGCAAGTACATGGCCACCTGCCTGCTCTACCGTGGTGATGTCGTCCCCAAGGACGTCCACAGCGCTGTCGCTACCCTCAAGACCAAGCGCACCATCCAGTTCGTCGACTGGTGCCCTACTGGTTTCAAGATCGGTATCTGCTACCAGCCTCCCCAGAACGTGCCCAACGGCGATCTCGCCAAGGTCAACCGCGCTGTGTAAGTTAAATCCTGCATGAATCGTGTTTAATTGCTCTTTGCTAATCATCAATACAGCTGCATGCTTTCCAACACCACTGCCATCGCCGAGGCCTGGTCGGCTCTCTCGCACAAGTTCGACCTCATGTACTCCAAGCGTGCCTTCGTCCACTGGTACGTTGGCGAGGGTATGGAGGAGGGCGAGTTCTCCGAGGCCCGCGAGGACCTTGCCGCCCTGGAGCGCGATTACGAGGAGGTTGCTGCCGACTCGGTCGAGGGTGAGGAGGGTGTTGAGGCTGAGTACTAAGCGTGCAAAGACGCTTTTGGCTAGCGGCCGACTTTTCGTATCATTGCGCTTATGAAGACCATTGTGGTTTGGGGATCCTTTCAGGTCCGGTAGAAAAAAGGACCACACTCATGTTGAAATGCTTGTGTCTTTAATACAGCGACTTTACCGTTTACTTTTTTTCTGGATATCTTTTCGCCTTTCCAAGTGAGCTCTCGTCCTCGTTTTGTGAAACATGTAGCAGGCATGAAATCTGAGCCACCACCCGCCTGATGCAGCACATCCTAGAGACCAGGGGTTTTGCTTGCTCAATCTAGACAAGGAAGCCGACGACCAGAGTTTGATTGGACAATTTCAGAAAGCATGAGTGCTGTAGTTGGGAAGAATGATTGTGTACGAGATAACAAGAGTCAGCAATAACCTAGCATAGAGAACCTTGTATAGTACTGGCCAATCACTGGAATCATGTCCCTCTGATGATGATCAGCTGTCAGCAATCAGACACCTCTTCGCAGAGGATGCAATAGGTAGTCGTCCAAGCCTTTCAAACCGGCTAGATTGGCTGGTCTGTGGTCAGTAGATAGGTAGGTACTTGCGCTGGATAACAAATCCCATACGCTTGATAGGGTCAGGACAGACGTCACAGCACAGCCCAGCCAGCCCAGTGCGTGATCGTCTCGAGAGCGATTTTGTTCTTTGTGTCTGCAACTGTCGCAATCTTTCCACACTCCTTCATCTTTTGCAGGCGCACCTATATTCGACGTACGATTCCTTCGTGTCCTGACAGCACGCAATGCCCGACTCAGAACCCGAGGCCGGCCCAGACAGGGCACCACCCAATCTCCCCATAGGATGGATCGCCCAGTGGGATGGAAAGTGAGCGCGACACAAGGCTCAGGCATAGGACCGGCAACTGACACAAGTCCAGTTCTCGAAAGTATTACTTTGTACAGATCAGTACGGGAGTGTCGACATGGGAAGTGCCTACCGAAGCGGCGCCCACGGTGCCCTCTCCAGGAAATACCCCAGCACAACACCAGAACCCTTTCCCGGCCCCGCACGATGCCCAGGGACAAGCAACCCGTGGTGTAGATGGCCAAGAAGGCGAACGCGGACTTGGAGTATGTCTCAGGAAGCGTTGTGCGGATTGGACAAGGCTAATTGCGGTCTAGGGCATGGCTATGAACATGCTACTCAACTCGAACAAACCACAGCAACAGCAGCATCAATCTGGACTCGGCGGTCTAGCTGCACAATTCCTCGGCGGCAACTCGCACTCGGGTCAAACTCAGAATCAGAGTCACAACAGCGGCGGCGCTGCAGGACTGGTCGGTAAACTCGCTGGAAACTTCCTAGGAGGAGGAGGAAACAAGCCCCAAGGCCAACAATCAAACAGCAGTAGTGGCCACAACAGTGCTCTGGGTGGTCTCGGAGGCCTTTTGGGTGGTCAGCAGTCAAATGGAAGCCACAATAATGCTGGTGGACACAGCCAAGGTGGTGCCATGGGTGCTCTCGGTGGCTTGCTAGGCGGCCACGGCTCCTCGGTGGGTCCCATGCTATGAGAGGAAGTTGAACTACCGCTGACTATTCCCAGCAGAACCATCAGCAAGGCTACGGTTATTCGTCTGGAGGATCATCGCAAGCAGGCACATATTCCGGACAAGCTCCCCCTCCATCGTACAACCCTTCGGCTTCTCATCACTCTTCTCCTGCTCCGTATGGCCAGTCTACAGGCTCGTACGGTGGTCCGAGTGGACAGACGACTGGCACGTACGGCACTCCTGCTCACAGCGCCGCAGGACAACAGCAACATGGGCAATATCAGTCGTCACACAGCAGCGGGCCCTCACCAAGTCAATACGGCGGCCAGCCCTCGCATGCTTCCTCAGGCTACCAATATGATCAGTACAGTCAACACCAGCACAACCAGTACGGCGGCGCACCCAATCACAGCCAGCCTCAACAAAACTCGCAGTATACTGCGTATCAGCCTGGCCAGGGAAGCGCTTATGGACAGCAACCCGGCGGTCAATCGACACACGGTGGGCCACCACAGGGAGGTGCACCTCATGGTGGAGCGCAATATGGGCAATCGTCTTATGGCGGACCAGGCCAGGAACAGCTCACTCAGCACCAGTACAATCAGTACGGCGGAGCACATGAACAGCTGAGCCAGCACCAGGCATCGCATGGAGGGTACGGAGGACAGGGTAGCAACTATGGAGGACCACCGCCTCCAGCATGGCGATAGGATACAGAGAGAGCAGGGAGGAGACGATCATGTGAGCAGTACAGACGGAGGTTGGATTAAGATGCATAGCGAGCGATCAGAGGACCATTGAGCAGGCAGCAGCCGGTCGAAGTGTTTCTAATCAATTCTCACACGCTGTCTATTCCTGCACGTGAAGGAGGGCTGTGAGACTTTTCTGTTAAATGATCAAAGGGGCGTGTCGCGGAGACGCCACATGTGGCCGAATAAATGACCTGCGTATTCTCCGCTTGGCGTGGGGACGAGAGACGGAGTGTGCTTGGAGCCCTTGTTCACTCTCAGACAGCCCAACACACGTCGTCGTCCTCCCGACTTTACAATATCCACCTTGTCCGCTTTCCCTGGACTCTTCTTGTTTCAACACCACATCCATCCATCCACGCAACCAGCGCTTCCGCGGTTCCTTTGACATCTTCCGCTGCCCCCACGCGTCATAACAAGCCACACCACCTTACACCCAAGAAGACTCGCCCACCATGAACCCCGAGTAGTATGTCGTCGCCTCTCTTCCCTGCTACCCCTGCCTGTATGCAACCAGTATACTGACCTTCTGCTTCAGAGTACAGCCCATCTCCATATCGCAATACCTTGTAGCAGAGCTCCCGCCATCGCCGCCGTCCCGATAACGAACCCTTTACGACGTCGCTCACACATTTCTTGCACAGATACGACTACCTCTTCAAGCTCCTCCTGATCGGTGACTCCGGTGTCGGAAAGTCTTGTTTGTTGCTCCGATTCGCAGACGACACTTACACCGAGAGCTACATCTCGACTATCGGTGTTGACTTCGTACGTTGGATGCCTGCGCTGCTATCCATCTCGACCAGCCTCAACTAACTCTCTCTGGTAGAAAATCAGAACCATCGAGCTCGACGGCAAGACAGTAAAGCTCCAGATCGTGAGTCCAGCCCATACTCGATCACTCCCGGAATAAGGTTGCTGATGCTTATTCTGTACAGTGGGACACTGCAGGCCAGGAGCGCTTCCGTACCATCACATCCTCTTACTACCGCGGTGCCCACGGCATCTGCGTCGTCTACGATGTCACCGACATGGACTCATTCAACAACGTCAAGCAGTGGCTGCAGGAGATCGACCGCTACGCTACCGAGGGTGTTAACAAGCTTCTCGTCGGTAACAAGAGCGATATGACCGACAAGAAGGTCGTCGAGTACAACGTCGCAAAGGTGCACATTTCCCGCATCCTCGTCCACCCAACCTTTCGATACTAATGCATTTCATCAGGAATTCGCTGACAGCCTCGGCATTCCCTTCCTCGAGACATCGGCCAAGAACGCATCCAACGTCGAGCAGGCCTTCTTGACCATGGCCCGCCAGATCAAGGAGCGCATGGGAAACACCACCGTCAACAACAAGCCTACCGTCCAGGTCGGTCAAGGTAGCACAGTCCAGAGCGGCAGCGCCGGTGGCTGCTGTTAAACTCTTCGCCTCCAAACTAGATACCCCATTCGCCTTCGCCATCACCATTGAATGACGACAGCTTGTGCCCTCTTGGCTGCGCTTGTTTTTACGCCACACATCTTCGAAACACACAGAAAAAAATCCCCTGGTCGTCTTCCATCTTTGACTTGCTACACTGGCTGACGAGGAGCAATGTTCGTTCCCGACTTTGTGACACTTCGGTCTCCATCTGCCATTCATGACAGGTCTTTTTCCACTTGGGACGAGCAGGATACATTGAAGAGGGAAGAGCATGACGGAACTGCGAGCGAGATAATGATAGAGGGCAATTTTCACGGGTGGGAGGGGCTCACCAACCGTCTTGTCTCTTTCTCCAGCAACTTTCGTACTACGGAAAGGGGTCTCATTGCCATGTTTCTTTTTTCTCCCAGGTGTTATTCGTCTTTTATTGCGTTTGTTTAGTTTTACACTCCCCGGTGGCGCTATCAACTGAACCCTTTTTCTTCTTTTGTCTGTTCATGCTGTGCCAATACTTTTTTCGTCTCAAGCATAGATAGCTTGTGCGCAAATGATCTCTACCTGACTTGCTAGCTAAGGTGCCGTGCTGGTACACTGTGTATGGAGGTATGCCCAACTATGAGAGAACGAGACTTGGTCCTTTGGGGCCTCTGACTTTCTTCAAGTCGATACAAGCTGTAGTCTGCGACCGAGACCAATTCGAAGTTTCTGTATCTGCTTTTTGTGACAGGGTCGCATCTACTGACATGCGACTTGAACTTTATCGCGGTCAAGCAAGGCATTGCGACGCACAGATAGAAAAGCAGCATCCCATACTCAGTGAATTCCACCCTGATGTATAATCATATGCTGCCTACACTCGTCGTAGAAGGGATAGGGCAAGGTCGATCGGTCGGCAACCGCATCCGAAGTGAAGTGGCTGCTTAAGTACCTAGTCCTCGACATGCCACCAACGTCTTTAGCGGCCGACCGGGCAAGCCATCGGGGTTGTTGGCCAAAGGTGAATCGTCATTGCCAATGTGAAACCACACCTGTACAGTCCACATTGAATACTACCACTCAATACAAATACAGTACTGCGAATTTCGCCTTGTCGAACTCAGTGCAAGATGGCCAAATTCAGCACTTCACCATTCCAACTAGACCTAGGCGAGTTGGGCTCCATCGAAGGTCTGAATGTTACCAACAAGTTTTCACCTGAAGTTCTTTGCCACTACTTTGGAGGCATACCCTATGCATATCCTGCCGAACGATTCCGTGCCCCTCGACCGCTTCCCTTGTCACATCGTTATGGCACTAAAGACAGACCTGGCAAGTTCACTGGTCAGGTTGGCATATGTCCTCAGCCAGGCTTTATCGGCCTGCCCAATCCGACTATCTGGAACGAAGATTGCCATCAAGTCAATATCTGGATACCTTCTGGAGATAAACCCACAGAAGGCTGGCCAGTGTTTTTCTATCTGTTCGGTGGATGGCTTCAGTTTGGAGTAATGTCTTCCCGATGGCTTGCGGAGATGATGGAATGAATTGTACTGATCACCCATGATTGCAGGACCCGAACATGGCTCCCGAGGCACTAGCAGAGCTATTGAGCGAAACAGCCTTCAAAGCTATCGTAGTCATGCCCGGCTACAGAGTGAATGCCTTCGGCTTTCTTGCAAGCACAGAGCTCGAAGACGAGGCAAGAGCGAACGGCGAAACATATTCCAATTTCGGATTCTGGGATCAGCGCACTGCTTTGGAGTGGACCCACGATCGCATCGCTTCGTTCGGTGGCAACAAAGACAATATCACTGTAGCAGGATACTCGGCCGGCGCATACTCGACTTTCCAACAGCTTGCTCATGATGTGTATCTTCCACCGAGGTCATCAATCATTAAGAGAGGTACAACAGTTCGTGCTGATTACGATTCATCCAGACTGACGATCTGGCAGTTTGCATGCTCTCGAATGGCCCAGGATTGCAGCCTCGTTCGACGGAAAGTCGTCAGAAACAGTTCGATGAGCTTCTCGGTTGGCTCGATATTCCTCTTTCGCTGAGTCCAGCAGAGAAGTTGTCTCGGCTGCGTAAAGTACCGGCTCGACAGTTGATCGCTGTTCAGAGCAGTATGAAATTTCACGAGTTTCGGCCGGTCGCAGATGGCTCATTCATCAGCGACGACCTGATTGATAGCATCAACGATGGATCCTTTGCGAAGCAGTTGAAAGACAGAGGGATCAAGATACTGAACGGAGAAGTCTCCGATGAGCACTATCTCTACGGAGTAAGTTCATCGACACGTGTGCTCTCCATAAACTGATCAAATGAAAGGCATGGCGTACCCCTGATTGGAGTTACGAAGCCGTCTACGATCGTCTCGTTGCGGACTATCCAGAGTCCAAGGTCAAGAAGCTCATGGAACTTCGTGTGCCAGGCAAGAGACTGCCTGCATTCGCCGATGACTGGCCCGACCTCTTCGGTCGTCTATATGCCGATGTGCAGGTGCATGATCTCGAACGTGGCTTTGCGGACCGCCTTGCCAAAGGTGGACTGACTGTTGGCAAAGATCTCCTCCGCTATCGTATCGAATGGCGAGCAAAGTGTGCCGACCTCATCGCACCCCCAGAGTGGAAGGTCACTCACTCCACCGATCGCGCAATCTGGTTCTGGGGTGCTGGTGCTGGAATCGGTCAGGGGCTGACTGCAGACGAGAAGCGAAGTCTCAAAGACCTAAACGCAGTGTTCGGACGCTTTGTGGAAGGAGAAGACGTGCAATGGAGTCAACAAGGCCCGAAGATGGTATACAGACTTGATTCTGCAGGTCAGATGGATATGTGGGAAGATGATGGATGGGAGCGAGGTCTTCAGGGCTGGGATGCCATGAACGGGTGAAACAGAAATTATGAACCAAAGTAAGTGCATCTCCTCGCTGCATATAAGCTTCGAAATTGCTATAAAAATGTACACTGATCTCGAGAAAGAAGGTAGTATCCATAGAGAGGAGAAAATATCATTGCTCTGTCTGGATATGGCTGCGAACTGCAAATAATCATGCATTTATATAGTTAGTATGCTGCCCCTGACTGAAAGGAAATAACCGACCTTGCCACTAACTAGTAAGTCCATCTCTCCACTCCGAGTGCACCTCGAAGATCGTTATGGAAATGCACAGTAATATCGAGAGATAGAGCAGTATCCAAAGAGATAAGGACAATGCCATCGCTCTCTCTGGACATAGTATTGATTTGCAAATTATTGTGCATTTCTATAGTGAACACCTCACTCCTGAACACCGCGAGAAGAGCTTGGAATTCACTAAGTTCGATCGGTAAGTGCATCTCTCCACTACAGATGCGACTCGGATACTGCTATAAAAATGCGCAATAATCTCGGGAGACGAGGTAGTATCCAGAGAGAGGAGAGAACATCATTGCTCTCTCTGGCTACAACTCTGATCTGCAAACTACTGTGCATTTTTATAGGTGGTATGTCACTGCTAACCATCACGTGGAGAGTCTGAAATTTACCACCTTGACACATAGGAAGGCCGTCACAACGCACAATGTGAACGTATTTCACATGTCGTCGACGAGGAGCTGAAACAGTCTCAACCTCCCGACGGATGCCCCTTTCAGTTTGCCATGTGTTGTCTCGTCGGTCTCGGAGACCTGCATGTCTCACTCGCCAACTCTCACGAAGACATCTCATCTCACTTGAGTGTAAGTATATGCTTTCAGTACCGTGTTGTGTATCATGCCATCATGTCTCTTTTGCTTCACCTTTCTCGTCGTTGCTCTCAGCCTTTCACTTGTACCCGGTTGTCGACCCCTTATCGTCCTGTCTTGCGTCGGCCGTCAAACTTGTTCACTTCTGTGCAGCAACACATATATCGTCTTATGTGATCGAAGAGATACCCTACATTCACCTTTGCGTCGACCCTCTGCGTCGACACTGAGTTGACCTTCACTTGTCCCCTCGTTGGTACGTGAGCCTCGTCCTCGTCGAGTGCCCGGCCTCTCACTCGGGCTCCGTAAACAATTCTTTGTCGTGCTCCTCCCTCTATACCAGTCTCTAACCATTCCATCGTGCGTTTCGACACGACAAGCATACCATCAGGACAATCTCCTACGATAATGAACGACCACAACAGAATCTCTACCATGCGTGTCAGCAGAAAATCATACCAGGGAGCAGGTTCTCCTTTCGGTCTCTGGACACTGCCTGATCCACTCGACGGCCCTTCTTTCGCGCCTTGTTACGCCCCGTATGGCGAGCAATCGCCTCCTATCGTCTCTCACCCAGCAGTGGAACAAGCAGCAACCGTGCCCACCACTGACAACGATGCTCGCAAGGCCGAAGGTCTGAAGCCGTGGGAGAAAGGCTCAAAGACGGGCAAGAAAATCAAGACGGGCAGGGGACCCAAAGGTCGCCCTCGTGCCGGCGAGCAAAGCAATGTTGGCAGCAAAGACGCAATCAGCAGCAGCAACGGCAGTACCGAGAATGCCAACAGCGTTCCCGGAAGCAGAGTCTCGACAGTCACTACATCGGCCTTGTCATCGTCGCGGCCCTCGCCCCTTTCGTCCGTTGTGTCGGACCCGATGCGCGATGCTGCTCCTCGCCGCCCCCGTTTCCGCCTTCTTGCTCCCGCGGCCCCCGTTGATGTCTATCCCGCCGATACGGCTGAAGCAGCCATCGCAGAATCGAGAAGTACGTCAGTGTTTTTGTAATTCTCGACTCTTGCTAACGCGGGATGGTACAGAGAGAAACTTTGACCGCGTCGACAACGAGGTTCCTGCTCCGTCGTCAACCGTGCACAAAAAGGAGTAATGGGAAAGGAGACCGGGTAGATGTATTGTGACAGCTCCATGACTTTCGAGTTCCATGCTGACTCTGACTCACAGGCGTAGAAACGCACGGGGTTTTGCAAGTTCTGTTCATGTCCAACGAAAGAGCCAGAATAGGAGACAAATGATGAGAAAAAGGGGTATGTGATTCAAGACAATACCTTTACTCCAAGACTCAACGCTGACTGCAGTATACAGCTATAGGAATGCAAAGAAATACCGCAATGCTGACAATGGTCCATTGAGATGCCTGAACCTGGTGTTCAATCGAGGGGCTCTCAATGGAACTTGCTTATTTTCAGTGTTGTTCTTGCATTTTTATAGTGGTCAAAAAAATGGGACGGTATGGAGGAGAACCAAGTTCAATTCTTGTCTTGTATTATGCAATTGTTGAAAAGCACAATATCCAATGTGTTCTTTTCCTATCAAGATTACAGTATTATGGTTGTGTGTTGAGCCAATCCAATTGTAGGTATCGTAAAAAGTGTCATAGAGAGCTGTACCATTCACATGGTTTGAGCGCCGTGGTTCTTGTTTTGCTGACTTTCGTGGGTCTGTCTGGTCCATTCTTCGACGCTGGTCCAAGCCGGGATGCGGGAGATAGGTAAGGAGATTGCCCTTCTCGGTATATCGATCGTTGGTCTCGATGGCTCGAGAGTGGGGATTGGCAATCGTCCTTCTGTTGACATTGTACTGTTCGAGGTGGGAGTGGTGGAGATCTCGCTAGCCGTACTAAATCTGCGAAGAGCCAGTTCGTCTGCAGTCTGTAGGAAGACGGAATACGTGATTGAGGAAGGAGTACTTGTAACGCTTGCACTGTGTTCAATGTGAGCCGGTGACATTGGTAGCGCAAACAGTTATGAACAGTACCGACGGCGATCGAACGTCTGCTTATGCAGCTTCACGAGCAGATTAAACTGCTGGCAATCCACAGGGATGGTTGTGACGGTGACAGGGTGATAGATCACTGTGATCATCGATAAGCGCTCGCAATTGATGCACTTTCCCTGCACGGTCTTGACGCCGATGTCCTCTGTCTCCCAACATGCTCCAGGGGTGTTATCTGCGCGTGCACAACGACCGTGGGGTGCAACCATGGGGCGACCGTAATGGCCACACAAGTGGTAGTACAGGGTCACGACAAGACACATCGCGCAGCGATGCGCAAGGCGTTCAGGGGTATATGGTTGCACGGAGAGAGTGGACAAGCAAACGCACCAACAGTGACATTATTGCGCGTCGCCAGTGTTGGCGTTGTTTATCGCTTTCACGTGCTAGATGAATCGAGCACCATCTTCACCGTGGACGCTTGACCGGAGCGTAAAAACTCGCACAGCATGCAGCAGCCTGACAGAGTCTGGCTTCCACACATATTACACAACCCAAAGATCAAACGGTATTGTGACAGGGCGATAGTGTAGCACGCTGGCCTTGGTGAAGCAGTAAAACAATGCACCTCCGTGTACAGCATTTTTTCTACAGCGACGACAAGATTGGAGAAGGAGCGGGCAATGGATGCGAAGGAGACGTGGAGTCTGTTCATACCTACCACTTAGACCTGCCTTCGAACGAGAACCAGAATATAACAGACGTATGTCTCGAGAGCTTGACATGTTCTGGCCTTGTTCCATATCAAGCACCAAGACACAAAGGACAATCTCATCATCCCTTCCGAGACGATGAGTCCAAGTATGGTTACCGCTAGATAGTACCATTGAGACCGGTTTCCATGACGAGGACACGACTTTGCAGTCCTCGAAACACAAGATACGCTGCAGGTCAGTTTGCTATGTCTACTATTAACCTCTCTCCAACACCTTCTCGTGGCTACGACCTCGAGTATCATAGAGTGTATCCTTTGCGGCGTCTCGTCCCTGTGTCTGCATGTCGTTGGCCAAAATATACTTGCTGGCATGTTCGTCCTGTTGTTGTGATAGTTGTAGCGAGTGCTCATGTTCTGAGATTTCGTTGCGAGGGTAGCGCCGCCAGCCAATGTAGAAGTCTGAGTGTTTCCGAAGCATAGAGGCAGATGTTTCGGCAGATGTCATCTGCGAGATCGATAGACAGATCGAGCTGGGGGTTCCGGGGACGTTTTCATCTCGTAACACTATGATTCCGGAAGACTTTGCTTCTTTGCGCAGTCCAAGCTAGAAAGCTCTTCCTGCCCAATGAGACATGACTGGTATACTCAAAAGTGTGATGTTGAGAGTAGAGCCTGCGACGGGTGTGCGATGTCGTCGTTCTGCTATAAGTCTCTCGTAATAGCACGTCAGCCCAGGAAAGTATGCAACCGCTTTGTCCCTAGACTATGAAGAAAGCAAGATCGCGGGCAGTGGCAAAATTGAGTCCATCTAGTGGTGCGATGTTGAGCGAGCAACAAGAATCAATCTTCTTGAATGTTTCTCGAACGTTGTGCAGAGTGCGTTGGAGTCGACGTGCGTGAGACAAACATATGAATATCAAGAACCGAATGCGCTGGACGACTCCAGGATTTAGCTCTTCTTGACTAGCACATCGTAACTCCGAGGATGCACCCTCGGCTTCCTGTACAAAATCACGCTTTTACATGAGAAGAACAAGGTGGCCGCGGCTCTTGTTTGGTTTGCGTGAATTTACGTCTGCTCTTGTGTGCTCATGACTCAACGCAAGGGCATGCAAGCAAAGTACAAGGTACAGAGACCGAAGATTGGGTAATGTTTTGCTCGTTTCGGCCCATACACAGACCACCGTTGCAGAGCTGTTTCAAGAGAACAGCAGAGAGTCGGCGAACGAGTCGGAGTTTGCTAGAAGTCTGCGAGCATCGCACGCCGAGAGCGGCGTTGGGATGGAGAACTGGCGGCGGGGCGCACTGTTACACGGGGGTCAGTGTCATTGTAATCAAATCGTGCGCGAGCCCATTGGCTGCGATAAGCACAATTGATTAGGCCCGGCTCCAAGCCCACATAGGTTGTTCGGCGGAGTGGTCCAACAACGAAAGTCAGAGTAGTGCGCGATAGAGGCGCCGCGTTTCTCCTTGAGACCGCTGAAGAAAGAGCAGCTTTCTTTCTGGTGAAGCGTGACAGAGATGTTCTTCGATACAGATCCAGGCCGGCGTTGTTGAACGAGACCCTGGAGACAAAGTTGAGACCCGGGCTTCCAGAATTGCTTGGGTTCAACAAGGCACGAACCTCTGCGCCGGGTCTCTACTACGAGAAAAGGCGGAAGAACTCTATTGGATGGATCAAGTCTGGGGATCGGTGACATGCAAGCCACTATCTTCAGCACTCGTGCCGGCAATAATACTTCAGCGATACGATCAGACCAGTCGCAAGACGAGGCTGCGAAGGAGCAAGGAGCAAGGCGTAAGGAGGATACGAACAAAGACAAGCATGCTGCAGTGGCATGAGGGCAACAGACAAAGAGATCGAGTCGAAAACACGACGAGAATAGACACAGCATCGCATCAACGATAAGGGTCCCAGCGATTTAGGCCGGTCGTAAGCGAAAAGCCGAGGGATGGATTTGTTGGTGAACATACGTAGTTGACGGGCGTTTAGAAGATTGAAACAGTCAAAATGCTCGATGCGGCCGGCGATGCGGTACACGCGGTGAATGCAACAAGATGACTGACGGCGGTACAGCAGCAGAAGCAATGAGCGGAGATAGGGTGTGATGGGATGGGACAGGAGGGGCACGAGGGATCGATAAAGCGAAATGATATGGCATTGTTAGTTAGTGGTTCGTCCAAGATACAACGATGGCGTCGTCCGCGCGGCAGGAGCGAGCGGGCGGCTGAATGGATTGACTTGTTAGGCAGGGACTCTTATCGCAGGCCGAGCTCGCGTGGTCAACAAGCCGGAAGCTGCTTGCTCTTGGTTTCTTGTTCTTGATTCAAATAACTACCCCAGCCTTTGTCTCTGCTCCGACCTTCACTTTTACTTTCCAGTCCCACCCATCCCCTCTATCCATCTGCTCGCTAGCCGTCTGTCTCCAGCAGCGTGCATCTATTCTTCTTGTCTGCATCTCAATCGACTATCCAAGTCAACACACATACACAACCGTCAACATGGTGAGTCACGCCAAACAAGCCTCTCTCACGCATCCGCACACTTACTGACCACTCTGCGCAGCCGGATTCAGCATATATCTCCAACACTCAGACTGTGAGGATATCTCAGAAGAAGCACAGCAATGTGCTCTTCGAGAGCGTCGCTGACCACTACCACAGCTCAAAAAGTACCTGAGCCTTGAGCAGTCGCCCAAGCGTATCATTGCTGAGTACATCTGGATCGATGGTTCTAATGGCTTGAGATCCAAGTGCAAGGTCAGTCACACAAGCAGAAAGTCGCGCGTTCCACCCCAACACAGCCCGCCAATCCGGAGCCAATTCCCCAAAAACCGCGCACCGCGAGCGACTTTCACTATGTCCCTCATGCAAGATTTTTGCTAACAAAAATTGCAGACCATTGACCGCACCGACGAGCAAGTCGCCAAGGGTCGCGTTGGTCTCGATGAGCTGCCAGAGTGGAACTTTGACGGCTCGTCAACAGGCCAGGCCCCTGGCAACAACTCGGATGTCTACCTTCGCCCCGTTGCCATCTACGACGACCCCTTCCGCGGCAGACCCAACGTCCTCGTCATGTGCGAGACCTGGATGTCGGATGGCAAGCCCAACGCCTTCAACTTCCGTCACGACGCTGCTCTCCTGATGGAGGCCAACGCTGGCGAAGGCTTCTGGTTCGGTCTCGAGCAGGAGTACACCCTCCTCGATGTCGACGGCTGGCCGTTCGGCTGGCCCAAGAACGGTTTCCCCGCTCCTCAGGGCCCTTACTACTGTGGTGTCGGCACCGGCAGAGTCTTCTGCCGTGATCTCGTCGAGGCTCACTACATGGCCTGTTTCTACGCCGGCATCAACATCTCCGGTACCAACGCCGAGGTCATGCCCGCCCAGTGGGAGTACCAAGTCGGTCCTTGCACCGGCATCAACCGTAAGTTCTGTCGACTGTAGTAAGGCGTGTTTAACAGAGACTGACATGACCATCTAGTTGGTGACGAGCTTTGGTTGTCCCGTTTCGTCCTCCACCGTGTCGCCGAAGACTTTGGTGTTAAGGTTACCCTCGCTCCCAAGCCCATCCCTGGTGACTGGAACGGTGCTGGTCTCCACACCAACGTCTCAACAGAGGCCATGCGCCAGGAAGGCGGTATGAAAGTGATCGAGGAGGCCATGGAGAAGCTCGCCAAGCGTCACAAGGAGCACATGGATGTGTACGGTGAGGACAACGCCCTCCGCATGACCGGCAAGCACGAGACAGCATCGATGGAGAAGTTCACCTGGGGCGTGGCCGACCGTGGCTCAAGTGTTCGTGTCAACCGTGCCGTGGCCGAGCAGGGCAAGGGATACTTCGAGGACCGCAGACCCGCCTCGAACGCCGACCCTTACCAGATCACCGGTATCATCGTCGAGACGTTGTGTGGCAAAACCGAGGGCGCCAATGTGCACAAGACGGCCATCAACGCCGAGCAGGTCGACCTCGAGATGATTGTGCCCGTCTCCAAGCCCTAGATGGCATATTTCACGCGACCACGGCAAGCAAAAGGGAACCGGACACAACCAAGACACACTCTAAGGAATCAAGTGTGTTCAGTACAGTCGTAGGACGACTGTCATCAGGATTGAGAAGAGAGTTGTTAGGCGATAATTTCATACAGCAGAGGCAAGTGTGCTCTTGTAGGGTTAGAGACACTGGCACCGATGCAGGATTACTTTTAGTTGTTTCTTGATTCCAGCGAATTGCATATTTTCTCCGAACATCAAGGTCATTTTGCCAAGTGAGACCGCTCTGCAGATGGCGTTCCCCAGATGGCGGATGTGTGGATACCGCATGGTTGCAACTTGCAGGACGATGGCGCAAGAAGCGGGTGCGGGTGAAGACGGAGGAGGCTCAAGCCAACGCGGGTATAATGCTAAAGTGGTTGCATAGCGCTATCTCCGATCACGCATGGTGCATGACATTCGAGCTCGATACACCACGCCTTTCACTTGATGGCGTCGCATTGTCAGTCACTGATAATTGCTGTTCGAGACGCGGTCGACAAGCAGACGATAATGCGTGTCAGGGACAAGACTGGCGCATACAACGACGATCCGACCGCGAGCCCACAAGCGCCATGACGACGCCGAAGACGACCAACGCGAGCTTTGTTAGCAAACAGAGCAGCAGCAACCCTGCCCACGCAAACACTCAGACTCCTCGCAGCGTGCCTTCGACAGCCGCAAAAGCCTCCTCGCTCACCACGCCTCAACCACAGCATGCCTCGTCGTCCAAGCCCGCTGCCGGTGGTATCGCTATGACAAGCAGCTTGAGCCAGACTTCGAATTCCAGTCTGCACGCCCTGTCAGCCATGTCTAACAATCTGCTGGCCGCTTCGCCCTCTGCCAACCTGCTGGCCTTTGCATCGCCTGCTGCTCTCGCTGGCCTGGACATGGCCACTCCCTCGGCTCTGCTCGATGCTGCCGCCGCTTCGCAACCCATGAACTTGACCTTGTCCGATCTGGGCATTTCGTCGCACAAGCGCAATGAGGACGACGACCGAAGGCTGAAACTAGACACTATCCTCGCATCCCTCCTGGGCCCTCGGCACAATCGACGCTTCGGCAGAGTCAGCGAAGAGGGCCTAAGAAGAGTCGGACGATGGGCAGGACTGGATGTCGAAGTCGAGGCCAAGAGAGAAGCCCGCAAATTTGAGGGCAACCGACCCGTCGCTGTAGCAGGCAAGAACAATGTCTTGATCGACTTCCAGTTCAAGAACAACCTTCCTACCCACATCGACCTTTCGTTTTCCAGTCAAGACCAGGCTGTCACGGCCCACCAAGCTGCTGCTGCAAGCGTCCTGCTCGATGATCTGACCCCACTACCTGGAACCTCTGCCATAAACACAAAGCTCGATCGCTTCGCTGCGAATCTCGAGACTCTCGCGAGACTGGACAAGCTCAGCGTATACGACCAGCTCAATTGCTTCGAAGCAATCACTGGTGTCTACGAGAGTCTGAAGAAGCTTTATGAGCACGAAAAACAAGCAGCCCGCACAATCGTTCAAGCAAAGCGTGGGAACGCAGAATTGAGGGCCGAACGTCATGTCTTGTGCAAAAGAAGTGGTCGACCTCAAATGCATGCGCGCAGAAAGATTGGTCTGAGCTTGGATTACTGGATGGAAAAGAGCAACATGTACCCATCAGATTATTCGGATGCATCCGCCATGGACATTGATCCCAAGCCTTCTGATACACCACGGAAAGAGTCCGGCGACACCATCTTTGCGTTAGACATCACAGCCGAGGCCGGCACCCCCGACGCTTACTCCTCTATTCGAGTCTCATCTTCCTGGATTGCTGATCGCATATTCAAGTCGGCTGAAGAAACGACGGATCCTACCGATCTGCTCTCCGGCACACAGAGTATCGACTGGCAAGACCCGGCCCCTACCCTGCTCTCTGACAGCAATCAAAACAACAATGATGCCATGGCAATCGACAGCAATCCAAATACAGGCGCTCAAAAATTACCTGCTGTACGCTTCGTAGCGAGACTCAACCCACCACTCGCCATGCCCTGGACAGCCGCAGCCGCCATACTGCAGTCAGTCGGTGCTGCCGATGTCTTATCCGCAATGCCAGACGTCCAGCGCACGTACGAAGGATCACTCCTTCAAAAACCCTCTGACGTGCCACTGCTCAACAAACCCCTTCAATCTTGTGGACCTGCCGCTTCGACCACTACAAGTGTTCTCACACCTGATGGCGCAAGTGTGCAGCACGAGAATGCGCTTTACGTGCCCAGGCAAGACTTTGGCCATGTGCTGACGTCTATCCCATTCGCGCATCCCCGTCAAGTGGTTGCATTGTTGCCTGTGTTGAGACAATGGGCTTATTTGGGAAGTTTGCTCAAGGGCACTTTCCTCCGACCAAACAGCAACGCTCCATCTCAAGAAGAGTCTTCGCTCTCCCTTGCCGATTTGATGAGTGGAACTGACATCAGTAGTGCAAGTGCAGTGGCTGTCGATGTCTCACTGTCTACACAGCCATCACCGACTCTAGAATTTGTGTTCCCCGTCAAGGGAGCGGAGAGCGGGTCTACAAGCCTAAGCACTAGTATCTCTGCTGATGGGCACGTGGTTGTTCTGTCACAGAACGTGGTCAAGGGCAGTCAAGAAGAACAGGACAAGGCTGCACTGAGAATGGCAAAGGCTTTGGAGCTCGTAGGCGATATCGGCGTATGGGTCGAATGGATCAGAAACACATACGGTCAATAAAAGAAGGTAGGACAGAGCTTGAAAAACATGCAGCACACATTAGACAGATATGATACGACCATCATTCACCGTGTTCTAAAAACGTTTATTAGAATTGTGATGTAATAAGGTCTACAGAAACTCGATGCATGTTTGAATCGAGATGGAATATTTCCAAAAAGAAGCTTGCTGTTGTTCTCCACAGAGGGACAGACTCTACTCGTAACGGTAGCAGTAACCTTCAGCAAAGGTATCCATCAACTCGCGGAAGACACGGTCATCAGCAACGAAACCAAAAGGAATCACATCATCCAAAGTCATCTCAGCGCTAGGAGGGCTGTTCCCAAGCGTAGAAGTACCCTTGATGATAAATTGACGACGGTAGAAGTCCAAGTTCTGCCAAGTAGTCCAGATGTTGTCAATCATGCCGTGATGTAAGAAAAACAGAGGGTCGTTGGGGGAAGAGTGGAAGTCTGCGGCATCGCCTCCCATGCCCCAGTGACCTCCTCCGTGCACACCGAAAGCGTCACCGGCGAAGTAACCTTGCATCCGGTCTTGGAATGTCTCCACGTAGATGCTTTCGAGCACGAGGTCGGTGACGTTGGCGAAGGTGTTGTATTGTGAGGTGAAGAAGGAGTTGAAATCGCGGGAGAGACAGCGGGGGTTGTATTGGTAATCGCTGTTGACGTTGTTGGCATTGGGGAGGTCGAGGGGACCGAGGTGGATAGTCAGGTTGGAGAAGGGGCCGGATTCGACACAGCCACCGCCAGTGCCAGGAGGCATGTTGACGCCTTGAGTGTAGAGGTAGGTGTCGCTGCGGTTGGGGATGTATTTGCCATTGGAGCCCATGCTGTATTCGTCACCGGTGAAGAGGGGAGAGTCTTGAGGTGCGGACGCGTCCTTGGCCCAGTTCCAGTAGGGGAGGGTACCAGTGTAGCCGCAGAGGTTCTGAAGGTCTTGCTCGTAGTGCTTGATGAAGTGTCTGTGCCATGCGAGGAAGTCGGCTGTGGCGTGAATGTTCATCTGAAGGCGTAGGTACAATTAGCATGTGTTGCGGAAGAACGGATGTAGTACTTTTGCAGCGAGCCAGCTCACAATCCGAAGCTCAACATTAACGAGATGGCGTCCAGGACAGCATCTCGTTATTGCCAGCCAAATATGCGAGACTGTCCCACCGAACCTGTATCCACGTTTTACCTACAGTCATGTTGATGTGTGTAGCGACGTATTCGTCGTGACGAGACTTGACTCCCGGGTAGTCTGCGGCCTGGTCCTTGCGCATGCGAGTGGGGGGTGTGTTCATGAGGCATGTGGCGGCGTCGGTAAAGGCCTTCTTGTCGTTGTTGGACATGTCGCGGAATTCCTTTCTGATGTTCATGGTGCCCCATTGGCAGGCGGAGTTCTGACGAGTGCCTAGGTTGTACAGTTGGTTGTCTCTAGCAATCTGGGTGACTTCTTCCCAGGCAGTGCCGTTGTTGATCTCAGATTGGGTCCATTGATCAATGCTGGGTGCTTGAGCAGATGCCAGAGCACTGATCGAAGCAAGAGCAGCGACAGAGGATTTGAAATGCATCTCGACTGGATACAGATGGTAGATTAAAGAGTAAGAAAACGAATGTGATAGATCAGACTTCGAGCAAACGAATGCGAAGAATGATAGAGAAAGACAGCGAGTGTGGTAGAGACCGAGGATCTTGAGAAAGCGCAGAGAGAGCAAAGCGAGCAGTCGAGGGACCTACCTATACATATACGCGAAGGTCACCTTTTTCTCTTCTCTATTCGTCACAGAAGGCGATCATCGAGGGCTGGTGGCCCACTTGCGCAGAGGTCCTTTCCTACTGCAGCGAGAGAGCATGCATCGCAAGGTCCTCTCTCCCGCAACGAGAAAGGCCCGCCTCTTTACTTCTGGAAAGAGCGGCTCAGAATTCTGCAGGCTCACGGGCCAAATAGTGGTTGGAGAAAGAGCAGAGTGGAACCTATCTTGCTGTGATGGCCTTGATCAATCGACACCGACGATGTGGAAAGACCAATCCTTGACAGGGCAAGAGGGTATTCTTAGGCGTGCGGATCGTATTGCCAGCTTGGAAGTCGCTCTGGTGGAAGGATACAAAGATAGAGATCTCTATCTCTGACGTGGTGGCACGGTACCTGGCGATCAGTTTACTACTTCGAGTCTGCATCTCTAGCCTGCATCTCTAGCCTGCTCTACTTCCAAGCGCGGCTGCAAATCAAGAGATACTTTGCCCTGGACTTTCATTGAGATCACCACGGCCTTGACAAACTTTTTGGCGCTTCTCAGATCGCTTCGAAAGCGGTGGTCGACTGGTTGTTGTGAACGCGTCAACATGTAGAAAAGTGTCAGTGTCCGTCGGTTTCATCTTTCTGTTGTGTGTGGGGTCCGCAACGGACCCGTCTGCCGAACCGGACCTTCGCGATTGCCTATCCTTGATCATCACATCGTGTCTTTCCTTGCAAGTTCCGTGGACATAAAAATGTTGTCTGCCTGTTTCGTCGAGCTCAGGCCTGAGCCGCCTGTTGTTGGTCAGATCTTTTGTCGATGTCTGCCCTATTCGCAAGAAAGATGGACCCGCTTGCGGCTTCCGACAAGCCGTCTCTATTCAAGTACCTTGTATAGCATCGGCAAAGCAGATGGCCCTTCCAATGCAGACCTTGCACTTTGGGTTATCGCCTCAACTCCCTGGATTGCGACTCGTGGATGAGAAAATCTATGGCAATACGAAAGTCAGAAGCTGGGGCTATCGCCAACCTTTCTCTCATGCATGCAGTATCTTAGTGCAATGCGGGCAACAGAAAACGTGCAGCTTCCGCTCAGAACCCAACACATGCTTGCGTGGACCGAGGGAAACACTCTGGAAGGAATACACACCTCACATCCAAATTCACATCGTAGGTTGTGACGCCTCTCCATTCTTGCACACACAGGTGCTCTCAATGCCCACAACTGCAAGCCCATGTGACGGGTCACAAGTGTGGATCTATCCCAGAACATGCACCTGCAGGACACCAAAGCAGAGTGCCTGCAACTCAATTTCCACGTTCCTGAGTCTGCTTTCCTTCTAGGACACATACTGCATGACACCAAAACCAATTCAGGTTGAGACATGTTTTTGAGATTATGCATGAGGCTTCTTCTACTGATAGAGAGGGAAAGCACGTTTCGTGTCGCTGCCCATTAGTTCCGGATAGTGTCCTTGACATGTGGTTTTTAGCACCGTTGGTCCCCTCTCTCGTTCTCTCGGTCCTCCGTTTCCGGCGCTCTGTGTTGAAGTTCTGGAAGCGTTCGAAGACGAAATCCACCTCACGAGATATCACAAAATGCCTGCCAATCAACCGCAGCAGCATTTCACCGGACACGATAACAACACGCAAGCCGTAGTATTAGTCCCGGCGACAATACTTTTGACGGTACCGCTGCTGTTATATGGTATCCACTTACGAGGCCGTCGCTCTTCGCCTCTCATCTGGACTGATGGCATGATCACTGCAGCTTTGGTCAGTGGTTACAAAGTGCCTTTTGCTCTTAGAACAATATATCCTGACTCATGCAGATGCTGGCCATCGTGGACTTTATCTTCGTCGCTATCAGTTGCCATTACGGACTGGGTAGACACACAATATACATGGACACAGCCAGAATAATCAAGGCACGATATTTCGATTTTCTCGCTCAGCCAGTCTGCGTGTGGTCTATCTGCTTGGCCAAAGTCTCTATTGCCTGGACTGCCCTAAGGACAAGACGGGATCGAGAATGGCGATGGGTATTCTGCTGGATCATCTTTGTGCAGCTTGTCTGTACAATCGCGACAAACGTGATCCAGGTTGTGCAGTGCCAACCGATATCCGCGCTATGGGATGATGATGTGGCAGCGCAATGCTGGCCACCTGCGAGAACACAACTGGCTGGCTATATTACGCTTGGTTAGACAGCTATCTTCTTCGTTACCATGAGCTCGACTGATACAAACCAGGTTTCGGAGTCATCACAAGTGTGCTTCTTACCCTCACACCTGTAACATTTGTCAGAGGTGCAAATCGCCCACTGCATGAATTGGTTGCGTTGGGCTTGTTGGTCGGACTAGGTCTCTTCGTGACCATGGTCTCGGTAGCCAACATGGTCTACTTGCACACCTACCGCACTTCCCAGGATCCTCTCAGAGACACGGTAGCACCAACAGCCTGGTGGCAGATCGAGCAAAATCTCAGCATTATTGCCAGTCTATCCATCGGTCTCCGGACGCAGTACGAGACGTTACTGGCAAAATGCGGGTTGATATGTCAAGTCAGAATGAATTCTACAGTCTGCCATCGGTTGAACAGACTCGAAGATGGATCGCAGATGCTCCAGAGTTTGAAGACGACGATACCTTGGGGTCAAGTGTATGATTCCTCAGCTCATCTGCCGAGTATCGTCAAGACGACTGAAGTTGTGCATTCGACGGAGTTGTTGAAACACGATGAGATGACATTCGGGTCACCGGCTCGAAGACCTTCGTGGCAGTAGATGTTTCTCTGTCGCAGTTTCCTTTTGTCTCTCACTTCGTTTCCAATATACTCACCCTCTACACAATGCGATTCTTGAGATTCCCGTCGCTGTTTCCAATTGATAGATGACAAAATCGGCAACTTTCAATTCTTCCCGAACTGGCAAAGTTCGAGAGCCCCGCAGTTGGGTTGCACTTGCCGAAGCTATATATTGATCAACGACCTGCCTGTCCTTCCCTATGTAACTTCTATTCGATCCAGCTGAGCAACTGACCCATCATGCCTTTCGCAGTCAAAGCTCTCGACCACGTAGTCCTGACCTGCAAGAGCATCCCTGCAACAGTAAAGTTTTTCAAAATTCTAGGCATGAAGCACGAAGTATTCCGCTCTTCGAAAGATGCACCCGGAGTGGAAAGGTATAACTGACCACATTCCCCTTCATTAAAACAGAACCCCTGACAAGATTGACACATCTCACTCACAGACACGCCCTCTCCTTCGGCAGCCAAAAATTAAACCTGCACCAAGCAGGTGCTGAATTCGAACCCAAAGCCACCCTCGCAAAACCCGGTACCGCAGATCTATGCTTCATAACCTCTACACCCATCGCCGATGTCTTGGCTGAGCTGAAACAGCAAGGTTTGGAGATTTTGGAAGAGGGCAAGGTGGTGGATAGGACGGGTGCGGTGGGCAAGCTGAAGAGTGTGTACACGAGGGATCCGGATGGGAATTTGATCGAGGTGTCGAATTATGTTTGAGATGTGTTGTAGAAGGGAGATATGGAGTGGTCAGAAGTGATTGGACTTTTTTGTATGAGATGCTAGCTAGTTTGTTTTCTACTGTGATCTCAAAATGTGTATCTTTGGTTCCATCTTTACAATGGGCCAACGTCCGCCTGTCAACTTCTGACTTGCTGTTCGTGCTACCTTGTTGTAGACTTGCAGTAGGATGTTCAGAGGCTGAGCAACGATACCGCGTGCAGGGAAAGCAGGCGCACTATCTTGATCTACAGCCAACCTGCCCAACCCAATCCCAGAGTATCCATACACAACATCGATTACCTCCCAACTACCGATGATGCGTTTAGGATCCTCGGCAAGCACATAGTCGAATTTCTGCCAGAAGCCTGGATCCAGCAGTGTCTTTTGGTTTTCCGTCTTGTCGTACATGAACTTTGATCCGGCGTCCTTTTCCAGAAACCGTGTTACGCCGGTTTGGCAGCCCAAATTGTCCATGTATACCCAAGTTTGACTCTGGTGACTGCTAGGCACAATCTCATGGAGACGAGCGAGAGCTTCGCCTCCTGGGTAGTTCAAGCTAGAAATGTAAAGCAAGCCCAAGCTACCAGCGAAAGAAAGCAGAGTAGAGCCAACGAGACCAAGACTCAAGAGACGGTAGAGGTAGGTCTTTGATCTGCGAGTCCAGATCCACGATGCTCCTGCAGCCGCTACACCTGTAAGTCCAGGGATTGTGTAAATGATAAACCGCCATTCCTTGTGAGGCAAGACACTGTATATGGCCACGAAAGTGAGAAGAGGAATCATAATATCCAAGCTGGTCTTTCGGGTGGCGCGATTGACTAGAGCAAGCGGAATACAAAGTAACCAGGAGATTGGATTCAGCAAAAGACGAGGGATGGCATTGCCAAAGTAAAAGTACCATGGGCTCACGCCCCAGTCGGAAGATTTGCCTTGGATGGTGTTGTAGACGAAGCCTATCCACTCCGGCCACAAGGGGAAGCGTTGCCAGAAGTAAGAGTCGACCGAGACAGTCACACCAAGACCGATGATGGCACCCAAGACTCCGGCAGGAATGACCTCCTGAACCAAAGAAGCTCGACCTTGTAGCAGCAGATACAAAGTCTGCATGGCCAACAAGATTGCTATTTCTGATCTGAAGATGATACCCGAAGCGGTGAGAAGATACAGAGCCAGACGCCGGCGTTTGGAACTCTTTTGCGTACGTGCTGCAACCGACTGAGCAGAGATGAGGTTGGACAATGCCAATGTTGCTAGAATGGTGAGATGAGGAAGATGGTCGACAGTAAAAGCTGACTTACTAATGCTGAAAGCGAACATGTTGGGTAAAGTGCGAGATGCATAGAACACGACATGGAATTGAGAGGCTTGAAGTAGAATATACCATCGTCCTGCCACATTGCCATACGCTGTGTCGATTGCACGCTTGAATTGGATAAGAGATGCTGCATTGAGCAGTCCAAGTACTCCTCTGGCTATCAGAGTTCATCAGAACTTATACATCTAAGGTGTCTTGGAAGAGTCATCTCACCGGCAACCTGAAAGGTGAACTTGTCAATATCTTCTGGTGATAGTATATTCATGATAATCTGTAATGGTCTGGTCAAGCCGGACATGACGACAGCACCAACAAAGGTGCGAGGCACAGGTCCAGGAAAGGTGAAGTGATCATAATGAGACTTGAAAAAGGCGGCAGCATTGCGTGTCGGAATGCCGTGGATCAAAGTATCGTGGATGGCTTGTATGTTGAACGACTCCTCGACCTTGGTATAAGGGGCTAGATACAAATGCACCAATATGGTCAAGGGTAAGATGCCAACCAAGACGAAATCTGTGGAAATTCAACGTTAGTATCCAGCAAGCTTGATATAGCTCAAAAACATAAAATCAAGGCATACCTATCAGTTGGCGAGGCATGATGTAGCTCTTGGCAGATGCGAAGTGAGGACAGGTTTGGTCGTCGACTTTGTGCGGAGAAAGGCAGGCACGCGTCTTGGTGGGGACAAGGAGACATGTCAAGTGTTGAAGCATCCTCCAACCTCGACAGTTGCAACCAGCATCTGGCACAAACCCCACCATGTTCTTCTTCGGCCTTGGAGGTCTATTCTATGGTAACATCTCATGCGACTCAATGCGCACGAATCCCAAGCTGACGCATGTCTCCTCCCAGTCTCGGTGTTGCTGGTCAACGCGATAGCCATTCTGTCCGAAGACCGCTTTCTCGCCAGGAGTACGCACTCCCTGCATACACACCTATATCAAATTACGTGCGACTGACAGGAGACGTGCAGTTGGTTGGGGATCGGTACAACAGGAGCCCGCATTCGGTGGCCCGGCAGACAACACCAGTGTCAAGTCAAAAGTCATCAACCTGATCGCATCGGTCCGCACCCTGATGAGGAGTACGTTTCAGCCCAACTCTCGCTTCCCAGTTGCTATGCCGCTGACACAGAGGCTTACAGTACCGCTGATTGTCATCAACACGCTGATCATTGTCTACGAACTCATACTCGGATGAGCACACGCGAGAGAAGTGCCTCTACTACGACCTACGAACCGTCACGCTACAACATAAAACTCCCTCCCACCCGATCGCTATGAGAAACCCTCTTGAAGCAGCAGCTAGGAATATGGTGCGGCTTACTTGCAAGTAGCCGAGTCAATGCGCTACATGAATGAATCCGAGTCGACTGTACACCATTGCTTCGCGAACAACATGCTGCACGCATAGCCGAAATGAGAGGACATGTTTTTAGTTTGGGATGCTGAGTTCGGAGCGATCTTCCAAGATACATACAAAGATAATCGAACGAAAAAAGAACATCAACATGAGATCAAGCTGCCAAAGCAACTCTGCACATCACCTGTCTACCAACTTTTTCCACCATGAGAAACGCCGGCGTGTCCTTCTTTTGTATATGTCCATGCATTACAGCAGCCTGCGCGGGCAGGGCCAATATGTGATATGTACACGAATCCTCAGAGCGCCGTCGACTTCTTCCTGCTCAGACTGAATCGGTTCTTCTTAATCTCCTTCTCTCCACCACCACCTGTGTTGGCTTCCTCTGGCTGCGTCGGCATCGGGCTGCCCGGTTCCTTGTTGCCTGATGTCCAGAACTTTGGCTTCTGTCGCAGACTCATCGAACTGTGTCTGAATCTGCTGAGCCCGGGTCGTTCTTTACCGTCGGCTGCCGCAGCTGCAGCTGCTCCTGCTACTCCAGGCGTCGTGGGTGGTGCTGCCATGTCAGGGGCTGGGTTCCCTTGGCGACTCGCCTCTTCGGCCGCTGTCTGCTTGCTAAGCTCGAGGACGGCCAGGTAGTCATCGTTGTGCTTCTTCCACGCATTTCTCGATGCCTCTGCAGCCTCTTTCCTCTTGATGTCTGCAAGCTTGCGAGCCTCCTTTTCTTGTGCCTTGCGCTCCTTCTCAGCTTGCTTTGCCGCCTTCTTGTCCAAGGATCCGAAACCATTACCGAGGAAAGGTGACGTTGACAAACTGCTAAAGGTTGATTTCTGTTGTGACAGAGCCGGGGCAGTAGAAGCGTGTGCGAGGTTCGCAAACGCACTGGGCTCTTCTTCGATCGGTGATTGCATAGTGTGGGTGTTGCGAAGGCCGTTGATCATCAAACCACCCTGAGTTTCCCTCGAGACTGAATCCCTGTTTGGCATATTAGCAGCAGCGGCAGCCTGTTTTGCCTCGGCCTCCTGTTCCCGTTGCATAGCTTCCAGAGTTGTCTCTTGGTAAAACAACACATAAGCACAGGCTAGTTGTCTGGCATCCTGCAGTCCTGGTTTTGGCTCACCACCAAAGAAGTTTCGTACGAAGCTCTTGTCAACAGGCTCGACCAGTTCGTCGTCAAACATAAGCCACCCACGGTCCTGAGTTTTGATTATAGAGACGTAGTGTCCATGGTAAGGTCCACCTCCAATGTGGACAACAACGGCGTAGAGTTCGTACAGTCGGTCCGGGTCTTCGGCGTCGTCGGTGGTATTAAATAATCGCAAATGATAGGGGTATACAACTCGATGAAAAAGCTTTTGTAGTCTCTGTAAGTCCTCGGTGTATTTGAAACGCTTCAAGTGAAGAGCGAGAATCTTTGGTAGGCGTTTGATCTTCATCCTCTTCTCAGCCTCTTGCAAGCCGCCACAATTATCGCAGTGGAATTTGTTCCGTTCGCACAACATCTCTTCTTCGGAAAACTTGCGCAGACAGGCCGTCACCGACGAGTGTGCCTCAAGATCGACGGAAAGATCCATGAAAGCCTCATCTCTTTGTGATGTGTTTTCGCAACTGAGGCAACGTGTTTCTGAAGTGAGGAGACCCTCGAACAGATCGTGCACCCAGCCGGCGCCACTCATACCAGCTGTATTATGTGCTTTTGCCATGGCAGACATGGCACCTGCCATGCTCGGTTCTGCGCTGCCGTCGCCGTTGAGACTACCGTTGATAGCCGGCAGCATCTTCGAGTACATCTCGACATTGTCGACAACCTGGTTCAACAGCAGATTCAAAAACTCGTGAGCATCCTGGTGCATGGCAGAACGGAACATCTCATTCTCCTTTCTCAAAATCTCGAGAAACTTGAGAGGACTGATGATTCCGGTACGCGACTGGTGACCTGTGATTGACTCGAATATATCCTTTAGCGAAGTGAACAGCGATTCCGACATTCCGTATGCGTTGGCGTTGCTTGTCTGCATTTCCAAGACAGGACCAGATTGCATAGCCTGCTTTTTTTTGAGATCTGGCGAGTCCTTTTCATCAGGCTTGGTTACCTGGGCTTCGGGAGTGTTTGGTAGAACGATAGGTCTCCTCGCAGGCGAGTTGGTTGTGAAGTTGTTGGTGGCAGGACTCAGGAGGTGGTTCCCAGGAGCGGGCAGGCCGTTCTGAAGGCTCATGCTGCGGTCTGGATCCAAATCGTTCTGCTCGGGCGAAGGAGGAAGCGGAGGGAAGTTGAGGACATTGTCGCGGAAAGTGGGCGAGTAGTATAGACATTGTATGATCGAGTTGGCATAACTGTGGCGCACAAGTTAGCAGGAAAACCTTTGGCAATTCTACGACAGGTGCGTACCATGTGCTTCCATACTGTTGGGCGAGTCGCAATTAGTTTGAGTTGATATCGTGTCGGAAGTAGAGCAGTTTACGTACATTCTCAAAACCAAAGAACTTGTCACTACCATCCGGCCGTACAGGACCAGCCAGATCGGCAATGTGCTTGTCTAGTAGGGTCGGTTGCGGAATGGTGGCATCTCTCTTTGGGGGCGCACTGCCTGCGGTCGGACTCGCTGGTGTCTTTGGTGGTTGCGATCGTCAGTCGGACGTGGCGCAAAAACATGATCCAGACAGACGACACTCACTGCGTTTCCTTTGAGCTTGCCGAAGAAAGACATTTCACAGTTCCACCAGCGATGCGTACATCAAACTCGGGGCAGGCGCGACCACTTTCCCGGTCCTCGGGCAAGCAATTGACCGATGTCTCGACGGCTGTCTTGGTTGAAGGATAGCGACGAAGACTGAGTGGAACTAGGTTGCCGTGATGCGACGGTGAATAGACGAAAGGATAGGGAGGGGAAGGCCAAATACGGACGTCGAGAGAAGGAGACTCGAGAGTTGCGCAGAGCGTGAGTTGAAGGCAACCTTGCAACGGCTAAGTGCTAGAACTCTACCCGAGAGGTTTCTGGGGACTCGATGGCGGGGAAAAAGGATTCGACCATTCCGAACACAATCGATTCAGTGGCTTGGACTACTCATACCTCCCTGCTCCATCCCGAGTCTCGCTTGCTCTGCACCAGCTGCTTCGACTGCTGTCTTCGAGTCTTGGGTTGCATTCACTTTAGGTCGACTTCCTGTCGTTACACGAGCCTTATCAGCGGGTCTCACCAGCCTTTCTGGGGGAGGATTCTGTTGCTTGACATCACCGAGTCCTGGCCGTGCCTCCGGGCTCGCTGACAGTCCCGATGGCGGTTCAATCGGTAATCAACACGTCCATGCGTGTGCCCCCAGTTTGTCGCTCCATCAAACCTTCCAAAAGCCGCAGCAAGTCGAGACGCTTCCATGCGCCATCGCTCGAGGGTCCGTGTTCTTGTCACAACGCATCAATTTGAAGAGGGTGCAGTGCTGAGCTTGAAGCATCCTTTGCCTCGATCCTTTCTCCGTCTACAGAGAGCGGATTATGAGTCTTGGACCTATCTGCGAGATATCAAGATGATCGGCTCGTATTGATTTGAGCGTAGGCTTCCCTACCCACCAAACATCTTTTTGACTTTGGCGATCCCACGCGGCCGTCACGCGTGCAGCCAAGAGCGATCCTTGCGCGAAAATAGCCGCCGGTTGGCGGTCATGCCCTTTGCAAATCATCACTTTGTTCCGCTGTCTCCGCCTAGAACAATGTTGATACACGACTATTCATACACGCTGACTAAAGACTTTCCACCACTCAAACACGCGCACGTCCGCCAGAGAGGCGTCCACTATGCATCTCAATCGCCATCCGACTCGTTGTAGTTAACGGCTTGCTTGCGTCGAGGAGGTGCCAAGGGAGCCACCTCGATACTGGTACCGCCTGTCCACTCGTTGCCGTTTGTAGGCGGGTGCTCTTGTTGATAGTCGAGCCTAATCCTTCGGGCATCTTGATCCCACTGCGCTGCATCCTGCTCATACTGTGCACGCGTCTCTTTTACCGCTTGCTGTGCCGCTTGCGTCTGCTCAATGTATGGTCGTTTGACCTCGTCACTCGACACTCGCCATTGTCGGCCCACCTCAGTGCGAATCTCTTCTCGTAGTGCCTTAGCTGTGCTGTCGCCACTCGCTTTTCGTTTCGCTTCGCTCAGTTCCTCCTTGCATCGAGCCCAGTAGTCGTTCGTGAACAAGAGGTACGGATTGACACTTGCACCAGGTCTGGAAGGCTTCAGAGGGCGAGGGCCAAGCTCAGAAAGAATTGCATCGATAATCGCGGCCTCGTATGCTTCATCTTCAACGGACTTGCTATTGGTCGACGATCTGTAGGGATTTGGTTGCACCGGGGGGGTTGGCATCACCGCAGGGAGAGCTTGAACGGTCTCGACTACCTTCTTGGGTCTGCCTGGTGGCCTGCCTGGTGGTCTACCCGGAGGTCTACCTGGAGGTCTGCCTACACGTTTTGGTGCTGCAGAAGGTGTGTCTGCGAAGCCATCTCTCATCGGTGACTCTGTGCTGGCCATTTCGGATGCGTCTTCGAGGAAAGCAACTGGAAGAGTCTGCCGAGGCAATACCAAAGGCTCTGGAACTGCCATTTGGCCAACCATCGTGTCAATGACATCGGCTGCCGCTCTGAGTCCCGACAGATATGCGCCATGCACGGTAGCAGGATGAGTTCCGCAAGTAGCTTCTCCAGCGAAGTGAAGGTTACCTACGGGTGCCGCCATGATATCGTAGTCCAGAGGACTGGTAGCAGGTCCAACGAACGAGTATGTACCTCTCGCGAAAGGATCCTTCTTCCATCTTGTGACGATGACTTCGACGGGCGTGGGAACATTTTCGGCTCCGAACGTGCACCTCAGCTTCTCCAGAGCTTCTTGAAGTAATATATCATTGTCTGTGACTTCCACCTCGTGAGCTGCTCGACCGGACATGAGTGCACTGAGTACTGGTCGACCGCTGTTCTTTTCGCAATTCCACATCATGTAGAAACGGCCGCGGCGGGCGGCATAGTCATCAGGATTCAGGCTGTCTTTGTTCTCGGCATCATTAAGGAAACCAAACATATCGTATTGGCTGTCCCAGAATGCGTGTGGGAAGACCATGACCACCTAGAAGAGTTAGTTGTAGGTTCTGATGCGACAAGAGATATGGAATTACCTTGTTGAGCAGTCCGAAACCCATACGATCGATGGCTTCCTTCTTCCAATCTGGCAGAGCGGGCTCGAAGGCGATAGTTCCGGCTTTCAGTACACCGAGCGGAGAGGTCAGAATGACTTGGTCGGCTGTGAAGACTTCTCCACTAGAGCACAGCACTGTTGCTGAGCTGTCTGCATCGTCATCGCTAGCATTATAGATAATCCTTTCCACAACTGACTCAAAGCGCACGTCGAGAGGATAAGGTAGCATCATTAAACCACGAGGCACCTGGATGTACCCACCTACCACTTCAGAATGTCGACCCTCAAACTCGTTGCCGCTATCCTGGTCATGACCTCCTAAGCTGAGAGTGGAAACAGTGGCAGCGTTCGCATACTCAAGATCAGCGTAGTGCCAATTGAGCAGACGCATGTCTTGAGGTGTTAGTTCAACCAGCTCTTGATACTGACGAATGGCTTCGTCCATAGTTGCTCCTAACGTGGGTTTGTCGGACTCTGTTGCTATTGCGTCGAGGGCTAGAGAATGTCTCTTTGTGATGCCAGGTCGTAATTGCCAGCCGGCCGACCGTACGGCTTGTGCTGCTGTCCGACTTGAGCTATTGCCGGCGACTACCTGGGTCCTTCCCTGGAGCTTAGCGAAGCCGGGAGGTACAGCTTGCCTTTCTTGATTTAGTGTAGGAGCATTGCTTCTTTCCGTCTTTATTTCCACAGGATCTTGACACACGTCAACGTAGTCCGGAAGTCCTTCTAGGGTCTCGACAGGCGTCGGTTTCACGCGAAAGTCGCTGGCTCGCTCCAACAGGTCGTTGTGTATTTTGTTGACCATCATGTCGCGTTCGTGGTTGACTGCGCGTCCATCAGAGTCGTACATTGTAATCTCATCCCACATGAGGTGATAGCGAAGGGCGAGCTGGCCACGAACGATCGCGTTCAAGGGATTTCCATGGTTGAAGCCTGTGATAATTTGAGCGCCCATTTCGGCAGTGTTTCGCAGGCCGTTCGGTAGGCTATCCGGCACCTGCTCCCGGAGAGGATGTGAGTAGACACGACCACCGACTCTGTTTCTGCCCTCCAGCACAACAACCTTGGGGGGCAGTTCGCCAACATCGGTCCAATGATCACCGAGCTGGGCAAATAAGCCTTCGAGTTGTCTGGCACAACTGAGGCCCGCCATACCAGCACCTACAACGACTACCGTCCTTTGTCTAGGTGTTGTTTTTCGCTTGGGACTAAGGACTCCTGCATGAGGAACCTCAACACAGCCAAAATTGATGTAGCCGTTTCTGACCAACCACCGATACGACGTATGTGCCAAGTCGAAGAAGCGAGCATCTTTTGCGCATCCAGCTGCTTCCTCTTTCGAGACGCTGACTAAGGGATTTCGGACCCAGAGACGAAGAATGCCATTGCGGATATTCAGATATGTAGTGACTTGAGCTTGTGTGATGTGGTCTCGTAAAAGTCTGTACTCCCCTGGATGGAGAGCATACGGATTGAGGCGCGACGAATGAGCTGCCGAGATGGATTGTCTTCCGTATTCTTCCCAGGACATATTGATGGGGATGGACGATCTCGGACGAGCGTGAGTCGTCAGTCTGGTGGCTTTGGAAAATCTCTTCGTCTTTGGTGTGGGAGCCTTGGGCGCCGACTGTATGCGATCATCTCTCAAAGAAGAGGTGGTCTCTGGGATCAGGTGAGGTGCGACTTGAATGTTCGATAATAGTGATGAACGGCTGCTGGATATGGCGGTATCTGAGGGGCGAGCATACTCGGGAGATAAAGCCTGTCTCTTTATCGCTCTATCACCATCAGATACCTGGCTGTCAGGATAGCTATGGGTCTCTTGGAATGATCGTTTGTTAATCGAAGGAACGGAAGTGACTGATGATAGGCCTGTTTCATCGGCATCGAATGAGCCATAGCGCAGAATACCATTAACATCGACCTTGGACAGAATTGCTCCTTGAGCATCGGGAAGAGAACTCAACGGCTCGCTTTCGACAGAAGACAGGCTGGAGGCCGAATCTTCGGGACTTTCGAGAGTGGTATATTGGCCTGATGGCCTTGGTCGTACTTGTTCTTGCACAGCCGGTGCAGCGTTCGGAGCCATCTTCTTATTCGAGATAGTGTCCACTATCCCTGTCATCTCAGCCGAGGGATTGTCTGAATTGCCCAAGGCAGTATTGGTATTGCTGGATGGATCCATGATCGCAATATCAGGATATGGAGGCAAAAGCAGGGCGGGCGATATGGTGGTGCATGGCTTCTCGATCCGGGTTTAGAGCATGCTCAATCCGAAGGTTGTGAGGAAAAGAGAGAAGATGCTTTGTAAGTAGTAGCGATAGATTCCAAGATGGGGCAGACGTATGGGCTGTATCGAGATGGCGATATGTCTGTCTGGTCATGGGCCTTGAAGCCGGTGTGCCCTCGGCAGCGCTTTTTCCGCGTCAACTTTGCTTCGACCTCACCTCAACTCTTCGTCTCCCATACTTCCTGCACCACGCATCAAACATGTCTTTTGGCTAGCAACGCTGTAAAGTAGGCTAGCTGACCAGAGTGAAGAATGAGGCAGTCAGATTTATGCATGACAAAATCATGTCGTCGCATCGGTGACGATCGACCCGCCGCTGCGCGAACGTCAACCTCAGATCCGCTGCACTGCCTACCTACCTTGTATGCACCACAAGCAGGCGCGCGCTCACAACTATCGCCAGCATATCGCTCCGAATATTTGTAAAACGATCGGGCTCGTCGTTCAATATCAAATACTCGATATACACATATCTCGAAGCCACACGACTCGGAGCACTATCCTCGCACCACTTCGAAGATTCGCGAATTCGAGAGTGCAATTCAAAGCTCGCTGGTGGGATTCAACATCCCACTCTGAAATCTCCATGTTTTCTTCACAGCTGTTTTCTTGATATTGAACCACTTTGCTGATTTGCCGCCTCAGACGTCTCGTGAATTATAGTACATCGACCGATATCTATACAGACCGCCTCCAACCACGACAAGAACATGCCAGTCGGTCACGGACACATCGTTCCTTGGTCGGCAACCATGACGAACATATACACACATACGTTTCTGATGCCACGAGCGTGTAAGGAAGATAGACACGACAGCACCACATTCTGCTCTCGAATATGAATGCAGAATCTTGTAATACATGTCGAAACGGAGGCGTTTACGAAACCGGAAAGATCAGAAAAAAGAGCCCGCAAAACATGGTCGAGCGAGCTACTGATTTGTGGCCATATGTGTTGGGCCAACAGACACACTTTAGAAGAGACGGTCGCTACGAGTGTGAAGACTCGAGCGCACCACGACCTCGATCTCAGACATGCATAAGGGTCCGCCTGAGACAGACGAGGCTTTTCGAGAATAAAACGAGGTCCACACTTGATCGTATTCAACTTAGGGCTCAATCAACAGTGTTATGTTCGGTCCCAAGATTGTGCATACCCATAGCTAGAATTGACGTGCGTCATGTTGGAAAGATTTGAACACTATGTGCTCCAAGTTGTTGTCAACCATCACGACTCGGCGCGCCAGCGACAGAGGCACACGAAGTACTGGAGGCCAATCGAAATGTTGCTGCGAGTATGACATTTGACAAAGACCCATAGCAATCAACACATGTCATCACGTGATTGTAGTGCAGACTGGCGGTGTTGCAACACCATGAAGTCGCAATCAACTGACCCTCGAAATTGATCGACGCTTGATTCGTTTGGCCGTAGACGCCATCTCGACAACATCTGCTGGCAGATTGTCTACTATAGATATCACAACCCTTGACTCACGTTCCAACATGGCGCAAGTGCGCAAATATGCCGCGCTCCCCGATCTGGTAAACAAAACATCTGACAGTAGCTGGAGAAGCACACAGCTAACAGCCAGTCCAGGATGAATCGCCAGACACATACGAGACACCAGACCTCACCGACGACGCATCGACATTACCGACAAGCACAGCATGGTCAGATACATCCGACACAGACGCCAATCCCAGCATCAGCCGAAGTAAACTACAACCCGACGACGCGCGGTCCCAATTTCAGTCTTCACGCGTCGATGCACGAGACACGGACTTCTCAGACCGTGTGAGCAGCAAGAGAAGAGCCTATGTTGTGAGCAACAGGGAACAGAATCAAGACGGGGAGGACTACGACAGCGAGGATGAGAATGAGAGTTTGCAGAGGAAGCTGGCAAGATTGAACAGGGAAATGCTCGAGGTGCAGAATGAATTGGACAAGAGGAAGAGCGAAGCGAACGGCATTCAGGCACAACCAGGGGATGAGGATATGGCTGCTCAAGTGGCTCGGTTGAGCACAGCATTGGACGGTATGCGCCACTCGCAATCTGCACAAGCTCGTCTGAGCAAACAGCTGCCAACCTCGTCTTTGACGCCTGCAAAGGCAGATGCCATCTCAGTGCCAGACTCAACCCGGGCGGAGGCAGCCACCAAAGACACCATCGACTCCCAAGCCCTGAACAAAGTCGCCGATTTCGATGCTCGTCTCGCCATCCTCGAACGCCAACTCGGCATCACCTCCCTCGACACTCCCCAGACCTCGACCACAGACTCAAACTTCACACCCATCCTACCCACCCTCTCGCTCCTAGACCGCCAACTCGCCCTCCTCACCTCATCTCCCTCTGCATCTCACATTGACACCCTGGCTCAAAGGCTCCAACAACCTACTTCCTCCGAAACAACACAATCAGAGCACACTTCTCCAGAAGACATGGCAAAACTACGCGCTCTGTACGCCTTGCTACCAACTCTGACGTCTCTGAGCCCCACACTACCTCCCTTGCTCACTCGGCTACGGTCTCTACGAACTTTACACGCCAATGCAGTGACCGCGAGTCAAACACTCGACGAGGTGGAACAAAAACAAGACGAAGCAGACAAGGAGATCCGCGAATGGCGGGATGGCCTCAAGAAAGTAGAGGAGGCTGTTGCTAGGGCAGAGACTGGCATGCTCCAAAACAGCGCTGCAGTCGAGACTTGGGTCAAGGAGTTAGAGGAGAGAGTCAAAAAACTCAGCTAGAACGTCAAAACACAACATGATGAACATGACATTGAACAAGGTACTAAAGCGGAAAGAATGATTAATTAAGTAGGATATCTAAAGTCAAGAGAACATGCCAACTCTAGGCTAAACAAAGACATGCTACTTTTGCTCGCTATGCCAATCGCATTGGTATCAAGGTATGCGCCGTGGAAATGCAAAAAGAAACCCGGTTCCCGTTCCTCAGTGGTTTTGTGCGTCGCCCATCTCAATATCGTGGGACTTTCTTTCCCGGGCAGCCTGCTTTGCATTCTTCTTGTCTGCATCCTCTTGCGCTTGTGCCGCAGCATTCGCCCGCTGAACGTCAAGTCCAGTCTTTGTCTCCGTATGCTTCTTGCTGAGCTCCTTCTTCTTGATGAACAAGCTCACAATCAGACCCAGCGCAGCAAAGCACACATACATGATCCACATAGGATGCAAGCTCTGAGCGAATGCGTTTTGCGCAATCTGCTTTTGTGCTCGGGGAAGGCTGTCGATGAGCTCGGTGTTGGCGCCAGCACCGCCTCCTGTCAGTTTTCCTGCGACTTCTGGACCGAGTGCTGCTACAAGGCGGGCGGTCTTTGTGTTCATCTGGTTTTGGTATACGACTTGGCCGATGACGACGGAGATGGAGGTGAAGATTTGGCGGACGAATCCGAAAGTTGCGGTTGCTGTGGCGATGTCTCTGGGCTGGACATTGGTTTGAAGGGCGATCAGAGGGGCTTGGAAGTTAGGACCTGGATACAGTATTAGATCTTGACAACAGCAAAAAATATAAGAGGGTGTAATTACCGATTCCGATTCCTGCAATGATCTGGAAGATGATCAATTTAGCCCAACTACTGTTGGCTTGGAAGTCGACAAAAAGCCCGAAGCCCAAGACGAGGAAGACCATGCCAAACCAGATTGCTGGCAAGTATTGGCCTGTCTTGCGGATGTAGATACCAGTGGCCATCGAGGCGAAGGACAGAGACAGAGCCTGTGGAAGAATATAGACACCAGACAAGAGAGGTGTTGCGCCACGAGCGGCCTGGAAGTACAGAGGCAGATAGTAGGAAGCCGAGATGAAGACCATACCGTGGATGGCGCATACACCAAGGACGGCGATGTTGCTCCGGTTCTGAAAGATACGCAGAGGCATGACTGGTGATTTGGCAAACTTCCACTCGTTGATGAAGAACAAGACCATGGTAAACACGCCCATGATGATGAGACAAAGAACAGTGGCCGAGTCCCAAGGGTAAGTTACACCACCATATTCAAGCCCGAACAGGAACATGAGGACACCACCGATGACAAGCAAGGCTCCAATCCAGTCAATCGCTTTGAGTCCCTCCAAGAGAGGGGTCCTTGGTGTCTTCAAGTCGAGGAAGAAGAAGATGATGACAAGCGCCGCTCCATCGAGGGGCAGGTTGATGTAGAAACACCATCTCCATGAGACCTTCTCGGTGAAGACACCGCCGATGACTGGTCCGATGGCCGAAGCCAATGCCCAAACACCTCCAATGATACCAAAGTAGGCGCCTCTTCTTCTCAGACTGAACAGGTCGCTAATGCAGATGTTGACGAGAGTGACCAGACCACCGCCACCCACACCTTGAATGGCACGTGCAGCGATGAGCATACCAATGCTGTTGGAGAGAGCGGCAATCAGAGAACCGATGAGGAACATCAAGTTTGCGACGATCAAGATGGGTTTGCGTCCAAAGATGTCGGAGATCTTGCCCCATAACGGTACACTGGAGGCATTTCCTAGCAGGTATGCGGAACCAATCCAAGTGTATCCAGCAGCCGAGTGGAAATACTCTGAAATGGTTGGAAGTGCGGTTGTGATAATTGTAACGTCGAGGGCAGCGAGGAAGACGGCCATGCCCAGAGCAGTCATGATCAGAGCAATCTTGCCCTTTGATCGCTCTTCCAGAGGTGTCGAGTCCTTGCGCTCCAACTGGGGTCTTTCCTGAGCTGGCACGTCATCATGTTTGGTAGAAGCTGAGGATGTGCTGTTGTTCTCGATATCTTCCATAAGTTGATTTGCAGGTACGGCATTCGTAGTCGCGGCTCCAGGACCAGCCTCTGCGGAGGCTTCTTCTCGTGCAACCTCTGTTTGTCGCCCTGTGACATTCATGTTGGCGCAGATATGGGGTTGTATGTCGAAGGACAACTTGTGATCCTAGATGTCAAGGCGGAGACAGAGATTGACGGCATGACTCTTTGCTTTTGTGCTGCAGACGATTGCGAAAATGAACGCCTCCTCTACCGGCAACTCGGCCAAACATTCTAAAATCCGTCTCCGTCTCGCTATCTCGGCCGACATCTCCGACCAATCTCCTTTCTGGCGAACAGACTGTCCACCGTACGGTACACCCCTGATATTGGAGCAGTTCAGATGATTTCACGCCGAGTCATCGTCCTGTATGGACATAAAAAGCATCGATACTTAAAACTTTCGTCATTGAGCATCGGTATCACCACATCTGTCACCTCACTTGGCAACAGATCTCTCCACACCTTGGCGAGGTTTGTTTGTCTTTCGTGGAACGTGGGGTTTGCTCTTCTAGAAAAACGACATCCATGACATCGCTCCATGATCGAAGAAGCCTCGTACATCTGTCAGCCTCTATGTCTTCTACCGGACTAACATTGCACCACTTGCCCGATGATCGAGTGGCTTCACAGTCTCTTGAATGACAGACTATATCTTAGACTGGTCATCAGAGCTTCTGCACTCACTGCTGAAGTCAAGCAATCAAAATGCATGTAATCAGGAATCAAGCCTCACATCTTCTACCTACCACCGTTGCCCAACGTGGTATCCAGATTTGAGCACAAAGCGAACAGCAAGTATGTCAGAAAGTTACAGCAGCCATGTCTCTTGTTTCTGTCTTATCACGCTGGTATCTCATCAAAATCATCACTATTCTGTGCAGCAAGACAGAACTCTTGCCTGACTTCGGTATATCTAAAGTCTCGAATATGCCTCAGAGATATCTATGGGCTCTTGTCTGCAATGAGCAGATGCCGTCTCTAGGGGTCAGTGTTGCAGAAACTCCAGTGTGATTTTCCTGAAGTAGAACTCAAGCTCGGTACGTATGATGCGCCTCAAAGAAACGATTCTCTGAACGTTCGAGATCATTGAGCCTTCCACTCGGACGACGCAAATCACAGAGACATGTGACCAATTGTGCGCTTGGTTCGGGAAGGAGCAAAACATTCATGCTGAACTTGGGCTACGAAGAAAGTTCCGGCATTGTTTACCAGACAGTCTCTCTTTGCACGCGCACACAACCTCTTCACGCGATCCGCATCTTGTCCTTGATCAACACACGCACACTCGCTTTCCTACTCGACTCAGAATCCCATTCTAGTCGGCTTGCGCCTTCTCGTCAGCCATTTGTCTTCAACTGCCACGCGTGCGCACTCGTTCTTCTACCCAACTCAGACAATCGCTTTGTTTGACACGCACCTTGCCGTCACTTTTCCCTTCACTCATCTCACGCATTGTATCCAGCCGATCTGCACTTTATTCGCCGGTTGAGCGGTGTTTTCACGTCGCTCTTTCCATCATTCTCTCCGTCGCTTTCTCCGTCGCTTTCTTTGTCATTGCTCGCGCACTCCCTCTCCAGACAACACGCTCTTTTTCTTCCGAGCCTCATCCACTACCGAATGTTTACCATTCTAATCTCTTACGCATAGTTCGACAGCATGTGTTACCATCGATACACCTTGCATCCATGTGGCCACTCGAGTCGATCCATCGGAAAATGCTCGGTCGACACTCTGGCTCATCAAGTACCATTCTGTTGTAACTACCATATCGTCAAGGATCGAGTACCCTCACCATGTGGCGGTAACTATTGCAAAGAGGACAAGGATACAGCTCATTGGGCTGAGAACGGACAAGACTTGCTGACAGCATGCGATGATGATCTCGCCATGTTCAAGAACCGCCTGGTGGATCTCTACCCCAAACTTGAAGCATTCGATAAGTACAGAAAAGCCTTTGGTGCTTTGCAACCCATCGACATGGACAGAGCTCGAATGATGCACGAAGACTATGTCGAATTGCGTGAGACTTATGCGAAACTTCGGAGCAGACGTCAGCTCATCTTGGATGGTATCAAGAAGGCCAAAGCAAAGCAACAGGCTGTCCTTGCCGAGAACATGCACAGAGTACAGCAATATGTCAACGCCCAGAGACTGCGGTCCGCTCAGCCTGCTTCGCCGCAACGCATAGCTCGGGTCCATCAAGCGTCGACAACGGGGTCGATGAAGCGAACAAGCTCGGGTATGTTCAGAACTGGAGATGCTTTCGCAACACCTTCACAGCCTGCCAATGGACAAGTACTACGATCTGTTCAGCCTTATTCACCACAAAGCATGGCCCGGTTCAATCAAACGTCGCTGAAAGGGTTGATCAAGCGAACAAGCTCGGGCATATGGGAAACTGGAGACACTTCTGAAACTCCTTCACGACCTGCTGTCAATCCCGTATCTCCCGTCAAGCTCAAGCGGAAGCGATCAAGTCTGTCGGGCACACCTGCATACAGTCCTCCTACCCTGGCCTCACCCTTTTCGGTCACAGATCGCAAGACAAGTGTTGATCTCATCCCTTCGCCACCAAAGAAGAGACGTGGAAGACCTTCAAAGGTTAAAGTGGAAGAAACTACATCTCAACCTCGCACTACCATTCATATCATCAACGATGACTCGCTCATGGCCGATGATCAAGGTTTGGTGCTTGAACGCCGGACAAGCAAACGCAGCAAGAAGGAACCGCCTGCTCAGGCTCTTGCATCAGCGGGAGTCCGCCGTAGCGGACGTGCCAAGCAACGAGTTAGCTATGCCGAATCCCCTTCTTCGTCTCCAGAACGACCAGATCTACGAGAACCTGACGTGGAACCGACAAACATCAACCAGCCCACAAGATCAACAAGATTTACCAGGACCACAGACAGCAAGAAGGCATCACAGGAGGATGAACTGTATGCTACGGACGACGAGGACAGACATGATGATGGCGAATGGCAGGGTGACGATGGTAAAGAAGACAACATGGACGACGTTATGCCTACTCCCATGGACAATGCACGCCCGAAGACAGATCGCATTGCGGCATCTCCTCCCATCAACGCACCTACTTTCCAACGTCAGGCAACAATGGATGATTGCAACACTGTCAATCAGGGTCCTCATCACTACGAGGAATTGGCACTCCCAGACGTATACGGCCGTCAAGAAGTCTCAGGCAACAAATCAAGTTACATGGGCACCACGACAACCCAATTCACCAACCCAGGGGACACTTATAGTATGCCATCGACACCTACCAACAACATGGCCACCGGTAGCATGTCAAGACTGTTGGGTCAATCCAATCCGATGGCAGATGGAGTGGTCTTCAACTCCAAGGAGTATCAAGGCCCGGAACTGGGGCCTCGAGAAATGTCACCTTTGACTCGATCGGACTGGATGAACGGACTGACTAGACCAGCCATGGCATTGTCATTGGACGACATTCAAGATCCCAACACGTACAATTTTGACGTCAATGCTATGAGCAAAGCCGTTGCCGACTTTGATGCTCAGCAAGGCTAGAACGTTTGTTTCGTGTAGGAAGGAAGCAGTTGAAGCTAGATGGAACGAAAGGAGGCGAACGAAAATGGATCAGTGTGAATTTGAGAAGGAAGGCTCCATGAGACTGTTCATGGAAGCTATGAAGACATGAAGGGAACCCAGCAAAAGGTTTTATGCATATCCAGTGGCGTAAAAGTAGTGATATCCGGCTTACTTTCAGTATTCGACTAAGTATATAGCCACACCAAGAACCTTGATAACCGACCTGTCGTCCACCAGCTGCGTTCATGTTTTGACAAGGAAAAAACTGATAATATCAGGGTTACCCTGTTTAAACAACATATTGAACTCATAAAGAACTCCAGAACAATGCAACGATGATAATCGCTATATATGCATGCAACAGCAAGCCCAAGAGTTCGAGCCTCCTAGTTTCTACGCATAGCTCTCTTCTTCCTGCGCTCAAACTCTCTACCGATATCACCGCCAGCACCACCTCTACCACCATCATCATCATTCTTTCTCTTTCTACTCCTCTCCAGCGCACCACCCACACCACCAGCACCGGTCCTCTCGCCCTTCTTGGTCAACCTATCGATCCTGCCGATACCCTGACCCAGCAGATCCCACTCTTCACCGCCGAAACCACCACGTTTGTTGCCTCCCTTCTTCGCACGTTCCTTTTTGCCTTCCTTTGGCAAACGCACCAGATTGCTTTCTTCGTAGGCGGTGCGTTCGGCTTCTTCTCTACGCTCACGAGCAGATTTGTCACGGCGGCCGCCAGCGGTGATGGTGCTTCCGATGGAGGGTTGAGCCGTGGGAGCACCGCTGAGCTCGTCGGCGACGTATTCGTCGATGGTGTTGCTGCGCATGGGTTTTCTTTCTCCCTTTTCGCGGCGGGGAGAGGGCGGTGCGGGCATGGTTGTGGCGTTTATGCGGGGGGGTCTGTAGATGCCGTCGGTGGAGGCTTCGTGCTTGGAGGAAGGCGCTTCGGTTGCGTCCGAGGGGCGAGTCAAGGCGCTGGGGTTGGGACGGAAGGCGAGGCCGTCGTCTGAGTCTGCTTCCGAGTCCGAGGCGTCTTCGTCGTCTTCGTCGTCGTCGTCGTCGTCGTCGTCGTCGTCGTCGTCGTCGTCGTTGGAGTTTTCGCCAGAGTCGGAGGCTGCTGAGGTTGCAGCGGCGGCGGCGGATTGTTTGGCGACGGCGGCTTTTTGGACGGCACCGCGGGCTTGGTCCTCGGCGGCGCGGACGACCTTGTCGATTTGGTACTTGAGTCTGTCTTCCAAGGGTCGCACGCCCTTTTCCAGATACACGCGGTGCTTGACCAGGTCTCTAACGAGTTTGTCGTCGAAGTCTGCGGGAGCGGTCTTTCCATCTTTGGCGCTGCGGATGACTGCCAAGTTGCGCAGAGCGAGTGTTTGTAGATATGAGAGGAAGAGCTCGTTCTTTGCGTCCAAGAGAGTGATGCCGTTTGGTGGAGGGAGGATCGAGTCGCTGGTGGGCAGTGCCGGGATGGCCGATTCCAGAGAACTTGTGAGACCCGGTAGTATCGATGCTAAGCTTGTATCCATGTTCGCGGTCGCCAGTATGGAGTTGTGTTGAAGAATACAACGACCTTCAAACTTTTGAGAATTTGCTAGAGACGCGCCAACTTTTTCGCCGACAGCCCCGGCTTGTTTGACTTGTTTGACGCCGATTTACAATCACATGAAAGCAGGGTCCACTCTTGACATTATAGTCTTCAACTCTCTTCCTCACTCATGTTCATTCAAAAAACTGTCGATTGGCCAAGTATAGGGGTATCGTAAATACTGCCTGATGAGAAAAACAAGCTCGCTCTCTCGCCTTCCGTCATGTCAACTTACGCCGTGTCATCTCTGAGCGTTCATGCAACAAGAAAACATTAGGGACATCATCGCTGTCGTAGGATTTCTTCCAAAAAGGGTTCAGTATAGGCCATTATCGGTTACGGGGGATATGGAGTTGAAGAGGAAAAGGCTTTGCGCACCTGTGAGGAACTCCTCGCTGCGTGTGTATTAGCATCGAGTCGATCAGCATCCGAAAGCAGACCAAACTTACAAAGAGAGAGTAATGTATCCATCACGGTCGTCGTCATACTTCTTGAAGACATCCGTCATGCGCTTCAAGCTGATGCACGCCTGCACAAACAGGTCGAAACTGAGCGTCTTCTCGCGTCCGCCGCCGTACGACTCATCGCCTCTGCCGCGTGTCGTTCTCGCAAATGTGTTGAATAGCAGCTGAGTGAATTGAGGACTCAAACGATAGCCAAACGCAACGAGAGCATCGGCAAACTCTTGGAAGCTGATATTACCCGAGCGATCCACGTCGAAACGGTCGAAGAGGTTGCGCCAGGCGGCCAGGAAGCCCCAGAGGCCGCAGAACTCGTCAAAGTTGATGGTGCCGCTGCGATCCGTGTCAAACATGCGGATCATCATGCGAACGGTGTGTGCGTCGAAGGCCGTGTAGTCGCCATTCACCAGAGCGCTGCGCAATGAAGACTCGCTCAGCTGACCGTTGCGCTCCTTGTCTACGGCCATGAACAGAGGCCACAATGCCTCACGGCTGTTGGGGTCAGGATTCTGAGGTGGTGCGACGGTAGGAGGACGTTGGTTCTGAGGGATCGGAGGACGGTTGTGATAGCCGGAAGGTCGAGGTCCCTGGCCGTAGTTGGACGGAGGTGGGGGTGATGCGAAGGTATTGCGCGGAGGGGGAGGAGCACCGCCGGCTGGTGGAGCGGGTGAGGGGCCGTATCCACTGCTGTGTCGTTGCTGGTATTGTTGCGGCTGCTGAGGCGGGGGGTAGTTGTCATAGCGCTGGGGAGCGGAACCCATGGCGGGGGATTGATGTCCGGACGGGCGGCCGTAGGACTGCGACTGCTGAGGTGGTGGTGGCTGTGGTTTGTTGTGATAGCTCGAGGTCGAAGAGTGTCTCTGGGGGTGGTTCTGGTTCTGCGACAGCATGGCCGCTGCCTGGTCGGGTTCGGCGTGTCTATACGAGCAATCAGCCATGGCCATGCGCCCTGCTTGCCAGTCGGCGCTGACGTACGCTGGGAGCGCGTCGGGGTTGCCCGAGTATCCTCGGTTGTATGCCATCTTGCTGGTTTGCTTTCAGTCAGGCGAGGAGCAAGCGAGAGAAACAGTCTTGGTGCGCATCGAGTAATCGTCGTCTGCCATGGCTGGGCTGAGCAGCCAAGGGAGCCCTTCAAGTCGGCTTGCTTATCACCAGCCCCACCTGTGCCCATGACTCGTCCATATACCACCGTCCCGTATTGCTGCCGTATTGCGTACGCCTATCTGCATTTCTCATCTCTCCTCTCCTGTTCTTTTCCGCTGTGACGCGCGTATTAATTGCATCTACTATAACTACTATCTGGATGCCTTCGTTGTGGGTGCTGCCACTGATTCATGTTCCTCCTGAATAATCCGACATATGCTTCATGCGACTTCTTTTTGCTCTGCCTCACACATCTTCACAACATCTCGTTGATCCGTAAACGCATTGTGCCTCTCTCAACATCATTACTCCGCTGCTCTCCTAGTCCTTGGCTCTCTTGCCACCGCCACCTGCTTCTTCTTCCGCTTTCCGTTTCTTCTCGTCCTCTTCTCTAAACCCTGGCCCACTCAATACTACCGGCGTCTGGAAATTGAGCGGGCTGGGCATCATGTTGTTGTCCCTCCCGAACCACGCATCCGGCCAGAACGATGACGGACTGGGTAAGAGGTGGTTGCCGTCCATGACCCTACTAGGAAGTGCAGAGAGCGGCGTTTCAATGTGATCTCGCTCACGGTTTCCGTGCGCATTTGTACTGATGGGTGGTGCGGGCCGCGCGAACGGATTGGGCGGTCCAGATGCACCAGCAGAAAGGACTGCATTCGTAGATGGCGATGGAGGTGGAAGGACGACCCCTTGACCTACACGCATCGGAGTCGCCGACGCTGTCCCACCATCCTTGGGCGATGAGTCCGCCGTCGCACTACCGCCATCTGACTGTTCGCTAGGAATTTGCACCTTCAATCGTGGTCGTTTTGCTTCGGCAGCCGCACCTCCAGGGCGTATAGGCCCGGGTATTGAAGAAATAGAGCCTGTGCGTTGTGAAGGTCCTGGAGGAGGTGCTTGCATAGTAGGATTGGGAGCTGCTGTTGCTGGTGGTGCCGCTGCTGTCATATCGATTGGTCTAGGCGGCGCCTCAACAGCCCTCTGGCGTGGTGCAGAAGATACATCGACCGAGTGGGAACGAGGGACTTCGGTTTTGATTATTGGTTCCCTGTAATTGGACGTACTTCCACCCCAATGCTGAGCGAGGAGCGAGCGGCTGTCATCGATGGGGGTAAATATGCTATGCGACCTTGCATGAGCTGGCAAGGGTCTCGGCTGGGGTAGCGGAGGACTCTGGAAATTATGCTGGTCAGGTTGTGGAGAAGGCTGTGCGCTATGTGACTGATTCTGTTGATAATGCTGCTGCTGTGGTGTAGGCATGTGCTGTTGGGCGCCTGGATGAACCTGGCTCATGAAATGCGGAGGGACGGACGACTGCCTTCTTTGTTCCTGCTGCAGATAAGCTTGCTGAGCAGCGACTTGCATCTGCTGTTGAGTAGGTGGAGGATATGGGGCGTAGTATTGAGGGGGTTGAACGGCGAAACCTTGCGGGGTAGGTCGTTGCATGACGGGGTTAGGAGGAGGTGGATGGTACGGAGCGTTGGGAGAATAGGCGTAGGTAGGCTGAGGAGCAGGAGCTTGCGACTGGGGACCCATATGCTGCTGAGGTACCAGGTTCGAGCTGGTACGGCGAAAGTGCGAGACACGAGACGAGGGACGTGAACCATTCGGCGGCTGAGGAGTGGCCATGCGCTGAGGAAAGGCGGGCATGGCGCCATTTGGGATGGGCGGAGATGCGGAAGGCGTCGAGTTTCGCATGTGTTGAAGTCCAGGCTGGTGCTGAAGGGGATGCTGCATCATGGATGCCTCTGGCGGCGAGTGCGATTCATGCTGTTCGGCGGGCTCCTCGTCTCCTTCCTCGTCATCATCACCACCACCTTTGCCTTGGAAGTCGGCCGGTCCTTTGTGTTCGTGTGCGCCGCCATACTGTATTCAGTCAGCCATGTGTCGCAGAAGTGGGTTGGAGCGGCAGGCTAGGGCATACATATTGGAAGCGGGCTACTGTCTCGTGAATGTCGCCCGACGAGAACTCGTAGAGCTTCTTGTTGTTGCCAAAGATGATTACTGCGACATCGACGGAACAGAGTACGCTCAACTCGTATGCCTTCTTGAATAAGCCGCCTTTGCGCTTCAGGAAAGTGCTGCCACCAAAAAGCCGTTAGCAATGACAGGATTAAAATAGAAGAGAGGCGGCGGTCCGTACACGGAGCGGTTTCTGTCGTCCTTGATGGGACGAATTTCAATCTTTCTGCGACCCATGGTTGGAGCGAACAGGAAAGCGAGCGACTGCAAAGACAGAAAAGGTACAGGGACGCAGCTTCAGCCTTCATGCGACAGTCTTGGTTGGCCGCGCGAAGAAACGAGAATTCGATGGCTGTCAGAGGCCTTGGCTAGGACTGCTCTCTGGTCTGCTGGGAGCGTCTCGCTACCGCCTGTTGGACATGCAGTATATGCACGTCGTGTCGTCTTTGCTTGAGCTACTCGTACTTCTGCGCGGAACAGCTGCGAGTAAACGCGTGATAAGATGCGTCAGATCAAATGCGAAAAGGTAGAACCGTCACCTTGAGCCATCCGGACGGGATGCTCCTATTATTGGAAAGAGCTCAGACCGTTGATCAATGAAACGTTCCATGTGCCACAGACCTGGCCAACTCTTCTGTCCAAGCTTGATACCCGCCATCTACCGCTGCCTCCACTTCGGCCGCCTCATCCTGGGTCCGATGCCATTCGCCCTGCCACGACCCGTTTCTGTACTCCGTACCCTTTGGCGCTTGGGTGTGCTGTCAGAGTTGACCGCGCTTTGCGACATAAGAGGCTGGTTCAGGTACCGGCTGCAATGCCCAAGCGCATTTTCTACGGAAACAACTCTCGTTCATGCGACGCTCTCCGCACTAATCGTCGCTCTATGGAGGAGCTCTTGCTTACTTTATACGCGAAGCCTCTCAGGCTTGCAACGTCGGACTTTGAACGCAACAGATGACCAACTCCGGAACTCTTTGCTCTTCTGACTGTGATCTCTAAGGCCCCTTAATACAGACAGCTCTCAAAGGTAGTGGAAGTCTTCGTTGAGTCGTATAACCGTTCTCCATCGCCTAACCTATGACTGCTGAGGGTCATGACCCCAGTTCTTCAAGGACTTAGCACTCTTGCTTTCTGGATCCTGCTTTGCTTTTCCCTCTTGTGCTAGATGGCGCTTGTTGTACGCCACGACTTTGCGCATGTGGCTAATGTCGTCCTCGTCGTATTTGCTGGGATCTTTCTTTGGGTTCTTCTCCAAGATCTCGATAATCTTACGACCGCTGTAAAGGGTTGAATCAGACCTCGTTCAATCGTCTCATGGCTCGAACTGTCATTCAATGCGATTACTCACCTCTCATGGCCAATGGTCTCACCCGAGCCATCGTCCTTGGACCAGCCTGCACCAGCAGAGTCCTCACCACCAAGCCACTCCTTCAGCTCGTCTGGACCCATGTTGACGAGCTCATTGAACTCTCTATAGAAATGTTAGACCTGTCTTCTGACGCGTCGTGCCGGTGTTGGCAGTGAAGGCGGTGTACTTACTTGATGACTGTGTCGTTGTCTTTGACCTAGAGATACAGTCAGCATGGTCTTTCATAACACAGCACTACGTTCTGACTAGTACAACACTCCGTGCCAGCATCCTCCGATTTGCCGAAAGACGAACAGCTGATGGAGCAAAGGGCGCATCCACTGAGAACATGATCATGGGTAGATACTGTCGAGTATCACGTCTCTTCTCGTCGTAGTGCTCATTGAATTCGCCCTCGTATCATCGGGAACATGTTGTTTCGAACAGTCTGCTGCCAGAACAGAGTCGGGCCACATACCATATTGATTGCAGAGATTGAGAATTTTCCAGATGATTGATGATTGATACGTTGTTGAAATCGGAACGGAGATCTTGTCAGTCGAGTAAAGGTGTACATGTGTTAGAAGGAGAAGTGACTCTCTTGGAGAATAGTTGATGCTCCCAATTCATTGCAGCTACAGCTTGACATCATGGATTTTATAAATGACATCACGAACGTTTTTTCAGTGCACGCTCTGTCACATTCACCATGGATTGATGGACTTGTAAAGACAGCAACAGTCTTCTTGACTGACCGAAGAGAGCATGTACATTATCTTGTACATATCCATGTAATCAACTGCCGCGAGACTGCCTTCCCTGTCGCGCAATATAGGGGATACTGCAATCTATCCGGGTTGCATTGACATTTCATGTGCTTGGCCATTGCTTGAGAATTGAGTTGCGGGTGTGGACCGTTGGCGTTAGAGATGGACCAACAGCCTTGATTAGCGCACCCTTGATCAAATTAGTATGAAAAGTGTCTCAGAAACACTTGTTTCGGGCGCGCGACTCGCGCTTGAGGGTACATCCAGGGACCAGGGGTCGTCGACTACGATGAGGGTTGCAGAAGCCGGCGGCGGACTGTCTTGATCGCCAATGATTGATGTGCTGGCACTCACCAACGCGTCTGATTGTAGGCCAGGCCGTATCGCTGGCGCTGCCGCTGCCGCTGGAGGCCAAGAAACAAGGACATCAGTCAGTCGTTGATGCACTACTTTATCAGATAGAGGATGATGGAGGAGCACACGCCGTCCTTGACCCAGCAAGGTGGTTTCGACTAAGCTGCCGCAAGATTCGGCTACTGTGAGTCGCTGCAGGCTGCATGTTTTCAAGCTGCAGAGTGAATCAACTGTAGCCATTCATTAGGCCAGCCAGCTGCCCCATATCCATGTTTTCTACCACTCACCCACAACTACTCGACTCGAGTTTGACAGCTCATGCGGTTTCGCCTCGGGTGGCTTGACGGAAAATAGGATCGCCCGCCAGAGACTCATTTTAATAAGGTAATGCCTGCTCCATGATTTAGCTACCATCAGCACGCCTTCTTGACTCTCCTCGCCTCTCTCCTCCTCTTCCCCTTCGTTTCTCTTTGCGCAAAACGCCAATCACTGGCTCTCACCTTCCGGATCACTTTACATGGACTGACGCTTTGAACTGGTCTTTCAGCTGCCTCGCATACACCAACTCATGCTCTTTTCTATCTCCCGCATATTCGTACAGTCTCGCCAATAAGCGAAAAGCCCACGACCTGTGGCCGTTTCCACCATGGTGTTCTTCTCGAAGGTCTTCAAGAGCAAGGATGCAAAGGCGGGCGCAAAGCATAAAGCACAACAAGTCGACTCCAATCAAGGACACATGCCCATGGCAAAACCGAGATTTGTGTCCAACTGGAACAGCAGAGAGATTGATCCGGAAGAGGTTGACGAGCTCATACAAGTGTGCACTCTGATCCTCAAGTCAAGAGGTACGCAGTCTCGCAACATCGCAGACCACTGTTGCTAATCGGACCTTACAGCTGAGGCACTGGATACACCATTTTTGCTCCTACCGTTCAGGCCAGAGACCGACACCGTTCCGGCAAAGAGATTTATCAACAACTTCTTCAAGAGCAACCGGGAGGGAAGCAATAACTACGCTGGCTCGAGCCTCCGCAGAGAGCTTGTTCTCACTGATCCGGCTGTGCGTTTGTTCATTCTTGCAGTCCTGAATCTGGCTAACGCGACTGTAGATCTTGTGCAGCATTCTTAAATGGTGCTGGAGTCGCATGCCAGGTGGTGTGGTGACATGGCCAGTCTATCATGGTTTCTCTCTCGGCGAACGTGGTTCGTACTCTAAACTCGACACAAGTCCGCGACAAAGAGCTAATTCTGGTCACCAGATTCGAACATGGCAAGAAACGCCTTCCACACTTTCATTCCTATGACCGTCGATTCCAACGCCAGAAAGAACATCATTTACAACTTCTTCGATCTCCTGACCGCAATCGCCGCTCACGGGAAAACAAATGGATTTGGAGGCAGAAAGCTGTCGCGTATGGCCGGTTGGTGGGCATTCGAGCATTCGGACGAAGGAAAAGGATTCGAAGGCGGCTACAAGTCATGGGTGACGTGAGTTCCCTCATCCTCGGTTTTCTCACAACCCGGTGCTAACCATCGACAGTTCTGCGGATGCTTCCAGTCATCTCTTTTTCGCTTACCTCAGATCTCTCAACCCTGAAGCTCTGGACGGATTTTCAGGCATCAACGGTCTACCAAGATCTATCCAAGCATTGTTGGCTCAGACCGAATATCCTCCTGAGGCGCCTACACTCATGCAGAAACAAACACCAAAAGTCGTCATGCTTGTGGACGTCGTATCTCCAGGTCCATTTGCTCTGCTCCGTAGAGCTAACAACTTCGAATATCGGGACGAAGATCTGCAGATGTTCTCGGAATACCCTGATCCTGCTCAAGCATTGACTGAAGAGTGCAGGCGTGTTCTCCACTGTATTACCGTCGCAAATCAGTCTGTCGCAGTACGATCTCAAAGTAATATGAGTCTTGGAATGGACAGCCTAAACAACAGACCCGACGAATCTTGGTCACATTTCCAAGATTTTGGTTTCTCGTCCATTGGTGACGACACTAACGATAACACGAGCGGTGCGCGCTCACCAAGCATAGAGCCAAGACTGTCAGGACTCAGATCTGCACCTCGTTCTCGTGCCGATGATGGTGGACGTCCAACGACACCCTCTTGGGCCGATTTCCTGAACTCTGGATTTGTCGACGAAGGCAACAAAGTCAACTCTCAGCCTATACGCATGCTGATGCCACCTGACAAGATGCTTCCCCCTATCAGCAGTGGGCCTCCGCGATCGTCCAATGGCTATCAAGAAGAAGACGTCAACCCGGGCGAACTAGCTAGTATCACAAAGTTCGACCTTGACGACTGCTTTTGGTGGGTTTGGATGACTAGTCTTGCTAGTGAAGAGCCTGCCGCGAGAAAGGCTGTCTTCGGTCGATGTGCCCTTGTCGAAACTGGTATACTCCATGGCCGCTGGATTCTGCTGGAGGAAATGATCAAGAGCGCTGCTCCCGAACTGGAAGAAGGTGCCTACATTGCCGAGAAGAAGTCACGTTTCGGTTTCAGCCGCAGGGGGAAACAAAGCCGCAGGAAATCGGCCACTCTGCCTCCAAGGAGATACGACAGTCCTCAGTCAGAGCGACAAGCTGCATCGACAACACCCGATAAGCTCAGTATCTCTCCAGACCAGCAAGCAAGAATTAGAGCAGCAGCAGCTACTCTTGCTCGCCAACACGTTAGGACAGTCGAAACACCAAGTGCGCAACGCCGTGGACGACACGACGATGCTTCATCAATGAAAACCAACAGCGTTTTGACATTGGGTCTGACTAGTGAAGCGGCACCAGCTATGAGATGGGCCCATACTTTCGACAAAGAAGCGACACGCAAACAATACTTGGGCGATAACTTCGCTGGTAAGGGAACACCTGTGGAGATGTATGTTCCTGATGATGCTACTTCGTCTGTCGAAACGCAAGGATCCAACAAGCCTCTGCCTTCTCCAGACGCTCGGAAACAATCAATTGCTATTTCCGAGGTTTCCGTGGTGTCCGAGGTGTCCACTACTCCGGATCAGCCAAACGCAAGCGTGGAAGATTTACCTGCTTCGCATACACCGGTAGCTAACCCGGAACCTCTTTCACTCAGTGCTTCTATCATCTCTGAGAGACCTGTCGTACACAACGCCACAGAGGTGCCATCTGTGCCCTCGGTACCCAAGGTCACCGAGGTAGGCAGGAAGCCAGTCCCGCAACGTACTAACAACGTGCAAAACCATCCGGCATTTAGGCCCTCTATGGAAGGGCAGAGGCCCGCCAAATCAGAGACTTCCGCAGTAAAAGCTGCAAGAGAAGCCTGGGAGGCGAAGGCGGCTACCTTCAGCCCAGATAAGATGGCTCACGAACCCAACAAACGACCCAACGGTTTCAAGCGTATGTTTAGCAAGAGCCACAAGAGTGACGATGGCAAGCGTGAAGCTGCTGGTCAACAACCATCAGCTTCGATGACTAGCTTGGCACCTCCTTCCGAAACGAACCTCGGGAGGAAACTGTCTCTACTTCGCAAAAAGTCTACCACCCCAACTCCTCCAGTTCAACCTACACTTCCAACTGCCGAGCCTCTGTTCCCACGCCGTGCAGTAGCAAACAACCTGACAGCACCTGTTTCGGGATCCAGCCCTCCGGTAGTCAGCCCATTGGAGCCGAGCTTTGCTCAGCAGCATGGCGGAGCCGATGACCACATAGTCTCTCCCGTACACTCTGAGCACAGAGGCAATGCTGACGACGAGTATCAACGTTTTGATCAGGGCCCTCTTTCCGATAACCCTGCTTGGACGCCTCGTGGATCTATCGACTCTCATCTACAAGCGCAAGCAGAGGCTGCTCACAAGGCAGATCTGGAGGCAGGACATCTCAATGCACCCGGTGGGTTCCCTGAAACCCCTCTGGAAACGCCGATGGACCGCAGGATCAACAGCTACACTGAATCCGAGCCTGCCTATGATGCCGCTCAGCCGGTCGCAAACAACCTTGACAGATGGGCACAGATCCGAAAGAATGCTGCCGAACGAGCTACCAGAGTCAGCGAAGATCAGGTCTCTGGCCGCCCATCTCACATCACTAACGGCACTGAGGATGACGGCGATACCAGTGGCGAAGAGACCATCGAGGACAGAGTCGCTCGTATCAAGGCTCGTGTTGCCCATCTGACTGGCAACCTGGAGAAGGCACCCACCAGCAGGCCTCGTTACTGATTCCCTGGCCATCTCGACCTACCTTTCTTCCCTTCCTCCAACCATCTTCTCACTGTCACATGATGGCAGATGTCAGCTTTCTAATGCCATCGATGAACAATAATACCCCTCCATACGATCACGTATGGAACTTGCGCTCTAATCATCAGAAGTTTTTATCTTTCTCCTTTCTTCGCTCTTGCTTCTTCTCGCGAAACCAATATGCAGTTTCTAGTTTTGGAATCGACTTTCTCTCTTTTTCTTTCAATGGTCTTTAAATGTTGCTACGTTCGTTCGGGGTTCGTTCAAGCACTGCAATGAAGGCAAAATGTAAATGTACACTAGCAAAACAGCAATTGACCCAGCCCAAAGTTTTCTTCTTTGTCATATCAGTCGCGTAATTACAGTATACCAACCCCACTGTTGCAGCAGGTGGGGGAAGTGGGGGTACGACCCTGCTTGATCATCATGTCATCACCACGAACGCGTTTTCCTCTGCTAACCATCAACAGCCCAACACAAGAGCAAGACGCAATAGAATCCGATAGCAGCCATGATCGAAGGTGAAGATCTACTGCTCTGTTCAACGTGCGGCACGCAGTTCGACACACCAGCTTCCAACCCACCGTCGGGCTACTGTAGAATCTGTGATGTAAGCAACCTCAAACTCTGAACACCAAATCAAACATGTTGAACTCAGTGTAGCTCACGCAGATCATAGGACCCACGTCAGTACATTCCTGTAACTGGACAATCTTGGACGAGTTTGAAAGCCGAAGCTGGAAAGCATGAGACCAAGTGGAAGCAAGATGAGCATGACCCTCGTATCTGGTCCATCTGGGCGGAACCAAAGGTAAGTCAACCAGTCTTTCCTCACACCGAGAAGAGAAACAGCGGAGAAAAAGATGGGACAACATATCAGATTTTCGAGAGGGGAAATTACGATGTCGAACTCATTGCTTCCTTTCCCGAACCAAGAGATGGTAGGAAGGTGCCACTCTCGTGTTTCTGATTCCCGACGTCAGCTCAACAGGTCAATGCTACAAAAACGACTCTAACTGTTCAATCATGTAGCTCGGCATCGGCCAACGAGCACTCCTCCTCCAAACACCTCACGGCAACATTCTCTGGGACTGCATAGCCTACCTCGACCAACCCCTCATCGACTTCGTAAGCACTGCCAACCCACCATCACATCTCCGTCCTAATCGCTCAAAATCAGATCAACTCCCTAGGCGGCCTAGAAGCAATGGTAATCTCCCACCCCCACTTCTACACAACCCACATTTCCTGGTCCGCCACTTTTTCCTGCCCCGTCTACGTCCACTCTCTCGATCAACAATGGCTATCCCGTACTCCTCTGCCCTCAACCAAGAGAGTGCTGCTCAAAAAGCAGTATGAGGAGATTGTGCCAGGTGTCACTGCTATAAAGGTAGGAGGACATTTTGAGGGTAGTATGGTGTTGCATTGGGATGGCCATTTGTTCATTGCTGATACGTTTGTTAATGTACCTGTAAGTCTATGTATCTTTCCTGTCAAGATTCGACATGCAGAAAGCGTAAATCTGACAAAGATGGAAACAGTCTGGTTTCTACCGTAAAGACAGACCGAAGGGGACTACTTCGTTTTCTTTCATGTGGTACGTCTCGGATCTCAACTCTCTCCATAAATTGCTTTTACTGATATCGGTCATCTTCAAGGAGTATCCCGAATATGATACCTCTTTCTCCAGACACAATTCACGACATGTGGAAGGCAGTCAAACCATACGACTTTACAGTCACGCATGGATTGTTCCAGGGTTGGACTATCATCGATGAGAATGTCAAGCAAAGCGTGCTCGAGAGCATGAAGATTCAGGTCAGAAACCAAGGGTTCGCTGAGCATGCTTTATTGCATGAGGAGTGAGATGACAGGACAAAAGGCTTCTGATCCTTCGAACATTGGACGGGGACGATGCTCAAGGTGTGAGTGATTGTACAAATTTCGGTTCGTTCAGATAGCTACAAACATGATTGAAATGCTGAAGTGCACTGGAAACAGAATAATATTGAACGCGTGATATGCACAATGCCGCCTAGAATGAAAATGCTTCCCCAGACGAATAGGTTGAAAGGGGCTAAACTCGCTTTGATAGAAATGGTATTGACAAGAAGAGTGTGAAACGAAGAGGAAGGGTATATTTTGAGATTCACGCCGAGTGGATGAATAGGGGAAGTGAAAAAGTATGAGAATCCAAGTATGCCAGTCGGTTGCATGTCCGTTGCCGAGCTGTAGTCGAAGAGAAATGCTTTGATGCAAATGAAATTGTCGTATGATCATAAAGATAGTTCGTAGGTTGCAAGAGAGTGTGAGTGTCCGGTTGACAGCTGTAAGTGTTCATATCGAAGTTATGCGTGCTCCCATGGTGTTGCGCTTCGGCCGCAGATTCATGACAGACTGGAGCTCGCGGATCATGTTTGTGCCTGAATCGCGTTTGTCGCGTATCTCGGAGAGACGTACTCGCTCCTCTTGCATCTTAGCAATGCGCTCATCTCTGGTCAAGGAGCTGCGCATGCGAGGTATATGCAGGGAGACGCCTTCGAAGACTTCTTCGTCGGATCCAGATCCTGCGAAACTGGATCTGCTCGACTTCGATTCGCCGTTCAATGCGCGTAAGGCATCAGCAGGTCCGCCTTCTTCAACAGCAGTCAGACCACCAAGGCTGGCAGCTGGCGAACGAAGACCACTTGATGCTTGTGAGATGCGACGTTCTTGCTTATCAAGATTACTTGCAAGAGAAGCCTTGCCATTCTCCCAGGCTTGCATAAGCATCTTGAGATCGGTGCCGATGGATTCGTACTGCGACATCAAGTTTGGGCCGAGATCAGTCAGATCATCTGAATCCTCAATTGCCTTGGTGGACTCTTCTCTCATGAGAGCCATCTTCGCTTGCAGCGACCTGATACCTTGAGAGAGTTCGGTGATCTTGCGGACCTGTGTACGTAGGCGCTCACCAGCAGGTCTGGTGGAGAGTCTTGCCTCCCTGGGAATGGTGAACTCCTCGACTTCGCGAAGGAGTTCGCTCAACTTTTGTGCCCAAGTAGCGGTGATGGTGCTTAGGGAGTTCATGATCTTGGTTGCAGCCGACCAGCGTGCGAAATCAGTATTGCCTCCATCGGCCTCAAGGGACATGAGCGAGCAACAAACGACTCTTCTGAGAGTGCTGTACTGGTAGCTGACTACGCGCAGACTTCTCAGAGATTCCGGGTCGTCATCCTCCAGAGAGATGAGTGCAGGGCTCACGGCCTCTTGGACAGCGTGGTGAGGAATGTCGTAAACATCCAGATATTTCTCCATGTCATCCTGATTGAGCAGGGCCTTGAGCGAAATGGTTGCATCCCTGAAGGCAGGCAATGCTTCGGTGTAGGCTTTGTTTAGAGCACCACGCAGCTTGGCGCACTTTCGATTGACCTTAACATCATCGAAACGGGAAATCGGAGGGAGTGGGGTGCTCCTGCGACCTGTTAGCAGATGTCACATGGCTCCAGGAACTGCGAACGTACAGTCTGTAGCCCTTGGAGACAAGCTCAACCTCTTGGATCAGAGACAAGGCAGCGGAGGTAGTAATATCAAAACCACGAGCATTGGTGGTCAGGGAAGAGACTGTGTCCACAGCTTGGTGTCTGAGGTACTGCAGCCATTGCCGACGGATGTATGCGTAGAACAGAACAGCAGCTACGGCGGCGCACAGTAGGGCCAACAGGATACGACTCTTGCTCAAACGAGAACCACGGAGCCAATTGAGCAGGAGGACGAGGACGAAGGCAACACCAGCTGTGGCAGCGACACCAGAAATGTTCAACGAGGCATTCGGGGCCAAATCTGTGTTGGCGAAGGGAGTTCCATTGATCTGAGTGGTGTGTAACGAGCCGAGGTCTGGATATTCGTTGAGAAGCTGCGAGGCGACGATGAGGTAGCGGAAGTGTTCGAGGAAGCGGTTGTTCTCAGCTCGGCCAATACGAGAGTTGACTGCACGCTACGATGTGTGTAAGAAGGCTGCTGTGGACAAGAGGCAGAGGACTAGAGAGGAAGGCGTACCGACCAAGCATGGTGAAGCTTGGAGACAGTGCCCTGAGCAGGGAAGCGGAGGTTTAGGGGTTGGGTAAAGGGCCTGAAGGAGGGCTTCTGGGGCGCGACAGTCGGAGTGAAGGGAGGTGTATGCAAGGGCTCCTGGTTGAGGTAGTTGAACGATTCGTCGGCGGTGCCATGGCCTGCAGCAACACGTTAGTGGCCTTGTCCGCTTCAAGAGGAAAGCGCGTCTGCGTGACCGACCTTCGAGCAGCGCAGCAAGCGGACTGTCGTCTTCATAGTAGCTCTCCATTCACGCGGCGGTCAGCACTGTCCTGGATCTGTTACGTCTACCTCGTCGCACAAGAGGGTTCGGAACAGGGCTGGCAGGTGTATAAGGTCAGGATCGAGGTCAGGCACGAGGCCATCGTAATCGCGCATCTGCGGATAGAGTCCAGACGTTCTTGCCTTGCTAAATGAGATGCCATCATGCAACGTGGAGAAATTAGCTCAAAGCCTAATTGCACGGCTCGAATGCAGGGACCTGCTACACGCGTTCCCGCCATGCCGGGTTGGCAACCTCGTCAAATGACTCGGCTCTCTTCCGCACTGTTCATCTTGTTGTTATCACTTACGATGGCAGGAACACCCGCCGGCTCGTTGCTTGGGAACACGAGATTGCACTCCAATTCTATGTCCATTTCATTAAACAACTGCATTATTGCCCAGCCCTCGTCTAGTACACATTACACCTACCACCCGCTCTCTCCTATCCGATCATCAGCCCTGCATCTCGCAGCTCCGCTAAGTCACCCCCTGCTTTGACCATTGCTTTCAGCGCTGCCTGGCTGAACCTTCGCCGTTTCTCCACTGCTTCCCTTTCTCGTCGCGCTTTGGTCTTGCTACTGCCCGAAGGTGCCACTCCGGTCAACAGCTTCTCGCTATCGTGTGGTGTATAGTTCACGAAACTGCCTGATGATCCTCGCGGACTCTGCACCTGTCCAGATGACTTGCGACTGTGACCTTTTGATGAGGGTGTTCGCCGTTGACGCCGCCGAGGCGATCGTGTCCCCGATGAAGGTGTTCGTTGTTGACGACGTGATGTCGATGGTGTGCGTGACACTCTTCTTGATCTGCTCACATACATCTCGCTCGCGGTCTCCTCAACTCGTGACGGAGCCAGTGTGGGATTGTAACATATCCGCAGCCCTGACGTTGACATGTCGTTTTGATAGATCGGTATCCTTGCTATTGGCTGGGACATCATGGGATGATGTAGATTGATCTCGCTTTCATCGCCCATCCAGGAGCTGAAAGTCGGCGAAGGTTGGTAGATGTCCTTTGCATCGAATGAATTCGCACTCCACAGTCTGTTGTGCTGAGATGGCTCGGGATAGATACTTGGAACCACAGGTGATGGTTCGTTCAATGCTGCAGTCGGATATGCAAGCGCAGCAGGGTTGCATGTCGCGGCCTCTAGTCCTTCGGCATGGATGTACTGGCTGAATACGCTGTCATACGTAGAGGTCCACTGAAGATCCTTGCTTGATGACTGTGTACGAATAGGTCGTATAGGTAGTGGGCGAATCGGGTAGGTGTATTGAGTAATGGAGACCATTGTGTACGTCTGAAGTGTAATGTTACTGCGAGGGAGTGTGATGTTTTGGTTAGGGGCTGCAATACACAAGCCAGCTCATGCAAGGTATTATATGCGGTCTTGGGCACACCGTCCGAGTGGCTGGGTGTCGTATGGAATGAAGCCTTTACAATAACCAGTCTTCCTATTTAGTGCGGATCCAAATGATCGGGATCCTTTGTCTCAGACTTACATTCCTCGACAGCCAGCCACCTCGACATGTAGTAGGGTTGCTTCTGTGACACGTTGTCTGTACAGTTATCAACCCAGTTTTCGCCTGATGACTTACGACCATCTCAACCTACTCGACTGATTTGTATAAACAGTGAGGGACTATACCTCAGGAGGAGAATACAGTATTTCGTAGACGAAAACAAGAACCAAACAGCTTGTCATCCGTGGAATGCTAGCCACCTGCTAAGGAATGTGTCAATGACCTTCCGAGTATTCAACCGCCTAGGTCCTTCGTTCGTACGAAAATCTATTGTTAGCTTGCTCATGTGGCCGCCGCATCCAGAGAGATCGAAAGAGAGAGTTCGTGTGGGAAACCGTAGCTGCTAGCAGATGGTATACGAGAAAGGTGCAGGCCATGCATATATTACAGGGTATTTACGTGAGACGACAAGAGGTCTATTTGTCGAGGTTCTTGAGCTCGGGCATGAAAGCCATACCTTTGCCACTCTTGCTGTCCGGTTCGGCTTCGCCAGACTTGTCGCCTTCAAGAACTCCACCAGCACTACGGTCCTTGACATGCTGCCTCAACATAGCCAAAACTTCCGAGTTCTTCCATCGCTGAGGAACGGGGCGATAGGCAGGCTTGAAGAGACCAACAGTCTGGGCCCACTCGCCAGTGCCGGGAGGGCGAACGTGCTCATCTTTGGCGGACTTGCCCTGGGCTACGGGAGTAGCCTGTTCAGGACCACCTCCTTCGGCGTATTCCATGGAAGTAGGGGTGGGCTCCTGGGTGGCCCAGTAGTAGATGTCCCAGTCGTTCTCGTCAAGGAAAAGGTCGTATTGTTGAAGTTGCTTGGGGGTCATTGTTTCGAGGTAGCGATCGGCAAAGGTGGACATGAGGAGGTCGCTCTCTAGCGTGCCTCTTTTTCTGCTTTGGTCTGTAGGGCGTCGTCGTCAGCATGGTCTCGAATTTGACAAAACGGCGTGAAAGTGATTGGCGACGAACATAAGAGTCTAGCCCTCGTGGTGTTGGTGTCCTCGCCTGTCCTCCTCAAAGGCTCGACACGAAAGGAACTTTCCTCGAGTTCACCTACTTTGAGATCGGCATTGACGCCAGACTCGGGGCTGCCGTCCTGAGTGCCTCCGGTCATTCTCTCGGTGTTCTCGGGCACAGAGTCCTTAGCGGCGAAGTCGGGGTCGACATTGGTAATCAACTCGGGAGGAGCGTTGTCCTTGCCAATACTGGGCATCTCATTGGCGATGGTCGAGGTGGTGTTGGTCAAGTGAGGGTTGAGAGGCTTCTCCATCTGGAACTTGCGGTATGCATCGACATTGGCGTCAAAGCGAACAGTGGCCGAGCTGAAGGGGCGCACGACTCGAGGGGCGGCGCGGAACGATCTGAGGACGAGTCTTGCTGAAGACATTTTGGTGTATATGGTGATGGTAGAGTACGGAGAGAAAGTCGAACAAGACGAAGACGAAGAGAGCTGCTCTTGTCTGGGGTCGCAGGGTCGAGATCTCCAGCGAAAACGCTCGACGTCATTTTGGAATCATCATCGACTTTCTCTCAGCCAGAAAGTTTGTAACGCATCGCCTTCTCTAAACCTGGACACGATCTATATAAACGCATTACCGTAGGACTCTCCACCAACGCATGCAGCTCAAACCTCGCTGCAACTCTGCGTCGGTGTAAGGCGAACATGACATCTACCACATTCTGGCAAGGACAAGTCCTACATTTCTTCTATGACGCCCGAACTACCAAATCGTCTACTTGGGTAGTCCATCAAGCGTTCTATCCATAAGAATCCTGCTGTTGCTACGAGATGTTTTTGGTGGGCAGTTGCATCGTTCCGGCAACAAGACAACCACACGCACAGACAGGCATCTGCAGCTGTGTTTGAAGTTCTTTGACAGGCTCGAATTGAAGCTTGACATCGCGTGGCTTACATGTCAGTCATGCTCACTCTAGTGCTAGTATGTCTGGGTTGAGACTCCGGCAACACTAGAAGCATGTTTGTCCCAGCCTGAGTCTGGTGTTTGCAACCTCCTGAATCAATCCCGAATTGGCTGGCGAGCATTGATTGCCTCATCTCCTGCGTTTGTCAATTCTGAGTAAAAGAAGCCTGTAGATGAGATTTGGGTGGATCAGAGGATGACATGAAGCAGAACAGGTCAGGTAGGTGCTATTCGTGTTGCAACTTCCCTGTTGGCACTCATCCCACGCCTGCATCTTCGTTCATCTTGTCACTCCGACTTTCCCCTTCAGCTACCTCTCCGTCCTCCAATCTCACCCTCCTTCATTACATGATCAATATCCCTCAAGTCTACACCTATCGATACAAGGCCCTATCACCATTGTTCATCACAGCGTCAGCACAGTCACAATGTCTAGCAATCCCACCCTTGCAGTCCCCCTGGACACAAGCCGTCCTGGAGCATCTCGCACAAGCTCATCCCAAAGCGTGCAGCGCTCTGTTGAGCGCATCGACGACCGCCAGGATCTCGGTACTGTCGTCAAGCGTGGAGTCGGCCCAGCTGCAGACAGTGCAGTCGAAGTGGGTGCAGGCAGTGCGGCAGACGAACGTCCCACGAGCATCACCATTCCAGCTACTAAGCCTTCGAGCACCGGAGACCTCAGATCTGGTCTGGCCAGTCCAGTGATTCCTGACGGCGCTATCCAGTGAGCTACTCTGTCTTGAGGCCAATGTGTCGATGACTAACCAATCCGGCCAGATCACTCGTCGCTTCCATTCATGCCGACAACCCAGGCAGCAAGACTCCCATGCCTGCAGACATTCAAACCACGGTTCTTCGTGCTGGCGTTACCCACAAAAGGTTCCCTGTACCCAACTACCTACTCACTAGCAAGGTCCCCTTCTTCAACAAGTTGTTGTCAGCCACGCCATCTCCTACCGAGGAGCAACTGACCTTCGAGGATCTTGACGAGTTCGCCTTCGCACTCTTCTCCCGCTGGTTACATGGCGGTAAGCTTCAGGGTCCCTACGACTTCCATTCGGTCCAGCATTACCTCTGTCTGTATGTCATTGGTCAAAGATGGGATGTCGAAGCTCTTTGCAATGACAGTAAGTGCACCTTTCCAGAGCACAGGGTATGCACTAACTTACCATTGATAGCCATGGATCTGGTCCGCCTGTACTACCACAAGAACAACATGACAGCACCTACCTTCCGCCTCGAGTACGTCTACGCCTTCACCAAGACGCCCAACCACATGCGCAAGTTCTTGGCCGAGACTGCTGCATTCCGCGCACTCTGCGGCGAACCTGCAGCCAAGGGTGTATACTTGTCAGACTCGATGAAGACGTTGATCAACAAAGGTGGCGACTTCTCGGTTGACTATGCTCACTCTCTTATCAAACTCACCAAGGAGGACTTCCCCGACCCCAGGAAGGGTTCCAAGTGTGACTGGCACGAACACGCCGACGGCAAGCTTTGTGCGAAGGATGATGTGGAGCCATACATGACACCGTGATCTGGCGGTTCTTGGAGATTCGAGGCTCGCGTCTGGCGGGCAAACCGGTCGAGTTTACTGTTGCTTTATGGCTGGCCAAAGAAGAGAACGAAGAGAAGGCACAAACAGGGAGAGAAGGCTGTAATTGCTGATACAGTACCTATGAACCATTGCTGCACACGTTATAGGCGCAGCTCTCCAACCTGAAATGACATGAAATGCATTATACCGTCCATCTCGTCTAGATGAGGTGCTTCGATCTGTGATATCGCGTAAGCTTGTGATGAATGCATGACCAATTGCAAGCACATACCTGAAGTAGGCACGCAGGTAGACAATCTGCCATGCGCCCAAACCGACCAGCATACCCATGGTGCCAAAGGCGAACCACTTGACACGCTCATTGGTGCTCTCGTTGGTGTCTCTCAGCTTTTGCTCACGGATACGAAGGTAATCCAATTCGGCGACAACCTCAGCAACCATCTCTTCAATTCTGCGCAGTTCGGTCTCGACGGGTTGAAGCTTCTCGCCGGCTTGAATGGCGGACCAGTCCTTTGCATCGGCACCAATGTCGATATCGAGTTCAACGTGACGGCTAGGGTTCGGGACTCCGTTGCCTGTTTCGCACATGTGCCGTTAGTGTGACATTCATTGTTGGTATAAATGGTTGGGCAAGCGTACTTGAGGTCAGGATGTTCTCGAAGCAGACATCAAAGGCGGAATCGGCGTGAGAGGTGAAAGCGTAGCGACCCTCGCCAGCGACATCGCGAGGTCTGTGATAGTCATTGCCGACGGCATCCTTGATCTAGACGAGAAATACCATGTCAGCATTTCCGTCCAACTCTCCTTGTACTCAATCCAGGGCCACTCACGTGCAAGTTCAGAACCTGGCCATCTCCTCTGTGTCCGCTGATGGTTGCCGTCACGACGACAAGCTGGTCCTTTGCGACAAAGTTGCGAATGCAGCGTTCCTTGCTGGCCGACTCTGCTCCGGGATGGGCCTGGATGTCGAACTTGAGGGCGAAGCTGAGGGGCAGCAGTGCCAGTAGGAGCAGTCGCACCAAGAAGCTTGTTCGGGATTCCATCTTTTCCTTGCTCGCCGGTCCTTTTGGGCCTCTCTCTCTTCTGATCTGTCCGAGTGGTTGGGCGTGAGAGAAGCAAAGCTCTCCTTTATTTTGGGTAAACGTAGCGCCTTCTGCGAGAAACGACATCCCCCAGATCTCCTTAGGTTGTGCTCCCTGTTCATTACGGACGCCAAGGCTACTGCATAACCTTGCATAAGCTTGCGTCCAGGGACACCCTGATCTTGACTTGTTGTTTTCTATCTTCCATTCAACAACAGCTTATCCGCGACTATCTAATGTCTAGAACAGTCCTCGTACTCTTAATATATCATCAGTGCGAGTAGAGTCTGGCCGTATCAAGGCTAGGGATGATTTATCAATATCTTTTGGTTGATATGGATTTATGACCACCCGCATGAGTGGGGGCATCTTGCCACAGCTATAACTCATGTCTATTGAAGGGCGTGAATCAAAACTACAAGTAAGCACCCAATTTGTCCGACATACTAACACAGAAACAACCATGTCTGAGAGAGAAGCATTCTGGGTACAAACAGAAGACTGGCACACCGCCGGCGAGCCCTTCCGCATCATCTCGGATCTACCACCCCACTGCACCACCACAGGAAACACAGTATGGGAACGTCGCCTCAACATCATAAACCAGCCAAATCATCCTCTGGATGTTCTACGCCAATCTCTCTGCCATGAACCAAGAGGCCATGCAGATATGTATGGAGGTTTCATCGTTCCTCCCAACGACTCTGGTGCCCATTTCGGTGTCCTGTTCTGGCATAGAGATGGATTCTCTACGGCTTGTGGTCATGGAACTATCGCGTTGGGACGATGGGCCATAGCCAAAGGACTGGTAGAGTCTGTCCAGGATGGCTCGGTCGAAGTCAAAATCGACGTGCCTTCTGGCAGAGTGACCGCAGAGGTCAACTTCGAAAACGGCAAAGTGGTACATGTGAACTTCATCAACGTTCCCAGTTACCAATTTGCCAAAGAGCTGCCTGTAAACATCTCTCTACCTGGCTCAGAGTCTCTACAACTTAAAGTCGATCTCTCTTGGGGAGGAGCCACTTGTGCATCCGTCGATGCTCGTGCTGTCGATATGGAGATCAAGCCGTCCAATGCTCAACGCTTTATCGAGGTTGCCCGACAGGTCAAGGCTGAGGTTGGAGTACGTGGAGAGCACAAAGACACTTCTCTATACACCATCGTTTTCTTTGAGACACTCAGCGAAACCGACGAGGCTATTGAACAGAGAAACGTCACTGTATATGCAGAAGGCGCAATCGACAGATCTCCCTGTGGCAGTGGCACTGGCGCTCGAGTGGCTACTTTGTTGGCACAGGGGAAGTTGAACGGGAACAAGAAACTCATCCATCATTCCATCATCAACACTACTTTTGAAGCTAGGGTTGTTTCTCAACAGCAGGATGAGGGTTCACAGTTCCCAACTTGCATACCAGAGGTCAGAGGAAACGCCTATCTGACTGGCCGTCACAACTTCTTCATCGATCCAAGCGATCCCACATTCCCTGGCTTCTTCCTCAAATAGGAGGAACGTGATCACAATTACGTACATGGGGACGTACAAGACTAAGGGAATAAGAATTACAACATGCTATGATACAGAAAGCTACTCTAAATCATCAACTCATCACTTTTGCATCGCCTCGTGATGGTGCAGGGACCTCAGTATAACTATCCTCGAGATGCAGTGCTTCAAGCACCACTTGCTCGGACGGATCCACTCGCAGGTACGTCTTGCGACCCTTGACGACCCAAAAGACGATAGAGACGACGAGCATGACGCCAAATACAGCAATGGCGTAGTTCATGTCTGCCGGTGATGGGTTGGGCTCGCCTGGGAAGAAGAAGATGACTGTCGTGACGACACAGTATACCACACTGATCCAGTTGATCACCGGTCCGTATTTGCCCAGTCCAAACTGCCCGCCTGCAGGTAGTTTGTTGCGACCCACAAACAAAAGCGTCAAGATGGGCATGGCGTAGGAGATTGTCAAGGCAATAGTGGCGACACTCAAGATAGCCTCGAGCACAGTGTTCGCAAACAGATACAGGAGACCGACTAAGCCCATGAGTACGCCTTGGAGGATCAGGGCGAGTGGTGGGACCTTCCACTTCTTGTTGACTTTCTTGATGTATTTGGAAAAGGGCAAGCCGTTGTCGCGAGCGAAGCCCCAAGTCAATCGACTACCGGTCGTGGTGATGGAGATGCCTTGGCCCATGCTGTTCATGATGAAGAGCGCCATCAACACAGCAGTGCCTTCAAGACCAACACAGTCCTGGACGAGTTGCATGAATGGCAAGCCGGTTGGTGTGTTGATGACTCTGTCAACATCTTGGATGCAGAAGAGACATATGAGCATAAAGATGAATCCAGTCACGGCGCCGAGGACGACCGACAGCCAGATGGCACGGGGAGCGTTGACGCGAGGGTTCGGGAGCTCTTCTATCATGTGGACGACCTATGAGTGGAGCATATCAGTAAGTGTCTCCGTCCTTGGAGATCAATGTACGTACCGAGTCGAAAGCTGTCAAACCGTAGGCCGCTTGAACAAGACCAGTGAACCAGACCACACCCGACGGCCAGCCAGTCTCGTTGATCCAAGCACCGAATGCAAACGATGGTGGCTGGAATTCGAGTCCTTGCTTAGTGCCGACAGAGATGAGCAATGCGAGACTGAGGATGAAGAACAGGGCAGTAAATTGAATGCCAACGATGTTGTTGAACCAGGGTAGGATCTTGTCATTCCTGCAGGCCACGAGATTGAAGCCTGTGAACAACGCGGTGATGCCCAGATACACCAAGAACTCAACCCATCCCGTGCCGGCACCTTTCCAATCTGGGTCGTACATGAGCTTGATGCCGAGGAGGAAGTTGGTTGCAAATGCCACAAGGGAAGCATTGAGGGTCCACCAGCCAAAGGTGTTGATCCAGGCACACATGTAAGATGCAAATCTTCCCGTTGGAGTATGCCACAATGAGTGCATCCAGTAAGCCTGGCCAAGAGCAGTAGGCATAGCACTGCACAACTCGCCCAAGCTAAGTGCAACGCAGAGGTTACACACAAAGACGAGGACGAGACCCCACAGGATTGTGATGGCACCACCGTTGGTCAATCCGGATGCTAGATCTTGGGCGAACGTAGCGTACGTGCCCAGAATGGAGAAAGAGAGAGCGAGCATGCTCCATGGCGAGAACTTCCTTGTCAATTCTTCAGTGTGACCGAATGCGACCAGATCTCGGGCATCCTCATAGCTTTGCCTGCCGACATCAGTGGATTTCAGGTCCATGGCCGCGTCTCCGTACAGGGACGAGCGACTCATCAATGGATGGATGTAATAAATGCCAATGGGTGATGATTCTGTCGACTATTCAGCCACAAAGCAGAGAATTGTTGAATATCGCGCACGAAGTAAGGTGCGAAGCCTTCATGTGTTATATCGCAGCCACGATACAGATGATAGGCAATACTGCAGTACATGCCGTGTCATCCAGTATTTCCAGCAGCCTCAAAAACCAACAAGTGATAAGGAGGAGATGTTCAAGGGCGTGACCAATTCCAAGCCGTAATTCGTTTTCCCCGCTTCTCAGTTGAACTTTAGTTGGGAGGACATTCATCGAAGAGCCAATCTAAAGGACGGAAAATACAGCCTAGATCCATGGCAGCTTGGTGTGAACGGCCACGGACCAGATGTGAGAAGATCGCGCAGCTGTTTTTGGAAGGTTTATGCGTGGCCACCGGCCAGTCCCTTATGTCGTCTCCGGGTTCGTCAGAGGAGAGCCTCTTTTGCTTGCGCGTGCGGAACTCGATGCTGTACCAAAGAGGAAACAGAAGGCGACAGTATCTTGCGCTTCAGCTATCGTCCTTGAAGGATTCATGTCATTGGGCGAGCGGGCTCATTCAAGCGTAGGGTGGAGAGGCTCAAGGAGAGAATCGTATCAGAGAGCTGCTGACGCCTAACGTTCATCTTGAGATGCACGTCCATGACCAACCGGTGCCAACAGGAAACAAAGGTCCGCAGCTTGAAGTCGGACGTGGTTGAGGATAACTACTAAAGATGATCGGTCGGTCGAGATAGAGAAATGGCTGGTGAATGTGTCGTCCGTGCTTCGCGCCCTCACACGCGACCTCTTCCGCGTTGGAGCCATCGATCTCTCCCTTTCTACACAGATGGGCACACACTATTGTTCATTCGGGTCAGGCCTGTTCATGCACAAGCACGAGGGAGCCAACGTAGCGTATCGACTATGAGACGATCAAGTACAAATCCAGCCCAAGGTTCGATCCTACGCAAGACATCTATCAAGAGCTATCAAGCGCGTAGCTGCTGGAAACCAAAGGTCTCCGGAAGACTGGAATCGACGAACGTAATGTATCATTTCCGGCGGATTGCAGCTTGATATCTGCATATTCACCCGATGGTAGTCTCGGAAGATGGAGGCAGTCTTGCAGCGCAATTGTTTTCAAGACTCACAAGAGACGATGCTGAGCACCAAGCTTAGCGATTAGGAAGATCTCAAGTAGCCGAGAACCTCTTTCAAGAAGCAGGCGAGTCGGTTGGTTCTTGTTCTGTGACACCTCAACCTAGTCACCAAAGACCATATCAATATGTTCCGAGTGAGGGAGCAAGCATATCTGATCAGCTTGGCGGACTCTGTACAATTGATGCTGAAGTTTTGAAACACGATATTCTTCTATATCGGCAGAAGATCAGATTCAGCCGACCTCGACAAGGAAGGTATACATCTATTTTACCGACATGCACCTACTTTGGCTTCTTGAACTTCCTACCAACTTGCTCGACAATTGCACAGCCCCTGACGCTATGCATCGAACTTGCCGTCAACATTTACCCTCGAGCCCTTGGTGATCACGCTCCAATATAACCTGCCAGGATTGCATCTCTCTTCTTGCCCTTATCCTGCCAATCTCCGGAGAAATCATGCATCTACCCCGCCCTGGAGCCCCACAGACAGGAAAACACCTGCGGAGAAACCATTCATCAACGACTGCATGATGGCGGGCTGCATCTCAGACTCATCTATGAATCCCTGAGATCGTCAAAGGATAATTTGAAAGCACCCATGTCTTTATGCAGCACGGTCGAGTCTTCCGGTGGGCGATGATGCCTGGACCATTTCCATGTTACAAACATATAAAGAGACAATATGCCTGTGTTTCATTACAGCAGATCAGCAATATCAACCACGCGACAGACATTCCAGATGTATTCACTGATCACCAAGATCGGCGCCCTGGTGGTGGCTTCACTAGCCACCCAAGCAGTCGCTATACCTTCGAACAGCAAACCCGATCCTTTCTCGAACGCTTCTTGGCCTCTGCCTCACAACATTACCGGTGTCTCCAACCCTGGAGCCAACCAGAGTTACGATGGATGGGGTGGTGTTCATCTGCACGATCCGTCGGTATGTCTCGAAGCTTTAGCAGCCTGATGATCGTGGACTGAACAGATTCAGATTGTGATGGGCCCTGATGGCCATTACTACTCGTTCTCAACTCACGGCTTGGTTGTTATCAGCAGAGCTTCACAGCCCAACTCTCTGGATGGATACTGGGAGCCCATTGGATCAGTACTGGATGGCTCTAGCATTATCAACAACACAGGAAGCACCGATCCATGGGCTCCTGATGTGCACAAGGTCGGAGATACATACTACTGCTACTATGCTGTCTCGCAATTCGGCAGCCAATTCTCTAGCATCGGACTCGCTACCTCAAAGACCTTGAGACCCGGCAGCTGGACCGATCACGGTGCCGTTCTGACTTCAAACACCACTGCTCCGTCGCCCCTGAACATCACAAATGCAATCGACGCAAACCTCTTCATCGACCCAAAAACCAAGATCCCCTACCTCACATACGGTAGCTTCTGGAGCGACATCTGGCAATTCCAGTTGGCCAAGGACTTGCTCAGCGTTGTCTGGTCTCCTGATCCTACACAGCTGAGCTTGGATCCTGTGAGCCCACAAGCAGAGGAAGGCCCTTACTTGAGCCGTCACGACAGTTGGTATTATCTCTGGTACAGTCATGGCTCGTGCTGTGGCTACAACGTCTCTGCTCTCCCAGCGCCTGGACAAGAGTAAGTTCCTGCTGTTTCCAACCCTCTGTTGCGGTTTTCTGATTCTCAGCAGATACTCTATTCGTGTTGGCCGTTCCAGATCAGCCACGGGACCTTTCGTCGACCGTAACGGAGTAGACCTCAAGAACGGCGGTGGCTACATCGTCTACGGCAGCCATGATTACGTCGTAAGTTATGAAGTTCCCCGACTTATTTTGGATATACGCTTAACTCTTGCAGTATGGTCCTGGTGGTCAGGCAGTCTTGACCAACTACCATGGACGTGATGTCTTGTACTATCACTACGTCAACACTATCCTAAACCCGCTATACCTTGATGAGCTCAAGTTCCTGGGTTGGAACTACATCAATTACATCCAGGGATGGCCTGTGTTGTCTTACGACTAAGACATTCAGGCTGGATCGAAGAAATGGCACAGACTTGAATTACCGAGGGAGCAGTCGAGACGGTCGCTCGTGAAATTGTATCTCGAAAACACTAATCTTCTACACATTCAGTCATAGTTCACAATTCAGAGGCCGAGTGAGAACGCTACAACTTGGGAGAAGCTGCAAGAGTGCTCAAAAATCCTATCTCATTCTCGTGTTGAATTCCATTCCTTTCTCTAATCATGCGACTTTTTACCATCCAACAGCCTCAAGATGGCAATTTTGCCTTGCACCTCAGTATGCATGCCTCCCGCTTGCCTAAAGCAGATGACACGTTGATGTGCTGATGTAACAACCAGGGAATTACCGTTCGCATCTATGAGGCTGTTGGTCAACTGCTCAGTTGGCGGTACGATAACATCAGCATCGACACCCAGCTCGGAAAGACGAGCCGTGACAGCAGTGTCGGTAGCTTCGTCACCAGACAGAAACAGCATGGGCTTTTCGCGTTCAGGCAGCTCGGATTTGAGGTGCAAGACGTCGAAGCCTGTTCCATAGATGCTTTCCCACCGAGGTGCTGTTACCTGGTTCTCAATCCCAAACGCATTGATGAGTCGCTGGCTCTCTTCAGGTTTGCCATTGACGGTCGGCATCGCCTCCATCTTGTCCTTTGCGACAGCACCTTGCCCCCAGATGAATTTCGAGTCGGCCGACAGAAAGGTGCCGATGTGTCGGAAAGTTATGGAGATGCGCATGTTGCCGTACGCAGACTCGGCGGGGATGTGCTCTGCACTTGGACGCTTGTCCGGCATGATTCCATGTAGCCAAGAAGCGTTCGTTTCCAGACCCATGACGAACATGCTGTTGTGAGGCATGGGGATGCGTTGTGTGACGCGAGAGCGGTCATCTTCCGCTCGTGTCTGCGCATCGCCAGATCTCTTTTGCTTGTCAGGACTCGACGACGCTGCATCATGGACGGCTGTGGGACGTTTGGTGCGGAGCCTCATGATCCGCTGCGCACCTAGTGAGACATTGACAATGTTGCTGCCATGCACAATGTCCAATGTCTTGTCCGAATGCTCAGAGATGTGATCTTGTCCGCTTCGGTACAGCTGTATCAAAGCGTGATTCAGCTTGTGTCCAACTCTTTCTTCGGCTTTGTGTTTGATCTTCGCGACGACCGGACTCCAACGGAGGAGAGGAAGCGATTGGTCCGAGGGATGTCGGTATACAGGCATGCTGCCGTCCGCATCATCGATGTCGCCTTGGCAGCATACGAGTCGTGGCACTTCGCCAGCAGCATGATACATACGCTGCCAGTGGACCTCGGTGAACAAATCCTGGAATGCTACTTCGGCAGCTTCGGGCTCGAGCAGACCGTATAGTATCTTTGAATCGCCGCTTCCGATCTTGTCCTGGGGAGTTAATAGAGTGGAATTCTTTTGTTTCATCTGCAACTTGCGCGACACTCGCTTGGGCGCTGCAGGGACAGCTTGTTGACCAATCCGTGTATCGCCTGTGGTCCCCATGGATGTGTGCCCATGTTCAAGGGTAGGATCTACCTCCAGCAGGTCGTTTGAGCGTGTGTTCGGTTGATTGTCATGCGCCATCCGAGTTTCCACCAATTTCGATTCCTGGAGCGGATGACTTCGGTCGTTCAGTCTCAGATCTTCTGGAGCGCCGCGAGACGGTCCAACGGGTGCAGCGTTGGCGTTGTGGCTCTGCATCATGCGCGACCTTGGCTGGACGGTTCTGTTGTTATGCATGTCATCATTGCGTCGTCGACTTCCAACAGGCCTTGAGTTTGGCTCGCGTCGATGATCTGTCGTGTCTGGAAGTTGAGAGTTTGTAGGTTTTGCATGCTTAAAGGTAGAGTGCTTCGCGCTGTCTGCTGCACGAGATTGGTCATCGTTCAGTCTCAGGCTCTCTAGATAGCATTCGAGTCCACTAGGAAGGGAGGGTTCACGTACGGTTGCTGGCTGATCTTCCATGTCAACGTCTGATTGTCCTGTTCCAGTCTCATTGCCCGACTCATCTGTGTGTGTTTCGCCTCTCAGTCTCGACAAGACCGACGCTGAGGTGGTGACAGATGCTCCCATGATCTCTACGAGTTTCTGTACAGCTCGATCGTGTCTATGTTTGAGCCTGTAGTTGAGACAGTCTTCCACGAGGTTGATTGAGAGACCATGCTGCGCCGCATCCAGCGCTGTAGCGTAGACGGAAAGATTCGTGGTGCATCCGACAACGTAGACTTCTGTAATGAGCTTTGCGCGTAGCATGAGCAGCAAAGATGAGGATGTGAATGCCGAGTAGTACGATTTGACGACTTTGACGTCTTTGGGTGACACCAAGTCCTTGACTTCTGGCGACAACTCGGCGCCCCAACTTCCTGGCAAACAGCAGTTGTCTTCTGGGTTGTCCTGGGAGAGAAAGAGATCTTGGTCGACGCCCGGGGAGGAGGGTGCAGAGTCTGCTTCGAGTCCTGCCGATCTGTTCATGGTTCGTTGAATGACTTGATTGATACGACGGTTCGATCGCATCGACGGGCGGGTGGGATAGTCGTTCGTCTCATCATCGCTGCTGACCATCGGGAGCACGAATCCATCATCTGCTATTACCATACAGCCAGAGCCTGATGGATTGTTGACAGAGCGCTTGCCACGATACTCGGTTGTGATCCAGAAGATCTCTCCATGTTCGCGAAAGGCAGGTACGAGATCTTTGATCCTCTCAAGATATCCGGTAGCGGTGTTGACGGGCAGTTTACCCTGAGGAGAAGTGAAATCGTTTTGCAAACCGACAACCAGTAGTGCTTGACGTGTTGATATCTGGTTGTGACTCCCAGACAGAAGTGCCGACAGGAAGGACATGATCGCAGAGTGGGTTCGACTTTGGAAAAATGGCAGAAGAGGCAACGTCAGTCAGAGTAGGGGCGCATAGACACGGATGGTGTGACAAAAGAAGGTTCGTTTGCTTGTCTGTGCTGTGCTGTGGTGGGGAAAGCAGAAGTATAGAAGCTGAGTAGGAAGAGACAGGCAGAAGGTAGTTTAGAAGAAAGAGTGGTTCAGCGAGTGGTAGGGCAGATAATAAAAGACAGCACCTCCGAACACGCGACCCAAGGGAATGGTTCCTCCTCAAATCAGTTCATCCTAGTCACAATATCTGTGTACGCCGATGTTTGATTCGAACGAGGTCTGGGCACAGTGAGAGCCCGACAGAGTAGACGACAAGGCGCAAATAACAGGCGATGACTGCATGCAGAAGCGATGAGGCTGGAAACAAAGTTGGTATTCTTGGATCGAGAGACCAAGAGGGCGTAGAAGATACAGGGCCATGGAGTAGGCGCAGGGACATCTGGTGGATGGGATTAAACGAACGCGACTTCGGTGCACGGGCCGAGGAGGCATGCGGCCAGGTGCGAAAGACACAGACAGACAGGGGCCAATGTCAAATCATGCCCGGACAAGGCCGAGAGGGAAAGCACTATGTACAGCGAACATGTTGTCGGCATGCTCTTGACAGAGATTTAGAACAGTTCATCCCAGCTCGCGCGTCCATCGCACAATCGCGTGTCGGTACAAGCGCTCCTGGAGCAATAGATCTCTTAGGATCTGCAGCCCTGTCGGGATAACTTACGAGGCCGCAGAGCTATTGGGCACTCTTAACAAGTGCCGCTGTTCCGAACGGGATCGGGACAATTGCACAACTGCCGCTTTTTCTGAACGAACGTGCTTGGATGCGTGATGCTCTCTGCTTTTGCTCCATGCTATAGTTGGGTACCTACAACGAGCCCTGAGCATCTCATCCAAGCCTCTGTTCGAGGCGGCTGTCAAGACTCGGTGTTGGTCAAGGATAGCTGTTCTGAGTGTAAGGCAAATGGAATTGCTACATGCAGCATGTGCAGTGTGATGCAGGCAAGGGAGATTTGGAAACAGAGGAGCGCTCGGGCTTGCCGAAACGCTGCACCTCGCAGCCACACCGCGCCGGACTTGCAACCTTGCGCCGATCAACTTTGATGGTTAGAGGCGCATCAGCGCTTCAATCGCAGTTGCATCAAACGGTCGCGCCTGAGCCGGTCGCATGTCTGTCTTTTGTTTCGTCAACGATTGAACTTTGAATCAGACACCAGAGGCTCTTCTTTGGAGAAGAGCGGGAGAAGCATTCGAGAAAGCCCTTGGTCGCCCAGTCGCTTGCGGTCCGAAACATACCATGTCACGATGTACATGCTTGACGCCAAGCACCCAACGCGAGCATCCAAGAATCTCTCTGAAACCATGGTTTTAGGATCTAGTATAGCAAACAAGGAAGTATTGAGCGAGAACGCAAACTCTGTGACAGATGATCGAGGCAAGGGCGACACTCAGACACAAAACTAGAGCTGCAGGATCGCTCGTCGAAATGACTCGGCGTCTCCACCAATTCTTGCATGGAACAAATTCGTCCTAGTCACGTTCCTCTGACTGCAGGGAATAAACTCAACAGAGCGACGGATTTAGCGTCTGGCCCGCCGGCCATATGGCTACCACGTGGAATTTGAGTAGTGTCAATCTATCCTTTTTGCCGAACGACCCATCTAATTTGTAAAATGACCCTTGTTCGAACGTACGGGGCTTGGGCTGGTCGAGTCTCTGACCAACGACATGACTGACGTTCGCAGCCAGGCTTGTCCAAAGCAGTGAGTGGTTTAGGGCAGCATGTCGCAAACCACGTAGCCCTACGCCTTCTCCGTTGACAGCATGCCCCTTCGTTCTGCGCAATCGCTAATGCATGTACGCTTTTACGTCATGGTCTAGCCTCTGTGTAGCTGATGCCAGGTACCGCTGCAGCACTCGATATAGCTGCTTAGGGTTGACATTTGAGTTGGTGGGGAACATGTATGCCGGACAGCATGTGGTTACTGGGATGGCAAACCATGCAGTATGATCTCACTTGGCAAAGAAATTTGTGATCTTCTGAGAGCCATCCTGGGCCTTGGGTGGTGACTTAGCTTGAGTGTTGTTTGTGACGGAGCTTCTCATGGAGCGGCCACTGCCAGAGCGAATGGTAGATCTCTGGCCACCCTCTGACTTCTGGACTTTTGACGACGGCTCTTGAGAATCAACAGTATCAGGCGAATGTTCACGTTTGACCGCAGTCGATTCGCTGTGTTCTGGAGCCTCACTGGCCTGAGGACGAGGTGCGTTGTCTTCGGTGTTGTGAGCATCGATGACAGTCGCACGATGCTCATCAGACTCTTGCTTGACTTGACCATTGGTTGCATCAAAATCTTCTTCTTGTTTCTTCACTATGCTCTCCTCGTTGGCGCTCTTGGCTTGCTTTTTCTGATTTCCGAAGAAGTTTGCGATGTTGTTCTTGTTCTCTTTGCTGTCAATAGGAACGATGAAGGACGGAGAGTTGTTACCGACTTTGCCGACAGCTTTGTCGACTTGGTAGCACTCAAGTTCGCCGTCGAAGGGCTTAAGGAGCGACTGTAATTCGACAGACCATTCTGATCTGGCAGGATCTAACCAAGTCTTGAGATCGTCCGAGCCATTGTTGAAAATGACAGGCATGCGATCGTGTAGAAACTTGAGCTGTTTATTCGAGTCGGTGGTGATTACAGTGTAGGTATAGAGCTTGTCCGATTGACCCTCGTACTGGACGCAGTCCCACAGACCGGCGAAGCACATGAGTTGGCCGTCCTTTCTCTTGACGTAGTGAGGGACTCTGTCCTTGCCGTTGTTCTTCTTGAGCCATTCGTAGAAGCCTTCACATACGACAATACATCTCTTGCGTTGCTTCATGGTGTTCCAGAGACCGCCCGAAGTGGCGAGGGAATCGTCTCTGCAGTTGATGGTGCGCATCATGGTGGCATAGTCAGGCGATCTCTTTGTCCAGAAGGGGATGAGGCCCCATTTCATGGCCTGCAGCTTGTAACGCGTTTCATGGGTGGCAGCTCCATCGACGGTGGCGGCCTTGTCTTTGTCTTGTGGCTGAGATGCAGCACCCGAGTCGGGGACGTCTGCGCGATAGACCAAGCCATGGTTTCCAGGGGCGAAGTTGTAGGTTTGGCGAGAGTCGTCATCGTCGAGGTCGGCAGGGTCGTCGACAGGCATGTTCTCGTCTTGCAATCTACGGCGCACTGCCGATGGGCGCAGCGACAAAGCGTATCTGCCGCACATGGTGGGTTGATGTAGTAGAGTGATGTCAAGAGGATTGGTGAGTTTACTCGGGTGGAAAGTCGAGGTGAGGGCGATGGTCAATCATGACGTCTTTTCAATGTTCAAAGTGAAGCGGCGTTGCGATTGAGAAAGCTTTCAAGCTGCTACACACACACGACCGCCATGTTTTCACGACCAGCGACGAACGCCCTACGGGGTGCTTCCGTAGCACGCACAGGCAGTAGCCGCTGTATCTCGTCCCTCGGACGGGCCAAAACACGCTCTCAGATCAGCTTCCACGCTAGAACACCACATCGAGGCCAACAGTCTCGCGGAAAGGCCTCGTTCACCCGCGGCGCCAAAGAGCTCTGGACCGCCCATCCCTACCTGGTCTCATTAGCAGCTGCTGCCATCCTCGCCGGCTCTGCTGGTATTGCCTACGCCAACTACCTCTACTCGTCCTACATCATCGCCTCGTTCCACAACTACCCCGAGCCCGTCGCCCAGAAGCTGCGTCGCGCCATCTACTATACAAACATCGACCTCGACCCCAAGAATGCCCTCAAGTACTACAAGCAAGCTCTGGAGATTGCCAATGACCTCGGCATGGATCCCTTCTCCAACGAGATCATCGGCGTCAAGATCCAGGTCTCGGCCCTGATGGAAAAGATCCAGAACTACCCCAAAGCCATTCAAGTCCTCGAGATTCTGAGAAACGACTGCTTGGCCTGGGAGCAAAAGTTCGGCCAACTCGACGACCACAAAGAGAAGCGCACACGCATCATGAAGCAGCTTGTTGCCATGTCCGTCAAGCTTGGCGATCTATACTCGAACCAATACGTTCAAGACTCCAAAGCCGCAGAGGAGCGACTTGTTTGGGCTCTAGAGACTTCGCTACGCGAAAAGCAACGCAGACGAGAGCCCGCTGTGCTGGACAAGGAGGGCGAGTGGATGACCGACAACGAGATGGGTGCATCCATGGAGGCCCTCGCTCACAACTACGAGGAACAAAACAAGCACTACTTGGCCACTCCTCTCTTCCTCCAAGCTCTGAACTTCAAGGCCGACAAAGATTGCCATTCCGTCATCCTCATGAACAATCTTGCCATCTCTATCGCTCAGCAGAATCCTCCTCAGTCCCCTGAGTCAAAGGCTCCGTCACGCGCTGTCTTGCTGGAGAATGCTAAGAGCTGGGCTCAAAAGGCTCTCGATCTTGCTGCTGATATCCAGCCGCCAGTCCGTGATGAGGAATGTGATGTCGGCTGTGCTGTTGCTCTACACAATCTTGGTACGTAACACCCAATCTCCGCTTGTACAAGTTGCTGACCCTTGTTCCTAGGCGAATTCGCCGAGATGAACAAAGACATCAAAGAAGCCAAGAAGCGCTACAAGGAGGCCATCAGCCTTGCCAGAGCCATCAACTTCGAGGATGGCCTCGAGAATAGCTCGGCTGCTCTCAGGCGACTATCGTAGACCACTGATCAACAACACCTCCTCACTCTTATTTTGATACCCTGTGCTGCGAGATTCTGGAGAAAGAATATTATACATATACTCAATGTCATGATACTGCATTAGGACCTTTGGTCATACGCGTCTAATCAGCAATGTCTGTTTACTCCCTTCATTACCTCTCCCTTTGTTCGTCCGTCTTACTCAAAGCTTTGCATACACAGGCTTGGTTTTCTTGATGCCTGCCGTCAACGAGTCGGTGACATCTGCAGTGTTGCAATACGCCGCATTCCACACCGAGACATATCTTAGACCTAAGACGAACATAGTCAGCATACGATAAATTGTGAAAGCATCTTGGCATCCGACTGACCATCTTGCACCGAGTGATCCCTCGAGTAGTTCAAGACCTCTTTGGTACCCATGATGGCCACCGGACTCTTGCTAGCGATCAGTGTGGCCTTCTCGACTGCCTTTGTCAAAGCCTCAGCCTTGGTATCGTAGATGGCAGACACGATTCCGACTGTCAGAGCCTCCTGTGCAGTGAATATCCTGGCTGTCAGAGCGACATCCTTGATGAATGACATGGGGATGTTGGCCTTAGGTAGGCGAGTCAGAGTGCCAATATCTGCTGCAAGTCCGATGTCGACCTCCTTGACTGCAAACTTTGTGGTAGAGACACAGATACGTATGTCGGCGCATAGAGTCATATCTAGCGCCAGGCCAAAGGAGACTCCATGTAGTACGGCAATCACGGCTGTTCCGACAAATGTCAGAGATACATTCCACACAACTTCAACAGCAGCAATAACTCACGCTTCTCGCACTTCTCGATTTGACTGATGCTTGCTTGGAACTCATCGATGTGGAGACGGAGTCGTTGTGCCACTCTTGCAGCATCGATCCCGTCGTTGCCTGACAACACTCCGGTCTCCGATGCTGATTGTACGTCGAGACCTGCCGAGAAGGCTCTGTCGCCAGCGCTGGTCAGGACCACACAGCGTACATCCGGGTCATGAGATAGGCGCTCGAAGATTTGGCCGATGCCCTTCCACATGCTACACTTCCATCAGTCTGCAGACCATCTCGGACGTAGATATATGCTGATGATGGTTGATGGATGATATGATAAATGACTCGTGCAAAGGTGGTGATGATCAGAAACATGTTCTTACGTACGTTTCGTTGAAGGCGTTCATCTTCTCGGGTCTGTTGATCTCGACCTGCGCGACATATTCTCCAGGAAATGTAACGTTGAAGTACTCATAGTTGTATGATGGTGCCATGATTGCAGTGTGAAGTCTGCGAATACTCAGAAAGTTGTAATGAAGCAAAACAGAAAGAGAGGAAGGTATGTCCCCTTTCTCCCGAGAGCAGTCCTTGGCTTATGTATCATACACTCTCTGCTTCCCATCAAGGCTTTACCAAGACTCTCGTTTCGGTTTAACACTCCGTGTATCTTGGTGTTGGAATCGATGCTCGGTGCGTACGGCCGCAAAGGAGGGAGGAGCTTTAGTGAAGCCGAGAGATGCCGAGGTTCGTTGTCCGTTCATGCACCTTCGTTTTTGACATCTCGTAAGCCATGGCCTCTATGATGATGATATAAGCAAACGGTCAGACCGAAAACTATATATCTAGGGTAGTTATCAACACTCAAGGTGGAATGGCCGTGTGTGTATAGAGGTGTTGGTGTGTTGTATGGATAGATGTTGACTCATCCGATACCAATGGATCGGTGCATATGCATGACCGTTGCAATCCGAAGAACCATGATGGCCGTCGACAATCACTTGAGGAAGGTGTCCATGCCGAATTGAATATCAACGGCATCTGCATTGGTAAAGTAGAGACGTTGAGGTGGTTGGAACTTGCCAGGCACGCGCCTGCATCCGGGTAACAAGACAGGTTGCACCATGTCCTACGATATCCACGTTGTCCATCGACCAATCTTCCTTGCTCTAACACTAAACACAACGAGTCCCGGCTATTGTCCGATAACACAACATCGGCTGCAACCTGGCTCACGTCGATTCTGACATCGTCCTCATAGCGAGAGCACCGAACAGCCACTTGCGTGAGACGCGCCGAAGCCAACACCGCTCTTCCATTGAACTGCTTGCAGTTCTCCACTCCTAATCGCAGCATCTCGAGACAGGTGCAGTCGTATCACCACTCTCTCGCTGAGCCGAGTTCGAGTTCGGCCTGATGTTTGATGCACGCCACAGAACGACCATCTGGAAACTGTCCTCAAGGCCTTGGCCGTCGACGAAACTTGGACACACTTCTAGAAAGAATGAAGAACAATCGTTTGATAACATCCTCCGCAAGCGCTAGACGGCACCCAAAATCAAACACCTCAAAGCTCGAATCTCTGGATGAGAAATGACGCTTGCTACGTCACGATAATCGCGTCATCACGGCTGGCTCACAGCAAAATCTTGCATGATTTGTGCCTGGAAGCAGACGCAATTAATATGAAGAAAATAGGCATCGACACTGACCCGTCGAATATGGCAGATCTTAAGGACGACTTTTGGCTGATTGAGCAGTTCGCTGTCTCGGTTTCATGGTGAAACAAAGGACGCGTGCTTTCCCCAGTGATGATCCCGGCAGGGCTCGTTTACGAGTCTACGACTTCGTTTTCACCGCAAGTGTCGAAGCCTCTGCGTAGCACACAACCAATCGTCCCAGAAACATGGCCTTGGACGAAGGAGTTTATCACTGTGAGGAAACACTCTAACAACAATATACACCGAATCAGTCATCTCATAGGTCTTTTGATACAATTTTAGAGACGCAAGATCTGCACCAGGTTTGTGTGGCATCTTCCCACGCATCTTGCCGGCCTTGGGCATACCACAATGGGACTGTGTTCCTGGCGATCTTTGCCCATTGGAAACTTGGGTCGTGCAGATGCACACACACGCCTCCGTCGTCAGCCGTCTTGAGACGGGCACTGGCAGGATTCCATCTTGTGCCGCTGCTCGTGTTTGGTGATCAGCAATCGTATTCTGATAAAACCTCTAAATGAAGCTCAGCTTTAAAAGGCAAGTATTCAAGACTTTTGAGAAGTCAGGAGCTTTTGTCTCACTCGTCCTATCTTTGATTCCCTCATTTTGCGACTACCACATTCTCTGTTTGCACATCTTTTCTTGAAATTGGCCATATCACCACTTGGGCCAATCACCATTTAGCGAGTACTGGCAGAAAATCAGAGAGTCAGGATGTCCAGATACCCCCTGCTGGCAACCACAGGGCTACTTGTAACCCAAGCTATTGCCGGAGGTCTCAATGTTCCCCTGCCGGACAATAACCTTTTCGACTACATCGTAGTTGGCGGTGGTCCGGCAGGTCTCACAGTCGCAAACCGTCTCAGCGAGAATGCCAACGTGCAAGTCCTACTACTGGAAGCTGGAGACGCCGACAACTATCCTGAGAGCATTATGATTCCATACTATCAAGGTGCGGCTGGATCCGTCAATGGAAAATGCGGTGGATTCAATTGGTACGAGGCATGATGCATATGAATACGGCCGGGCACATCACTGACAAAAGAGTAGGTGTGACCAAACTGTTGCACAGACTTATCTCGATGGTGGCAGCAGAACGATACCACAGGGCAAAGGCCTGGGAGGCGGTACTCTCATCAACGCCATGCTATGGAACCGTGGCGACCGCGAGGACTACGATATCTGGTCTCAATTAAATGATGCACAAAACGGATGGGACTATGAATCACTTCTTGAATTTTTCCAAAGGGCAAGTGCAACGCAACTCACATCATGAGACTTTCTGCTAACAGTTGGCAGAGTGAGACTTTCAACCAACAGCCCTCAGAGGAGATCGCAACGACCTATGGTCAGGGGTATGATGCCTCTCAGCACGGCGAGGCTGGACCACAGAATGTCTCCTTTCCGGCATTCCAATATCCGGCGAGCCAGCAGTTCTTTGCTGCTTTGAACCGCATGGGAGTACCGACACAACCTGATCCTGCTGCCCCCACCGAAAAGGGAGCCATGTACCTCCCTCAAGGCATTTCTCAATACAACCAGTCTCGTGCAGACGCCCGTCGCGCCCGATGGGATACCGTTGCCGGCCGTGAGAACTTCTACGTCTCTACTGGTCAACACGTCCGCCGTATTCTGTTTGACAATGGCTGTGCTGCTCCTGGAAGCAAGGGTGCCCGAGCTGTCGGAGTCGAGGTCACGGGTGGCGGACGCAATGGCAAGACATGGACCGCTGTAGCCGCTCGCGAAGTCATCCTCGCCGCTGGCGCCATACGTACTCCTCAGCTGTTGGAGCTCAGTGGTATCGGAGACAGGAACGTGCTCGCCAAAGCTGGAGTACAAAGTCGCATCAACTTGCCAGGTGTAGGCTCAAACCTCCAGGACCACATGCTGATGCACATGACTCAAGGCTTCAACAACCAAAGCTATGTTTACCCGAACATCATGCAGAACTCGACTATCAACGACTGGGCACGGTCGATCTACTACAAGAATCGTACTGGACCTTACACCTTTGGACCTCCGGATGGCAATGGCTTCTTCTCGCTCCCCCAGATCTCAGATCGAGCGCGAGAGATTGCTCAGAACGCCTCATCGTTCTCTGACGAAGAGTATCTGGCTGACGGGCTGGACGAGAGTGTCATCCGCGGTTATGCTCGTCAACGTGCTCTTCTCATTCCTGCTCTCAACAACAGCAGACGTGCCGTGATCGAGTTCTTGCAGGATAATGCAGGCAACACTCAGATCTCCAATCAGCGTCCGTTCACTCGTGGAAATGTGCACATCAACGGAACCGATCCTTTCAATTACCCTACTCTCGACTTCCGTTATGGTAGCAACCCTATCGATATGGCTGTCATGACAGATGCATTGCGTTTCAACGATGAGTTGTTCCAACAGCCAGAACTCCAGATTCTTGAGCCTGTGCAGAAGGACCCCCCTCATGCTGCCAGTGACGCTCAACTCCGAGAGTTTTTGAACCGCGCTTTGGGTACTGAGTTCCACCCGTCTTGCACTGCTGCAATGATGCCTAGAGAGGACGGTGGTGTTGTTGACTCCAACTTGCTAGTATACGGTACTCAGAACATTCGTGTGGTGGACGCCAGCATTTTCCCCATTATTCCTTCTGCTCACCTTGAGTCTGTCATCTACGGTGTAGCTGAGAAGGCTGCAGACCTGATCAAGAAGTCTACTGAGACTGGTAGCGTTCCGTACCTACCCCTTGATCAAACACAGTGTACCACAGCACCGGTTGGCAATGCTAAGCGAGCTGTACAGGCCGGTCAACCACAGGCGTACGGTTCTGCCACAGCTGTCTATTCAGCATCGTCGTCATCCTATTCCGGCTCTGCCTCCTACTCAAACAACAGCACTGCATCATACGACAGCTCATCAAGCGCGCCGGATCTTACTGGCTCTTCGGGAAGCTCAGACGATGGCCCCATCGGTATGGTCGGTGGTTTCCCTGCTGTTGGTTACCCGAACTACAACCCTTCAAGTGTCAAAGGCTTCGATATCCTGGCATCTGATCGTCCAGCTTCCATTGGTCTTCCAGTTGGGGCTGCCTTGAAGTGGGCCGATTGTCTCATTCATGGTCTTGTTGTTGATCCTCTCGAAGGTCTTGTGAGCACCGTTGATCATATCGTGGAGGGCACGGGTCAAGTGCTGAAGAACACGACTGACACGGTTCTTGATGGTGTTGGGGATGTCCTAAACCACACTGTCGAGGCTACGATCAAATCGTCAGGCCTTGGGTCTGGCATCTTGGATGGCATTGATGCGAAGAACGAACGACGCTTTGTCGCTTGATTGCTACATTTGTTTCGTAGATGATATTTGTAATGCCATTTCTTTGCCTCTTGTATTGAGTGTGAACAAACAGTCTCCATGTGCACCCATGGTGCAGTAACTTGCACAAATAATGTCGCAACTTGTGAGATTCAGGTATGCTTATTCACAGTTGTCGGTGTCGATGTTGAGAACAGCGGCGAAGCTCAAGGAAGCCATTGGAATCTAGACGTGGACCGTGCACCGTGCACAACAAGGGACACGATCGATGTCATAGATTGAAACAGTCCAGCGTGAACATCTCACAATTGCTCAGACCTCTCTTCTTCGCCTCATACAACTCAATCCACCTTCACCATAGGCCCATACGCTCTCACCACCACACACCTCCCTTCACAAATCCTCAACGACACACCACACATCTCACATCCACCATGTCTGACTGGGATCAAGTCACCAAGATCGGCAGCAAGGCCCGTGGTGGCGCTGCTGGCCCTCGTGAGACCGTCATCAAGGGAAAGAGCGCTCTGAACGCCGCTCAGCGCAGCGGTGGTATCGTTGCCACTGAGAAGAAGTTCGCTACCGCCAACGTACGTCCAGCGTCATTGATCACTCTTCAGTCACTCCAGCCAGCTAACACACGACACAGGCCGCCAGCAAGGGTATCGAAGGCCAGCACTTGACAAAGGTCGACCGCAGCGAAGACATTGTCGCAACCAAGAAGGTGCCCGACGATGTCGCCAAGGCCCTCCAGCAGGCCCGCCAGCAACTCAAGAACCCCAAGGGCGCCACCATGACCCAGAAGGACCTTGCCTCCAAGGCCTCGGTCGATGTCGCCTACGTCGCTGCTCTCGAGCGCCCCGGTGCCGACTGGCCAGGCATGGACTTTGTCCAGAAGATCCAGAAGGCCGCCAATGTCCGCCTTACCGGTGCCAATATCGGCGCTCCCATGTTCGGCCCCAAGAAGAAGTAGACGCATCACAGACACACAGAGTGGTCTTGTTTGTTTTACTCAATCCTCCTTCACCGCCCTGCATCAGGACAACTGCATCACGAGCTCAACAGCTTCGTATCGAGGAAGCGAGCGGTTTTCAAGGGCATGCGATGAATTTTTCTCTTGCATCGCCCTCTGTCCATTTTTGTTGGTTCAACCACGAGCGGGCGTTCCCATAATGACGAACAGGAATTTCATGACGGCGCAAGGAAGAATGGACACAATTTGGGTTATTTGGTCATGGGTCACGGAAGGGGTTTGACTCGGTTTCATCTCCGATATCAGGAGGGCTTTATTGCCTTCTCTTCCTTCGTAGCTTCATAATGCAAAGCCATGCGACTACATGTTGCAACCCAAAATACCTATTCACCTGTCATGTCACCTTTCTTTGACAGTGATTTGTCATTCTCTCCATGTCCGGGATGCCAGTAGGACCACCCTGATACTGAATCTTGAAGTTCGATTCACATCCGCATTTAATGACATCGTAATTTGGTCTTGCCAATCACGTTGAGGATCCTCTCTCATCCTAACCATCCATTTACTTTCTCGACGAATGTCGGCTCGGTTCTCGCACTGTACTATATCGTGATCCAATTCTTCCAGAGGCTCCATGACAACCAAGATGATACACCACAGGGTGTCGGGTCACGCAATTTCATTCGTTGTCTTACTGCTGTGAACTTTTAAGTCTCAATAGGACAAGCAGTCTTGTCAGCATAGTTACACGCCCATCGAAATATCAACTTGACATGCAGTCAAGGAGGCAGGTCCGGACCGTCGTTATCAGATCCGAGCCACGAATGTGCCACCCCCCACCTTCGCGAATGATGACAAGAGAGGGGCAAAGCACGACCTTTACTTTACCACTACCACCACCACCAACACACATCCTTTTCCCCCTGAGGTTGAAGCCTATACACCTATATCACTATCCCAATCGAAAGACTATACAGAGTGTCTTTTCCATGAGACGCTCAATACACACATGATTGATGGTTGTCTTTGTCGACTTGGACGACTCGGATGAGGTCGAGCATCAGCATCAGCATCAGCATCAGCATCAACATCAACATGGACATAATACCCCATTCGACATGCGTGATTTGATCAATGCACATACCATCCGAACACCGCGATATCCTGAGACTGAGATCGAGAGTGACGAAGAGGGTGAGGAACAAGAACATCCCAACTTGAATGCTCTATCTGCCGTTTTGGGAAACTATCCGTTCGTAACATCTCTGTGAGTTTCAAAGCAAAAGATCATCAGAGAACTGATGACTGAGCTAGTATCATCTCTGAGATTGCAACACATTTGGATCTAAACTCTTTGCACGATCTCTCAAGGACATGTCGTCAGATTCGGGCCAACCTTCTCCAGCATCGAAGGCAGTTGATCCCTCACACTTTACGATGCGTATCAGACGTCCAGACTTCCTCACAGAAGTCAGTCTTGGATGAGCAAGAGGACACCTGGACCACTCGAGGACCAGCTGGGATCAGGATTCCTAGGTTAACGAGCGGCAAGTTCGGTGCGTGTGCTAGAGATATGGTAGGAGAATGTCGACGATGCGGGACTGTTGTTTGTCGAGTAAGCACATCATCTCCTCACAGAACTCAGCTTTTCCCACCCACTGATCTAACTATCCAGAATTGCACAATGAAAGCACCCTCAAGCACAGCTCTAAAGTCTCGTCATCGACGACTCTGCCGCACATGCATCAAAGCTCCCTTATCTCTACACACCACCATCCCCTCAGAACCCGACTCCCACCACCACCACGACGATGCAAACTCTACTCCCTCACATCCACCCCTCTACCGCAGCCCCTGCACCTGCACCACCCACACCTGGCTCTGCAAACCCTGCGCCACAACCTCCCGCACCCTCGACACATCCTACATGCGCGCCTGGACCTGGCGCTCCCGCTACTCAACCCACCTCCACGGCATCGGCACAGGCCTGGGCACGGGCATCGAAGGCGTGCAATGCGGAAGGGAATCCCACTGTCTCTCCGCCCGCACGATCTTCAAAGAATTCGAATGCGATGCAGCTGACACACGACGCACTGGAGGTTACTTTTTGCAGGAAATGGAAGGGATTGGCGGTGTGGTGAAGAAGAAGGTCAAGAGGAGATTGTTGGTGGGCGATGTGGTGCAGGAGTACGAGGATGAAAGGGAGGGTGGGAGGTATCTTGAGAGGGAACAGGAGGGGTTGGAGAGGAGTTGGTGTTCGTGGTGTGACAGGGTGGTGTTGGGCAAGAAGGATGTGGCTAGGCTTGGGAAATCTGATAGGAGTGAGGTTGGAGGAGATGCTTTGGGTAGAAGTTGTGAGAGCGATCTCAGTTCGAGTTCCAGTCTTTGATGGAGGATTAGAAAATTCTATCTCTACCTTTCACGCACGTATCTTTCTTTGTGTTTGCTTTAGACTTAGGCTTACGTATAGTTGGTCTCACAAGGCATCTCCCAACAATGTAGCCGTTCGGTCACGACGGTTCAAAGACGAGATGAGACAACAAAGCAGATCAGACAGAGTATAAAATGGTCTTCATTAAGTCTCAATGCTTCCCGGGCAACTAAATCAGGAATAAAGCAGATGAACATCCCCATAGCAGATTCTACTTTGATTCAATGACCTCGCGCTAGATGGTGAAAAAGAGGTGACAGAAACATGATGTGCTTGGAGATGATGATAGGGGCTGTGGATTAGAGAAGACTGCGCTGCCAGCGCGCAAGGAAATAATGATGAATGGTAGGAATGAGTTTGCCAGGACGAATGGCTCGGATACGCTCATCGCATCTGCTGCTGCTGACCGTATTGAGCGTCCAGACCGTACTCCAACTCTCTCTCGAGACCTTCAGTTGTGCTCTCACCCAGAGCCTGCGGACGCGGGTCCTCAGCTTGGCGAGGGTTCCACTGATCGGGCATGGGCACTTGGCCGGCTTGTTGTTGGTAGTCGCCATAGTGTTGCTGCTGCTGTTGTTGTTGCTGTTGAAGAGGAGCGCGCACTTCACCTCTGAAGCGTCTGACCTCATCGAAGATGATGGTTCTAAGCTCAGGGATCTCCTTGACAACCTCGAAGCGGAAATCGAATTTCGTAGGACAAGCGGGTTCGTCACTGGGGTCGTGCCAGATGGCGAGGTATGGATGCTCGAGGGCTTCTTCGGTGGTGATACGCTTGGCAGGGACGAAAGCGAGCATCTTCTCCAACAGGTCGAGGGCGTCAGGGTTGGCACGGGGGAAGAATTGCTGGTAGGGGATACGAGGCATGTAAGGCAACCCGCGGACATACTCGCGGGCGCGAGGGGAGCCGATGAGCTGGAGGGTGCTCTCGTCAGGGGTACCAAGGACGTGGAGAATCTGATTGAGCTGGTCGACGTAATCCTTGCCCTTTAGGAAGGGCTTACCTCCCAGAAGCTCGGCAAGAATACATCCAACAGACCATACATCGACTAGAGAGGGATGGTCAGCATGTCAAAGACATTGGTCGTACAGGAGTGCAACGTACTGGCTTTTGTATACTCTGCGAAACTGAGCATGATCTCCGGAGCTCTGTACCATCTTGTAGCAACGTACTCGGTCTGGAAGCCAGCAGCAACGTTGTCGGGCTCGTTGCTGAAGCCACGGGCAAGACCGAAATCGCAAATCTTCAACTCGCAGTCGGCATTGACGAGCAGGTTACCGGGCTTGAGATCGCGATGCAGGACGTTGGCCGAGTGGATGTACTTGAGACCGCAGAGAATCTGGTAGATGAAGGACTGGAAGTGAGCGTCGGTCAAGGGCTGGCCGCTGCGGATGATAGCTGCAAGATCACACTCCATCAATTCCTCGTACAGGTAGACCTCATTGTAGCTGCTGGGGCCGCCGGGGATGTCCATGTCGAAGAGACATGTGATCTGTATAGATGTCAGCTCGCGGTGAACAGACAGACGCGTGTCGGGAGGCAGGAACGGACGTTGCGGTGGCCTCTGAAGTGTTGCAACAGCTTGATCTCGCGCAGGGCGCGCTTGGCCAGGATTTGCTTGCTGAAGACATTGGTGATCTTCTTGACTGCCACCTGCTCTTTCGGATCGTGGCCGGCCTGTGCTGCACTGGAGTCGCGTGTGTTAGTCGACCCTCTGGCACCTTGTTGCTGAAAGACACATACCACACGATACCGTAGGCGCCCTGGCCCAACTCCTTTGTAACATTGTACCGCGCATCGACGATGAACTCCTGGCCAAACACCTTGAAGCTTCTGCGTCCGGCGACTTCAGTCATGGTTGCGATGTGGATTGGTAGGAATGTTGTCGAGGATGCGGCGTGAGAGCGATCGAGACTTGTTGATGCTGATGGCGCGGGGGAGGCAGCAGGCAGGCAGGCGCGGCTCGTTGGTTCTTTCCTGCTTCTGCGTCTGCTGTCGCTTCGGCTTGGAGCGTGTCGTTCGACAGATGGACCAGACTCGACGACGACCTTAGGGCGAAAGGTTTCCAGAGAAAATCCAACGCTCTCTCGTATAGATGCTGAAACAAGAGTTATATCTTTGACGATACGGAATTGGCAAATGGTCCCTGAAGCTTTGCCCAACTGCATTTCGCTTTGTCATTGGCTGATGCCTCCTCCCCCACTTGGTTTGCCGTAAGCGCCAGCCTTTCTGTGCCCCTCTCGCTCGCGACTCGCCGCCCTTCGCACTGCTTGCCCACTGCTGCCATCTACCGCTCTGTCGCTTACTCGACCGTCAGCCTTGCTCACCTCGTACCCATCTGCCTTTTCGTATCCCTATCATAGGAGATCCACTATCTTCTGAGACACAGATACGAACTACTTTCGCTCTGTGTGCGAGCTTAGATTCGAGACCATCTTTTAATTCTAGTAGTAGCTATAGCCTATAGTACAGCATCTGCTTGTGTCCACTCTTTGTATTCTTCTATACCATATTCATCCATTCCTATGAACCAGCCCTGCAACATGATTTGCTGCATCATTAAAAGCGACACCCTTCGTAGTGCCATGTGAGAATCCAAGAAGAAAACGCCCCGGATATGCATCTGCACAAAAAGCAGAACGAACAAACGCTACAAAACTGGAAGCTCAATGTGTATATGCGAAAAGAGCACTCATGGCCAAGCACGTCTTACCGTGCCCCTGCTCGTTGGTCTTCTCGAACCGCCAATGTCAATCTTTGCCATTTCCTTGCTCAGTGCCGATGCTCCATAGCCGTGTTGTTCATACACCGGCGCTTGGTGCTGGACCATCTGGTTCTCATAGCCATATTGATCTCCACCGTTGGGTGCAGTGTACTTGCCGAACATATCGCCGTAGTGAGGTGGTTGGCCTGTGGGTGGAGGAGTCGAATATGTAGAGTGATGGCCCTCGTGAATATCTGATCGTCCGTCTGAGAAATTGCCACCGTAACCTCCGTGTCCAGCATAAAGGTTAGGGCTGTCAATTTCTGAGAGCGGGCCAGGTGAACCTGTCATATGACTGTGGTGCGATGCGGACGACATGGGACGCTTGGGTGGTGAGCCCCTTGTGCGGACATTGACGACTACATCTCGACCCATGCTCATACGTGAAGGAGTTCTGGTTGATGCAGCACCGCGAGGACCTGCTAGACCATTCGGATACATCTGCCCGTTGGACCCGTAAATCTTGGTCGGTGTCTTCTTCTCTGGTTCGGGTGCCCAGCTGTGTACAGGCAGATGATCGCTAGGATCAATTACTCTACCGTCAAAGCCGACAATCTTAGCATTGGGGTCTGGCAGAGGTCGAGCACCTTCTTCTTCATCGGCACCGCCAGGGGAGTTCTGGATGTGGTAGGGTGAGTGAGGGTTTGATCCAGAGGCAAAGGGCGAGTTCGAAGAAGCGTTGGGGTTCAACGAGTCGAAGTCATCAGGAGAGAAGAAGTTGCCATTGGAGGTAGAAGGACGTGGGACATCCTTGCGAGTAGGCGAGGGAGAAGCACTGCCAGCGGCGAAAGTGCGAACAGGATGACGGATGGCATCGATGTTATTGCGTGGTGGTAGTGGGGAGACATTGCGAGGAGGAAGAGGAGAAGCATTACGAGATGCAGGGCGTGCCATGATGGGACTTGGCTCGTTGCTGTAGCGCCGATACTGTCCGTAGTCTTCCGTGTACGCTGTAGGCGCAGGACTCACAGACCGACGAATTTGATTTGCCAGAGGGTGTACCCTAGGAGGAGTCATGGCATATGCATCAGGTACGCTTTGGCGACTAGCCACGCGCGAGTGACTGCGATAATGTGATGAGGCTGCTACCGAGGAGGGAGCTGGGGGAGGGAAACCAGAATACGAGGCTCTGAAATTAGGTGACGAGCCGTAGTATGCACCGGGAGCTGGTGGAGGGGCATAGTCGTCTACGGACATACTTCTCGGTGGTGGGCCTCGTGAAGTCGATCGGCCATTCCGGGTGTGTGAGGGACTCCTAGTATGAGAAGGGCTTCTAGCATGAGAAGGGCTCCTAGTATGTGACGGAGGGGCTGGAGGCAATGGCATCTCTCTTTCGTAGTGGTACTCGTCAATATCCTCGACGGTGGGTTGCAAGCATCGGGGCAAAGGCTCTTGCCAACCTTGGTCGGATTGCACAACACTGGGAGACGAGAAAGAGTGAGGTAGCGTCGGGATACTCTGAGAACGACCATGGCCGTAATGTTCATGGCCTGGATAGTCGTGAGGCATGGTAGGCTGAGGGGGCATAGAACCGCGATGCTTGCGAGTGGGAGGTAGCTGCGGGAGCTCGGGCATGACGGGTTGGTGGTAGCCAGGATGATAGTCCAGGTCGAGCTCATCAGCGTCGTAGTAATTGGCCTCGGGGACGGCAGGCGCAGATTGAGCGTGGTGCAGAGGACGTGGTCGAAGGCCATGCGGAGTCCAGTCCTCTGTTGGTCGTCCAGGAAGTTGTCGTGGGCCTCGAGCATGGTCGGGTACAATTGAGCCTGGTGCCGGGGGTCCGTTCAACTCGGCGGGCAGTGGACGGCGTTTGATGGCGGCCTTTCGTTGTCCAATGTCGGCAGCGCTCATGTCGCTTACCCTCCTCTTGGTCTCGGTTGGCGGTCGCGTATCGTAGTATGTCAACTCCAGATTGATCTCTCCTGCGTATTTACCCTTGAAGTTGAGAGCATGCCACCCGTCAGCCTTGCCTCCTCCTGGTATACACACATCTTGCAGGCCAATGTAGGCCTCTCCAATCAGATCTGTTTTCTTGTCGTCGTTGAAGATGGACACTTTGAGATTGTGGTAGTCGGGCGAGTCGTGAACGGTGAATCGAAGTTCCTGGTCCCTGTTGTCTTGTGTCAGAACTCGCCTGTTTACTTCGTCTTCCTCTGGGAACGCTCACCATCTGGGAGTCTGGCCTCCACGCTTATCCGTCTCTGTCTTTCTTGCTTCCTTGCCCAGTCTGGCGGCGCAGTATGGATTTTGCTTACCCATGCGCTTAACATTGGGCAGATTCTTTGCACGGTCGACAATAGCCACCAAGGTGCCAATCTCAGGACCATCAACTGTCATGTCCGAGTAGATGCCTGCGGTGTGCATGCCGTTCATCAATGCTGTCGCCATGACTGCGCATGTGCTGAAGCAGTCTTTTGAGAAAAAGTGGTCAGATACGACCAGAGCCAACAATCACCCAGCGACCACACGAATGGAAAGCCGGTGCCTGGCCGGTGAGGTCGAGGGGCTGTGTTTGGCGGGTTGCGATGAAAACCGGGGTACAATTGCTTGGAAGCTGTCGTCGTCTGCTGCGTGCCGTGTCGATGATCGAGAAGTACGGCGATGGATCCGGGATGGTGAGTGAGCCTGCACGTCTACGTCTTGTCGGGCGGCAGTGCAGCAGGACTGTCGTCGTCCCTGCGATCCAAGACTTTTCTGCTGTGTCCGGTTTTAACAGTACGGTGAAGTTGTCGTGACGTAGCCGTTGCTATTGTTTTGTCAAAATAACCGTTTTGTTTTGGCGTTGGCGTCTCCTAATGAACAGATCAAACGAGCGGTGTATCTGAACAAGAGGCTGCACAAGTCTCCAAAGGAAAGAAGGTTGAAATTGACAGCCGCAGCTTCGACAAACAGCAAGCCGAACCCTGTTGAGCTGCTGTAACCCGTCAACTTTAATCAAAAATGCAAGGCGGGTCGGACTTTGAGGTGGCTGGCACGACAAACACGCGTTGTATCGCTCCGTCTCGCGTTGAATCGTCGACTTCCACTCGCAACCTCCCAATTCATCACCTGTACCCCTATCCGTCCGCGATTCGCTATATTGCTAGACCCTATCTGTGATGGCGCTCGTTCTATCGCACCTTTTCTGCTGTTCTGCCTGACCATGAGGCTCCCCGTCTCAGCTCGTGCCCTTCCCGTCGTGACTCATTACCACCGCCCATATTATAACATGGCTCTGCTCGATGCCTCTGACATGCGAAAGACAACAAAATACCGAAATGAGCATCTCAGGGCTTCATGGTTCTCCAGTCAACACCTACGGTCCATGCTTCACCTAACACCTGCACATCCCATGTTGGCAGCCGGATGCTCACTCTGTCCCCTGTTTTCACCTTGTCTGCTCTCTGGTTCGCTTGACCGTCAACGAGAAGCACTTTGTGAGTCTGTCTGCTTGGCTTTGTACCAATCGCAAAGACCGGACCGTTGCCCTTGATCTCTTCGACATCAATGACGTGCACTGAATCGTCGACTGATAGAGAATTACGGGATCTACTCTGAGTCGCAGTCTGTGCTACCTCGATCACCCACGATTGTAGTTCTGATGCTAGCCCGCCAGGCACAAACTTCTGTCCTCTCCTTCGAGGTGAAAACGCGTCGGGTAACGGCGAAACTGTCTCTGGTGCTGGGGGAAGGGAAGCCATCAAGAACGCCGGTCTGCTATTGCTGGGCGTATTTCCTTCTGCTTGTGTGAGGGGCATGCGGCTTGTACCTGTGGATGGCAATATGAAACGTCCCGGGGTTGGCTGTGGGGTTGATGTTGTTTCGTCAGCATCGATTCTTCGCCGTTTCGGCGATGGAGGTAGGCGTGACGTGAGATATGCTCCCTTTTCAGGCTCCGGTATTGAGTCCTGAGATTCAGGTTGTGTTAAAATTGTGAAGTCAAGATTGCCATTGCCGTTGTCCAACATATCTTCATCGTCATCAGATATCGAGATGGTTTCTCGTACATTCTCACGTTGACTTCCAAGTGAGATACCTTGGCCTGAGACAGAGAAGTGGTGTTTTGCAGGCGATGGTGAGCGCGGCGGAAAGGAAGCCCTCCTTGCAGTGGATATGGCAAATCGAGGCACTTTTGCGAACTGTGAGGGTGTTGGACCAGATGTCGGTCGAGGAGTATTGGAATCAGGTGCATCTTGTAGCACTTGTTTTGACAGTTTAGATGGCGTGGCTGTGGCATGGTTTGTAGTTCGCTTGTTCAGAAGAAACCGACGTGGCGATGGGGTCTGATGCGTCGTGAGTCACAGGGCTACATTCATGCTGCCGAGGTGTACTGACCGAGGACGGTGGCGCCATGATACTAGACAGACCCAGAATCGTTGGTTATAACCAAGTTGAGAGTCGAGTTCGAAAATGGTATCTGTACAAGAGCGCGTTCGATTAGGCAACGACGGTCTGGAAGGGTACGTGATTGGACCTGAACACACGTGTCGCTATACTTGAAGAGAAGCTTTTAATGCTAGTAGCCTATCTTTTCTCGAACTGATGACTGATGGAATAATTGTTAGAACTTGTAAGTTTGAACCAGGTGACCGTAGTGGCAAGTGCAGCTTGGGTAGCACCCTCACCCCGGCTGGGCCTCGGCTCCGTGCTTTCCAACAGCAGTCATCGCCTTGCGGCCATCTTTCCTGACCACATGCGCCTAGGTATATTACGATAACAGCCATCTCTCAGCAAACATGAATCCACATGCCGAAAGTGTTTCGAAGGTTGATTCACTAGTTTGTTCTTTTGCGGTCATACCGATCCTTAACGCTCGACTCCATTTCTGACCATACAGAGCAACAATGACGCACAATGGTTTGCATATCAACGCTGGATCTAACGTGAGCTGATATGACGGTCTCTTTCAGATACAATATCCAGAGCTCCTGCACAAGATTGTGGTTCGACCTGTCACAGACTTTAGTACATGGTGAGGGCAATCAAGGCAAGCAGGATCTGACTCTCTCAATCCTCGAGGAACCGGCTCGAGCGGCACGACAAGCCCTTATATATCGTCGCGACAATATCGCAATCACCATGCATGCCCTAGAAACTGCTGGTAGGTGATGCTCTGTCGTAATATTGCGTGCTTTGCATCCATTGTCTTGGCAATCCAATGGTCAACCTCGAATTGACAAGTTGTGAGGGGAAGTGACTGAGCATCTTATCAAGTTCGGCAAAGCGTACGGGCGACATCCATACTCATCCTTAAGCAGTTGCCAAATTGATGCGTATGATATGAAACAGTCCTATCATAACAGTAGTTTCCTTAGACTGCTCGACTATACCTTTATTAGCTCTGAATTCCCCGACGTCGACCGGCAGAGATACACGGCTAAACCTACTCAAGCATTCGATCTAGCAGGACCTCTGCTGACTCCGCTCATGCTGTTGAGGTTTTGCGTGCTCGTTATCAGTATTGCGCGATGTGTCCTCTAAGGCACGGCATTCGATACTCAGCTCACACTTCAAACAGCAAGAGATATTTAACAAGCGTGTCGCCTATGCAGTCGATGAACACTGCCTCTCATCAATGAGCCTGACTCAAACCAAAGCCTCAAGTCAACAATGTCTGCTGCCGATCAGTCCTCGTTTCCTGAGCCACTCAAGCAATCTGGTGCACTTGAGCAGTTCAGCTTTGAAGAAACAACTCCTGTCATCGGTCGCGAATTCCTGGATGTCAACATCGTTGATGATATTCTGAACGCCTCTAACGCCGATGAGCTCATTCGTGACCTCGCCATTACTAGTACGTTGGCATCGTGGCTCTTTCGATATTTCACCGCTAAATGTTGTACAGTCTCGGAAAGAGGAGTTGTCTTCTTCCGCAAGCAGGATAACCTCACGAACACCCTGCAGAAGCAATTGAATCACAGGCTTGGCCAACTGACTGGCAAGCCGTCGACATCGACTCTGCACATCCATCCAATTTTGAACAACACAAGCGAGTTCGGTGTCGACGATGTCGAGATCAGTACTATCAGCTCTTTGCAAAGAAAGGCTATCTTCAAGAACAACGATGCACGTGGCAAACGCCGCTACGATGCCGCTTCATGGCATTCAGACATCCAATTCGAGCCTGTTCCAGCCGATTACACCTCGCTACGCCTGACTCAGCTCCCAAAGAGCGGCGGAGATACCGTGTGGGCATCCGGTTACGAAATCTACGACAGATTCTCGCCAGTCTACCAGAAATTCTTCGAAGGTCTGACAGCCACGTTTTCCGGCGAAGGTTTCACCAAAGCCGCTGCTGCCAACCCTGACAAGGTCAAGATTTACGAGAAAGAGCGTGGTAGTCCTTTGAATGTGGGCACAGAGCTCAAAGCTGTTCACCCTGTTGTCAGAACCAATCCTGTCACTGGGTGGAAGAGTATTTTCGCTCTAGGCCCTTTCCCAAAGTTCATCAACAAATTGAACACGGATGAGTCGGAGGAGCTACTCAAGAAGTTCCATTCGGTCATTACAGAGAATCATGATCTCCAGGTTCGCTTCAAGTGGAGAAACGAGAACGACATTGGTAAGCACTATGCTGTTCATGGTCATTCTTCTGGGGAACATAGACTTACAAGTACGTACAGCTATCTGGGACAACCGCAGTGCTTTCCACAGCGCTACCTTCGACTACGAAGGGCTGGGAGAGCGATTCGGCAACCGTGCTGTAGGAATCGGCGAGGTGCCCTACTTGGACCCGAACAGCCAATCTAGAACCGAAGCTCTGGCGGCCAAGGGTCAGCAAGTCGACACAACACTCGAAGGCAAGACCGAAAGGTCAGAGACTCTGTCCGCTTAAACTATCCTATAGCATGAGATAGTCATATTGCACACGTTCCATACACATTTCCTGCGATTCAAGTACATGAAGCACAAGTTGATTTAGTCACGAAATTACAGTCACGATAGAGATCGAGCGATAATTGAGGGAGAAACATGAAAATTATCATAATTGACGGTAGACCTGCTACCAGAAGTGCTTTAGAAAGCGCATTGCTGCCCTAAGGCATGGTGACTTACCACATCTACCTTACCTCGATTAGAAAAAGCCAGCCGGCGTGACTGCCTTCTGACCCTTCTGCACAGGCGTCAACGGCACATCACAAAACTGCACCCTCTGACTCCTGTGCCCCAGATCCAACCTGCCCATCCTAGCAACCCTCGAAGGCCCGGTTCTTACATACGCACTTTCAGGACGCTGCAGCGGCAAAGAAGGATGAGCAACGGGGACTTGTATTTCTACATCACGGTCAACGTGAGAGGTTCTCCAAGTCTTTCTGTGCATACGGGTCATCCAGGCGTCTACTTGAGCGTGGTGTTGTGCATTGTGGGAGGCTGTGTTGTGGCGTGAGTGTTTGGCTGCGGAGAACCCCCAGAAGGTTAGGGCGAGGAGGATGAAGATGGCCATTACGATGCCGAAGGAGGCGGCGACTTTGTTGCCCATGATTTGAAGTGTGTTGTCAGTGGATTTTGATGTTTGGTGTTTTTTTGAGTTTGAAAAGTTCTGAGAAAGGAGGAAGGCGCGGAGAGGTGGTTGTCCTTGCTTATCAAGTGGCAGAATATCAATGAGGCAAAGCACACAATGAGACAAAGAGTGCAAGCAAAGATCAACGAATTGTATGAATCAAGGTAGCAGTCTGAAGTCGAAGACAAAGGGCTTGTCAATGAAAGTCAAAGACTGTGACACTTCTCTTATGATATGCATGTGCCGCGTGTATGCCAACAAGAATCGACCGTAGATTTCTAGAATAGTATACCGAGGAAAGAACGAATCAGGAAAGGAAAAACAGAACTTGCGGAAGAACAACACACGTGAACTTAGTTCCAGGCCCATTCCCAATCACCGTGGCCATTCCACATCCATCGTCCGCCATGAGGGTAGTACCGAGCCCAAGCAGGGTGTGGCGGTGCCTTAGGTATGGAGGTAGCAACACGCTGAGTCTTGGTGGCTGTGGGCTTGACAGACGTGACACTGTTCCACCAACTGGATACAGCTCGGCGCATCCTGACACCTTGAGTCAAGCGTGAACCTGAAATGACGCCGTTACTGTTGCTTGGGACAGGCTGGCCAAGTTGGCTCTTCAGCCAACAAGTACCACTCCCCTTGCCTTCGCTTGCTCCGACGTATGTCCAGGCCTTACAGTTTGAGTCTTTGTCGCAGGCAGTCGTGCAATCGAGGAAAGAGTTAGTCGCTTGGACGTTGGCATATGCACCATAGTTGGTATCACTGCTTCTGTAGATAGTATAGTCGCTACCGGCCGAGTTCGTGGCCCAAATTGTCGAAGCAGTGGAAATAGTGGAAGTACTGGATATCGAAGGGCTTGTCGATGGAGAGCCCGAAGACACCGCCGCCATTGCAACGCTGGTCACAGATGCACTCGGCGATACACCTTTGGCGGCAAGAAAGCCTGCAACGTAGTTTGGACCAGCGGTGACCGCCTCACCCTTGTTGTCCTTGTACCAACAGACTCCGGAACCGATCCCCTTGTTGCCACCAACGTAAGTAAAGGCGACACATCTCGGATCACTCTCACAGCTGTTCATACAGTCCTTCCAGGAAGTCAAAGCCATGCTGTTGCTGTAAGACCCGAAGTTGGTGTCAGAACTGCATCTCATGAAGAAGAGAGATTCACCTTGAGAATTGACGAATGGCTGCGTTTCGGCATCGGGACAGAGCTGAGCAGCAGGACTGGCGAGAGGTAGGACACTCGAAGAAGTGGTCGCTGCTACAGTAGAAGACGCTGTAGAAGACGTGCTGCTCCCGATCGAGTTCGAGTTCTTTACAGACAATGTACCAGAGATGTAGTTATCCGCTACCGCCAAGATAGTGCCCGATGCGCTTTTGAGATAGCAGATGCCAGATCCGTTCCCTTGGGAGTTGCCCACATATGTGAACGCTGTACAGCCAGTACTAGCTGCTGCATCGCACAAGTTCAAACAATCAAGGTAAGAATGAAGAGCGTAAGTGACCGCGTAAGATCCTTGATTAGAGTCAGAAGCGCAGTTGATTGTATAAGCATTGCTTCCGCGACTTGTCATACTCTGTCCATCTGAACCAGGACACAACACGATAGAAGGTGTTGGTGATGAAGCCGAGGAAGATGAGCTAGCAGTCGTGGTTTGCGAAATTATCACAACCGACGGCGGCAAAGAGGGTTGCGACGTGCTACTCGAAGGGCTTGATCTTGATGTGGTTGATGAAGACGATGTCCGAGAAGTGGTGCTGGAGCTACTAGAGCCAGCAGAGCTTCTGGAACTGCTAGTGCTCGATGTTGGACTGATGGTAGTAGTTGGCACCGGAGTGGACAAAACAACAATAGTAGAAACCGAACTAGCAGTGCCTGTAGAGACAGACGTGGACCGGGACGAGCTAGTCGAGCTGATTGTAGACACTACCGTCGATGATGCGCTTACAAGAGAACAATCCGTTGAAACACAATAGCCGTAGTTCAGCCACATGTTGTAGCACAACGGAGGGTTCACTGCCGGGTTCCATGCCATAAACTGCGAGTTGGATATGTTGAATTTTGCAGAAATTGTGAGGCATGTATCGCCCGACTCAGCGGTGTACCATTGCGTACAGCCAGAGACGATTCCACTTTGTGTAGGTGCCGATGGAGGAACTCCAGCACATGTTGTGGAAACTCTCGAACTAGAGCTAGAAGCAGGAGCAGTTGTAGTGCTGGATGAGGAAACTACCGGCTTTGAAAGGTACTTTATGCTATCAGAGCTTCCAGAATTGTCCGTGTAGTTATACGCATATGCGGGGCTGTAGTTGGTAATCTTGACACTCTTCACGTACATAGTGAAAGGGGCTTTTGTGAAATCAGTGTATCCTCCGGCCCAATCAACGGTGCCTGGCAGTCATTAGCTAGCATCTCAGAGCTCGATCGTATCTATGCTTACCCCATGCATTTCCAGGATCACCTCCTGCCCAGATTCCCAATTGAAATTTAGCTGGCGATTGAGGGTATTGATGAGAGCCGTTGTCGGCATCTGAGGCGTAAAAGGTTCTGACAACGGTGCCATCAACAGACCAAGTCAAGGCCGTAGGGGTCCAATCAACAGTATATGTGTGGAACTGTGTCTGAGGAGAGGCAATGTTGAAGAAACTACCTCTGTCGTAGTTTCCGGTTATACCCTGCCGACAGCGTTTCAGTAACATGACCCAGCTACACTCTTACTGATTCGTACCTTTCCGTAGTAATTGTTCTGTCCCTTGGAAACAGTATCTCCAAAATTGTTTCCTGACCATTCCCAATCGATCTCGTCGAGATCGTCAGACATGAGAACAGCAGATGAGACAATGCCTGTTCCAGGGGCGACCTGGGCTACGACTTCGGTCTTGCCATAATGAATGTAGAAATTGGTCCACAGTTGAGGAGAATCGAAGCGCTTGGCTACGGTGAACTCAGCTCCCTTGGAGCCAAACTTGATGCTGGCATAGTTGGATAGAGTCCAGTCAGGTGGGATTGATGTTTGCTGTGTGAAATCGATTGCGTAAGTACCGTTTGCCAGTCCTACATTGGGAGGGCATTTTGTGTTCAAGGGATTGCATGTGTCTGCAACGCTGACTGTAGCAAACGCAAACAATGCGACGACTCGAGAAATGTTAACCATTGCGCATGTACCTTGAAGATACTCGTAGACATTGCAATACTATGGAGCTGCGATAGAGATGTACCCACAACCGAGGACGTGAAAGAATGTCCATAACAATGAAAATGTTGTCCCTACCCATTTCCGGCTTCCTGCTCATTTCGACCTTCGAACAAAGAGAGGCAGTTCTGGCTGATCATCTACTCGAGTCAAAACGGTCTCACACAAAGAATTCGTGTTCTTGCTCGCATCCGCGTGGAAGTGAATACATTGAACTGTAGTCAGCCATCGTTGAATTCATCTGCACAGCTGCTTTCGCTTCAGAATCATGGTTGGATAGCTTGCGAGGTGTTGGGCGCTGCGACTCGGGAGGCCTGTGTCAAGCGTCGGCATGAAAAACGATCGAGGCTATGATTGCTGATTAGAAAGCGAGGTCGTTTTCCGAGGTTCGTTTAAGTATCGCGGCTATCGTATGGTTTGCAGCCACGTCATCCTGAGCGTGCGTCGCGATCAGTCCACACCTTGAAGCACCTTGGTGCATAAGCAGAAGATCAAGTGCTGGGCGACTCCAAGCATCTCCAAAGCTGTAGATGCCAACGACTCGTTCATGGAAGATGGCACCAGAGTGCAGCAGACAAGCAAATCAAAGGGGATTCAGATCTCGAACATTGATGAGCTCGGGCGGGTCCAAGCTCTCGCTTCCCTTGGCTTCTGGTGGCTGCTATTCCCACGTGTCTTGTGAAACATGACGTCGGCTTGAAACTTTTATGATTTTTTCCCATCGGGCCTCCTCGCCGGAACACTCGGTAGTTCCAAATTGCTACAGACCCCTTGCACATTGATCACCGATAACACCCTGCGGTGGACCGTGTGAAACGTCATGGCAGATTGGTAAAGAGCACGAGCGAATTGTTGGGCCATGCCTTTTGTAAGCAGACAGTGGCGGCGATAAACCGTGAGTCGTTGGTGGGGGAGGGGCCTCTTCATAAAGGCCAATTCTCCATCTGCTTGCCATTGCTTGTTCTCATTCCATTCTCAATCACATCACATCACCCAAAATGACTTACTCATACACTGTCTACAAGGGCTCCGAGTCCGGTGCCATCAAGAAGGCCACCAACACCAAGCCCGCCCTCAGCGGCGACCAGGTCTACATCAGAGTCACCGCCTCGGGTCTCTGCGGTACCGACATGCACTACCGCAAGGCCGATATGGCTCTCGGCCACGAGGGTGTCGGTGTCGTTGAGGAGACGGGCCCTGCCTGCACTCTCCTCAAGAAGGGTGACCGCGTTGGCTGGGGTTACGAGCACGACTCTTGCTCCCACTGCGAGCAGTGCCTGAAGGGTACCGAGACTTACTGCCCCGAGAGAAAGATGTACGGTTACGCCGATGCCGACCAGGGTTCGTTCGCTTCCCACGGTGTCTGGCGCGAGGCCTTCCTCTTCAAGACTCCCGACAGCCTTCCCGACGAGGCTGCTGCCCCTCTCCAGTGCGGTGGTGCCACCGTCTTCAACGCTCTCCACATGTACAACACCCAGCCTACCGACCGCATCGGTATTGTCGGTGTTGGCGGTCTCGGTCACTTGGCCATCCAGTTCGCTGCCAAGATGGGTTGCGACGTTGTTGTCTTCTCTGGTACCGACTCCAAGAAGGAGGAGGCCAAGAGACTCGGTGCCAGCGAGTTCTACGCCACCAAGGGCATCAAGGAGTTCAAGGACGTCAAGCCCATCAACCGTCTGCTCGTCACCACCTCCGCTCAGGTCGACTGGAGCCTCTACCTGCCCGTCATGGCCCCTGGCGGTACCATCTTCCCCCTCTCCGTCGACGAGGGTGACTTCAAGATCCCCTACATGGGTCTCCTCGCCCAGGGTCTGACCGTCCAGGGCTCCATTGTCGCTCCCCGCTTCATCCACAAGAGAATGCTGGAGTTCGCCGCCCACCACCAGATCAAGCCCATCACCCAGCACTACGAAATGAGCGAGGAGGGCATTGAGAAGGCCATGAAGGACCTTGACGAGGGCAACGTGAGATACAGAGCCGTTCTGTTCAACAAGGCCTAAATAAAAGTTATGATATCGCGTTTTGGATAATACCCGGCAAGCTTTTGAGCTGCTTACAAGACTAGCAGGGCTACGTCTATGAATGTTGGATCTTCAAGAATACCTAATACCATTTCTTACCACACATGTTCTGTTCCGTTCCGTTCCGCCGTTTCTTGTCATGTGATGCACTCATGCACTGTTCTTTCCGCCGTTTTCTGTGATGTTTCAAGATCCATCCATGAAGCCGCGCACTTCGGATTGAAGCTGGTCTACGCGAATCGGTGTGACATCGTCTTTTCCAGTTCCCGTGCTATATCGAGTATCCTCCCATCCCTCCCTGTTCCCCCAACAAGCATAAGCGTTAGTCCATTGTATCCCTGTTGCGTCTGAATAAGCCCGGAGTCGACACTGATGCCACACAACCCCAAGCTCTCGACAAGACAGCGAGTTTGCTCCGCACGTTCGCAGGCAGAGTGACATAAACATGTTGTCATGGGGTCATCCAAGACATCGACTGTTTCCAGAATCTTTGTCGCTGCTCGAGACAACTCCAACTGCCTGACCTGAAGCTCCAATACTGCCTGCATGCTAACAGTTTCCTTGACCGCCAACAGAAACATGTCCCGATTGACCTTTTTGGCTTGCTCGAACACGGCGTAGTCAATTTCTTGGGCTCGGCCGCCGGCTGCTTGAAGTTGCTGAATAGCCTTTTGAGTACGGAGATGGTGGGAAACATCAGAGCAGCAAGATTTGTCTCTGAGCAAGCCGAACACAAAGCCACCGGTCTTTGTACCACAAAAGTCGACATGCCAGACCCATGAGTCGACAACGCTGCGAGGCACGATCAGCGTATTTTCCTCGTCGCTGGGGCCCTGGTCGATGACCAGCCAAACCTTGTGTGCCTCCTCGCTGGACTGAGCTACGATCGACGTCGGTCCAGTCTCCCGATGGCTTTGGAGGTCTGCCACGAACGGAGGTCGGATCGAACACAGTGACACCTGTCGACGTCCGAGTGCGGGCGATACTGGACGGATAGCTATCTAGAGCGAACGACACGCCGAGGCCAGCCACTGAGGCCGAAGGTTCAGAAAGACTTCCCACCAACAAGGCACCAGCATCAACCAAAGCGTCTATCTCTGCATAGTCCTCATATCTTCCGATTGTAAAGGGGATACCGTAGAGCGGCGGTAGTGGTTTACCAACGAATTTTTGTTGCAAGCTCTCTGCCTCTCGAATCAATGTTTCCGGGTTGGTGAGAATGGTCGCCACACATGGATTCTGACGGAGATACTCTGATGCCTTTTCAGCAGCGGCTCGAATGACATCCATCGGCCTTAGTGTGTTCTGACGATAAGCTTGAGAGAGATCTGAGATTGACATGCTCTTCAGTGCTGTCGAAGGATCCATAACAGAATCGAATGATGACTGAGACTCGCACAATCTGAGGAGATATAGAGATGTACCGACGTAGCCGAAAAGACCGTCGTAGGCACAGATAGTAGCGTTGGCGCTCGTCACCAGGTTGGCATCAAAGCCGGAGGTACAGCTGTGAATACAGATCAGCAGTTCAGACAGTAAAGAGACGATACTGATGCAAGGTGTCTACTCGTTCAGTATGCAGCACTCGAAGCCACGATCGGCAGCCTCACGAGCCGTGGTATTTACACAGCACCTATATCCTTGTTACCATTCAAACTCAGCAGACCCTATCAACGGCAGGATACCATACTCGGTAGTCACTCCAGCAAGCAACGAATGCGTGATGCCTCGGTTCAACAGCGCTCGGTGAAAGCCTGTCTTCCAAAACGACCCTTTTCCAGGCTTATCAATGATTACTTCTCCTGGTAAAGGCCTAAGCTCGTCAACGATATCGTGGCCATACTCTCCTCTGATAAGCAACCGACCCATAGGTCCTGGCTCTCCAATACCGATAGTATGATGGCCATTGGGAGCGTTCGTCTGTCTCAGTCGTTTAGACGCGGGTAAATCTGATAGATCGGGGAGATGTCCCTCTCGAGTGTGCATGACATAAAGTCCCAGCTTCCGAGATGCTTCCAAGGCTCGCTGGACCACAGGGACAATCCTACGCACTGCATTGAACACTTTGTCATCGCCGCATTGAATGCTGCCAAAACCTCCAGGCTCGACAAAGTCTCGCTGCATGTCAATGATGACCAATGCAGTCGACTCTGGACGAAACTCGAATGCATAGGGAATGGCATTTGGTAGCTCCATGGTGGGCTGAGGTCGTGAAGCACAAAGGATCGAGTGTCGGTGTGATGGGTTGGCACACGCCCGATTGACTTTCTACTTCTCGCTTACTCTTGCTGATCATGCAAGCCTCTCTGTTGACTAATCACAAAAACACTCGAGTTTGCAGCTGCACCTTTGTGAAATGCCATGTTGTACATGGCGATGGCGGTCAAGGCAGTCAATGCAATTTCACAAGCTTTGGCTTCGTGTATAAGATTCGAACCTTATCTATCCTTTCAAGCCAGATAGCTCGCGATGTTGATCATTTATCGACTGGAGGAAGACCATTAACTTGATGCTATAAAAGACGGTAATACGACAGGACATTAAAAGTTGGTCATGGGCTTTTGCGATACACAATCAGCGTCGACGCTAGAAAATATCATCATGGTGGGAGCCGCCATGCGCCTTAGTCGCTAGTCATGACTAGAAAAATTGCAAGAATCAGTTGACATGTATGCAAGGCCTCGTACGCAAAGACTGCAGCACGAGTCGAGCTTACAGTATCTTCTTGTGAACAGATTTTGATGCATGAAACCTTACTGCCGGAAGTATGACTCGCTCAAATCGAACCATGTGGTAGTGGCACGATTACTGCATTTTCACGTCTGCTTTTGCAAAGCTTCGTAAGTCATCATAGTGACTGGTCGAAGGATGGATACACATCGAACAAGATTGCAATGATATTGGTTTCGAGAGGAAGTATGAAGATCGATCTTCCGAAGCCTGCGAGTGAGGTGCGACGTGGGATCATGTCTAATGAGATCGACTTGGTGTGATGATTGTACACGACACCAAGGATATCTTATGCGAGTCCTTCGAGAGAGCACCAGATGATAGCAACAAATGGATAGAGTTTGGTTCCTGGTCGCAGTCACGGCTTCCCTCTATGGATGAGGCATTTTGAGATGGTCAGCATCACGAACGTGCAGCGATATCAATTGTGCACAAGATACTCGAGACGGTCATGTTACAGACCATGAATGACGACTCCTCTACAGCTGACAGCAGTGGTTCGATCGACGAACGATATGCATAAGCTCTGATGGAGTGGCGATGTGCGAAGGTTGTGGCCTGAACCCTATTATCAACGCTGCTGGACTTGCAAGGTGTGACCTCTGTTTGAGCCGCATGGTTGCATGGACGCACCACCCAAGCCAAGGGGCAAAATCTTCGCAGCTCGTACTGACTTCATCTCCCGACCGACTTGCACGCCCATACACGGCAAAGCGTTGTCTGGGGTTTATCGCAGAGACGTTGTGCATTCCTCGATCGATACACTTCATTGCTCCTACCTGTCACGACGCCTCGTCGGTCACGCCGTCTACGCCAGACGAAGCAACAGCGTAACCGGATGCTCGCTTGTTACCAAGTGAGAAGTACGCCTGTCGCTACGGTTCAACAGCAATGGTCTGCTTATCAACAAGTCAAGCAAGACGGTCCGCGCCTACCGAACAGCCATCTGCTACAACAACACAAAAGAATATCGCAACACCTTCCGTTTAGACGCGTCGCAACCCCTGAGAAGACAGTATTGGACCGACTAGTCGTGCATGCATTTCAAAAGAGTCCTTGTGCTCTTCTTGTCGTGCAGAATCCAGTCCAACACTGCTACACATAGTCCGGCGCTGCCATTGAGTAGCGGATGCTCAGTGCCTGTTACAGGCGTAGAGGCAACTAAACACTTCTGGGTGGCTCCTTACACAAGTACGATGGCGTGAATGTACGAAGTGCTAACTACCATATGCTGAACACGTTTCTCACATTAGCTTGCTACCAACTAGGTTCATGTCAGTGATATCGTCGGTCGGCAGCGCTATGATGAGGATAGGTACTCGATGGAGTGTCTGTATGTGCCTCATATCTCGGCGCAGACCATACGCTGTCGAGTCTTGTAGGTAAGAGCTGTCTCTCGGTCCATTGACTGTACCGGGAGCATTGCGACTGTTAGGGGGGTTTGAAGACCGGTGTCTTGTCAAAGGCAGCGCGACACTAGAACACGATTGACCCAATCTGCTAATTGAACAACAGTCGCCTCCACCTACCTCGAGCCGAATGCGTTTCGTAATCACTCCCCTCAGCCGCACACCTTTCCTTGCTGCGCGTCATACCAATGCATAACTGCTCGAACCAGGACCTCGTGTATGAGACCGACAACCGTCACGACACACCCACCGCCAGCTCGAGTTGACGATAGGCAAGAAATCATGAAAGACATGAATGACCATGAGTCAGCGTGACATCGGCAGAGGGACATACACTAGGCATCAATGGCTTCAAAGAAGCGCCAGCGACCAGATCTGTAGAGAAACTTTGAAGCGTGATAGCGACCAGGGCGTTGTACTCAAGATCAAAAGTGTTCGCCCTTCGCTTCACCAATCACACAATTTCGGCTGTTTCCAAAGAGCCCAAAGTCAAGACACCTCTCTCACGAGTGGTACCTTTAAGATCCGAACAATATGTCTCGGAGTAGTGCTCCCGGTACAAGCTTTTCCATGTGTCGCCAAGGTTGTGTCATAAAGATGTTTGTAGCCACGCATATCATTCTAAGCTTCGATGATGTTTTGCTTCCGCATGCACTTGTGCAGCGTGTAGCTCTGTGCAATTGGCAGAACTCCGTCTGCTTATTGATAAGTCAAGGGTGGCATCTGTCCCGCGACCAAAGTGTGTTTGACGGGGCTCAAGACCGTGGTTGAGTCTTCCGCCCCGAACCAAGCCGACACAGGCAGCACACACTCGATCGTCTGGTTCGCGGCATTTCAACCAGCAGAGGCCCGATCTCCTAGCCACCGGTGGGTGCGGAAGCGGAAGCGGAACCAGACACATCCGCCCGCAAATATTTCTGACAATCATTAATGCTCCCCTCGATAGCTTTCTTTTCGTAAAATTCGTGGTTCATGTGTTTGTGTAGCAGTAAAGCTCTCCGTAAGTTGATGGTGATAATTTCTGAGCTCATGCATGAGCTCGGCCATTTCCACCGCGTACCATACACAATGCGTCTTCGTTCATGAGATGCACATAATATGTCGTAATTCAAACGGTCTCAAAGCATCCCTCCAAGAAAGGTGAGATGTGAGAAGTAGGGATTGCCTCCGCGATGGAAGTTCGCTTTATTGCATGAATACTACTGCCTTGGCGGCAGGTTCATTACACGTGTCCATTAAATTCGTCGCATTCGTATGTGTCCGTCAGCCAGACATGTGGTCGAGGTAGCCATTCGCTGATTGGCCATTCTCGAAGGGGGGCGCCCAAGTATTATATCCAGGAATGTATGGCATCTGCAGAGAGATATTTGGTGCGAAGCCAGCAAAGACTGATGAGTCAGGATAGCTTGCCGGCGTCACCCAGCCAGACGTGACCCCTGAAGATCCTAGTGGGGCCGCGTTTGGTTGAATAGGAGCACTTCCAAACGCAGGCTGAGAGGGATTGCCAAAGCCAGATCCGGACCTCGACTCAGGACTAGTGACTGAACTCGTGATAGAAGACTCGGGCTTGCGAATTTCTTTGGCATCGAGGATCATCGATCTGATAGCTGCGCTCATGAACTTTGCGCCCATCTCACCATTGATCTTTAGGGTCCATCGGAACTCCTTTAGCTTGTCGAGATAGAATTGTTCTTCAGGCGAGTCAGAGGCAGATCCAACAAGAACATTGCCAAAAGAGATCAGCAATGTCAAGCATGCGGTCGAGCTAAAGTACCAGAATGACTTAAGGTGTCGCGCCTTCAGACTATCCACGAATTCAAGCGCAGATAGCCATCTCTGTTTGGCAGCGACGCGGCACGCCGCAGCGACGTTCGGGTCTGAACCACGAGACATGGACTGGCATATGATACGTCGATGCAGACTGACATCGACAGCAAGATGGGCAAGTCTGAGGTACCCTAGAGATGGTCAACGAGTGTGCACAGCCAAATGATTAACACGGATCTCACCTATACAAGTCAGTCGCATGGACGAAGCTTTTTCCAGAGATAGTACCTCCATTGCTGAATCGGACCAGGCACTAAGTCGACGCTGCAAGGGCTGCGTTTTACTCAAAAGGATCCCAACTGGATCGTGTGACGTTTCCATGGCATGATGTGACCGCAAGCTGAAGATTGTGTCCAGAATATGAGAAAGTATCCGAGTGAGCTCAATCATCTGGATGAAGATGATACGGCTGTTCTCGACTTCCGAACTACCTTCCTCATTGTGCTCTTCATGTTCTGGAAAGTCTTTGTGCTGCAAGAGAGGCACAATCCAATCACGATCCGAAAGCAAAGCTGGCCGGCCTTCGATCAGAGCCACCCATTTGTCCTGCAGGTAGACAGCCCAGGCAAGACGGCAGCGCAAGCTGATCTCCCAAGCTGGCAGATCCCATCGTGATGAGTCTAGATGGAGCCCCATGGTATGTGTCATAGAAACAAGTTGTGCCGTAAGTTTACCTCTGGATCCACAGGCCATGATATCCGAACTATAGCATTCGTATTGTGCAATCAGCAGCCCCGCTTGGACCGACGAGAGCTTGGGGCGATGAATGGTAAGATCGTAAGACTCTATTGCTAACTCGTAGAGACGACAGGCATCTGGCGCAGGCTTTGTCGCTAGGACCGGCGAGCACCTCCAGTAGTTGGTTGTAAGAAGATAGACGGCTGCCAGAAGAGCAGGTGAAAACTCGCGGTAGGAGCGTGCATACTTTTCCAGGAAAACGCCTTTATGGAGGATGGGAAACGATGGATGGATGATACGGAAGTATAGGTCGACGAGAGCCTGTCCATAAGGCTCAACCAGCTGCTGTATTGCATCTACACGACTCATCTCGGTATCATAGCCGATGGTGCCTTGGTCTTCGCGGACGGTGAAAGCATTGAAGTCATCGACTTTTCGGATTGTGACAACACCGCCCTGCGTAGACTTCTGCGAGCTTCCCTTGGTGATTGAAAATCGAGGAAAGGAGAAAGGTTCAGTCAGGCCGACAAAGTAAGCATGATGCTTGTTCTGAAGCCCAAGCGTCTTCTTCAGCAAGCTTTCCCCAGGAAGTTCGTCGTACTCTTCCACGCCAGTTCCTACATTGGTTCGAAGCACATGTGGACTGTCGTCTGCGTTTCCCATGTCGGTTTCTTCAGTAGGTTGAGCTTTTCGTTTCCTTGTCCTGGCGACTGGCTCGTGTAGGTAGGTGCACTCCTGAGTATGAAATTTGCACAGGACACATTTATCTTCGCCTTTCTCCTTGACACATCGCGTCTTGCGCCGGCGACACGCATCGCAGGGCCTTTCCTTGGCTGAGCGCGCACTATTGCCAGAAGGCCGAGAACCCTCGACAAGGCTCTGTTGCTGGTCGGGGAGGTTCTGCAGTTGAGGATTTCCCGACTGTCGGTCGAGGTCGCGATAAGGATGATACCCTTGAGACGCACACCATCCGGCGCCTGTAGCTTCTTCCATGTTTCCAGAGATCCGTTGCCCCGGGTACATGGTTTGATGCTAGACTTGTAAAAATTGTGCAATGGTGGTTTCGAGCAACAAGTCCATTGGAATCGTGATGATGTCAATACGAGAAGAAATCACGGACACAGGAAAGCGCTTGGTCTCGACTTCTGAGAAAGTCTGCAGTGGTGGGCGCAGCTGAAAAACAAATGGCCAATAATATACGGCCACCGATGCGACCCTTGGGCACAGAGTCAGGCACGGCTTTAATTGAAGTGTTTTGACGCCTTTTCTCCGACTCGTCACTCGACCACTTTAACTGGGCTGTGAACGAATCAGCGACTGTAGATCGGTCCTATAAGCTGCTAGCGTTGGTAATGAGACGCACAGCAGCATCCTTCGGCCTCAGATCGATCTTCAAGACCATGCAGGCTGTAGTGTACCTATGGACTTTGTTACTACGCACATGTAAAGACTCCGACTACAGCCATCTGCTCGTCGGACGAAGGTTTTGGAGGTTTACAAGTGTTGCGCCATAGACTTCATCATCACCTCGCATGGCAGCAAGAGCCGCTGTGGGGGGCGGGTTGCGTTACTCAAGCTTTCGCGCAAATCCGGGCGCGTTGACGTCATTTTGAGATCGCTCTTTCCTTGTACAGTGTAATTCCGCATCCGCATCGGGATTGACTCTGCATCTCATCATCGATAGAGACGCTTAGAGAAACCTGAATTGCGGGCAGCGGAAGGCATCTGCGAACGCTAGACTAGGGGCTCTACTTGTCTATCATCCTTGTCTCCCCCCTGTCGTTTTGAATTGATGCGAAACTCGTCGACACGGGCACTCCAACTTTTTGCTTCCACCAGGCTTCACTTGGCCCACTAGGATTGACGGCCGCCGTACATATATCAGCACTGATATACCCTTGATGGCGGGATCCGAAGCAAGCAGACCACCCTGCGAGGCAGAGACGAGTCCGAGTGTCCTCACCGACAACAAGGGGAAAGTACTTGTTCCTACCATCGTACCGCCAGAGACGCAGTTTCCGAAACACGGCGTCGATGGAGACGATTCGCCCTCAGTATATCATACCCCGGCCACTGCTCTCTACCAAGGCGCCGAGAAAGAAGGTTACTTCGGGGGACAACCACAACAGAACAATGGTCCGGAACGTGGTATCGAAAGGGTCGACCACGCAGAGACACCAGCGAACGTCTCCAAGCCAACCAACACACAATCACTCCAAGTCGGCGACCGTCCTAGTCTCGAGAGATCATGGCAAACAGAAAGACCAAAGGCCATGCCTCGCAGTGCCACCATTATGAATGCTCTCCAGCGAAGTACATCCCACACTCACGCTCGACAACCCAGCCAAACCGACGGATCCGACTCGGCCTCATCATCGTCCTCGGAAAGCGGTTCTGAAAGAAACCAGCAGACGGGCACACAACCACGACGAAAGATGGAAAGAGAACAATCATACTCTAGACTCAACGTTGGCAATGACCAAGACAAAGCAAAAGACAACGTCTCTGAACGCGATGGTAGACTCAACATCTCTGTCAGCGAGACTGCCGGGAATGGATACATCGCAAAGACTTTTGGTCAGACAATCCAGAATCACCTCGGGGTGCCTCACAAACGTGCCTCTCGAGATGAGCATGATTCGGACGCTAGTTCCGAAGACCACCATATGAAGACAGACAGCGAGTCTCAAGATGGTTTCTCCGACGATGCCGCTTCCATCGCGTCTTCGTTCCATGAAACAATCAAAAGGCCACGTCTCAACATCGTCATCATGGTCATTGGTAGTCGAGGTGATATCCAGCCGTTTCTCCAGATCGCACGCATTCTCAAACGTTATGGCCATCGTGTGCGAGTCGCAACGCATCCAGCTTTTAAAGACTTCATTGAGAAAGACGTTGGCCTCGAGTTCTTTAGCATTGGAGGAGATCCCTCAGAGCTCATGGCCTTCATGGTCAAAAACCCAGGCCTCATCCCCAGTCTTGAGACTGTCAGGCAAGGCGAGATTGCTCGCCGCAGAAAGGGTATGGCCGAGATTTTCGAAGGGCTTTGGCGTGCGTGTGTCAACGCTACCGACGACGAGTCCGACAAAGCCAACATGAAGATGATTGGAACCAAGGCACCCTTCGTCGCCGATGCGATCATCGCCAACCCACCTTCTTTCGCTCACGTTCATATCGCAGAACGTCTCGGTATTCCATTGCACATTATGTTCACCTTTCCATACTCACCAACACAATCATTCCCTCATCCGCTCGCCAACATCAGTCCACAGAAAACCAACACTAGTGTCGAATACATCAACTTCATGAGCTATCCCCTAGTTGAGATGATGACATGGCAAGGTCTCGGTGATCTCGTCAACCGGTTCCGTGTCAAGACCCTTGGCTTAGAACCTGTGAGTAGTCTCTGGGCACCTGGTGCGCTTTATCGAATGAAAGTACCTTACACGTATCTGTGGTCTCCGGGACTGGTGCCCAAGCCCAAGGATTGGGGCCCGGAGATTGATATTGCTGGTTACGTCTTCCTCGACCTTGCGAGCGACTATAATCCACCCAAAGAACTAACAGATTTCCTGGACGCGGGAGAACCTCCTATCTACATTGGTTTTGGAAGCATTGTCGTTGATGACCCGGATAAGTTTACAAAGATGATCTTTGATGCTGTCAAGATCGCCGGAGTGAGAGCTCTCGTTTCTAAGGGCTGGGGTGGCCTGGGCGGCGATAACACACCGGACAACATCTTCATGCTGGAGAACACGCCTCATGATTGGTTGTTCCCTCGCGTGAAGGCTGTCATCCATCACGGTGGCGCTGGTACGGCTGCCGCTGGCTTGAGATCTGGGAAGGTATGTGCTTCTTACTAGTGGAGTCGAAGCGACGCTAACTTGGGTAATGTAGCCGACCATGATTGTTCCCTTCTTCGGAGACCAGCCTTTCTGGGGAGCTATGGTCTCAAAAGCTAAGGCTGGTGCTCACGAGGCAATTCCTTACAAGAAACTGGACGCAGAAAAACTTGCAGAAGGCATCAAGCAATGTCTCACTGACGAAGCCCGTCAGAATGCCGAAGAAATTGCTCAAAGCATTGCTGCTGAAGGTGATGGTGCAGAAAATGCAGTGAAGAGCTTCCACCGCAGTTTGCCCTTTGCAGGGAAGCGCAGCATGAGGTGCTCCATTCTTGAAGACAGAGTGGCTGTATGGCAGATGAAGTCATCGAATCTTAGACTGAGTGCGCTAGCAGCGGACATCTTGGTCGAGCAGAAAAGGGTATCCTGGAAAGAGCTTCGCCTTCTGCGGCATTACGAATGGAACGACTTTGACGGCCCTGGAGAGCCTATTTCAGGTGCAGGCGGTGCACTCATAAAGACAGGAGCCGGGATTGCAAGAGGAGTCGGAATGGTACCAACAAGTGTTGCAAAGAACCTCAAAAAGCGAGAAGAACGGGAGAAGAAAAAGAAAGAAAGAGCCGAGAGAAAGGAGCAAAAGAAGTTACTCAAGGAGGCTGCCAAAGGGAAGAACGTTCCTGGAGCAGCACAGGATTCAGCACGACCCTCTGGACCCAGGCACACCTCGACAAACAATACCTTGGAATCTGTTCAATCTGCAGAGGAAGAAGCACTTGCCCATGAGTTGGCTGGAGAGTTTGGTGACGCTTTCCTGGAGTCTGGCGGCGCCCTCGCAAGTATGCCACTGGACCTTGGTCTAGCAATTGGCCAGGGTTTCCATAACGCACCTCGGTTGTACGGAGATGCATCTGTACGCAAACCCATCCGCATTACTGGAATGCATTCTGGCTCGCGAGCTGCCGGACAAGAGCTGTTCTACGGCATATACGATGGATGGACCGGCCTGGTAACTCAGCCAATGCATGGATGGCAGGATGGCACCAGCAAACACGGAAAGTTTACTGGCTTGGGTATCGGCTGTGCTCGAGGTATCGGAGGCTTCGTTCTCAAGGATATCTCAGCCATAATTACTCCTCCATTCTTCCTAGCGCAAGGTGTTCGCAAGGAGATCACCAAACGCATGGGCGGCCCTGGTACCACATTCTTCATCCGAAGAGCTCACATTGTCCAGGGACAAAAGGACATGCAGGCCCTGCGCGAGTACGACCAAGCTCACAAGAGTGCTAACGTAGCAGAAACTGAGAGGATGGTGAATGAGGGGTGGAAAGTCATGAAAGAAGCCTGGGATATCAAGAAGAAGCACGAGCGTCAACACGGCGGTAGAATACGTGGCAGACTGAGCATGTCGAAGGAAGAGAAGGTGTGGGAGGACAACGGCGCGCTCGAGAACGTCAACGCAACCAGGCGAGCAATTCAGGCCCACAAGGAAGGAAAGGACATTGAAAAGGTGTTCAGTCAGCGTCGCAAAGAGATGCGCATTGCCGAGCAACCAAGAGCCAGCGCAATGGACCAGCCTGAGGAGTATGAACGCTCATCGAGCGTCGCCCCGAATGGCCAAACTATGGGCCGCAGGGAGATGCACCACCAGTCTATGCAGGGCAACCGCGAGCAGAGAGGAGGGAACGAAGCAGGACCTGCCGATACAGGTGCGATAGACGCAAGTGGAGAATGCGAAGGCACAAGAGCTCAAGCAGAGAAGCAGAGCCTTAGTAGCGACACAGCAGTCGAGTCGCCAAGAGAGGACATCAGCAGCAGCAGAGTCGGAGGCGGAGGTGTTGGCCGCATGCAGAAGGCCACGAAGGAGATGGAAGGTGGATGGGGCCCGAACGCGGACCATCAGCATACACCCAAGCAGGCGATGGCCGGATGATTGTTTTTCTCAAGGTATTGGTTACGGTTTTGTGAATAAGTCAGCGAGCAAGGTGTTGGGTTTTTGGTATAGATCAAGGGTAACATTAATCGGGTGTACGACTATGAACAAAGATGAAATATTCCGTAGTTTTTCCATTTTTCATTTGCTGACCTCGAGTCTGTCATACTCGAAGACTGCACGCGATGCTAATCTAGATCGGCGATGGCGCTATGAATCTAGTAGGCATCACTGCCAGCTCTCTTGCATCTCCTCACTCATCCGATCAACCCTCTCACATCATCAAGACCACAAGGTCCGCTATGCAGCACGGTGTGAGCAGGTACCAGATTCCCCGAAACCGGAAATTGTGCGATCAGCGTCGTCTCCGAACCTGGAAAGTCGGTGATGTGACCAGTGATAGACACATTTCGCTGATCAATAACGAGGAGAACACTCAGAGGTCCAGGTTGGATGTATATCTCATCTTTGCTGTTGGGCAGGGAGATGTGGACTAGACCTTGCAGGATCATTGAGTACCTTTACGTGATGTATCAGCAAGTGGCTCTGACTGCAGAGATTGGCCAACGAGGGAGATTACTGTATTCAAGATGGCCATGCTTGACCGATATATGTGTGTGGAGGGATCGCGCCAATAAAAGCTTCGCTGAAGTCACCGAGAGGGTAGTTTTGAGCTCCTGCGCCTGAGGTGGGCGAATTTAGGCTCCAGCATTCGAGTATAGAACTGCCATTTTGGACTGCTAAGGTTGAGACATTGAGGCTTTGGGCTGTAATTTGTGTGACGAGATGCAGGATGAATGCGAGAAGAAGAATGAGGGAGGTCATTTTAGGTGGAGATTGCGGATCTATAGAGTTATGGAAGGTGGAAATTCATCGGAAACCAGACATAGAGGACGTCTTATAGCTTGTTTATCTATGCATGATGTAGTAGTCCATAGTGCGAAAGTGTAAGAGCATGTTCCTGTATCGGGTAGCGGACATCATTGATGCAGATGCAGCTGCAGCTTACTCGAAGGATTTCTGTGATACTGACGAGAGCTCGAATATACTCGATGGCTCTTCTCTTGAAACCCCGAGCAGAACCATTGACAATGCATGTTGAATCTCGATGAGAGGGACTGACAGCTAGAGGTGCTGGTAGTTTGGTTGGTATTCTTGGCATTCCACATGAATTCTGAGAGATCGGCAGGAATAAACAAACTTTTGCTTACAGATACCGAACATGCCGCACTCGTCGCGCAGAGCTCGCAAGCCATACCATCCCAAGCGGATCATATCAGAATCCGAGGATGGCTGGTCTAGGGTCGAGCGTACGACACCTTCACGATACGGCAGCACGCCTTTAGTAGACAGCTCGCTTCCGCCAGTCGATCGATCACTCACGGTGCAGAAGCTACTGGACGAGCATACCCGATGCAAACAGCAGTGGGCGAACAGTGAAGCGCGCCAATGGCTCCAACAGCTGTTGGCAAGGCAGGTGGCCGAGGGAGGATGGTCTTTGGACAAGGCCGTCTGCGTCGCTTTGGGCAGTCCCAGTCTGTCATGGGCGAACCGTCTCAGGAGTGTTTGGCAGCTGGTCATGTTCATGGATATGGTAGAAATGGGTACGGCGAAGCACGTATATCGATGTTCGACAGGTAGCTGATACATCCAGTGCGACCGAAACTTAACCACGCCAACGAGCTCAAGCTCTATGCTCAAGAGCCTCGCTTTACCTCCCTAGACCGAGAGTTCCTACAGTCCCTTGCTGTCACCGTCCTGGACCCTCCGCAAGCCGAAGAGCTGGTAGACGAGTCGACGTTTATCTTCATACCCTGCATAGAGTGGATGCTCGAGCTGCCTTTCATGTTGGTTGCTGTCAAGTCACCGCTCTATGTCAGCTCGTCCATGCATTGGATCGCCGACGAGGCCGAGCGCTCCCGAACTCGTCTGACCATAGACTTTAACAGCAACAAGCTTGTACTCAAACAATGCGACGATGCGATCGCGGCCGCGAAGGCTGTTGTCAACACGCATCACGAAAACAACATGCCAGAAACAGATTTCGCCGACGGCCACAGCCTTAGCTTGACCATCTATACTTTGAAGCATCAAGACGAAGATTGAGAGTTGTACTTGCGACTACCGTCTATTGGATCTCACTGCTCTGAATGACGGTGCCAAATGCATCGGCAATCTCGTTCAACGCAGTCTTGGTCAGCTCCTCAGCCTCGACTCCGGGAATCGATCTGTCGCCAATTGCATCCTCGACGCAAACCACGTCGTATCCCAGCTCAGCTCCCTGTCTGGCTGTTGTCGATACACAGACATGCGCCTATACTCGTTGGTAATTGTCAAGAGAAGAGATGGAACACAAATGAACATACCATGTATCCGGTGAGCACAATCTTGCCGCCGCCGAGATGCTTGTGGAGGTCGGTGCTCGCGAAAGAGCTGGGGTAGTTCTTGTGGATGACCTTTTCTCCATCCTTTGGTGCGAGCTCCTCGAACTCTTCGGCGAGCTTGGTGCCAGGGGTGAAGACAGGTGCGCCGTCGGGAGTATCGTGCACGACGTGAACAATTTTTCCGTTGCCGTCGCGGTACTTTTGCAGCAGCGAGGCGATGACCTTGCGAGAGGAGGCTGTGTTGGAACACTTCAACTTGCCCTCGGCGTATTCGTTCTGAGCATCGATGATGATGAGGGTGCTATCGGCGACACTGGCTTTTGATGGCTGCACGCCGATCAACTCGCGGAAGGATGTTGCTGAGGACATGATTGAAAGGTGTTGTTGGTATGGTAGCAGGATCTTGGACTCGAGGTCTTCATCGAGTCTCCTGTGTCCGCTCTATATAGCTGTCTTGGCAAATGTTCGAGCGGACATGCTGCCCCATGCGGTTAGACATGGCGGGGTACAGAGGTGGGGTTTGTCCGTCTTTGACCAATTCTTCTCTAGATGACCTCGGACGTATTCCGTTATACTCCATCTGCCCATGTGGACGCTGACGATGTGCGTTTCGTCCTCGAGAACACTTGGATCAGGGAGGTGTTTGAGAGCAAGAAAATCTTGGCCCACATCGTTTCCGCCGAGAAACGAAACAGTCCCTTCCCCAAGTTTCCCCAAGTTTTTGGCCTGTCAGCCATCCGTTTCTTTCCATCCGCTCATAACCTATCTCTCCCACTGTGCTTAGACACTGCTTTGAGGTTTCGAGAGAGTATACAGCAAGAGACAGTTCTTGGGCCGCGAGAAAGCGAAGAGGCTTGAAGGTAGACCTGTATAAGCCTTATCTCCAGACACGCAAAGCGCGTGGTCATCATACCAAGAGTGGTCTGTGCAGCAGATACCAAGATACGCCGTTCTTCTTTCTTGTCCTTGCAAGGGAGAGCGCTGCAGATCCAATTCTCTCGTCACAGACTTGACTGGCCCGTGCGTGGCCGCTACAGGTATGGAAGACGGTCCGAATACATGCCACCGCTGCTGCGGTCTGCTTTGCCCAGTCACTGTTATCTGGGCTTATCTCTTGGCCTGCGTACCTCCTTGAGGAGCAATCTCAGTGTCGGTGGTCTTAGAAGATAGTCAAGTATAATAGATCCGCACTGTAGATGTGTCCTCTCCTTCACGCTGTGTTCAGCTTTCTGCAGCTTTTCGCTTCTTGACCACTCAATTGTTTCGGCTGTGTTACTCTTACCAACGCCTTGCATTGGCATCCAGATTGACCAACACCCCACAGTCATGAATAGACTATCACGCGAGCAGTCTATCATGAAGACTCCGTCTGAAGTTGACCATGAGAAGGGTGAACAAATCTACCAAACGACCTCAGGACCTGTAGCTGGCGATGTCTTCGACGAATCATATGGAACAACACAACGCGGCCTAAAGTCACGACATGCCCAAATGATCGCTCTGGGAGGCACGATTGGTACAGGACTCTTCGTCGGGTCTGGTCAAACGCTTGCTAGAGGTGGTCCGGCTTTCATCTTGGGAACGTTCATCTTCATGGCTGCGTTGATCTGGATGATCGTCACCGGTAAGCACTCGAACCAGGCACCATGAATGAGAGCTATATGCTGATCTCCCTAGCCATCACTGAAATGTCCGCTTACTTGCCTACTCGCGGTAGTAGTATGACTCTCTTCGCAGATCGATTCGTATCGCCCTCATTCGGATTTGCTCTGGGATGGCTTTATTGGTACTCTCTGGGTATCTTGGTACCATATGAGATCACAGCAGCTGGTCTGGTCATCGAATACTGGGGGTCTACCATCAACATCGCCGCCTGGATCTCAATCATGCTGGTCCTGATTGTCGCATTGAACCTCCTTCCCGTCAAATACTATGGCGAAGTTGAGTTCTGGTTTGCTGGTACAAAAGTGGTCATGATGATTGGACTCTTGCTTGTTTCACTCATCATCTGTCTCGGTGGTGGCCCTTCCAAGGACAGGCTGGGCTTCAGGTATTGGCAAGATCCCGGCGCCGCGAACGTCTACCTTGCCGAAGGAAACACTGGACGCTTCATAGCGCTGCTGTCGACGTGGGTACTCAGCGCGTTTCCCTTTGCATTCGCCCCCGAGCTTTTGGTTGCAACTGGTGGTGAGATCGAGGATCCTCGCCGTAACCTTCCCATCGCGGCTAGGAGATACTTCTACCGTTTGATCTTCTTCTACATCTTCTCTGTTCTCGCTATCGGCGTTATTTGCCGTTCGGATGATCAGGCATTGACCAACGGTGGAGTTGGTGCTGGGTCTTCGGCATTCGTTGTTGGAATCAAGAATGCCGGCATCCCAATCCTGGACTCGATCATCAATGGAGGTATCATCCTCAGTGCTTGGTCGTCTGGAAACTCATTCCTGTACCTTTCTGGCCGAAGTCTGTACTCTTTGGCTCTTGCCGGCAACGCTCCCGCTTGGTTCAAGCATTGCAGCAAAGGTGGTGTTCCAATTCGTGCAATGGGAGTGTCATCGCTGTTCTCTCTGCTGGCCTATCTCAACGTCGCAAACTCTGCGAGTGTCGTGTTCAATTGGCTCGTCAACCTCACCAACACTTCAGCTTTCATCTCCTGGATCTGCTGCTGCATTACCTACCTCCGTTTCCGCAAAGCCATCGAAGCCCAGGGCATCCCCGATTCTGACCTCCCTTACCGAAACACCATCATGCAGCCCTGGGGAGCTTGGTTCGCCATGGTCTTTTTCACCATTTTGACTTTTATCAATGGATTCACCGTGTTCTGGCCGCAGAACTGGTCCATCGCCAGTTTCTTTACGGCATATGTTGGTATCCCCATTCCAATTATTATTTATCTGGTTCACAAGGTGTTTTGGGCTAGACATGATGAGTGGGCTCGTTCGCCGTTGAGTGTAGATCTTGTGAGTGGGCTTGATGAGGTGATGACGACGAGTAAGCCTAAGAAGCCTTATACCAAGTGGTATCACTATATCAGAGTGTTGTGGGAGTAGACTGGAGGTTGCTATCGATGCGGCATAATATGGCGCAAGCTATACATGAATCTACGACTTTTACAATCTACAATACTCTTTTTCTTCTTCAGAAACGAGTCGTAATCTCATGTTTTTTCGAAACCCGATGTGATTCATAGCTTCCAACGATGATCGATCGTCCGTTGTCGGAAGAAGGCGGGTGACGCTGGCGGACCGAAAACTGTAGGGAAAGATGCCCCTGGATTCGTGCATTCCTTACCTTGTCCCACTCCCTACGGCCAGCTTCATCCAGCTGTTTGTCCTCCGCGAAGTTCATTGTTCTCAACCGCTTGCATACAAATCTATTTCTGTACCAACAAAGCTACGTTCATCATCTCGGTCTCAACAAAGCAATGTTCGCGCTTCTAGTCTCGATAAACTCGCATTCCTCGAGAGAACGCTGCGATAGTAGAGTCTGCTTGCGGATATGGTGCCTTCATTCCTTCGAGTTCAAACCTTTGTGCTGATATTGATAATGGAGCGATATCTATTGTTATATCCTGATCAGCATCTCATTACTATACTGCCAATCTCCGCCAAGAAAGACCAACTTACGACTACACGATGGACAGAGTTCCGCGAGACGAGCCTGAGAATCTCTTCCCCTTGCCTGAAAACTCACTTTCTGGCAATGATTCTGGCCTAGTCGGCATCAATGAAGAAGACTGGGAGAGGTGTATCGATGATTGGTACTTCGGCCACAAAGCATTTAGACGAAGAGCCATTACTGCCAACGGCCAACCGGCAGACGGTTACTTCCCGACAATCTGGAAAGAGGTCAAGGATGTCCAGAAACTCCTTACAGAACCGTTGGCTCCGGAGACACACATCTTCGACCCTACCAGACATGCCCGGGAACAGCTGAGGGAAGTTGTCGGGAGGACTGCAACCATAAAGACCGCCGTGTTCATGGGCTTGGGCAACATCAACTGGCAATGTAAAACCGATTACAACAGATCTTGGGTCCAGCAATGCGGCTTGTTCCTGGCGATATGCCAACTGCTCGAAGAGAAACAGGGAAAGGAATCGGGATCCATCAAAAAGTTCTTCCAAGACCCATCTTTCGAGATGGAAGACCGATGGATCCTCGAGAGAATCGGCAAACAAGTCATCATCGAGCACCCCGCTGCGAACGACAAGATGGGCAAAGGGTCGTTCATCTTCGCGCCCCGTTTCCCTGCCAACTATATGTTCGACACGTTCCTCATTCCAGGCCGGAAGATGGATCTTTTGCTCACCAATACAATTCATGGAAGTCTGGGTACCATAACTTGGCCGATTGTCGACGATTACTTCAACGAGGTATACTGGAGTGGGAACACAACTATCACTCCTGGTGCACAACGTATGTATGGTCTTGCGAAAGCTTTTCTCGACAATCATGAGGGTCTCAAATACTGGGGTGCCTACTCGAGTAAGAGGGAGGTGATGGCAGCTTATGCCAAATTCTCTTTCTACCTGCCCAGGACCCGACCATCGGGGCCCGCAGCCAGCCTTCTGATCGGACAAGGTTCTCGCGTTGCTTTTGACTTTTGAGCGATCATGTCGACATATCAGGACCCTGCTTCAAGGTCTTTGGGGAGGCAGAACATAGATTGGTAGGACACTTTGGTAGTAACTCGTTTCGATGTATGAGCAGAACCACAACTCAGATAGAGCCTTTTTTCGAATTTCCCACTTTAGTGCACCGAAACCGTTTCCAAGTTTCCTGGCACTTGACGGGTGGTGTTCGTTCTTGATCATCGTGAGGAGAGTATGCATGCATCAAGTGCTCCTCAAGACAGTCCAGCGCGGGCGTGTAGATCTCGGTGTAGCAACGATGTAGTCCACGTGCCATGTGCCTTCGAGGCCCATCTAAGTGCACTGTGTCGACTTGCGTGAGCTCGAGCGGTCCCGGGCGATGACCAGAATGAACGACCGCTTTCAGCCCCTTACGACGAGCTCCATACGCTCCGACGTAGATACATGCCGCAAGCAGCCATACTTGTTAGCAGCAGTGGGTCGAGTGCGTGCTTTCGAGGATTGTCGTTTCTTTGTGCAGGTCTCCCGATACTCCGGTTTCGTCCCGTCAAGCAAAGTCTCGCGGTGCGGCGCCGAGACAAAGCCCGTACTCGATATGCACAATCTTCCGCGAGTCCACAAGAACAGAGATTTGAACTCGCGACAATCATCGATATGACAGCACCGAACGTGACGTATGGGCCATCGGGTCTGGAGCCTGCTCGTAGAATTCCCAACATTAGGACACTCAGGGCGTTCGTGGGAGGAGAGTGGTTGGACGGCTTCGCCTGGAACCAGATATACTACAAAGTCGAAAAGAACATGTCTGAGTTCTTCGGAGTATACCTCTTCGGACACCCACAACCACTCAACTACGCATCTCAAGACGTCGAAACTCTACTTGATCAGATCAAGAACGACGCTGGATGGCAGAACTTCCGCGACCAAATCGATAACCTTGTGGCACGCCTCCACGACATCAAGACAATGGTCTGCCTGGGATTGGGCCAGTATGTCGGACCTCCGAGTACGACGAGAAACGTCTGGATCGTACAGTATGCGGTCTTCGTGTACATGTGGGAGAAGCTCAACCAGAAGTGGCAAACCGAATGCACAGACAGAGGCGACCCAGTGACTTCAGTCGCAAGAATCTTCCAGGACCCAGCCATCGACAAGAGAACCAAGTATCTACTCCAAAAGATCCCTCGCACTACAGACCCAGGATACAATAATGTCGTCGAAGTTCCGGAGGCCTTCTTCATGCTTGAAGCAGATGAGAACACTTTTGTGTACGCGCCGCATCTACCGAGTAGACTGAATCTGGCCGTCTTATCTCGTAGGCCACAGGTCTTCGTCGGCAACGGCGAAAGAGCCGTAGGCGGGTGGAAAACGGCCATAATGGAGGAATACATGGAGGAATGCAAGTTTGAAGGAGTCAACGTCATTGGTCAGGGAGTCAGAGACTTGTGGGCCAGAGTCTGCGCCGCCAGGCAAACGTATCTTGAGGCGCCAATGAACAACGACGGCCCCACGGATCCAACACACTTCAACGGAACGTCGATCTTTCTACGCCGGATCTGAATGTGTGCATGCTCCAAAGCCAGTGGTCTTCGAGGCACAAGTACAGGTTGAGAAGCTTGGTTGACGACGTTGGGTTATTGGTGAAATGTTTTGGGCCCGGCAGAAAAAGAGAAGGACAGATGGAATCAAGTGTTCTGTTTGGAAACAGGACTAGAATCCAGACTGCCGGATCAGACTCCAACGAATTCTTGGTTGTCCAAGCTAGTGGAGCCAGACATGTCTTGTCCAACCTGTCGATCTACGAGCGCCGCAATTGGAAGCATACACCCAAGCCCAGCCACCCATGAGGCGGGGGAGCTTGATGATCAGTAAAGTTGAGTTGTCGGTGGAAAGATTGGAGGCCAGGCGCAACAGAGAATCCTTGGGGAAATCAAGTGGTCTGTCTAGAGACAAGAGCTGTCTCGTAGTGCTGCAAGTTTATGGCGCCTGCCGACCAGACCAGAATAGCCTGAACTTTGGGCCGAGACCTGGTTTTGCTCGGAGTGATATACCCAATGACATTGAGCCAGGTCCCGATCTGAAGGTTTTGGTGTTGGACAGTATCGAGCAGCTGGCTGATGTCGGTCTGGACAGTATGGCGGTTTTGAAGAGAAGGGAAGTCGTGAAAGAGGGATAGCATAGCAGTAGACTCATGGTATTGGTTTACACTTTTATATTCAGAAATGTTATGGAATGCATGTGGAGATCAAATAAGTACCATCCCAGAAAGCGGACCTTGTCGCCAGGATGCAGCGTAGGAAGCTGGCTAATGGCACAGAGCCGGCTCGGCAGTGGCGAGGAGTTGCTCATGAGTGCATGTATGTGACATGCAAGTGATGATTCGGTAGGTATGTGTCGAGAAAGAATGATGGACGAGGCTTCGAGGTGGTTCTTTGGTCAATCGGTGCAGATTGGTGGCGTTTCATTGGCCATGGAGTCAAATCTCCAGGGCTTGGCAGCGCTGGGTGCGTCATGGTCAAGCGGATGATGAGAGGCAGCCAGCAGGACAAACACTTCTCCACAACACACTCCCGCCCAACATCACACACGCCTGTCGCTGCATACTGCTGCTGTACACTGCCACTCACCTATAGCTCCTGTCGCGTCACCCACAACTCTATCGCCCTTCACCGCCCTCCTCTACTACCCCGCCATCACACGAGCAGACTCGTCCCCCACCTTCCTGCCCGACCATCGCCCTTCGCTATAGCTCGCGTCTGTAGCAGTACGCCCCTCCGCTTCGGCATCTACAAGCACTACCACACGTAGCATCTCACAACATGTCCGGCTGGGGGTTGGGTGGTTGGTTTGGCGGCAACACTGCGGCCAAGAAAGATGCTCCCAAGAAGGCCATCCTGCAGCTGAGGAGCACCCTCGAGATGCTGAACAAGCGTGAGAAGCACTTGCAGAATCAGATGGATGAGGAAGATCAGAAGGCCAGGAAGTTCATCAACACAAACAAGACTGGTATGCACGCTCCGCCCACCCTGCCTCGCGCTGCTTCTGACTCTTCTTACAGCTGCCAAGAACGCCCTGCGAAAGAAGAAGCAACTTGAGACGACCCTGGAACAAACTTCGGCTCAGATCATGAACCTCGAGGGCCAGATTGCTAGCATAGAGACAGCAAACATAAACAAGGAGACTCTGGACGCTCTCGGCAACGCCTCAAAGGCCATGAAGTCCATCCACGGTGGCTTGACGATCGACAAGGTCGACGCTACCATGGAGGATCTCGAGGAACAGCACGCCATCAGCAACGAGATTGCCAGCGCTCTTACTCAAGGCTCTACTGCAAACGCCGTCGATGACGATGAGCTCGAATCAGAGCTCGCCGACCTTCAGCAAGAGGAGCTGGATAATACCATGCTCAAGACTGGTACTATGCCAGTGCATGACCAGGTTCACCGCATGCCTAGCGTCAACAACACTGAACGTGAGTCTTTCCCCTTCAAACATACTGCTGTCGGTTTGCATACTGACTACTCTCAGCGAGAGCCAAGGCACCCGCCCAAGAAGAAGAGGACGACGAGGAAGCCGAACTCCGGAGACTACAAGCCGAGATGGCCATGTAGACGCTCCTGCTCCTGCTCCTTTTCCTTCTTCTCGCTACATGTTTGACTGCAAAGACTATACAACTTCGAGGCATACCCTGGTTCTGTTTTGTTTTTCTCTGGGGCTGGCGTTAAGGCGTCACAGCTACGACTTTCAGTTTGATATGCGTCTGCACCTGTCGACATAGCAATTTTTGCCACTACAATTCGATTCAACAACCTCCCTCTACTCCCGTTGTTCCTAATGACCTTCTTAGATATGTATACACACATGTCCTTCTCAACAGTCACATCCAAACTCTACATCTCATCGCCCTCTACGCCATTCGATACCGTTCGAGACCATGGAGCCTATAGGTCAACTTCTTTTGACCACGCCGGCACGTGGTTTCAGGCTGCGCTGTTGCTTCGTGCAGCTGCTTGGCTTGCATCTGCGTATCTGCATGACACGAGTGCTTCTTGCAGCCTGGGACCACATGTGACAGAGCTGGCCGAACTGTGCAGCCTGGTGAGACTGATCGTATGTGTGATTTGGCGGCTCTCTTCTTTCTTCTCCCGCATGACGCTCAACTGCCCGAAGATGATTGCATTGCGATCTCTAGACAAGACATTAGGAAACTTGACATCTCATCTGCGTCGACAACGGACCTTTCATAGCTAGCATATCATTGGAAACGCTAGAGTCCACAGCGATAGCTCTCTTTGTAATGAAGAAGATGAGGAAGCAGAAGACGTGTGTGAACAGCGACAGAAAAAACACCATGGTGGTTGACTTCAAGTTTCGGTGCAGGTCGGCAGGAGATGGACTGAGCAACTCTGTCTGGGTACTTGGCCGCTTTTACATAGTCACAATCCGAATGACGACGAACGTATTGAACTGCCCTTCTGAGATGTTTTATCTACATGTACTATGTATGAGAAGAAGAAAAAGTAGACTCGCTAGAATCTCTGGACAGTAAGCCGCGTTACGTTGATCCAATCCGCGAGGTGAGAGTATTGATAAGGCTTCATGCTCGGCTAATCTTGACAATTTTGCTCCAGACGAGCCATCCTCGTCTACCATGAGAACCCCCACGTGTACATGAGTTAACGATGCACTGGATACTGTCTGGCAGAATGTAGCAAGTACTGAGATGATGTGGCATCGCTGCCTTTGACAGAAACACAGAAACTCGATGTACCAAAGCCGCCAGCGACTGCCGGCCGCGGGTGCACCCCCCGCCAAAGTTGCAACTCTAGCCGATTGACAACCACCACCAGTCATCCCCGCCGGTGTGTCATCCAGCTTTCTGTATCAGCCTCTATCAATCGTGACCCCTCATTCACAAATGGCTCCGCAATCAACATGTCGGACCCCAAAGCGACCGGCGGCGGCAGTAGCGGATCAAAGTCGCGAACGGGATGTTCGGAGTGCAAGCGCAAGCGCGTGAAATGCGATGAAGGCAGGCCTCATTGTGGAAGGTGCAAGAGATACCCTGAACGATGCTCCTATGAGTTGAAGTTGTCTTGGACGCAGGGGAGGCCGTTCAAGAAGCCGAGGACTAAGGAGCCTTGGGTTACGAGTTTGGATGTGGGTGGTCAGACTGATGGTTCTGAAGTGGTGCATTCTGCTCCGAACGAAGTGGAAGATACTGATACGGCAACTTCGACTACTGGACCGCAGTCCTCACTTCCTGTGTATTCCGAGAATCTTGATGTTGGAGTATCCCTTGGTGGAAATTTTGCATCATCAACGACTTCCTTGCAATATTCTCCTACTGCTGCAGCATTGCAACCACTCGATGACACCACTGGCTTTGATGATTACCAGGACCCTTTTCTACTCCCCGACCAGGATGTATTGGATGATTCGATGTTACTTCCTGTCCCATCTGGCTTCGACTTCGAGCCAGCTGATGAAACCATTGAGCGCGATATTTCTCTCATTACATATCAACACTACTCTCCACCGAGTAAGTTCATGCATCTCTACTATTGTCATACTATGCTAACACATGCAAGCTCTACCACCGTCCCTAAGCCAGTATCCTCTTCTATGTCCATCGGAGAGTCCCAACGCCTACTTCTTCCTCCATCATTATATCACCCACACCTCACTAACCCTCTTCCCTCTGATGGCGCCATCGATCCACCAAGAAGTCTTGACTGTGGCAGCCCAAACACCACATTTGCTTTCAGCAGCTCTAGCACTGTCCTGCGATCAAGTAAGGCGCCTGCGAGGAAACGACTCTCTCGAACTGCAAAATCGAGCTTCCTTCTTCCTGCGAAAGGCAATCACGGGCTTACGGAAAGCTATGGATAGCCCAACAGAAGCCCCAAATTTCTCGACTATCTGTACGGTGCTCTTCCTCTGCACAAACGAAGTCATGGCTGGGAATACCATGGCCATGCGTACGCATCTCCACGGTGCAGAACACTTGCTCTCCCTGGCTCTTGGCAAAAACAGACACGAAGCAGTCACTGATCTGGACGACAAGAAACTATTCCTTATCCGCTGGTTCGCTGTTGTGGACATCTTTGCCAGCATAATGAGTCTCGACAAGACCACCTCCTCAGACGGCCAATTCTGGTCCATCGGTGCTCCCACGAGCACTTCCTCACCCCAATACATTGACGAGTTCGTCGGTTTCTCACTGGAATTGATGCCAGTGCTCGCACGTATAGGCCGTATGGCACGTCTACAACGCCGTCGCAAAGTACTAGGATCTTCCTTGGGCTCAGGATATGCTGAGATGGCAGATGACTTGGAACAGCTCTTGGCAGACAACATTCTACTCACAGAGCAACAGCTGTCTCTGCTGTTCACCCGCGCCTCTTCGCCATCGCTATCACATACCCAGGACCCAGTGTTGGTGGTTGAAGCAGTCTACGTACACCAAATGTTCGTACATTCCGCTCTACTGCATCTCCACCGTCGTGTGCAAGAGCTGCCCGAACTCGATCCTAAACCAGCGATAGCATTGGCTTCCATGCTGGATTTGCTGGGGAAACTGCGACCAGAGTCTCCTGCCAATGTGTTGATTCTGTGGCCGCTGTTCACGGCTGGATGTGAAGCCGAAGATCCAGACTTGAGAGATTACATTGAGGCGTGTATGAATCGCATCAGAAACTATGGATGGGGTAATGCAGATGCTGCTTTGGCGGCTCTGAGAGCCTACTGGGATGATGGAAATGGTGAGCGCTGGGATGTGTTTCTAGAGCGCAGAGGCTTCGACGTGGTGCTCTTCTGAGCTCGCCAACTTCTACATGCAAAGCGGAAGAGAGAACAAGTCGAACATAGGGAGAAAAGGTTGAAGACGTGCAAGTGAAAAATGGGGGTATTTTGATTCTCAAGTGGTTACAATGGTCAGTCAGCTCCCGCTGTAATGTAATGAAACGCCTTTGGCCCACCCCGATTCTTTTACTTCATATGCATCAAGGAAACCGTTCCACTCCATCGCTTGAAAGGTGAATCGAAAAAGAAAACAGCCGTCCTCCCCATGTGGTGTATACATTGCCACATGATACATAACGCCTGGACAGCAAAGCAAAGAATAACAACAAGAAACGAAAAAAGAATGCTAGAAAGAAAAAAAAACGACAACGCCTCATTAACTTCGTTTTCCCACGGCAACGCCGAAACATCCGTATTCTCAAGCTTCTCCATCTGTCTTCTGCTTCTTGGCTTCGTGGTCACCGTCGTCGTCAATCTCTATAGGCCGCTTCAAACCACCATGTGCGTTCGGATCTGCTGGAGGCGTCGGTGCCACTGGTACTGGCGTCGATGTAGCGGCTGGACCAACCGATGGAGGCTGTGCTGGCGCAGTTGGTGCAGCTGGCGCCTGAGGAGCCACTGGAGCTGGTGTAGTAACCGGAGGTCCAGTTGCGGGTGTTTGCTGCTGTGCCGGAGGAGCAGGTGTCAATGTCTGTGATGGGGCAGAGATGGTAGCTGCCTGAACCGTAGGTGGAGGTTGAGGGGTCGAAGCAGTTTGAGCCACGGGAGCAGGTGCAGGAGTTTGTTGTGCGGGTGGAGGAGCTTGTTGAGTGGTATGACCTGGGGCCGGTGTAGGAGATGGCTGTGCCGATTGACTAGGGGAAGGAGCACCCGGTCCTTGTGTGACAAGAGTCGAAGCCTGGGCCTGATTCGCCGGCGTTGATGCAGTAGGTGGAGGTTGCGACGGCGCAGTAAACGTCGGTCTCGGTGCTTGCACTTGCGGCGCAGAAGGCGTAGGAGCGAGATTAGGGCGAGCGTGTGGACCTTGTTGCTGTCCCGGTGGAGGTTGCATCCTTTGCTGCTGCGGAGCTTGCGGCTGCGCATAAGGAGTTGGTCTGGGTGCAATACCTTGTTGCTGAGGTGGGCCGGGATGATAAGGGCCCGTTGGTGGACCTTGCCTATAAGCTTGCGCACCAGGCATGGCCGTCTTGAGCGCTTCGGCCAGTGCTTGTTCCGAAGCGGAACCTTGGTGGACGGGATGGGGACCACTGGTAGGCTGTTGACCAATTGCGGGCTGAGAGCCAGGCACTCCTTGTTGAGACGGTTGACCGGGAGCACCCTGTGGCTGCAAACTTGAACCCGGCGCAGTCTGTACCGCGCCTGGCTGCGCTTGACTTTGAGGCGGTCCACCTTGCATAGGTCCTTGACCATTCGTTTGAGGTTGTGCAGATGCTACAGACGCCGTCTCTGCCTGTGTAGAGGTGATGATGTTCTGGATGGCTTTGTACAGTTTCTCTTCTTCCTCAGACTCGTAAGGACCATGGTCTTGATCGCGGCGGATATGTCTGTTAGTGGCTTTGCGGAAGATCGCTCGGTGTTTGTCCTGCTCCGGCCCTTGGAAATTACTGAGGTATCTCTTGTGGTAATCCATGATATTGTCAATCATCTTCTCAGAAGTGATTCCACTCTGGTTGTGTGGCAGAGAAGCCTGACCAGGTGCTGAGGCCATCACAGGTCTAGGAGGTGGCGGCTGACCGTTCGGTGGTCCTGGAGCTTGATTATTGGCCGGCTGATAAGGCTGTCCTGGCGGAGGATAAGGAGCTTGACCAGGCTGTGATTGAGGTTGCTGTGGTTGACCCTGCGGCGGCGCCGGTGCTTGTGGCTGGCCGGGTTGTGCCTGTGGCGGCTGTGGCGGTCCGCCATGAGCGTTACCAGGTGGCCGAGGAGGCTGAGGGTAAGGAGCAGCATATGGCCCTCTGCTCGGAGGACCGTAAGGCGAGGCAGCGGCGGCAGTGCCTGGTGTAGTCGATGCATATGGCGAATAGTATGTACCAGGCTTCTGCTGTGGAGTCGGGACGGGGGGCCGTGCCACATTCTGTACAGTCGGCGGACCGTAGGGTGTACCGTAAGGACTCGGTCTAGCGTAGGCTCCGTACGCAGGGGCTGCAGGATGGCCGTATGGATATTGATTGTTTGGGTAGTAGGGGTATTGCGGTTGCTGGGCTTGTCTGTTGTCCGGAGGCGGCGTAGGAGCTTTGCGTTTCTTCTCCTTGTCGATCGAGACATTGGGGTTGATTTTCCAAAGCCTACCTTTGCCGATCTTGCCAGCCTCTTCGAAAGCTTCACTGCTGATCAGGTTGTGTCGAACACTACTTTGCCAGCCATGAGTCGTACTCCTGTACTTGAACCATGGGTACATTTTCTGCATAGCGTCGTAGATCTGTTGCAGGTCCATCACACCAGTCGGAGCCTTTGACAGAGCCTCGTGAATAAGGACAACATACGTCTGAGTCGGCTTCTTGAGTTCTTCCTCGGTGTACTCTGACTCAGGCTTCTGTGGAGACGGAGACTTGACGATTCTCTTTGGCTTGTTCGCATCCTTGTCTGGCGTAGGCTGAGCAAGCAAAAGACCTCCCTCGGTCTTGACTTCAGCCGAAGGTGTGGCATTGTTATGCTCTTGAATGGCCATCAGTGCAGGATCAATCTCGACAGACTGACTTAGATGTTCTCCTTCACGTCCATCCTCTGGTTTAGAGTCTTTCTTAGTGGTGCTTCCACCTTCAGCTCTGGCGAGAGCCAACAACTCGGCAAGCGGTGGAACAACCATGCCTAACTTTTGTAACTCCTTTGTCTTTCGCTTGATGATCGCCTCATCGCGTTTGGACATGACACCGTTCTTGGGAGGTCTTCCTGGACCTTTTCGTTTCTGAGGAATTTCCTCAGGAGCTAGGCCGGCAAGAATGGAACCAGGAGGTAAATCTGTGGGAACGGCGGGAGGAGTCTGGGAAGGCGTGATTTGCAGGGCTTGAAGCGCCTCATAGGAGTCAGGCTCGATCGACGTCTTGATATCAATTGGCTGGGATGGCGGTGGCATCTCAGTAGTGGATATGGCAGATTCTCTTCTCTCTTCGAAGACCGCCGGCACGTACTCGGGCTGCTTGGGTGTGGTGATCGTCTTCTCAGCAGGTTCGGCTTCCTTTGGCTTTTCGACCTTGTCGCTTGGCTCAGTCTTTTGGGGTAAGGGAACCTTTTGTACTGGCTTCTCGACTTTGTCCGCCTTGGGTGTCCTGGGCATCTTCTCTGCCTTTTCCACCCTCGTGGGTCTGTCGATCTTGATCGATTGCTTGCCAGATTTAGACGGTCTTCTTTCCTTCTCTTTTTCTTTCTCCTTCTCCTTCTCCTTGACTTTGACCTTCTCGGGTGCCTTGTCCTTCTCCTTTTCTTTCTCCTTCTCGGGCTCCTTCTCTTTCTCTTTCTCGATCTCTTTCTCCTTGACCTTTTCCTTCTCCTTCTTCTTTTCTTTCTCTTTTTCCTTTTCCTTCTTCTCCTCTTTCTCGATAGGCAGTCCAGCAACAGCGGGGAAGTTCTTCTTGAGTGTGAGCTTGAGCTTGACAATCCTACGAGGTCGCTCCTCCTTTTGGACGGGTCGTTTGAGGCGCAGAGGCTCGTCTTCAGATGATACGTCTCCCTCTTCGAAATCGTGCCCGAAGGTAACACTAGCGACACTGTCCAGATCTGAAAGGGAACTATCCGTATCAGAGAGGATGTGAGCGGGCTCCTCGTCTTCGTCATCATTACGGGCGTTATCCGGAAGCTGGAAGATGAGAGTTATGCCTTGGATGAGAATCTCGCTCCCGTGGTGCAACTTGACCAGAGAGCCTTTGTCGACGTGAGTGTCATCGTGAAATACACCGTTTCTGCCGTTAACGAGCATCTCCCAATAAGCTTTCTGCAGGTTGTACTCGATACGGATATGCTTGCGCGAGATGTTCTTGAAGGACTGTCCGGCCTGGGGATGAATCGGGATGAAGGGACACTCGTATTCGAAAGGCTTGTCCTGCTGTGGCTGCCAGTCGAGCGAGAGGTCGTAGGGGTTAGTAAGGAGAGAGGTAGGGTCGACGGAGTGAGAGGAGTTGGTAGAACGGAACTGCTTGCGCTTGCGACGTTTGGACTCCTCATTCTCTTCGCTGTCATAGTCGATGTTGACACCCACAATACCACCACTTTCGCTGACATTGCTGCGTGCGATGTTGCGGCCTTCGTCATCCAGATTCATATCGGCATCTTGTTCCATCTGGACGTCCCGGTTTAACTTCATCTTGTGCTTTCGGCCTGCCTTTCGCTCAAACTTGGCGGCGTTCAGATCACGGCCCAATTCGACAGCATACGTGTTAATATAAAAGTCTCCATCGGGAAATTGCAGCTTTGCGAAAGCTTGCATGGGATCGTTTTGAGCGTCTTGTACAGGAGCGGCCTCTTCGGCTTCATACGAGGCGAGTGCGAGGTCGGCGGGGAAAAGAGAGTTTGTCGGCAGGTTCAAGTCGGCGACTGCGGTTGCAAGCTCTGAGTAGTCCTTGACAGGTGTTTGCGGTTGAAGAGGTTGTGATTGATCGAGAGGATCTACGGACTGGTCCAGAAGATCGGCAGGCGAATACGAAGGGAGCGGATGCGATAGATGCGGGTTATCAAGCACGGTATGATCGGGCAACTGCAGCTGGGTCTCTTGTGTCGGGGAGAGTGTTTGCTGCTCGGGCTGTGTCTGTGTCTGCGGAAGTGCTCCTGGTTGGGCTTGATCTGCTTGCTCAACGGCAGATGGAGCCTCGTCTTGGTGGTCGGGATCGTCTTCGAAGTCTTCGGGGAATAGCGATTGTGCTAGGGACATAGGTCTCGATGGCGGCTTCGGGCGACTCTCGACGGGCTTGGGTAGCGGTTGCGATGGGGTGTCTGGTTGCGGCTTCGTATCCAGAGTCTGAGTATCGGAGGCAGGTGGTACTGCATTATGTGTGTCGGGCTTGGGACTTTGTTGCGCGACTTCCCTGACTGCTTGGTTGTCGTCCTTCTGGGTCGGCGGCTCGAGGCTTCGTTGTTGATCGAGTTGGGCGGTTCCTTCCTCCAGTCCGTCCATGTCGTTGTCCAGTCCAGGCCATGGCGAATTCAGGGGAGAGGGCGAGGGTGCTTGGGGCGTTGTGTAGTCATGAGGCGCAAAGGCAGCATGCCCGAGACTCGTTGCTTCCACTTCCATGACCGTCGGCGGCGTGATAACATGTCTCTAGGGCTGTGTGATTCCGCGCATTCACTGTGACTGACGCTGGCGCATGCGTCTACTGTGCGCAAGTGTTTCCGTCCGAGGAGTCTAGGTAGAAGATCGACTTTTCTTTCGCGATCCAAACTCTGACCTGGCTGGAACACGTCAAGCCGCTGCGCGATGGGAACCGCGGGCCAAGACCAGCAACTGCCAGGCGGTGAAGAATCGTGGACCCGTTGCGGGCCCTAAGCCTTCACTCCCGCTTTGACTTTCTCAAACCATGACATGTCTCTGTTGCTTGTCTCTGATCCTGCATAGGTATTCACCGACTGTCGTACTTGTCCTTTGATTTCAAGATGCTACTACTAGGTACCGTATTCCCAACTACAGCTGACTACCTCTTGCACCTCTGTCGTTCTATTCATGCAAAATTCGAGCTCAGAGATTGACTCGAATGAACTCATCGCCAAGATTTGATCGGCCCATCGTGATGTCTCCCGATTGGCTCAACAACATCCCCTACCCATATAGGTATCTACTCTCCGTTGCTTGCACCTTTCTCTTTAACATGGAGTCCAGGAGCAGGAAGCACGAGTAAATAACTAGCTCTTGACTTGGGTTGTAACAGAGCAGAGTTGATGCTTTCATTTCTTTCACATCAATCGGATCTGTACACACCGGTTCTGAACGTGTTTCATCCTGATAGACAGCACAGAATCTTCTACAAAGCTTCTGTCACTCGTGTAGGCAGCTTTTCAATACATACTCAACCTTCTGTTATGGAAGACGTTTACAGAATACAAAATTTGCTACGTCATCTCGTCAATTGCTTTCTTGTATTAGCTTCAAAGGTCTTGCAAGCATTTAATAATGGTAGCAAATTCATGCCAGGGTCGTCCAGCTATCATTCCTCGAGCCGAGGCTCTCCCGCTCTGCTTCCTGACCAACGAATCGATAGCAGCCCATCCAGCATCAAACCCAGAAACCTGGAAGCCAAAATGCCTCCAAAATCAAAAACCAAGACTTCAAACACCCGTGCTGCACCTGCAGCAAAGCCACAAACTGTCGCTCGTCCAGATTGGCCAGCCCTCGCACCTGTATCTCCAGCATCAGATCTCGAATGCTCGTCTCTACTACCTGCACAGATCTTGACCATACCACGCCTCTTCACCTCATCACTGAGTGTGAAATATGTTGCTTTCCTTCGATCTCTACCACTCACAACAACACCCGGACGACCAAAACGTGGCGATGCCGTTCGCGTCAATGATCGCTATCAGATCGACGATCAAGACTTCGCTCGCCTTCTCTGGGAGCAGACTGCACTCAAAGACTTGATTACCGCAGGAGAGATTGACGGAGAAGTTCTCGATGACAAGCAACGACAAGACTTGTTCGGCGGTGAGGTCCTAGGTCTCAATCCCAATATCAGAATTTATCGCTACTCGCAAGGGCAATTCTTCGACCAGCACTACGACGACTCGAATAACCTGGCGTTTCCCAAGGATGATGGGTCCAGTGTCCCAGCAAAGACGACCTGGACACTGTTGCTATACTTGACGACTTGTGGAGGTGGCGAGACTGTCTTCTATCCAGACCCGCCGTCCAGAAAAGCAGCGCCCCCTCCACCTGTAGAGGCAAGTCCTGAAGTCGGCCTGGCACTTTTACATCGCCATGGCAAAGAGTGCATGGTCCATGAGGGACGCGAAGTTACCAAAGGAGAGAAATGGGTCATCCGCAGCGATTTGTGCGTTAAGCGATGACATCTTTGCTCGCCTCAAGCCCGCTGTTCCAACACTTCTGGTCTCGATCATTCTCAGCTACGGACCTAGCAAACCTCGGCTCTCTCAGTGGCCGGAGATTCAGCGATGATATAATATGAACGTCAAACCCGAGAACAGTATTCTGAAAAGCGTAAATTTGCTTGAGCCATGGCCGTTTCTAAGCATACCGTCGTAATGTATTCATAGCTAACCAGCTAGCAAAAGCCCCTCTTTATACGCCCTGTTTGTGCAAGAATATGCCAGTAATCGTTGGCCTCCTCCTTTCAAGCATGAGTATCCTCCATGTGTGTGTCTTCCTCAGAAGAACTGGCGTCTTCCTTGATCGCCTTTCTCTTATCTTGATCGGCATTCTCGACATCCGTGCCGTCATCTCCTTCCTTTGCAGCTCCTGCGGAAGCCTCATCCTTTGGATCAGCAACCTCTCTTCCATCGAGAATGGCCTCGAAGTTCTCCTCGCTTTGTTGAATGATATCCTCAACCTTATTTCTCAGGCTGCGCTCCCATTTGGGCATTGTGATGTCGTCAACGCGAACATTGCTCAAAACCTGGAGGTAGTCCCTACGCATGCCAACGAAGACCTGATCAGTTCTATTAGCCATGTGCTCCTCGAAATCCTTGGTCAGGTCCATGATCATGTTGCGAACGACCTGGGTAGCCCTCTGAAACATGGTGTCCTTCTGGGCCTCAACATGATTAGTCATGTGAATTTTCATCCTGTTGAACTGACCAGGGCCTGCCTCATTGCTGCAAATGTTGTATACAATGAGCATGGCATTGCAGACATTCGGAGTAAACTCGCGGTTGATCTCGCGCTGACGCTCGTTGATCAGGTCAAGCATCTTGCTGCCAAGATCGCTGAATACAGCTTCGTAATTGGTAAGCTGTTGTGCGAGCAGACTAAGACGAGGGTTGCCTCCGTGAGAGAACGAATGATCTTGAATGGCTTTGTGAAAAGCGCGCAGGTCGTTGGAGAAGACTTTGGCGCATGCCTTCAAAACATGCGGGAGGCGACGCTGAAAGGCCTTCTCCCAGCCGTTGGCCAGGTGTTTGTAGATTGGCTCGGTGCTGTCATATGTATTAGTACTGTCAATCTGCAGCGAAAGCATTCCCATCTTACAGCTGCGCGTTGAAGTCGGAGAGGCCGCCCTTTCCAGTGAAAACGCCCTGTCGACGGACGACCGCCTTGTACGTAGCCCAGTACAGACCGCCCAGGCTCCTGTGAGCGCCCCAGCCTTGGGAAGTTGGCAGAGCAGCATTGGCAGCAGCGTTGATGGCGGTGTCATAGTTCTCGAAGATGTTCTCGTTCATCGTTTCTCTGATTTCTGTCAGGGTATCGCTCACATCTTTCTCCAGAGCCTACTCACTGTTAGTTGCTGACCAGTATGTCGATTTTTCAGCGTACTTTTTCGAGATCCTTGAGTTTAAGGGTCAGGAGTCGCTGCTCAGCGTCTTTCTGCTGATCTGTCTTCTTTGCGCCAGAGCCGTCGTTGGAAGACCAAAGAGAGAGTGAGGTGCGCAGTTGGCTCAGCAAGGTAAGAAACCGACGGGATTTGATAGATCAGACATTCTCTTCGATGAAGCGTCCATCGTGCCGTACGTCCGGTTGTACATAGATTTGTTCGACATAACATCCGGGATGCCATTCAACGAGCTGTCCATTGTGTTGCCCGACGTGCCGTTCGGAATGCCGTTATGAGTTGAGCTGCTCCTCGTGCTGTCCGTCGGGCTGTGCATTGTGTTGCTGAACGTACCGTCCGGGATGCCGTTCAACATGCTGTCGGTCGTCGACCGGTCTCTCGTGTTGCTGGTCGTATCGTCTGGGTCAAGACTGCGCGCGTGAAAGACAATCACTTTGTCACGAAAGAAATCCAGCTCAGCGACTTTGGTAGTCTCGGAAGGAATGCCAGAACCCAGATGTAACAGGATGTTAGAAGGTGCTTCTTCCCTGGAAAGAAAGGCTTCTCTGATTTTGGCCACGGTGGTTCTTGCAGTGCATTTGATGAACATGAAAGATTCACGACTGGCATCTGTCAATGGCATAGGGATATCATGCTATAGCACAGCTACAAGTACAGCTGTTGGCTTGGTCGTGAGATGCTCGAGTAGTTCGGAAGCTACACTCAACGCCTGAGTGTGCAAACGTTCGGATTCGGCCATTTGAGGAAGTCTGAGAAAGGACAGTGGAATTATGACTATATGACATGCTCAAGGCAGCAGCCATGTGATTGACGAGCACTGTCTTGTTTGTTCGAATGTCAGTGACAAAAGTCGAACGGAACCGCCTTCAAATGCTTACGGCGGCAGTGGTGCGTCGGATGGTAACTTTTTTGGTGGCACGTCTGCCTCAGGAAGGCACGCGTCGACGCGATGTGGTCACGGTCATGTGATCGTAGTGTGCCAAGACTTGCTCACTTGCTGAACTCTGATCAGCAGCAGTGACCTTCTGAGATGAACGTGAGGCAAAGCATGAGGTTCTGAGAACCACGGTGAACAGGTCGAATTTGTGGCAGTTGCCACGAAATGGGTAGGCCTCAATGAGATCGAGATCAAAGAGATGACAAGCTTCAATGGCAGAGTCTTGGTTCACTTTCCTTCCATCCTTGTACAGCTAGATGGAATCTGAGCTGCGCAAATGCACGGTACCGTTGTGCCCCAAGTCTGAGAGCTGTCGCCTTGTAGGCCTCCTTCGTACCGCTCCACTGTTGAGACGATCATGTATCTCCTACCCAAACTCGACGTCCTCCAAAGGCTTCACCTGTCGCCCCGCATATGGCAGCTCGAAGCGGCTATCTTGGTTTCACATGCTTATCGGATGCAGATCCTCTGGAATCCTGTGGCAAGCATCAACATGTCTTTTGGTTGGTCCTCAACTGCTTTCCAGCTGTTGGCCGACCTTGAAGCCTGTTGTGCCTATCTCGGATGACCGCTTCTGGTGCGCGGCCAAGTTGCCCAATCCTCTGTATCTAATCGCCCTCGAACATATATTATGGTCCGGCACTACACACATTGTCTGCGTCTTTTCAGAGCAATGCAAAACTAGAATCGGTGTCGCTGTTACTACGTTCAACTCCTATAAAAGCTTTCGCTCAAACTCTACGCCCCCTCGCACTCTACAGACATGGCACATGATGTAACCACAGAGCAGCCCAGCATACCGGGTACTGTCCACCTGGTTGATCTTGATGGCACCATGCACACACAGCATGCTCAACATGGACAGAGAGATATTGTACTGGTTCCAACACCCTCGCAAGATCCTGATGATCCATTGAACTGGTCGCCTCGGAGAAAAGCACTGTCCACGGCCTGCATGGGTGTCTATACGTTGATGGTCGGCATTGCGAGTGCGGCGATCTACTCAATTCTGCAGCCTATTGCCGAGGAGACTGACCTGACGCTCAACGAATTGAACAATGGTACCGGATGTAAGCATCTGAACCGAAGATTGAATCTCATAGCGTGAGGCTGACAGATACTGTGCAGATATGTTTCTCTTCTTTGGATGGGGCTGCCTTTTCTGGCAACCTATCGCCTTGCAATACGGCAAGCGACCAGTATATCTGTTCAGCATACTTGCCACTATGGGCATTCAACTTTGGGCACCATATACCAAGAGCAACGGTCAGTGGATTGCCAACAAGATTCTCCAAGGCTTCTTTGGAGCTCCGATAGAGAGTCTTTGTGAGATCTCGGTCACAGACGTCTGGTTCCAACACGAACGTGGAAAGTACTTGGGCCTCTATGCACTTCTCCTAGCCGGCTCCAACTTTCTCGCCCCAGTATTTGCTGGTTTCATTGCGGATGGCCAAGGCTGGAAGTGGGTTCTGTACTGGTGCGCGATTTTCTGCGGAATTGGATTTCTCTTCCTTTTCTTCTTCATGGAGGAAACAAATTACTCTAGGCACTTGGTTACTGGAATAGCTCCTGATGTTGGTGTTCAGCCTGAACTACCTTCTACCACAACCAAGGCGGGTGAAAAAATCGTGCGCTCAAAGGACTGCGATTCAGAGACCGGACTGCATATACCCCTCGATCAATTCAAGCCCAAGACATATCTGGACAAGGTCAAGCTGTGGCAGAAGTCTGATATGCAGAAAGACAATCACATCGTCGGTATGACCACTCGACCGCTGATCTTCCTCTCCTTCCCTGTCATTCTCTATGCTGGATTCTCGTACGGCAGCAACCTGATCTGGTTCAACGTTCTCAATGGAACTGCTTCGTCAATTCTCGGGAGTCCTCCTTACAACTTCTCGGCTTCGATGGTTGGTCTATCATACATCTCACCTCTTATTGGCGTAGTCATTGGATCTTTCTATACTGGGGTAATCGGCGACAAGATTGTTCTTGCAATGGCACGTCGCAACGGAGGTATCCTGGAGAGCGAGCATAGACTTTGGCTGTTTTTACCGTCGTTGCTTCTCATTCCTGGTGGATTGATCTTGTGGGGAGTCGGTGCCGCACAACATGTCATGTGGTTTGGCTGTGTCTTTGCAATGGGTGTCATTGCTTTGACCAATACCATTGGCATCCAATTGAGCATATCGTACGCCGTCGACTCATATAAAGACCTTGGAGGCGAGGCAATCGTTACTGTCATCTTGGTCCGCAATACGATGAGTTTCGCTATCGGATACGGTATCACCCCATGGATCAATGGGATGGGTTTGCAGAACGCCTTCATCCTCGCTGCTTTTGCCGGCCTTGCCCAATGTTTGACCTTCTTTGCCATGGTCAAATTTGGTAAACAGCTCAGAGCGAAGAGTGCTGGCAAATACGCGAAGTACGTTCAGAAGATGGCAGAAAGCGGCCTCGTTCACTGAGAGATACGAAGAGTCTACTATATCAAACTTGTTCCGCGTCAGAAATAACATCATACATTGGACCCTTCCGAATGGTTACTCCTTCATATCATAAATTTCGACCTCGAAAACTTTACTGAATCATGGTACTAACCACTATAGTCGATTTCATTATTCTCTGATCTAACTCCATACAGATAGGTATAATCCTGAGAGCCTGCTCTCTGATGTGCCACCCTGCATTCCGCACCTATCACTACATATTTCATAGTCGAGCCTTCGTTTGTGATTGGGCAAGGTCTTCTCCAACATACACTATGGTCTACCTCCAAGGGAGCAAGTAGATCTTGTGTGCTCTCAATAGCTATCGTCTTGTCTCGTAACAGATTGTGCCTGTTCATACAAAGACATGGTTTGCCTGAATCGTTGAGCCATCTCCCGCATTTCCCGATCATGGTTATCTAGCATGACATCCATTTTGTTCATCTCAGTGCAGACCTGATCAATATCGACAGATACCCTTGCTTGAGTGCGGAGAGGGATATCACGAGGTCGTGATGGTCTGGCAACATCCTCCGAGTCCCATATCTGGACAAAATCATCTGCCTGATCTTGATGGCGCCTTTTACACAGACACAGTGCTGCAAGTTTTGGTATCTTGCGTTCGATATAGGCGGTGTCTACACCAGATCTGATGGCTTCGAGAATGCTGTTTGCTTCGCGTAGGTTTGCTTTCGAGATGGGGTTGTTGCAGTATGTGTCGTCGTTCGTGTATCCGATGCAGCCTGAAATCCCGAATCTGAGAAGCAGCTGGAGGGTTGCCGCTGTGTCGTCCATAGTAAGTTGATGATATGGAAGAATGGTTTTGTTAAGAGTCTGCTGGTTTGAGATAGAATGGTGAGTTGATTTGAGCCTAGACAGAGGCGAGGCTGCATTTTATCTTCTCCGATCTTTAGCAGCTTACACTTAGTCTGAGATCCACGATGTTCCAAATTCTTTGAGATCTCGAACGTCTCATGGGAACGATGTGTCTCTGACTCGGATTTCTGTTTTGCTCCTTTGTACGCCCACCAAGACATCTCACTGGAAGCAGAGCAAATCTCAAAGTCATGTCTGAGAAGCCATAGATGGTCTGAGATCTTATACATTCCAACCTGAGGAAACTTCCAACAGGCAGGACTATAGACTGACGATAGGCAACAGTAGGAACATGCCGTGTCGAAATTCAGAGGTTCTCCATGTCATCCAAGAAGAGGTTGGTAAGAAGGTGTACTGTGTGGCCATGAAACAGTGCTTCATGCAAGCATTATCTTCACTACAACTATCACATGCCAATCTCATATTTCCAAGTACCAACCACTCTCACTCTTTGAGCGTCCCGCTGGCTCGGATTCAGACCCAATATACGGAGATGCGAGAAGATACAAAGAAAGTCAGACGAGTTGCGCGGTGTCGCGAAATAGCAGAGACAAAGCAGCGATTGCTTAGTCAGCCAATCGATGGCCGTGAAATATCAACCAGGCTCAGTCTTGGCTTCGGAGCTACCATCATGGAAGGTCAAACCACATCGAGTCCAACCACTGGATCTATTCAGAAGAAGAGAACTACACGAGCCTGTAATATTTGCCGTGCGCGGAAGGTCAAGTGCGATGGCAATGTACCATGCAGCAGATGCTTGGACAATCACGTTGACTGCATCTATCCGGGTGGGGTCAGGTCGCGTTCAGACATCAGACCGATAGCTCCCAGGCCTATAAAAAGACAACACTTGTCAAGTGTCCAGACGATTCAAGAACCAGAATTGAATAATCGCGCTTATGACGACCCGGTGACTCACAAGAAACAGCAGGAGCTAAGAGCTGGAATCGGTGCCTTTGACAGCAACACCGACGCCTATCAATTCTATGGACCAAGTTCTCATTTCTCTTTCGTGCAGCGCCTATACCAGCGTATTCGGCGTCAAAGTAATGCTCCGCTCAACGAGTCGCGTCAAGTACCAGAAGGTCTGAGAAATTGGGGCATCGAACGTCAGATATTTACCCATGGCGATGAGAGCTCATCGCACCAGGCCACAATTCCAGATGGCAGCTTTCTGCCAAAGGAGCTAGGTGACGCCTTTATTTCGTCTTATTTCACGATTATGCACCCCCAAGGCCCCATACTTATTGAGTGCGATGTCCGGCATACATGGGAGGTCCTCTGGAGTGGACCTGGTCTCGCGCCTGACCGTAGCACGAAGTTCGCCAAGGAGAAATCAATTCTATACATGGTCCTAGCCATTGGCGCCAGGTTGACTGACTCCCCTGCTTCGAACGCCTGGGCTCAACACTTTTACGAGCGTGCCGGTGTACCCACGGACTGTTTCGAAGAGACCTCTCTACTTGGGACTCACCTTGTACTACTAAGGGTAAGTTTGACCAGATACATCATCTGGCACGTCTCATTTGTTCATAGGCACAATACGGAATGCAAATTGGAAGGCCAAATATGGTTTATCTCTATCTTGGACACGCTTCGCGATCCGCCATGGCTCTAGGCCTCCATCGTGCCCAAGTAGTCGCAGGGGACAATCCGTTCTTGAATCGGCTTAGACTAACGTTCTGGACGATATTCTATATGGAACGAATGATGTCCATGTTCACCGGCAGGCCTTCTTGCTTTCTCGACCATTCGATTGACGCTCCTTATCCTGACGACCTTCCTCGTTCAGAAGACGGATCGCAAAACATCGAATACGCATATATCAGGGCGATGGCTGCTCTCGGCAAGATTAGCGAAAGGATCATGAGGGCACAGTACTCTCCCACCAGAGAGACAAGAGTCGCCGACCTGACAGAACTCAACCGTATCAACAATGAATGCACGCAAGCTTTGCGTGATCTCTTGGACACTCTACCTTCGTACCTGCACTTCTTCGACGACAAAGCACCGGTTGGTGTCCCATGGCAAGAAGTGCAAAGGAGCCATTTGGGCACCACCTACCGGGTCGTGTGCATCTTGATGATGCGACCAGCTCTAGTCTACACCACGTTCTTCGATTCAAGACAGCAAGCCCAGGAGAGTATAGGCGATCGCATTGACATCCAACGAGACATTGACGTCACTGTGTCATCCGCCAGAGACCTCATCTCTCTGGTCTACGACAGTTTTTTCGACCGCTGCCCTACCATGAGGAGAGATGGAAACATGGTCTACTTCATCGTCTCTGCATGTCTAGTCCTCCTCTTCGACGTCCTGGACACCGAAACAACACCCGCGCACGCCAAAGACGTGTTCCAAGCAGTGGAGAAAGGCTTGAAATGTCTAGACAATATCAATCACATTGGTTCGACAACAGGCCGAGCCATAAGTCTGGACGTGATGAAGATCGCAAAGGATGCTCTCAAGTCAACTGAGCCGACCTCTGACCTGGGTACGAACTTGATGGAGTCGTTCACTTGGCTCAACAACGAGATGTTTGATCAGAGCCCGTATGACTCTGCGAGTTCGTGGCTCTACAATTCTCTCGGTATGCCTTCGTTTGATTACAGCGCTGTTGGTATGACGGATCTGTTTGGGCCTAGTGGTATGGACCTTATCACGCCCATGGATTCAAATCAGATAGTGCTTGATGTGTTGGGTTCGGGACTGCAGGTCGCGGATGGCAGTTATGTTCCGTCACAGCCGGTATCTCGAGAGCTGTAGTTGGTGCCAGTGCGTATATGGTTGTGTTTAAAACGTAGTAACTACTAGTCAACAAATTGCCCACAGCCTTGGATTGTCGAGAAGTTCACCCACCGCGTCGCTCATGACAAATCGACTCATTCCAACGAGCAGAAGACCAGATATAATCCCCAGCTCTGCTTTATGATTAGATATGCTGCAGTAGAGGCCGAGGGGGAGATGTTTGCAGGTCTTGGGTTGGTGACAGGGTCGTACGGTCAGACATGGAGTTTTTGAATTTTTCTTTTCGATTCATCATTCTTTGCCCGGACTAGCAGACACAACTGCTCGTCTGACACGTAAAACAGCCCAAAGACAACAACGGCTTTGTTATCATAAGAGCAGATGAGACCAGGAGATGAGAAGAGAGATTGGGAGAAAGTACAATGATATTGAGCGACCGGGAACAAGACTCAGACGAGACGCGACGCATTGAAGAAAAAAATCGTTAGTGCAAAGGGACTGATACAGGGACATTCGAAAGGTCGTTCGAGGATGGGCGTCAAGTTACTTTCTATCAGCATTGCCATGACTTTTCGTGAGTCGGCGCGGCTGATGGAGCGACTGGACATGAGCTCTACGCTCTCACACTTCACGACATGACAAAATCACAGGACAGCACTTCACGATAGGCAGGCGTGAAGGGTTGAGCCTTTCCACGCCTTTGTCCATGCCTAGAGATGGCCTCTTCCCAAATGGGACGAGTTGATCTCGCGAATTTGCAACGAGGCAAATGGTTTGTTCGGTGGAGAAATTGCATTCAACTAATACGCTGAAGAGCACTCCCACCCAGCTACCACGCTGACAAAAAAATCCCTGATGCCGGATGCCACCTTTCATAACTTTTCTTCTTGTCGAGGGTTCCTCCTTCTTCAGTCAACACAAGCGACGAGCTTATGCGACGAGCTGGACGACACCACCGGCCTCCTTGATCTTGCGCTCAGCCTCGGCAGAGACGTAGCGGGCGCGGACGATGATGGGGATCTTGGGGAGACGGCCCTTGCCGAGGACCTTGGAGTAGCCGAGGGGCAGGAGGTCGAGGACGGGGGCGGAGTCGGCGTCACCCTTGCCGGCAAGGTACTTCTCGCGCTGCTCGGCGGGAACGAGGGACCAGAGCTTCTCGAGGTTGATGACGGGAGCCCAGAACTGGTTCTGGAGCTTGTGGAAGTAGCGCATACCGACCTTACCGCTGCGGAGGGTGTTAGCGATGTGGCGCAAGAGGATTGAGTGAGTGAAGAAAACTTACAAGTAACCGGGATGGTACTTGTCCATGTTGGTTCTGTGGTGGTGCTGACCACCGGCGAGACCACGACCACCGGGATGCTTGCGGTGCTTACCGACACGACCGTGACCGGCAGAGACGTGACCGCGGTGCTTGCGGGTGTTGGAAAGGCGGGTAGGCATCTTGACTTGTTGTTGCCGTAATGTCGCGGATGAGGAAAGAAAGAAGGAAGCAGCAACGATTTGCGCAAAGTCGCCAGCGTCGAATTTCGATCGTGGTCCGAGCGACGCGGGTGCCTTGGCGTCGGCTCTCCTTGGCGGCTGCTTTCTCGCTTAGAGCTTCGTCTTTCCACGTGACGCGGGACTCGACAGAAGCAGGCTCGCCTTGGCAATGATATCATGCTACTGCCAATCACATGCGCGCGCTGCGATGCACACATACTCGTCCCTTTCCTCACTTTCTTGTGATAGCAAGTTACTAACCATGGGCAATCTCAACACTCTGTTCCTCACCTTCAACTGCGGCCGCGAGCTGGTCAACGCCGATTATTTCGCCGCCAGTATCATCAAGGGCCTCTCTCACGCTCAGCTCCCTCCGGATGTGATAGTCCTCTCGCTGCAGGAGATTGCTCCTCTAGGCCAGTCTTTCCTCGGAGGCTCTTTCTTGTCGCCATACTTCGAGCGCTTTTCACAGACCATCGAGAAACTCAACCAATCTTGGAAACATGACGAGCGATACGAGACAGTACTCTGCAGTAATGTCGGCATGACAGCTCTCATGCTGTTCGCAAAACCTCAAGTCGCGCGCAACATTCGTGGTGTCCAGACAGCTGGAACAGGAGTCGGAGCATGGGAGATGGGCAACAAAGGTGCCGTCGGTGTGCGACTGGCGTATGCGATTGACGACGGCAGCGAGATGGACCTTACCTTTGTTGCAGCCCATCTGGCTCCCCACGAACCAGCCTGGCAGCGTAGAAACCTGGACTGGCGTTCCATCAACGAGAACCTGGTCTTCACAAAGGTTACAGACGCTGAGAAGACACGATCACGCGCGACCAACAACCAAGACGTCCAAGACGAAACAGAACCCCTGCTTTCGTCAGCTACCGACGACCAGCACACCTCGCAAGAGCAAGAAAATGGCTTGATGAAGTCGAACTCATACATATTCTTTGGCGGTGACCTCAACTACCGCACGTCGGACATCAAACCACATCCCGACAACCACCACGCATTCCCACGCTGCAACGACTCGCCCGAGGATGCCACCCACTACTTGCATATCATGCCGAACGACCAGCTGCAACGCGAGAAAGCTGCCGGTAACACGCTGCACCACCTTCATGAGGCGCGCATAGACTTCGCACCAACATACAAATTTTCCAAGAAAGCACAGGAGCAAGCCGCACAGATGGTTGAAGATGTGCAAAAGCAGATAAAATCGGGCAAAGACGCAGTCACGGTACCCGACGAGACAGAATGGCACTGGGCAGAACATCGCCATCCCAGTTGGTGCGATCGCGTACTGTACCTCGCACTGCCTGGTCACGACCCCACTGTCCATGCCTATAACTCGCTATCGTTACAACCTTCGTCAGATCACAAGCCCGTCGTCTTGTATGTTTCAATACCCACTCACCCAGTGGGGTCGACAAATGACATCAAAGCACCATACCCTATCAAGGCGGGATGGAGGCAAAGGCGTCAAGCTGCAAGACGCAGAGAGTTGGCTGTCGGAGTTGTGACTTATCTCGTCATGACATGGGAGGGCAGAGTCTTGTTGGTTGGAGCAGTTTTGGCTATAATTGGCGCATGGGCTGCCCTGAGCTCTCTTCTATGAGAGGAACGATTATGGACCTTTGGCAGAACTTATGCAGTACGAATGATGAGAAAGATACCCCTGGAACCTATCACCAATCCTGAAACTCGTTGATGCTTGAGCAGCTTTGAACTCACGGGTATCATTGTGTGCAGAATCTCTACTCTCTATAGCCATCTATTCCATGAGAGACCCTCCCTTTCCATTTCCATTATACATGCTCGCTCACTTCTTCTCCGACCCACGCTCCTCCAACATCTTGACAAAGCCGTTCGAGAACCTCTCGACCTGCTCATACGCGATATCAAACCCTCTCGCGCCGCCATAATAAGGATCATCCACCTCCTCCTTACCCTTCCCACCCCAAACACCAAACAACATAACCTCTGCGGCCTCCTCCTCTGTCAACTCCCCCTTCTTGATCATCCTCTTTCTCGCATTCAGCAAGTGCTCCTCATTATCCCTATCCATTGCAAACACGTAGTCAAACTCTTTCAAGTCAGAGTTTCGGAATGTGCGGGCTTGGTGTGTGTAGAAGGATGAGGTGATTTTGTGGGCGTTCAAGACGGAGATTGTGCGTGGGTCGGGTTGTTCTCCTGCGTGGTAGGCTCCTGTGCCGCAGGAGTCGATTGAAGAGATCATGGGGTGGGCGTTTGGGCGTGTGTGGTTTGTGATGTGGCGGAATACTCCTTCGGCCATTGGTGAGCGGCCTGTGAGACGGTTGTATTAGTATAGAGGTGGAGAAGATGGGATGGCATTCGTACAGATGTTGCCGAGGCACACGAAGAGGACCGAGACAGGCTTCTGCGCGTCTGAGTCTTTTGAGGTCGTCATGATTGTGTGGTATAGAGGAGGAAAACGATGTCTGTTACAAAAGTTGTTGGAGATGCGTTCATCGATCCGCATGTGAAAGTTGGGCTTCGGCCCGATCGGGAAGTGACGACAGGGTCCATCTTCGTTCTCTCTTCGTCCACCCTCATGCTCTCCCTCTCAACACTCTCTCATCATATTCTAAATCACAATCGTTGAGAGTTACAGAGATCCATCAATCAGGATACAGTACGAGAGCCCACCCCAGACAACCATGATGCCTGGATCCCACTTTGTCTCCCCCGAGCAGGCAGGCTTATAGACAGGTAGGCACGAGTGCTATTGTCGAAGGACAACCAGATCCAAGTCCAATTTGGATGGCTCATACCAAAGTCTCGACGAAATGGCTCTTCAAAGATACAACGATAGTTCGAAAAGAACTTGCTCTATTACTGTTGCCCGCGTGTGAGATGGTATAGGTCAGCCAAGACAGCACATATATAAGAATCATGAAGGCATCTTTACGCATCGTCACGCTCTCTTTCCATCGTCAAATCTACTCGAAGAGAAATCATGTCTGAGCAACTGCTGCCCGCAAATTCACGCTCACGCTCACGTCCAAGAACAGCCTGGGGAACAAGAACTCTCCAACCACATGCGAAGCTACTTGCTCCAGCCATCTCCCCGACCAATCTTCAACTTCCTAGAAACCATACCTTTCCCACGCGAGATCTGTCTCGCTTGTCTGCAAAAAATCCAACCCGTAACCGAATTACAACTGGAGCATTTCCTTGAACCAAACATGCAGCCAGACGACTGGAGAATAACCTTCCCACACCTGGATCCAGTAGATATATTTGATCGATTCGGAGCTGCTCAGGTCGATCGCACTTCCAAATTAACCTGGAAGCAGTTTCGCGAGTCGCATGTCGCGGATGTCTTTATGCAACATATCGATACTGTCGTCTTTGCTGCGAGACGGGCGTTGCCATCGTACATGCAGTTGATGGTAAAGTTTGATCCTCAGGGCGATCCTCTTCACACATGGATCGGTTACATGTTTTTCAAAAGGCGCCGTATGAGCGGTTGAATCTCGAGTATATCAAGCTGGAACTCGAAAGGATTACGCTGCGGTGGAAAGAAGTGTGGAAGCCTGCTGCCCATGAGTTTTGAAGTCGTACAGAAGATGGCAGAAGACCTGGGCGGAATGCACAGAGAAATGGCTTGGTAGAGATCCGCTGCAAACTGTAGATATAGATAGAAGATGGGATAACATACCACTGGACTCGCCATAGTGTCTGAATCAAGATTCTCAACAAAGTCATTATTTCGCAAAATCTATCGTGTCCAAATCAGGGTATGATATTCTGTCTTTTGTACTGTACATGTGTATCCCAAGTCTTCGCTCTATCTGTGTATCTTCAGTCTGTCGAGACTGAATCCTTGCTGTGCTCTGAGCTCTCTCAACTCTCTCTTCGCGGCTCCATCAATCATGATATCCTTGTTCTCGACAGCATCCTCCATGGCCTGTGCCCCCTCCGTTCTAGTCCATCTGAGCAGCAACACCATTACACCGCTAGCCACGATACTAGCACACACCATACCGACCATGACCAAGTTGCTCTTTCTGTACTTGTGAGGACCCTTGGCGTCTTCAGGCCAACCAGAATACAGTGCATAAGTGGTCAAAATAGAACCGAGGTTACCAAGACCAGAGACAAGAGCTGAAGCTGCAGCGATACCGACTTCGCCGTGACGAGGCTGGAAGATGGAAGTGCTCATTGCCATGATAGTCGGTACAGTGGGACCAAGACCAAAACCGATGATCAGAAGACCTCCGTATCTGGACCAGCTGTCATTGGCGCCGGCGAATGTGGTGGTGAGGAGGCCGGCTAGGATGACACAACAGGATAGACTGAAGATGAGGAAGCGGTGGGTGTGGAAGCGGTCGCTGAGAGGAGTGATGAGGAGGATGGCGATCAGGTCCATGATCCAGATGGGCGCGAAGAGGAGGGACAGGTTGATACTGCTGAGGCTAGGGTTGATGGCGTGGATAATGACGGTACCATAACTCTGGACACCAATACCTGTTGAGCTTTATTAGCAAGAGCCATGTTGATTGCCAGAGACAGATGCTTACCAACGCCGACAACGCCAAAGTACATGATGACCAACGGCCAGAGGCGCCAGTCGATGAGCACACGGCCCAAGTCTTTCCATCCCCATGAGGGGCGATGGTAGACTCTTGTTAGTTCTTCGTAGTGGATACGAGCGTCCTCCCCTGTCAGAACAGGTGGGCTTCGTGGCAAAAGACGTCTCCAGCCAACGGGTTGTTCAATCTTCTCACCAGGAGGATGAGGGCGATCGGGCAGCCACCAGAGTAAGACAATGCCGAGGATGACTGCCAACAAGCCGTAGATCAGGAACATCCATTGGAAACCCACAAGACCCCCAAGCCCGTCCATCTTTTGGAAGCCAGCACTGACGAGACCAACAACAGCTGCCGATAATTGTGCTGCAGTGTAGTAATGTCCAATACGTCTCGCGCAGCGCGAGGGCGGGTAGTATAAACTGAGGTAGTAGGTCATGCCAGGCCACATGCCAGCGATGACAATACCCAACAGCAGTCGCAACAGATAAAGACTCCAAGCTGCCTTCATAGCTGTCATGCAAGTGCCGATGATGCCAACACTTAGCACGATTCTGCTCATCCACACGTGCGGACTCAGTTTGGACATTATGAGGTTCGAAGGACAATCGAAGACGACGTAGCAGACGTAGAAGAGTGCCAGACCGGTGGAAACTTGCTTGGGTGTCAGATTGAGCACGTCGGAAAGGTCATGACCTTGTGCCGAGTTCATCGTTTGTGCCAGGCCAACATTAGAGCGGATGGCCGAGCAGAGGAAATAGAGTAACCAAAATGCTGTATCCATGTTAGTCAACTCGATCTATCAGGTAAGTATGAGACTCATACGTGGAATAATTCTGCGATCGATTTTTCTATTGTTTTGTCAGTCACAGTCATTGCGATCGGTGTCGAGTGCAATATTGACATACTTGTAGACACGCTCAATACGAGCTAGATCAGCGCCCTCTGATCCCATCTCCTGGTCATCCACGACAGGCGCCTCTTTAGACCTGTAGCCAGCCAATTCCATGGCAGCAGCTTGTTCCCGCGAACCAGCCATGCGTATGAGCAGGACGTGATATTATACCTCTCGAGAAAAAATTGATATGAGACGGAACGAGTTACCAGAAGGGGATGCAGCAGATTGATAAGATAAACCTTTTCTCAGCTTCTCAGCGCGGCACGCTCCACTTATGGGCACCTTGTGAATATGGACAATTGACCGACAGATGAGTCACCCACGAGCAGGAGAGACTCGTTACATCAATCAAGCTTTGTCCGAAGCGAACTCGGCGTATTGTGGTTGGGGAGGAAGTTCTGCGGTGATTTTCCCCATGGCAGAAGCCACATTTTCGAAGCCGTTCCCTGCATGTTGAACGCGGGATCGGGAAATTTTGTCTCTAGCCGGCGCCGTAGCGTCGTTCTTGACTTGCCGTAGGCGCCGTCCTTGGAGCTGTGCTTGTCCAATGGCTTGTGGCAGCTCCCAGACTTGTTCACACCTTGTCGGCCATGGACTTTGTTTTCACGGTGCCCTGCGCAAATCGAAACGTGCAAGATGTCGCAGATCCTCGGGTGAGCAAGCGCCAACACGGGACATGGAAAATGTCAAGAACGTCATGAGCACGTGTGGTCGCTTCTGAACATTGAAGTCGACTCTCGGATGGTATAGCAAGAGCAACACTCGGTACACATCAACGTGAGCAAGTAGAGATATGTACTAGAAATCATCCATACCGCATGGCCGGGTATGTTCTTAGCAATGTTCAAGTCTACGAAGTCAATAGCTCCATAGGTAAGAAACGTCGCTCTAAAAGAGCAGAACATGTAGATATGTTACACGAGAGGAAGTGCCGAGCGGAAGTGTAGATGCTAGGTGCCTTCATAAGAAACTCCTCGCACGACTCTAGCACCACACGGCAGGTGAACAAAGGTGTTGAACGCAGTCAGTGACTTGAAGCCGAGAAGGCTACTATGAGCAGCGAACAACAGAGATGTGCATTGTGGTGCAGGAGCGGAAGCATACACTAGTTCTCAGCTTTGTTGGTTGACAAGAGCGAGAGAATGCTATGCAGAGCGGGTGCATTGCATATGCAATGTCGGTTGAGGGCGGCAGCGGGATGGTACTGAAGCTTGTTCTCAGGACTTGTTCTCAGAGCTCAATAGCCTGGCGAGTTTTGGAGCGAGCTGTAGAGTCCATGTGCTGGCACACAATGAGATATTCCATAGCCAGAAATTGCTGGAAGATAGTGGAAGTTGGGGAGAATGGTCAAATGAGGGGCTTCGCGGGGCAGCTTTGGCCGGAGATCAGTCGAGAGGAAGAGCAGCCGCGAGCTGAGAGGGTACACAGCGTGCTACGGACAGGCAAGATCTGCAGCAGACCGAACAGAGACCTCTTTACTCTAGCCAACGAAGCAGAGAAGAGAGATGAACGAATCAAGGGAGCAGGTGGGCAGTCTCGTGAGTCTCGTGATGACATCGGTATAGGGTCTGTGCGGCGTCTGGGGCAGCGAGGGACAGCGAACGACAAAGTCCCCGCCTGGCACCTGCTGTCCCGACACAAAACACTCCCGCCCGTCGCCAGCTGCCTCTCTCACCTCAAACACGGCCTTGTTGTTTGTTCGACTCTCGGTGCGACGTCGACGCCCACACCCACCCGCAGCGGCCAGCAGCAGCCTCCCGTCGACACCACAACCCACCTCCCGCTACCACGACGCATCCGCCAGCGAGCAACGAGTGTGTCCTCAACCACTTGACTCGCCTTGGACTCTCACCGCAGACCCCTCGCTCCCTCCGCTTCTCGCACTCGTCTCTCATCGTTGGCCTTGAAGCCAACGCGTCGCTCCGCCCACCATGGCTCAAGCCTTTGACGACGACGACCTCTCACTTTCCATGACCCGTCGCCCAACCAATGCCTCGCAAAACGACGACTCAAATCCACCCACAGCCCATGCCGCTATCTCAAAATCTCAACCTGCCCCCCCTGTCGCCAACAAGAGACGATTGGGTCAATATGACATTGTCAGGACGTTAGGCGAGGGCTCCTTCGGCAAAGTCAAGCTGGCCGTTCACAAGGTCAGCGGTCAGAAAGTCGCCCTCAAAATCATCCCCCGCCAGAAGCTCGTCACTCGCGACATGGCTGGCCGTATAGAACGCGAGATTCAGTACCTGCAGCTGCTGCGCCATCCCCACATCATCAAGCTTTACACCGTCATAACCACCCCGAAGGAGATCATCATGGTCCTCGAGTACGCCGGCGGTGAACTGTTCCAGTACATCCTGGACCATGGACGCATGGCCGAAGACAAGGCCCGCAAGTTTTTCCAGCAAATCGTCTGCGCCGTCGAATACTGTCATCGTCACAAGATTGTCCACCGTGATCTCAAGCCTGAGAATCTGCTCCTCGACGATGCACTCAATGTCAAGATTGCCGATTTTGGTCTGAGCAACATCATGACCGATGGAAACTTCCTCAAGACCAGTTGTGGTAGTCCGAATTATGCTGCCCCGGAAGTTGTCGGAGGCAAGCTGTATGCCGGTCCTGAGGTAGATGTCTGGAGTTGTGGTGTAATTCTCTATGTTTTGCTCTGCGCCCGCCTTCCCTTTGACGATGAATACATCCCGACGCTTTTTAAGAAAATCCAGTCCGGCACCTATCATACGCCAAGCTACATCTCATCGGGCGCCGCTCGTCTGATCAAACGAATGCTGCAAGTCAGCCCCGTCACTCGTATCACCATCGATGAGATCAAGCTCGATCCCTGGTTTCTCAAGGACCTGCCCGATTATCTTACACCACCTGTCGAGGAATTCATGGATCAGGCCATCGACCCCAACAGATCAATCGACCCGGCGAAGTTGGCCCCTACGAAACCTGCAGTGGTGCAGCAGAAGTTGCACGAGAGCGTCGTCGGTAAACTGGGCAAAGCTATGGGTTACGCAAAGGATGATGTGACAGAGGCCCTCGCCAAGGATGAGCCCAGCGCCATCAAGGACGCCTATCTCATTGTCCGCGAAAACACCATCATGAAAGCCAACCCCTCGCTCGCACACAACCCAGAACTACAGCCGTGGCTCGCCCAGTCACCGCCAACCTTCCAAACTACTGTCACTTCTCCACCAAACGCTCGTAACCCCGCACCCGGAACATCCAATCCAGCATCAAATGTCGAACATCCCCGCCATGGTTCTACCAGTTCCGCTCACGAAGCTCGGACCCCAGCGACAACAATCGGTATATTACCTTCGTCACTCCCCTCTTTCCACCAAGCATACATGCAGGGTACTACTCCCAGAGCTGCTATTCCGGAAGGCGAACTCGATCCTTATGCCCCTAACAGTGTGCCTGGAGGTGAGGGTAAGGAACTGACAACTGAACAACGCGCTGCTGTTCTCAGAAGATTGAGGCCTCATGTCAAGGGTAATCAGATTGGAGGTCGAGACAAGCCTGAGATGATGACGCCTCTACCCAACAAGGATGCGAAAAAGATCAAACCAACCAAGTGGCAGTTCGGTATTCGCAGTCGCAACAGTCCTTCGGAAGCAATGTTGGCAATCTTCAAGGCGCTGAAAGCAATGAACGCTGTGTGGGAAGCTCCTGTAATGCGACGTCCAGGTCATGGTGAAGGCAGTCCTCCACGGAATCGTAGGCGTCATGCCAGGGACGGAAGCCAGAGTCCTGAATATTCCGACTCGGATCCCGAGGCCGGCACTGATCCTGAGTATTCTACCCACGAAGAGCGCGCTAGACGTCGTTCTCGCGGCGATCATGCGTCAGACATGTCAGATGACGACTTTGGAGAAGAATTGTCTCGCAGCCAAGGTCGCAAATCAAATGTCCGCGAACCTCTTGGACCCGAGAACGACTGGGGCTACAAGATCCCTGAGGACCCGTGGATCATCAACGCAAGGTTCCGCAAGGACGGCATGTTCCCACCTGGTGTAGCACATCCCTCTTCAACACATTCAAGCCGCGTAGACCTTCACGAAGGCATCCGCCGCCGCAGTTCAACAATGGGCAGCAGCACCAGTCTAGCAGCCTCACCCGCAGGTTTCAACTCACCCGTCCAACCCAGCAGTGTTCACGGCAGCGCCCACGCATCTACCGACAACATTGCCGCTACAGGACCTGGCAGCTTTGGCCAAGATAGCCTGCGTCGCCGCCATCCAGCACCCAACGAGAGCGCATGGGTATATGTGACCATTCAGCTGTACTGCATCGAGCAAGATAGCTTCATGGTTGACTTCAAGTGTGCTGGCTACGAACGTCTGGTGCGTCGCTTGAGACGTGAAATCAAGACGCACGCGGATGGTGAAGCGTCGGATGTGTGGCGCGAAGAAGATCATGACGACGAAGATATGGATGAGGGATACATGGGCTGTGGACGCATACCGGAGGAAAAGGACATTTCCAGTCCGTTCCCCTTTATGGATGTGGCCAGCAGTCTTATTGTACAATTGGCTCAGGGCGCATAATGTATCTGTGCTCTCACAAGCCAGAAGTCCTTGTATCTTTCTTTCTCCCTTCTTCTGTTATATCTCAAAGCTTGTCGGTTGCAGTATAACTGACACAGGATGTTCTTTCCGTTCTTTTGGTTTCTCCGGCGATTTTTTTTACCACATGAAGGACAAAGCGTTTTCGTCCAACAGCATCATCATCATCATCATTCAGATTTCGAAGACAGATTTCTTCGGGATGTCATTTGTCTGTCGCTAGATAGAATTATTTTTTTGGCAAAAAAAGAAAAAGAAAAAAGAACAATGTTTGAATCTCAAGTCTCTACCTGTATTGTATTGTTCTTGATGATATTCGTCTTTGTGCACTTGATCACCCCTAGACAGTCTACTTGGCATCTGAACTCCCTCCACGCGACCCCTTGACTTTCCCGTAACAACCTACTCTTTCTCCCAACCTTTATGACCTCTAAACATTCACCAACCCATCAACAAGCCAAAAAAAAAAAAACTAGACGCGGTCGTCAGCACACTCGATCCCAGTAACCTACGTTCCCTGCCAATCTCGCTCGTTCACCTACGCTCCTTAATACACACACACACTCTCTCTCTTCAGGAATCGGGAGGTCGTTAGTCCGAATCCAACTCACGGTGCTTGTTTAATTCCTTTTTCATTTTGTGGTCTGTTGTCTTTTTGTGAAATGATTAAGATACATATGTCTATGTTTTTGCAACCCCTTGCAGATTATTTTCTTTCGAGACTACAGCAGCTTCTGCCAATATTACTTTTCGCTTCTTTCGTTCCCCACTTTCCCTCTTGTTTTGACCTTTACTCCTTGTCTTCAGCAGCGGTCTCGGCCTCCTTGCCCTTGTTGAACAATGCTCTAAAGTCATTGTTGCTCTTTGCCTTGGTCTCGGTCTCGCCGGTTCCAGTCATGACCTTGTCTTCTCCTTCGGACGACTTTGCAGCCCCAGAGCCAGAGCTGGCGGAGAATCCACCACCTCGCTTGAAGCCGAGTCCTCCACGTCTACCCTGACCGCCTCGTTGAGCAGGCCTCGAAATTCCAGCTTGAGCAGGCTTGAATGAGGTGACAGGCTTAGGAGGTTGCTTAGATGCAGCCTTGGCCTTTGTCTGGTAGAGAAGCTCCTCCACGGTGTCGATGTGCACGTCTGGACCCAATGGACTGCAGTCAACTCCCATGCTGACTTTGGCAGCATCTTGAAGATTGACGAACTCGATCATGGCACCTGCCTTGTCGCGGCGTACAGTGATCTTGCGTAGCGGGCCGAAGGTTTCGAGGAACGCTTGAATGCGAGCGTCGTTGACAGTGTCAGGGAGGCCGAGAAGAGCTATCGTACGCTCACGTACTGTCCTAGCAGTATCCTCACCGAGCTCCTGAGGTGGTGCGGTAGATCCTCTACGACCGTTGGCTGCTGCCGCAGAGCCGTTCTGACTTCCCTCGGCTGCAGGAGATCCACTCGTATTCTGTTGGACGATTGTGGTCGCAATGTCTTTCTTCGCTGAACTCCTGTCTGTCGCAAGAGTGACACGGAGAAGACGATCCTTCAACGGCTTATTGTTGAGCGCGACTGCCGCCTCGGCCTCCTCAGATTTCGAATAAACGATGAATGCTGTGCCGTTGAACCTGCCTTGTAAGTTTTTAATCATGCGAACACTCTCAACAGTGCCGTGTTGCTGGAACAGGTCGCGAATGTCTGATTCAGTAGCGTGGAAGTCAATGTTGCCAACATGCAATTCTCGACCTTCTGTTACAGCACCGGAGCGCCCCTTCTTGGCCTGAGGATCTGAAATCTTAGCAACAAGACGGTGTTGACCGTCCAGAGCTTTGTCGTCTAGAGCTGTGGCAGCACGGGCTTCTTCAGATGTGAGGAACTGCACATAACAGAAGCGGCGTCGCTGATTATACTTGAGGGATGGCAAGCGGACACTGACAATTGTACCGAAACCTTGGAACATCTCACGAATCTTGACCTCGTCCCATTCGGCAGGGTAGTTGGTCACGTAAAGAGTTGAAAGCGTTCCAGACTGTATGCGGATGGTGTTGCCATCGAAGGTCTTTCCGTCCCTGGTCTTGGCGGACAGAGTATCCTCTTCGGTTTCAAACTCGATAACGGCGTGTGCAGTCATGGCATTGTCGTCAGCTACTATACCGACGGAAAGAATGGTTCCACAATCGTCGAAGAACTGTCGTACGCGCTTTTCTGTGACATCGCTCGGCAAATCCTTGACGGTAATTGTGTTGTGCTCTCTATCGCGTTTGATCTGGGCCGAAGCTGAAGCTGAGACTTCGTTGTAGGGCGGCTTTGTAGAGTCTTCTTCAGTCTTGTTCCTCTTAGCGGCATCTTCGGCCTCTTGTTCCAGTTCACTCTCGCGTTTCCTCTTGGACGTGGTGGGCGCTTCTTCGGGAATTGTCTCTAGTTCAGTTGCTTGAGGTTGTGCTTCGGGGGCTGGAGCAGCAGCAGCAGCATCAGCTACCTCTCTTGTCCGCCTTTGGGTAAGAAAGAATTGTGCAGTCCGGCCATCTGCCAGAGCCTCTTGCAATGCTTCAGGTGTCTCATTTTGGGAAAAGTGGAGTGGCCAGATCTCAAGAATCTTTTCTGGCCAATCAAGATTTCTTTGGTTCAAAGCCTCGCGCAGCACCGAGGTCGCTCTGTGTGGTGCAGTTTCAGGCGTCTCGATGCGGACTGTCTCGGTCATGCGTTCGTGGGCCCAAACCATAAGTTCGAACCGATACCAGCTAAGCCAGAAATCGGCGCTCGCAGCATGAGTGGCTCTCGACTTTTCAAAAACCAATCTCGCATCCTGGTAGCGTCGAGCCTCGGCGAGGAACTTGACGCGGATTTTCTCCAGACGGAAAAGAGGATCTCCTTTGTAATCACCGCCATAGATCTTCTTACCAGCTACAGCGGCATCTTCAAGAGTGCCTGTGATACCCATATCGGCCATGTCAATCTCGTCGTCGGTATTGTCTGGCGCGAAAGCTCTGCGACGAAGGTAGCCACACCACGAAGAATACACTTTCAGGACTTCCTCCATGCCGCCAATGTCGAGAAGACCACTGTTGGTAGCCTTGTGCTTGACTTGTTCAACTTCGTCATAGGGGAGCTTGTCAACCTCGGCGCGCAGAACACGCCTTGACCATAAATCCCCAGACCATGGACAATGTCTAGTAGCCCTTTCCAAGATGGTCAAGATGACGGGACTGTGTGAGTTGGTCTTCAAAACGAAGTCAGCAAGATCGAGCCACCACTCGATAACGGTAGGAAAGCGCAACAGAGCTCTTTCGTACAAGGAACATCGCAGCTCAAAATCGAATGGCGAGCGACGTTTGTTTTTTCGGTCCCAGATGAGGTATTCGGAGAAGGCGTTGTAGAGAGCAACACTATCGCCAGATTCAGCTGCTCGTTGCAAGTTCAGCTCGTGTGACTCTCGGAGAGCGAATTGCTGTTTAGCAGGGGCGGCCATCTCGTTGGTGGCAGCCATAATCTCTTCCCAGTTGTGCGCATTGAACTTTGAGACAATGGGCCAAAACTTTGAGGAAGTCTCGGACCAGTTGGCGTGTGGAGTGCGAAGGCGGCGCATGAAGATGTTGTTGATGTGTTCAACTGCTTGGGAAGATGGATTCTCTGGGAACTCCTGTAGCATGAGGTCGACGTAACGATCCCATACGCGGTGGCTCTCATCTATGCGCCATGCTGTGGCCTCGACGGCTTTCTCCCATACATTCAAGCAAATGTCGCGACTGAAGACCTCCTTGCAGATTTCCTTGTCGATGTCGGTCCAGACGTTGGGGTCTCCCTCGATAAAACCATTGGCGATTGAGTAGGTCTGCATGACCCATTCGCCATAGATGGACCAAAGAGTGACACTGGTAGGTTCATCCTGAACGGCTTTCTGGCACAGATCCATAACGGCAACACGCTCCTCACTCTGACGAGCCAAAATGGCCTCATCGTTGATCCAATCTTTCCAGATGTCTTCTCCAACAGCGAAGCGAGAGTCCATGGCCTCACGCGCTTGTCGCATATCAGGTAGAAGGTTATAGTCTCTCGGATCGTTGATGACCACATCCGAGGTACCGTAGACATGGGCGACGAACCCTTTGTGGAGTAGGTTGATTAGTTGCACGTGGGAGTCGTAAGCGTAGGAATTCTCGGCCAGGTACTTGACCAGTTCGGTGATGGTCTGGATCTCCTGTTCGGTTAGTGAAGCAGCCGTAAAAGCACGCGGCTCGGGCGTTTGAGCCGGAGCTTCGGCCATGGCGACCTGCGAGGAGGAAAGTGCAGAGCGTGCGAGCTGAGGAGCAAAGGCGCGGCGATTGCTGTCATGTGTTAGTACCAAAGTCAAGATTCAGTTGATGCGCAGAGGGACTTACAAAGATGGCAATTGTGCGTCAACCAGGGAGTGCTGTCTTTGTAATTGATGATGCTGCATCGAAGCAAGATCTGGGACTGATGTTAGAGATTTGTTCTGTTTGTAGGCAGCTACGTCATGTGACCGGGATATAATCGCACCTGCCAAAGTCTCCATCTGCGGCGTTGACGAGTGCCTGCGGTCGATGTACTGAAGTTGTGGTCGGAAAGCCTGTTGCGTTGCATGGGAACTCCTTCTTTCAGGAGCGTCGTGGTCGCCTCTGAGAATCCTCATGTCCTGCGCGTCATTGCACGCGGAAGCATATGCGTTCCTCTGTTGTTGATTGATCTGCCCTGGTGCAGGCGCTGAACGCGGCGGCTCGGGCGGCGGCGAGGTCATTGAGATTTCATTGCTGAGGCCTGATGCAGTACGTCTGCCACCAGCAGGACGTGGTTGGGCCCTTGGCCTGATGGGCGCTGCGGTATTCGACTGTGGTGCAGCCTGTTGTTGGACCGGTGATTCTGATGGCGACAGCAAAGCATTGATATCCATGGCGGACAGTGACCCGAATCCGACAATACGGATCAAATTATTAAAATTCCCAAAGGACGATGGCCCGTACTAGCTAAAAGAGGGCGAACACCACTTAAAATGGGACAAGAGGGATGGCAACACTAAGGCAGCGATCCTTTGGAAGGAAGAGGCTCCGCCGACGGCACCTGTCAGGGAAACAAGGGATCACTCTCGAACGCAAAAAAACAAGTTTGCGGACAGCGGATTCAGGTTCCGGTGGGAAGGATCAGAGCGGGGAGGGTTGCAGACTCTTCAGCTTCCAGCGAGGCGATGGGGAAGCGTGGAGGAGCGATGTGAGAGAGCGAGGCGCAAGTGGGAGGTTTGCTCTAGGAGTTTGCGATCCTCGAATATGTAACGGTGTTGTAATAGCGCTGTCCAATCAGAACGAGAGTCAAGCGTGGAGTGTGGAGTTGGTTGAAGAATTTGGACATGCAAGAGCATACAGATCGACAAAGGGGCAAGACGCCGAGTCACTCTGCTGGGTCGGACAAGACGAAAAGACAGCTTCGTAGACACAAAAGAGCAGGATCAGAAGAGTCAAAGTATAATCAGGGAGAGACAGTCAGCGGGCGTGCCTTGATTATCAAAGCGAAAATGCTCAGAGCATGACTCGTCTAAAGATAGACCAGAGTATCGGCTATTGCGCTGAAGCAATCGTGTACCTATGTGGCTACAGAGTCTTGAAAGCAAATGTTGCAAAGCACATATCTGATCGAGCAATGTATCCTGCTTAGACATGGAGTTCCCTTGGTCGAAGACAAAACCTATCAGATGCAGGTGTGCAGATGCAGGAGCACAAGCAGAATCAAGACCGACGAGTCAGAGTCGTGATGAGAGCAGGGTCGCCTCGTAAATGCTTGGCGCGGGCAAGGAAGTTCTAGAGAATCATCAAAGCCCCAGCGCCGACGAGGTCAGACGCACAAATCACACACAATGAGCGCCCGTACGCCTTCGCGGCGACTGCTGCAGAATGGTCAGATATCGTCCGACCATCTCGAACAACCTCAGTACTAACGCGCGCAACAGGCGGCCTACAATGTCTTCACGCGCCCTCTTCGACAACACCATCAACCCTCGGACGCCGTTCAATCTGGGGCTTCTTTGGCAAGAGAAAGGATGACAGCAGCCCGAGTTCCAGACCTGGCTCAGCGACCAACCCCGTACTGGACCAGTACCTCCAGAAGAAGCCGAAGAAGCAAGGCGCCGAAAGCTTGCAGCGCGGTGACCTCGCCGAAACTTCCATTTTCGAAGGCGAACGCCAGGTACAAGAGCGCGACGACGAGCAACAGAAGGTGTCAGGAGCCGAAGCCAGCGGTCGCAACCTTGGTGCCATGGCCACCGTCCTCGACCCCCACCCGGTTGCACGCGAGCGATGGCAGCGCAAGATGGCCATCCGCGACATTCGTAAGGGCGGTCGCCTGAACAAGGAAATGTTCATCAAGCGCACTGAGAGAGAAAGTGTCGGCAAGAGCGAGAATATCAAGACGAGTATCAAGAAGCTGGGCCCCATTGCCCGCCAGATTGCCGGAAAGACCGTCGACGACGCCATTGTCCAACTGCGTTTCAGCAAGAAGAAGGCCGCCATCCCCGTTCTCGAATATCTCGAGTACGCTCGCGATGAGGCTGTTGTCGCCCGTGGTATGGGTATTGGCCAGCCTACCGTTGCCGACTCCGCCAAGCCTGTCGACATTCGCCTCAAGGACGGCAAAAGACACACTGTGCAAGATCCTACAACCATGTACATTGACCAAGCATGGGTCGGTAGAGGCCCTTACGGAAGGCTGCCCGAGTACCGCGCAAAGGGCAAGGTTAACATTCTGCGCACTCCTTGGACTCACCTGGGTATGGTCTTGAAGGAGGAGGCTACCAGAGTCAGACAATACAACGAGCGCGAGGACAAGAGAAAGAGGCAGCGTGAGGCTAAGGTCTGGACTCCTCTGCCTGACCGTCCTATTCAGGGACAGAGGCAGTGGTACTCCTGGTAAAGTTGCCAATCACGCCGTATATACCCTTGTACAACATGTTTTCTTCTTGTACTGTACTTGCATGCTGGGCTTCTCAGGTTTGGAGTCGGGCTGGCAAGAAAAATCATGACATCGTTCCAAACTTTTTTATATTCTTATAACAACATTACTACTTGGATCTCGAAACTGCCCATACTACAGATCCTCAAATCTGGATGTGTTGTACAAGTGCTTCTCTGTGCGCTCTACGACTTCGAGAGCAGCACCTACAGCGATGGGATTCTCGCTCGTAGGGACGCACAGCATACCAAAGCAAGGCTTGTACTTTGCCACTCCACCCTGATCGATACGTCTGAACTTCATGAGTGTGTCCCAAGGCTCGTGTGCATGCTTCTCAGCAGTGTCCGGGTTGACGTTGGGTACCTGGCAGCGAGCACAGTGGCACAGGACGTCGAGGTTGGTTCTCCAGATTGCTTCGCGTGCGTGATCAGTGGTACGAATCGACACTTTCTTCCAGCTGTCCTCGTCCCAAGCTGAGGTTCCCTTGACGATGATGTTTGGTCTGAAGCGCTCGATGGTGAGTTGATCGTGGCCAGCGGCCTCGAGTCTTGAGTTGAGATCGGCGAGAGAAGCCTCCGAAGCAATTTGAATGCTCATGAGATCGGCAAAGTGATGCTGTTGCTCCTTGCCATAGAGATCAGGAGTGGCGTTTCCGCCAGCAATTCTGGGAGTGGGACCCTTGTAGATCAATGCAACAGGCTTCTTGAAGTACTCGCTGAAGATAGCGTTGATCTCGGCGCTGTACTCCCAGCCATCTGTCTCCTGGCCCCAGATCTCAACCTTGGTGAGCTTGGTGTTCTGCTCCAGCCATTCGGAGGTAGGATAGCAAGGTATCTTGACGTGCTTGTCGGTATTGTGAATGCTGACATGCAGTTCGGTCCACTTGCCCTTGCCGTCTCCACTGAGTCCAGTATCAATAAGAGTCATGGTAGGGTCGGAGCGAATAGTCAAGAATTGGCGGGTCTTTGCGTCAACGAACATCCACTGGCGATCCAGATCCAATCCAGTCCTGTGAAGCTTAGTGTCCTGAACCTCGATGCCACGGCATGACTTGATGGGGTAGATGCGCAAAGAAATAATCTCAGTCGAGACAGGCTTCTTCCTGGCTGTCAAGGCGCGGGCGGCATCCTCATCGAAAATGTAGTTGGCGTAGAACCAGAGCGATACCACAGTCACAACCACCAAAGTGACCAACCCAATAGCCATGGTGTGGATATCGATACCGGGGATGAGCTCGATGCTACCCGTACCCTTGTTCTTGAATTGACTCATGTTGGCGCGCGATAAAAGCAAACTTCTCAAGACAAAGTGTTTCTTTGAGTCTAACACTCGGCTATCGTCCGGCAGTCGAGTCCAAAGTGTTTCGGGCGACGACTATATTAGGTATGGACAATGGTCGAGCATGTCAGGCTCCGGAGAGGTTTCGAAGAATCATGGAGGTGCCACTAGCTTCAAACTCTAAATCGGTGCTCGGCGTCATACAGAATGGTCTGTGCATGTATCATTTTGTTGACCTTGCAGCAACCTCGAGGTCTCTTTCTTTCTGCAGACCAATCCATATCTGAATAATCAGTGAGTACTCATTCTTTTTCAATTCTTCCTGCAACCCTTCCGTATCCTGTCTTCTCATATCAAGAGGTGGAATGTCTTCTCGTGCTTCAGCTCAGATGTCAGGAACGGTTATATGAATTCTATATCTTCAGCTTTCTAGAGCAATATGCTTCTTCTCAAACTTGTTTGCCTGGGACGAAGAGCAGTCGCATGTGCTAGTATTACACAAGATCGATGACTTCCCCCTTCGACGGTCATTAGACAAGTGATTGATTCACAATACATAACAAAGACTATACCGAATATTCGACTGATTATTGTCAGTACACCATGCCCGACAAAGACGCCGGCACCCCTCGTGTCTTCCTCATCCGCCACGGCGAGACCGAATGGTCCATGTCCGGCAAACACACAGGCAAAACCGACATCCCCCTAACCGCCCACGGCGAGTCCCAAGTCCGCAGCACCGGCGCCATCGCCGTCGGCGACAACAAACTCATCGATCCCTCCAAGATTGGTATGTGCTGGGTGTCTCCCCGCACGCGTGCTCAGCACACTTTTTCCCTTCTCTTCGGTGACAAGCAAGAGACTGCCCTCAGAGACCAGGGTAAAGTGCAGACTACCGAGCAACTCGGCGAATGGGATTACGGCGCCTATGAAGGTCTGAAGCCTGCTGAGATCCGCGATTTGCGCAAGTCCAAGGGCTTGGATACTGAGCGCAAGTGGGATATCTGGCGTGATGGATGTGAGGATGGCGAGTCGCCTGACCAGGTGGCTGCCCGGATCGACGAGTTGATTGTCAAGATCAGAGAATTGCAGGGTCCCAATATGAACGGCGAGCAGCCCTGTGATGTCGTTCTGGTCGCCCACGGTCACCTTACAAGATGTTTTGCCAAGAGGTGGTTGGGCTACCCTCTGGACATGAACCTCAACTTGATGATGGAGCCTGGTGGTGTTGGTGTGTTGAGTTACTCTCACCACAAGGTTGATGAGCCGGCTCTCCTGCTTGGCATTGGCTTCCCTGCCCAGTCGTAATACTTTGGCACATATAGAATAGAGCACTAGGGTTTTCACCTCATCAAGGCTGGATAGCTCAATCCTTAATCTCACTAGAAGAAGATGTCGAGGAAGGGCGCTATAAACTTGCACGATGTGGATGCGACGCTCGGAGTATCCAGCGAGGTCCTTGCTCGCTGATAACTCTCTTTTGACACCACTCGAATCCTGACTTCTTCATGCCTTTCTATGACTTATATCCACCTCGAATCTGTCCAAGAAAATCTATCCGTTAGCGATGGGAGAAACTTGTCGTAGTGAGTAGTCTTGATCTTGATTCAGGCACAAATAGCTGTGCTATAGATTAGTAGACACCACGGATGCCAGAGCTAGGCAGTAGAAGGAGGCGGAGGACAACAAGTGATACTACACCTCCACTCCACATACTCAGGCACCCAAGCGCAGACTGGTCCCCCTTGGATTTTTTTCACGGATCGGTAGACATCACAGGATTCCCACGAGCACGCGTAGTATGATTGGTCGAGTGAGCACAGTCGTAACGTAAGTTTTCATTTTTCATCAATTACGAAGCGCTCCGTGGCATGCATAGTCTGTCATTAGTTGTTGGTACAATGAGAAGCCCTTCTAAGAGAAAGGCGAGATATCTGGGGGTTTCGTGCGGTGGGACCGGGCTCTTTGAAGAAGCGGTAACAAGCTTAAGTGCAGGTGTAACCACCATCTACACGCAGGTCGGCTCCGGTGACATAGTTGGAGGCGTCGCTGCAGAGGAATACGACGGGGCCCATGAGATCGACCTGTTAGGCGAGGGTTAACTTTCTGTCATATTGTGCAGTGCATGGCAGACATACCGGGCGGCCCATCTTGCCCTGGGGAATCAAGCTGGTCCACTTGTTACCGAGTTCGGGGTTTTCGTTCAAGATCTTCTCGGTCAAAGCAGTGAGCTATGTCTTAGGTCAGTATTGTGTCCGTTTCTTTGTTTTGTCGTGAAGCTCACCATGTAACCGGGCTCGATAACGTTGACTCTGATGTTGGCGTGAGCCCACTCGACGGCCAGCGAGCGGCCGAGATGACGCACAGCGGCCTTGGAAGCGTTGTAGGGAGCCTGAGGCTGAGGAACGTTGACAATGGCACCACTCATACTGCCGATGAAGACGATACTACCGGGAGCCTTGCGCTCCATGAGGTGACGAGCGACTCCGGTAGCGAACAGGTAGGTGCCGTCGACGTTGACACCCCAGAGCTTTCTTACACGGTCAATGGGGTACTTGATGGCGTCGAAGTTCTCTGTGAAGCCTGCTGATGTGACAAGGTTGTCGATCTTGCCGTGCTGACTGATGACATCCGAGAGGACGCTCTCGACAGAGTGCTCGTCGCTCACTGCAGGAAATCAGTTGTCGTCCGTTGACTCTTAATTGGCGCAGCTTACCATCGCAGAAGTGACCGGTGACCTTGGGTACTCTGTCGGCGCCGGGGTTCTCATCCTTGAAGACCTTGACCAACTCCTTGGCCTGCTTCTCTGCTTCCTCCTCTATAACAATGTTGTCAGTCTTGAGCAAGTGCAGACATGATCTTGTTGAGACGCACTATTGAGATCGACAAGGGCGACATCTGCTCCGGAGACGACCAATGCTTGTGCCATGACCAGACCAAGACCCCTGGCACCACCAGTAACGACGGCGGTCTTGCCTTCGAGGGAGAAGGAAGCGAGAGTTCTTTGGAAATGGAAGCCTCCACGGCCTTGGACGGGCTCTTGTTTGGGCACAGTCTTCTCATCGAAGGGGATCTCGATCGAGTCGTCTGTTCTGGAGAAGGAGCCAACGTGCTCTCCCTTCTCCTCGGGGATAGGCTTGTCCTGCTCGCGCATGAATGGTGTGACGGAGAGGTTTCTGGCCGACATGGCAAGAGGGCGGGTGGGAGCCACCACACGGGTGGCTTGACGAAGAATGCTTCTGCTGAACATGGTGATGGGAACTGCAGACTGCTATTGTTGTCAGCTGGACTGTAAGATTCGTCTCGCAATTCCAATGATGGTGGACAAAAAGAAGAGTGCTAAGAAGACGGCGTCTGACAGGCTCAGTGACGGCAATGGAGCGAAGAGAAAAGTGAAGCAAGTCTGGTCAGGCTGGATTGCAAGCAACAGCATCATAGCTCGCTCACTGCTCACACTCAACAAGACAGACTCAACGTGTCCATGTCAAGCCGTTGAACATGCTAGATGACAACAAAGGGGGACGAACGACGAAGCGAGCACTCACCAAGCGGAAAAAAGTCAGAGGTGATTATAAAGACGTATTAGAGTCGAGATTATCGAGATTGAAAGCTGGATGAGCATGGAAGGTTTGAGTCCCAAGGGGAAATGTTTTGGGACTCGACAGCTCAAGCTCGATAAACTATGACGTGTACCAGGGTCCCTTGATGTCGATCTGCCCGCCGCCCACGGGGGGCTTGCCGGGGATCTCCACATCGCGCTTCTGCTTGTGAGTCGTGACTCGTCCATGGCTCATCTGTTATGGGTCACCCTTGAAGTCGCTTTCCATGGTCAAGGTCCTGCTTGCAGTCTTCCTGCCTTGGTCGCCGCTATCACATTTGGCGAGTCGATACGAGCATCGCCCTGTCGACCATCAATTCCTGTGCTGAAGCCTGTTTCGCTTTACTTTTTTTTTCGTGATAGATCAGAAATCCCTTATGCATGGCGTTCTCAAGCTGCATCGTGCCTGCAGCTAATCATGCATGTGTGATGTATCGTCAATCTGCTACGATACCCGACAATTGTAGCACTCGGTATTCTTCTGGTTTCTATACTGCGCTTTTGCGATCCAATAATATACAAGAACAACAGTCCTTTGCTTCTTGAGAGCTTAAACAATTCGAGGCAGTCAGTCCGTAGACATGGTCAACAATAGGCAGTCTTCTAAGCGCGCATCGTCTGCTTGCCGCTTCTCTTTCTCTGCTCCTTTTCTCTTTCTCTCTCGAGGAAGCGCTTCTGCTCATCGGCGCTCATGCCCTTGAGCTTGCGGTCGCGCTGCTCCTTCTTGGCCTTGTCGCTGAGCAACTTTCTGTCCTCGGCGCCTTCTGCCTCGACAATCTTGCGCACCTTCTTGGCCTCATCCTCACGAGTTTGGCGAATGCGGCGCATGACTTCGGGACGGAAGTGGGCGCTGGAAACAAGCTGATCGGGCATGCGAAGGAAGTAGGAGAAGAGAGGCACCGTGTTGGCGTTGGAGTTGAGCTTCAGGGTAAGTGTGAGGCGCTTCTTGGGAACCAGATCGTCGAGCCTAAAGATGAAATAAGCCTTGGTCAACATATGACAGATCTGAGGGTACTCACGTCTTGGGGGCATCTACAGGCATGTCGGTGACTATGAGAGACTCGAGGTCGTCACCACACTCCTTGATGGCGTTTGCAAGCTCCTGAGTGATGAGCGACTCGGTGACCTCGGCGCTCTCGCTCATGACACTGACCCATGGAGGCAGCTTGGTGTGGTCCTTGGTGGTGGTCAAGGAGACGTCGTAACGCTCATCGCGCACCTTTCTCATGGCGTCCTTGTTGACAATGGCGAAGATGAAACCGTCGTAGCTGGTGTCCTTGAAACGCTTCTCTTCCTCGCCGCGAGCGCGGGGGATGCATTGGGACTCCTTGCCGTCAAAAGTGTAGGCAGTGATCTCGGCCTTCTCGCCGTTGCCAGCCATGCTCTCGAAGAAGAAACCGAGGCCGAGCTCGCTGATCAGGGACAGGGGGTTGTAGCGCTTCAGCAGGCTGAGCTTGACGTCGACACAGACAACGTTCTGGCGACCAGTAGCGTAACTGAGGAAAACATCCTTTGACTTTTCGCGCAGGATTTCGGGATTAATCTTGTCACCGGCAGACATGGCGACGTCGGGAGAAGTGTTTTCGAGATCGAGCTTCTTGCCAAAGCCGACCTGGGCGAACTCGTTCTCGAGAACGTTGACGTGACTGCGGATCCAGGCATTGGCGCGACGACGGTTGGCGCGGACACCCCAGAAGTGGATGAATATGGTGAGCAAGAGGAAGGGGATAACAAAGCCTTCGGTCTTGAAGTCGCTCCAGGTCACGCGCTCATGGACATTGTACCACTTGGTAAAGGGACGGTCCGAGATGTCAATCTTTGCGCCAAAGGTCTGGTATGCACGAGGGGTAGCGATGGTGCTCGACAGAGATGCCGGCGTAGGAGAGGGTGCGTCTGCGAAGTCGGCAAAGTCTAGCAATGTCCATGTCAGTACTCGAGTAGGAGTGACATTGAGGCCAGACAAGACACACCAGAGTCGGCCGATGGTACGGCGTTGACCGGCGAAGGGTTTGCGCCTCCAAAAAGGCCCTTAACAAAGTCGGCCATCCTGTCAATTGTCTGGCGGTATTAACAAGACAGTCAGATGCTTCAGGAGCTTGAGCTGATCGACAGACGCAGCTTGATTGAGGACACAGCGTATCATCAATTCTAGCCGAAGTGCCCCCGAGACACCCCGCTTGTCGAGACTCTCGAGCTCATGGTCAACCTGAAATGTAGGTATCTCGTGCTTCTAGCCGCTCAGTGAGCAACGAAAGCTTACCAAGCAGTTGAAACGTGTTGACTTCGACGATTCTCCTCAGTTGTAGTTGAACAACAAGGTTCGTTCTCCGCTATATGACTGCACCAGGCATTGTGTGTGGCATCACTGGTATGCATCGAATTGTAGAACAGGGTGTTCCCCGTCACCAGACAAACACCTCATGACATCACCACAACCCTGATAATGAACTGCCCTTGACCTTCCACCCTGCATCTGTTTCTCGATCACCAACCCAATTGCGTTTCAACTTCTGGTGAGTATGTCTGACAGGTGCTGCAGCTTTGGGCCTACGTTGCTGACAATGAGCAAGATCTTGGTCAGCACATATTCTAGCTCTCAAAAAGCTACAGTCTACTCAATCACATCGTCATCAAGGCAGCTCAAAAACTCCCACTAAATCATGCCATACACACTCCAACCAGGCGGTTACATCGACCCAACCTCCAATTTCAGCGCCGGAGCCGTCGAAGTCGACCCAAGCGCCCCCGGAAATGTCATGCGCTATGCTCTAGGTTTCGAAACCATGGCCAATGCCGTCGGCGGAACATGGATGGTCTTTTTCCCCAAACACTTTCTAAGCATGCTCGTAAACTCATCTGCCGACATCACGCCTGCAGCAGTGACCTGGACCCAAGTCACCGGTGCTCTGGTCTATGCTCTTGCTACGCCTCTGGTTCTGTCTATTCCAAACACTAGACGGGGCATCGAGAGTAGAGCGCCCACTTACTACACTCTTGCTGCTGGTGAAGTTGGTGTTGTGGCTGTGGCTTTGTACAAGGCTTTTGTGTTTGGAGATGACAGTGGATGGAGCAGAAATGCTTTGCTGGCTGCTAGTGCTGTGCTGGCCCCCACCCTGGCTTGGAGACTATACGTGCTGTTTGGCAAGCCAGAGTGGGTCGGGAGATATCGCGAACTCTCACGCAAGAGCAAGTAGAGGTTCCATTTTGAGTGATCAGAAAGATTTGATATCTGAAGATTCAGTCAAGTATGATGTTATGTATTAATGCTAAAGAAATAAAGAAACTCATCCTTCCATACGCGACAGATCAAGGAGACGAAATTCAGTCTCTGAGTAGCACGTCGCTCCAATACCAATCACCTCAGGGCGTGAAAACAACACGATCCTTCTCGTTATGCCAGTGCTCTTCAATCTCACTCAAAGGCACAACCTTGATCTCGTGTGTCTTGAATTGTTTGAAAGCGTGCAGAATCCTGGGTATCTCAGGTCTCATGGCTTCGCGAGACCAACTGCCAGGTCCAGCTCCACGAATGGTGATGTCCTTGGATCTGATAACATGGCCTGGTAGCATCATCTCTGTGCCTGCAAGACCACCAATGTGCACATACTGTACTGGACGTGTGAAGTTGACGGTAGAAAGCACATGCTGTGCCACGGGTCCGTAGAGGTAGTCGAGAACGACATCCACCTCAGCTGCAGCACTGCAATCGGTTTCTGAAATATCATTGTCGAGAATGATCATCTCATCCACACCAACTTTCTCCAGCGTCTCCTTGCTTCGCGACATGCCGATGACCTTTCCAGCTCCCAGAATGCGGGCAACTTCGACAGCAATCTTGCCACTGGCACTAGTGGCACCCATGACCAGAACCGTAAACTTCTCAGGTAGATCCTTGGTTCTTGCTGTCAATGCCATCCAACTCGACAAAGCAGGATTTGCATAGCCAGCAACTTGATACGGGTCAACACCTTCAGGCAGCTCGACCATTTTCCTGCGTTCGACATTGAGGATTTCTTGGTAGCCACCTCCGGGGAAACTGATGAAGTAGACTAGTTTGTTGTCGGACAGACGCTGACCGACACCATCCACGCCGGGAGTGTAGGGTACGGTTCCAGAGGCGTAGTGTTTGCCGCTGGCGATGGAGCGGACTACCACGTGTAGGCCCGAGGCGAGGACTTTGACGGGAGTTTCATCTGACTCTGGCGATGGCATAGGGACTTCGGTGTACCTTGGCGGTTCACCCCATGCAGTGACTACTGCAGAGTGCGTAGTCTTTCCAGCCATGTGAGATGTTCGCGAGATTTTGCGCATGGTTGCTGTGGACAGCTGATCGGAAGACTTGGGAGGTGGTAGCAAACATAGAAATCTCGATGAGAAGATGCCATTATGACTGAGCTTCCAGAGCTCAGTTTTATACTTTACTCTGCGCGACTGTTTACATTGAAGGCTGACAGGGAGTTCCATTGTTGCCTGAACAATCCTTTCGGAGAGTCCGCGGAGCTCTCGGTCGTATCGGCGACCGAGCTCGGAGAAGCCCTCGTCCGTAGGCAATGTACCCTCCCCGTGTGCAAAGGTTTGTAACGCGTCTACCTATCGAGATGCACAACGGTTTCGAGAGCTGAATCGTACCCATCGGAATGCGGTGCTCTCTGGCCTCTCTTTGGATCCAGCTTTGATCTAGAGATCACTGTGCCTTTTATAGCGAGCATTGTGGTCTACACCTTGATAGGAGAGATGAGCGCAGGGTACTGGAGTTTCAAAGTTTAGCACACGAGGAGGACAGTACGATTGCTTGCCTGGACTAGAGCGGAAATCAACGTTCAACGACTAGTGAAGATTCATCTCATTGTTGTGTCCCAAGTCGTGGTGGAGTGACGGGTGCAGTGATCAATTAAATGGGATATGTTTGTCTGCTAGCCGAACGACCAGTCAGCCTCTCTCCAAGCGCTATACCTGTCTTTCGTAGTGCCGCTAGAAAGTTTTTCTACATTGCGTCGCAGTATGCGTAGATCGGTATAGTGCCTATGTTTGCCAAATTTGAGAAGGCCGAGTGAAACAGGAAGTCAAGCGGAGAAAACTCCGAGGTGAGATGCGTAATGCTAATGAGACTTGTGCCAGCACGATATAGAATCAATATTGTTAGATTGCAAATTCATGTACTTGGAAATAATATCTGGAACGCGTCGTATATACATATATCCATCGGTCGGCAAACCACCTGACGCTACTGCGTACAATCTAAGCTCTAATCTCTTGGTGCTCGATGGCAGCACCCTTCTTCTCGTCCTCATCATCGTGCATACTCTCGACGTCCTTCTCGGTGACAGTAGGAGCCTTCTCCTCGGTCCAGCCATCCAAGCTCTTAGCCTTGAACAAGTTGAGGTAAAGGGGGAACATCCAAGCGATGACGAAGCCAATCAGAGGAACGAAGAATGCCTTCTGAGTTCCAATGTGATCTGCAACCGTGCCGAGGACAGGAGGGAACAGAGCACCACCAGATACTGCAGCGACGATGAAACTGGCACCGCGCTTGGAGTGGCGACCAAGACCTCTGATGGACAGAGCGAAGATTAGAGGGAAGACACACGACTCAAAGAAGAGGACGAGAGAGATTGCAGCGATACCGGCGTTGCCCTTGAGGCCCATGGTCAAGCATGCGAAGAGAACCACACCGGAGAGGAAACCCATGAGGACGAGACGAGGTTTGGTGACCTTGAGCAGACCACTAGCAACGAAACGACCGATGGCAAAACAACCTTGAGCTACAGCAAGAAGGTTTGCACCGGTAGCGTGGGTAGTGCCAGGGCGGACTGCAGAAACGTAGTTGATGAAGTAGCCTTTTAGTACAATTAATGACAACCTTCTTGAATTTGCATATTATAGGATACATACCAGCATAAGCACATTGCGCACCTACATACGCAAATTGAGCAGCGACACCGAAGAAGAGGGTGTACTGCTTGGAAAGGGGCTTGTCCTCGAAGGCAGTCTGGGAACCACTTGAGGCGGCCTGAGCGGCCATATCGGCGTCGGTAACCTCAGGAATGGGAGCGAAGAAGAAGACGACAGCGAGGATGAAGACGAAGATGGCAATGCCCTAATACGAATGTATGATTAGCATGGTGTCATGAGGTGGCAAGAATATTCAAAAAAAAAAAAAAAAAAACTCACCAAGTAAACCCATTGAACCGATTGAAGCGAGGTGTCATCAACATTCTTGAAGATGACTTGACTAGCCAGAATAGGTGCAACAACAGTTCCTACGGCCTGGAAGGCCTGTGCCAGAGTCAAACGCAGCTCAGAGTACTTTGCAGGACCGCAGGTAGCGATGAAGGGGTTGGCGGCAGTTTCGAGAGTCGACAGACCAGATCCAACGATGAACATACTTCCACAGAAGCCAGGGAAAGAGCGCTTGAGGCCTGATGGCCAGAACATAAGAGCACCAACACCATAGATACAGAGACCGGTGATGAAAGCCCATCTGTAACCGAACCTTCTGACAATCCAACCAGAGTAAGTAAGAGGTCCAATTGCATAAGCACCGAAGTAGGCAGCTTGGAGGCCACCACTTTGACCCTTGGTGATGCTGAGAGCGACCTGGAAGTGAGCGTTGAGGACATCCAGAAGTCCATAGGCGAAGCCCCACAGGAAGAAAAGGATGGTAACCAAGCACACAGGCAAGATCGACTGCTTCAGGGTGAGGTTCTGAGCACCGGTGACTGCATTGTTGCTTTCAATAGTCTTTACACCATGCTTCTTGACCACAGTGTCAGGCAGTGGTGCGACGATTGAGTTGTTGCGGCTCGCCATTGTGATACGAGATCCTGAACTTGTCTTGAATGAGAGATAGAGCAAGAGAGAGGGATATCGCACAAGAAAAGGGACGGAGAGGAGGTCCTATTGGAAAGAAAGAATGAACTGTGGGTGTGCTTGTATCTCCCGATGGGCGATCGTCCAGGACTTTATATATTAAAGAGGGGGACAAGCAGTGAGAATTGACCACGAGACAAACCTTGGATCCATACTCCGCAACAATATGGTCGATCTCGTTGTGGAGCCCCCATAACCCCAGTCAAGTCTACTCCATAGAGACCAATCACCCCACGGACTCACAATTTTACCCGTAACAGCGCAGGCCAAGTCGGCCCAAGTATTCGCCATGCGGCCGAATCGTCAGTGCTGGCCAACGGAATCCTGGACACCCGCCATGCCTCCCCAGTGCCAGCTCTTCCGACTGCAGCAAGAGTCTTGGAGATCATGCAGCCGAACATTCAACAGAAGCAAGTTGGAAGAGCGCTAGAAGGTCGGGGTTTCTTGGCTGAGGCACTTGAGCTCTTGGACATCGTGGCGGAGCAGAATAACAAGGCCGTGGTTGGAGTAACAAGGCCGTCATGTACGGCGACAAGGCTTCAGATACGACATACAAGCCCTTTCGAACAAATGATCTCGTTGACACTGCACTTCAGCATTGAACTTGGGTTCGCGTAGAGATGCTTCTCCCGTGGTTTGAAGTGCTGTTGTTGGTTCGTCGCTGGGCCCATCTCGGTCCGGCCGAATCTTTGCCCAGCTTTCAAGGAGATAAGAAAAGAGAATAAAGGCAAAATATTCAATGGTTGGTGAGTTGGAACAACGCTATGTTGGATCGGCCAAGCTATGTAGCCCTTGTCTCAAACGAGCAATACTATCTGTAACCCCCGCCCCACTCTCACGACCGCGCATAGGTGCGGTTGAAGCGATAAAAATGCACAGTTCTTTCCAGATGATACACACGTCCGAGGAGAGCCAACAACATCAGCACTTCCCGTGGATGCTCTTTGTTTGCTGACGGAATTGTGCATTGCTATATAGCTACATAAGCAACCCACTTGCGAACGTGGAGAGCTAGCTGGATCAGTGCGCCAATCTTGGGCGCTCCTTCAACAACAGTCAAGTGAATAGTCGGGCCGACGCCATTCAACCAGCGTGATATCTCGATTATCCTGCATGTTTCGGCAGGAATGCCGTCGTCAGAACGCAAGTCTTCCCGAGTGAACATGAGATCAACCAAAACCCAATCCTGGCAACAAGAAGTCAAACGTCAAGCCTCATAATTCAGCCTCAGGTCAAGCTTGGCCTGTAGCCTTGGCCGTAGCTCCTGCGACCGGCGCCATCTTGACTCTGTCTCTTCTCAATTCACCGTTGCCCTGCTCCACCCTGCCCTTGACCATAGGCTTGTGCTGTCTAGGGGGTGATACGGCACCAGTCTTCCTATCGGCGGATCCACGTCGACCGCGGCCACTGATGCTTGAACGAGTACCTCTGCCCATAGCGATGGCCACACCGCCCTTAGCGACGATCTTTGAGCGTCTAGAGACCACCTCTTCCATAGGTGAACAGGTAGAGTGTGCTTCCGGACTCAATTGAGTGGACGACGACAAGTCTGGAGAGGACGATGGCACAAGAACATCAAAGTGGATGAGATCCTCTACTTCCCCATCTTCGATGGGCGATTCCAGAGTCTGCTTTCTGAAAGGTAGAGAAGGAGGACCACGTACAGGAGTCTTGGCTGCACCCAACTTGACACCACCGGGAGGAGATGATGAGCCTGGAGCTGAGCTGCCTGCAGTAGCAGCGTCAGAAGCAACATCAGAAGCGGCAGCATCCTTCTGAGCAACCAAAGCTGGACGAGACTTTTGCGCAGACTGCTTAGTGATGGTGATATTAGCAGGGCGCGAGGGTGGAACGCGGACACGGACAGGGTCGTTACTGTGGACCGCGGAGTCGTCGGTCTGTTGCTGCTCGACCACCTCCCACTCTGAGCCAGAGCCGTTGCGTTCGGTGCGCTTCGCCTGTGATTTCTTGCGTGCTTGCTCCTTGCGGTACCAAGCAGGGACCGACTTCAGACCAATCAAGTTGAGAGTTTCCTTGTCTGTAGGCATCTCATGTTTGTATATGCAACCTTGTTGGATGAAGCCACATTGACCTGTTTGACACCAATAGTTGCAGTAGATCTTCTTTCTCTGATCAGGCTCAATACCAGAAGGTGGAGGAGGGCGTTCATTGTAGAGAGGTCTCGAGTTGAGTTGAGTAGGTGGCTTGGGAGTCGGTATGAATGCAGTGGTGGGTGTGGGAAGAGGCTGCGCCTGAGGGAGCTGTGAGGATCATGTCAGTGGGCAACAAACAATCAAAGGCTGGGGGGGCCAACCTGAGGTACATGATTGTTGTCAGGAACCACTTCAGGCGTATACTTCATCGCAATGGGGATGGGAGCGACTGACTCCTTGATGCTCAGAGATCCGGCATGCGAGTACTTCCTTCTGGCAGACGAGTCATGTCCAAGGAACAGCATGCTCTCTGCCTGCACGGCAGTCAGACTCAAAGGTACACCAATCAAGCGAATGTCGTCTGGGAGTTCGTCGGCGGGGACAAGAGGCACAAGAGACCCGTTGTCTCGCTTGATGAAGAACTTGAGTCCTGGACTGAGCATCGACTGTGTCGATATGGCTGCTGGATATTGAGGGACTGTCCAAGCAGTTGAGCCTGGCGGAGCATAGGCAGACATGTGAAGTCCGGGCATGGCTGATGGTAGAGCTTCGAAATCGTAAGAGTCAGATATATGAACAAGGCTCAAGAACGGCGGTGTTGCTTTGCAGAATTGGGGGCTTGGACCGTAGCACATATATGAGGTGGTATAGTACAATCAAGGCGTGACTGACAAAGAGACGGCAGGCGAGCGAACACCTTTCATCTGCGAACAAAACCGCCTTGTCAGGCTCAAGAGAACTAAATCCGGCTGCATCGTGTTTGGCATGTTTGCAAACTGCGTCTGCTGAGCTATATGGAGCCTTTCTGATGGGTGTTTGTTGACAAAGGCAGTGTGATTGGGTCTGTCACACGGGTTCATGCGTGCCAATTACAGGCAGCCGACAGATGTGCAGACTGGAGTTTGTGACCAGTGTGAATGAATGTTGGAAAGCTGGTTTATTGACCTACTCTGTTTCTACCAAGCGGAGAGCATAGCTTGCAATCTTTCCGTATGCTCGTTAGCTTCACAAGATCGTGTATCGGACTTTCCAACAGATCAACTCGAGATAGATGTGCTAATTGAGGATTCGGGTGTGACTCCCATGTTGACAGGTCGCAACGTCACACAGAAAAGGCAAGAGCAGGCTTCAGTGCAGCATGCCGTGGCACCCCGGTTTCCAGCCTTCCAGCACTGCCATGAGCATTCAAGGGGTATTTTGTTCAGAGCTGGAACAAGGCTGGCTTCAAGATACCTGATCTGAATCATACTCGGCAGGAGGACTCCAGAGGAGGAACAAAAGAAAGAGGTCGGGAATGGGTTGGTGGTGACGAACTGGAGGCTTGGCACACCAAAAAAGCTAAACCTTGTTTGGCGAGCGACATCGTCCATCTCGATGCCTGCAGTCACAGTTGTCTGCATCAATTCAGGTCGCAAAAGGACACTCTGAATAGCGACACAGGTAAGTCTTATCGTGAAGTCATCCTGAGTGGTTGTCAATCGCTCTCAATCCATAAATGGAGACACTGTTCTGACTCTGCTGTGGCTTGTGTAGAGAGCACTGTATCTACATCAAATCATGTCTCTCCAGCAGTTTGATGGTCTGGAGATTCCAGCCCCTGCTGATTTCCATGTTCACCTTCGCGATGGACCTATGATGGAGCTTGTCACACCTACTATCAGACAAGGAGGTGTCAACACAGTTTTTGTCATGGTAAGCATCCAATCGATCCATGGAAGATGCAACAAGAATCTAAACAATTTTGCCATCAAAGCCCAACCTGGTACCCCCGATCACCACTGTCCAGCACGCTTTGGACTACAAGAAGAGACTTGAAGTGATTGAGCCAAACGTCAACTTCCTCATGTCATTGTACCTACACCCCGACATCACACCCGAAGTGGTCAAGGAGGCTGCATCAGCAGGTATCACAGGCATCAAGTCCTACCCAGCCGGCGTGACCACAAACAGCAGTGCTGGTGTCGTCAGCTATGAGCCCTTCTATCCTGTTTTCGAGGAGATGGAGCGTCAAAACATGGTTTTGAACTTGCACGGCGAAGTTCCCGGATCCAAGGACAACAACATTACCGTGTTGAGCGCCGAGGAGGCATTCCTTCCCACCCTCAAGGACCTGCACAAGCGTTTCCCCAAGCTGAGAATCATTCTCGAACATTGCACCACTGCGGCTGCTATTGAGGCAGTCAAGTCTTGTGGTCCCACCGTGTCGGCTACTATCACTGCTCACCATCTCTTCTTGATTGTCGATGACTGGGCCGGTGATCCGCACTCGTTCTGCAAGCCTGTGGCCAAGACACCCAAAGATCGCGAGGCTTTGCTCAAGACGGCTGTGTCGGGCGACAAGAAGTTCTTCCTCGGCACCGACAGTGCTCCTCACCCAGCCATCAACAAGCGCGGTGACAAGGTTGCAGCCGGTGTCTTCACTCAGCCCCACGCAGTTGGATACGTGCTCTCTGCTCTGGAGCAGGGCATCGAGCGCGGCGTCCTCAAGGTAGAAGATGTCACCGAGGAGAAGCTTAAGGGCTTCCTTGGTTTGAATGGCAGAAAATTCTATGGAGCCGAGGACAAAAAGGGCGAGAAGGTCGTGTTGAGAAAGGATGGTGTCAAGGTGCAGAGCCTGCTGAAGAATGCTGATGGCAGCGTAGAGGTCGTTCCTTTCAGACGTGACCAGAAGACATGGAGTGCCGAGTGGAAATAAAGATAGACACTTTTGTGATTGTGATTGGAATAACAGAGGCTAAAACAAGAAAAAGAAGCAAAGGCTTCATGGACGCTAAGTGTGATTTTACTGCCGAGTGCAAATTCATGCATCGGAGGGAATGTTAAGGCTTGTTCTCTGCTTCTTGCCCCTCGCAGGAGTATTCTCACCCTCTTCTCTCTTTCGCTTGCTTTTGCTGCGGCCGCCCTTTGGCCGGTATGTTTGATCGTCGTCCCTGGCCTTCTTCGGCTTGCCCGGTGTGTCGTCAGTGGCGAGCTCGTCTTCATTGTCTACAGTACTCCCTGGACTGCCCTCCTTTTCCCTGGCACGTTCGATTGCTCTATCACCGACCTGCTTGGCGAGATTGCGCCGCTTGTTGGCTGTCGCAGGAGTTTGGGCGCTACCGGAACCACCTTCCGAAGCAGCATCTATGTCGGAGATTGTGCCATGTTTCTTAAGCCAGTTGTGGACAGAAAATGGGTTCCGTAGTTCGACCTCGCGATCCAGTTCGCGCTGGGTGAGTTTGGAAAGGAGTTGCGGCGAAGGTGGGCGAGGATCGCTGAGGGCAGCGGGTTCTAGCTTGTTGTCGAGGCGACTGAGATAAGCATCCTCGTGCGATGAGGACAAGAAGGCGGGATTCGCTTCGGCAACGAGAGATTGGAACGGGTGTTGGTATCGCGGGTGAGGAATCTGTGACTCCATATCGACCAGGCTCTTGGCATTTCTGCGGGCCAGCAAGGCTTCTATGTCTTGTTGTATACGGATAAAGTCGAGCTGGGGGATCTCATGGTTGTGGAAGGCACGATGTGCGTTGGCTATGATGTTGTTGGCCGTGTCGAGGGTCATGTCGCGTTCTTCTTGGGGTTGCTGAGATTTGGGAGCTAGCGAAAGATCGAATCGCAATTCGTGTGGGATGGACAAGGACGTGTTGAGGTCGAGGAGAAGGTCGAGCAATTGGCTATAGCACAAGTTAGGGCTTGGTCGTGACAGGACTATTGGAGGATGACCTACTCGTTCTGCTCCTGCAGCCTCTTGGACAAGGCATCGAGCTTTTGCTCGTCGATGAACAAGCTGTTGCTCTCTTTCATGACCTGGTCAAAGTGCGTCTTCATCTTGCGATACTTCTTGCGCCATGAGCGGTATTTGGGTTTCGTTTCAGATGATGCTCGTGCATCTATCGATGTGGCTCCTGGAGGGCCGGCAACAATCTCGTCGTCTGACATGGTGTGTATTGATGCGACTCGGTTGGGTGTGATGATCAGGAAGTCGGGAGCAGCTGGCAGACGGACTGACTGCGACCGCGTCGGCGTTGGCGTTGGCGTTTCGCCGTGATATACACCGCCAAGCCTCTGAATCTGGTGGAGTGCCCCTTCCTTGTCCGTCAATCACATGCTTGCAATTCTGTTCTGCTTGACGCGAAATCTCAATTCATCCTCTATCGTCTACATCTTCCACCAAAAAGAAAACATCTGCCTGGATCTACACCTGCTCAGAACGTCCCTCGTTCTTCGCCTCGACACGAACGCCCCTGACGACCACTCTGCCGGCTTCGTCATGGTTCTGATCCCAATTCTCCAAGTCACTCAAGCCTACCTTGACCAGTGAATTCGTGCTCGACCCATCCGCGAGCACAATAACCTCTTGTTTGATCTTGTACTTGCCCCACTTGGGCAACGCATACAACCACAAGTAGTAGTACACGCCACACACCAGAAGAATCCCGATACCCGTCACGCAATACGTCGCGTACCAAAAACTGACGTCTCCACCCGTTGCTCCTCCAGTCGGAGGGTACCAAGGCATGATGAGCAAGTACAGGTTCTGCAAGATTGTGAAAATCACGGCAGCGTCCCAAGCACGGAACTCGCTTCGAGGCACACCCAACTTCTTGCGTCGGTAACGTACAATATACAACCCCACTGACATTGTGAACGCAAACGCAGCAGCTGGATAGGTCTGCAGATCCGTGACTACCAACTGTCAGCTATCTTGTCGCCGCAGTATTTGTCCTGACTTACTGAAGTTGAAGGCATCACCAGCTGGAGGTGCAAGGATCATGATGACCGTGATAGCCCATTTAACGGCGTAGGGCCCAATTGGCGTACCAAATGGTCTCGTCGATGCCCAGAACTTGGGGAAGGGTAACACTCCCTGTCTACGGAAACGTCAGTCTCAGTTCGCTCCGGTCTGGCCAGCAAAAGGTACTTACCTTCCGCATTCTCGAATGACACGAGACTGTCCGATTTGTACGGCAATCAGATTGCCAAACGCGCTCAAAGCGATGAGCAGGTTGAAGACTTTCACACCTTTGGCATGTCCAAACACGTTGGTGAAGAATAGACTTGCAACCGTCACACCCGATGATTTGATGTCGTGTATGGGCACTAGAGTCGTGGTCAGCACGTGGCTCATCTCTCCAGATTGTATCGATCGCACCAGCCGCAAAGTAAGCAATATTTGCGAGTATATAAAGCACCGTCACGATGGCCAAAGAGTATGATGCGTTCCTCTTGATGGTTTTGACAGGATTCTGCGGCACTGATCAGTGGTACTCTCAAAGCCAGACGCAAAGTGGCTTACCTTGATCTCGTTGACGATGTTGAAAGCATTTTCATAGCCGGCATACGAAAAGATAATCTTGACCAGACTGTTCGTCAGGCCATAACCAGTTGCCTTGCCTTCGAAAGCGTTCTTGAAGTTTGCGGTCGGATTCTGGACTCTCGTGTGACCGCCGAGCACGACAAGACCGGTGATCGCAATGCTTTTCGAGGTATAGTCAGAAGCTGAAGATCTTCGAACAAAGTTCAAGGTACTTACAAAATCAACGTCAAGACCTTGATGATTCCAATGGCATTAGATATGCGATACGAGGTCTTGGTGTGGAAGATCAATACTGATGCCATGTTAGTTCGAGCCCAGACATGGTTGCGTTTTGTGTCTTACACAACGTCACCAAGGTATAGCAAGCGATGGCAACACCTTTCTGTTCCCAAGCAGAAGGTGTGTGGTCTCCTATTTTGAAAAGATATTGGGCCATGACTAACCATGACTATCAGCGGCTTGTTTTCGAACATGAGATTGTGCTACACACCAATGGCATTGCCACTACTGAACGACAGAATCACAGTCTGGACAGCGAAGGCGATGGGGAAAAAGTACTTTGGTCGAGGGAAAGCTTGTTCCAGATACACGACTTCTGAACCCGATCGATTCGGAAAGTAGGATGCGTACTCGAGATATACTGAGAGCGAGGTACCCGATGTCAGGAGGCCCAGGGCCCAAAAGATAAGACTGGTTCCAACAGAGCCAGTTCCCTTGAGGACAGTCGCCGCTGAGCTATTGTTAGCAAGGACGCTCGAAAGTCTCGCGAGAGGTGCTTACGTGTTGAGTAGACACCAGTTCCAATCATCTTGCCAATGTTAATGAAGACGATCGTCAAGGGTCCGACAGCATATCCAAGAGAGGAGTCGGCCTCGACGGGCGCACCAGAAACTTCCTGATAGGATGGCTGTGAACCATTACCTCCCTGCTCGACAACGAACTTGAGGTCACCCGTGGTGGACACTATCTCGTGCGAAGAGAAGACATCGTTGCTCGACGATCTTGCAGAATCGTCTGATTTCTCATTGACCGAGCGACGAAAGAAAGACATCGCGATGTCCAGGAGAGCCGGTGCTCGAATGTTTTGTCGATATGGAGGAAGATCTTTCGGCAAGCTACCGACTATTTATACAGCCATAAACTCTCTGCGAAAAGAGGTACGACCGATTGCGACATGAACCTGAGGTGTTGAGAATTGCACCATTGCGGAGTTAGAGTGGCACATTCTCTCCTGGTCCAGACGCGATCTTGTTCCTACAGATCTACTTGATTGGATGCACTCTTCGCAGTGTTCCGCAGACGTAGCTGCATCCCACATTAATATATGCTTTGGCGTGCTATTGCACCATCTCACCAACGTCCAACCCCACCCACAATCCAGTATCGTCGGTATACTGACTTACAACTGTCCCGGTATCAGCTCGTCTACAATATTGTCTAGCTCCTTGGTAGAATTGAGTTCAAGCTGTTGGGTCGGATGAGCATGAGTGGACTCCACTCATGACCAAAAGGTATCTGAGGTGGAAAGCGCGATGACTTCAGGTTGCCATCAACTTCCATGAACAACCTACGTCCTCAGCAGGTTTGAAAACAAAAGGATGTGACAGTTCGATGATCCCAGATAGGACGTGATCTGTTCGCAGTTCCACATAGAAGTAGGCTTGAGCATTGGTTAAAAGACCAGAAGAACAAAAGCTATGGATGTTCGGCTGCATGTCGATCATGGTAGACTGCGCCTCATCACTCGAAAGTTCAGAAGTATAGATTGTGTTAAGAAAGCAAGTCGAGCACATACGGCCACAGTCAGCTGAAAACTGGGCATCCCGTCCGCTCTGCCATACATAAGCAGTTGAACGGCAGATTAGTACTACGGTGGGTGACCACGTGGGAATCCCTGCTGCTGTATGTTTTGCATTTTTGGCATCCTTCCTAGAACTCTTTTGTATACTGTTTTGCTGTAGCTAGTCTATCTATGGAACGTGTTGCTTCAATTTTGCTGTTTGCATCGAAGGATTTACCAAGGCTTTAGTCAGCAGGCGCCAATGCGAGATGCATGACTGTGCTCTCGTGCAACCTCCCAGCTTCACCGACAACCACGACAACTGGATATTCTGTATGCGTATGAGTCAACGTAAACCATGGGTTCCAAAACACCAGATGAGCACCAGCAAGGTCCCGATGGTATGTGGACGTGGAGAATGACCAACCACGGACTTCTTTGACTTTGTTTGTCAATAGGATCATCGACCCGCTGTGCAATCGCCAACGTCAATCCTCCTAAGCCAGCAACAGCTGCCGGGCTCGTTCCCGGTATGCTTGAAGGACAGGATGAAGATGGCGATGATGGCGAAGAAGACGACAATGCTAGATGTACCCTGAAAGCCGAGAACAGTAAGACAAGCTCGCTCGAGACGACTGATCGGGTTCTGACTTTAAAAGGCAACCCCAAGAAGAAGAGAAAGAACAACAAGAAGAAAAGGAAGGAGCAGACCGCGCCACCTAGGGTCGCACTTGCCAATGTCTTCCACGGCAACAAGTATCCCGAGGGTGAGATGGTCGAGTATTCGGTCCATGACGAAAACCTCCAGCGAACCACTTCTGCAGAGCTCCGTCATCAAGATGCTATCAAGAATATGAATGATGACTTCCTGACCGACTATCGCAAGGCTGCCGAAGTACACCGGCAAGTCCGTCAGTACGTGCAGACAATCGCAAAACCTGGTGTCACGATGAGCAAGCTCGCCGACGAGATTGAAGAAGGCGTCCGAGCACTGACTGGCCATCAAGGTCTTGAAACCGGAGATGCTCTCAAAGCTGGTATGGGATTTCCAACTGGATTGTGCCTGAACAATGTTGGTGCACACTGGACTCCTAATCCCGGAGGCAAGGAAGTCGTGCTTCAGTATGACGATGTGCTAAAAGTGGACTTTGGAGTTCATGTCAATGGTAGGATCGTGGATAGCGCATTCACTGTGGCTGCCAATCCTGTCTATGACAACTTGCTTGCCGCTGTCAAAGCGGCCACCAATACCGGACTCAAGGTAAATTTATCGAATTGCAAATATCAGTGCGTAAGCTAAGTGACTGTAGGAAGCCGGCATCGATGCCAGAATTGATCAGATCAGCGGAGATATTCAAGAGGTAATGGAGAGTTACGAAGTCGAACTCGGTGGTAAGACTATTCCTGTCAAGGCAGTCCAGAACATCACTGGCCACAACATCCTTCGCTACAAAATCCATGGTGAGAAGCAGGTCCCCTTTGTCAAGACCGAGACCGACCAACGCATGGAGGAAAGTGATGTTTTCGCCATCGAGACCTTTGGCACTACCGGCAATGGTTGGCTTACAGACGACGTCGGTATTTACGGCTATGGTCGCAACAAGCACGTTCGTCCCACGGGTCTACAATACGCATCTGCAAAGTCGCTACTCAAGACCATCGATGACAATTTTGGAACTCTGGTCTTTTCTAGACGTTACCTTGAGCGTCTGGGTGTAAAGAACTACCATCTTGGTCTGAAATCGCTTATTACTAGTGGCATCGTCGAGGATTACGCGCCTTTGGTCGATGTACCAGGTTCTTATGTGGCTCAATACGAGCACGTACGTACGATCGTTCACTTGATGTTGCTTAGTATGCTAACATAAGCGAAGACTGTCCTGCTCCGACCCAATTGCAAGGAGGTAATCTCTCGTGGAGATGATTACTAGGGGCGATGCATCTACCGTGCCATTTGACATTACTGATTTTTTCGTCTGTTTATCAATCCGCTCAACTGTTTAACAATGACGGACGAACAATTGTTAACGCATCTCAACATGCTCTGCTCGCTATATAAACAACACCGACCAATTACAATCCTTTACCGTAAAACACGTCCATTCTACCCATAGCTGGTTGACATGATTGATCTCTTCGTCCAATCGTGAATGTTCATATATGCAAATGTAACTGCCAATAGAGAAAGACAGCTTCCCTTTGACGAGGAACTCCACTTCGTCACCGTCCAAGGATCTGATCCTGATGATATCGCCGTTGTTCTTGGCCTCCTTGTCGTGCATATTTATCGCGTCAATTTGAGTCTCGTGGCGCCTGTCATTGTTCTCGCGAGACGTTCGTGGCTTTCGTACGTACGTACGCCGAGCATAACGCCTTGGCAATTCTTCCATCTTGTGAGCTCGTGGCTGGTATGTTCATCCCGAGCATCTTTGTCGGTATGAGTAGCACTTCTAGGGAGAAGTTAGTAAAGCTCTTTTCCGGAATACATCCGTATCCAAAGGTTCAAGATGATGATGATGTTGAACTAAGCGAGATGAGACGGACGTGGTGAGTAACAACACACGCGACAAGTCCCTCGGCATTTTTTCTGCCGAGCATTCTATACTCGATATAGCCTAGCGATTACCTAAAGTTGACAATCGAACAATGTCAACACCTTGGAGATCGCCTCCCCGAGGGCAGTGTGTTTGTAGGTCTTCAATGACAAGGCTCCCGTTTTCGTGCTTCATACATTGTCGTCGCCTCGACTTCGTTGGATATTGCTTTCGCATCGCATGTCTGCATAATCTGGATCAAAACTAGGCCCTCATTGCCACTTGTCACATCAACAGACCCCTCACAGGCAATCATTATGGGGTTCTTCGCCCAAACATGGACTTTGACGAAGAAGAACTTGTTAATCGTCCTCGGCCGCCACTGGTTCACGACCACTGTTCGCGCCTTCCTGGCACCAATTATCTTCTTTTTCATCATTTCCTACTGTAAAAATTTCTTTGTGCCACCATCGGACTTTGGCGTTGGTTCTCCAACAACACTTCGAACCTTCGAGGAGGCTCTCAATGCAGGAACCTCTGGACGTCACACCGTGGCTTTTGTTGCCAATGATCAGGCTAGCGAAGTCACGGACCTAATTAACCAGCTATCGAGTACCGTCAGAGCAAGCGGGAAAATTCCCGTGACTCTATCTAACGAGGTTGAGCTACTGCAGACATGCAGAAGTTCTATTCGAGGAGTCTCGAATTGCTTCGCAGCATTGAGCTTCCACGGATCACCTAGTAATGGCGGCACGTGGAATTACACAATCCGGACTGATGGAGCCCTTGGAGAAAGAATCTTCGTCAACTCTGGAAACAACGACGCAGAGATTTATGCCCTTCCGCTACAGCACGCAGTCGACTCAGCAATCGCGTCTGCTAGCGGGTCTTCCTCTTCTATACCTTTGCCGCAACAGTACCCCTATACAGACTCAACTCCTGAAGAGCGTGACAGAAACATCACACGGCTGTACATGGGCACCTTAATTAGCATTCTTGGTCTGGCCTATTTCATTGGTTTTGTTGGCATATGTTATCAGCTCACAGGTCAGATGGCCACAGAGCGCGAAATTGGCATGTCTCAACTTATCGAAGCGATGATGCCAAACCAGCGTAGATGGCAGCCACAAGCCGCACGTTTGCTGTCTAGTCACCTTGCATTCGATCTTCTCTATCTACCCGGCTGGGTGATATCGGGCGCAATTGTTACTCGACTCAATTATCCTTCATCTCAGACTGGTATCCTTATCGGCTACTTCATCCTGGCAGGACTCGCTCTATCCTCATGGTCCATCGCTTTCGCCAGTCTATTCCGAAAGGCTCAGCTTTCGGGTATCACGGTCACCATCGTGAGCATTGTTCTTGCGATTATTGTACAGGTCCAGACTCCTGAGTCCACTGGTGCCATCGTCATCCTGGCCTTGTTGTTCCCACCTATGAACTTTACCCTCTTCATTATCTACATGGCCTATTGGCAGCGCAGCAATCTGGCTGCTGTACTTTCAGAGGCACCTCCTGGATCTCCTTGGAGAGTCTCCGGCGCTGTGTTCTTTGTGCTGTGCGTCATACAGCTCCTGGCCTACCCTGTGATAGGAGCGCTTACCGAGAGAGCTTTGTATGGCACTGCATCAAAAGCGAGGAACATGCATCATGGTGCTGACTCTGAGACTGCTCGCATTACCAATCTGACAAAGCAGTACAGTCCTAGCTGGCTCTACAAGAATGTTTGGTCGAGATTCAGCAAAAACAAAAGAGAGACGGTATACGCTGTGAACGATATCAGCTTTACTATTCGTGCTGGCGAGATCCATGTTCTATTGGGAGCCAACGGTAGTGGGAAGAGTACGACCATGGACATGTTAGCCGGTCTTCAATCACCGACAAGTGGTACCATCGATATCAACGGAACTGGAGGCGTCGGCATCTGTCCCCAGAAGAACGTACTCTGGGACAAGCTTACCTGCGAGGAGCATGTCTACTATTTCAACCAGCTCAAGGCACAAGGGCAAAAGGAAAAAAGCGTGGACCATAGAGATCTACTCTCCAAGTGTGATCTGGCTCACAAGATCTCTGCTCGTTCTGAGACTTTGTCAGGTGGACAGAAGCGTAAGCTTCAACTAGCCATGATGCTTACTGGTGGTAGTAACCTCTGCTTGATCGACGAAGTGAGTTCCGGCATTGATCCTCTTTCACGACGCAAGGTCTGGGATATCCTTTTGGCCGAGAGAGGACACAGAGCCATGCTATTCACGACACATTTCCTTGACGAGGGAGACTTGCTTTCGGACCATATCACCATCTTGTCCAAGGGTACCCTGGCCGCAAACGGTACAGCCGTGGCTCTGAAACACCAACTCGGCGGTGGATATCGTGTCAAGATCTACACAGAACACGCCTTCAAGGAGCCTCAAGATTGGTCTGAGATACCTCGCCGCAACCACGCTGACCACGTGGTGTACAATCTACCTGATTCTAGTGCTGCCGCCGTTTTTGTCACCCGTCTGGAGCAACTTGGAGTTACGGATTATCGCGTCAGTGGGCCACAAATCGAGGATGTCTTTCTAAAGCTGTCGTCAGAGTTCAATAACGACCATACGCTGCATGATGATGCCACGTCCTTGACCAACGTATCGTCTTTGCAGTCGGAGAAGGGTCTGGAGTTGGCCAAGGGAAAAAGAATCTCGCTCGTTGCACAGACATGGGTCTTGTTCCGAAAGCGTATCACGATCTTGCGTCGCAACTACTTGCCGTACATGGCCGCTGTTTTGATTCCTATCATTGCTGCAGGCCTTGTAACTCTTTTCCTGAAGGGCTTCAGCCCACTAAGCTGTTCGCCAGAGGGTAGCAGCTCAAACGAGGAGATCGTCTCTTTCGCTACTCTTGACTCTGATCCATTCGACTTCCCAGCTGGTCCAGCTGCCCAGGTTCCTACAACGCTGCTTGGTGATCTATATCCCGGACTTGTTGATGCTATTGCGCCCGTTTCTAGCGTAGACGCCTTCCGTGAGTACGTGCAATCCAATTACAGTCGCGTGTTTCCTGGCGGCTACTATCTCGATGCTCAGGGCGGCGCTCCCTTGTTTGCCTGGAGGGGCAATTATGAGCTCGACTTTGCAATCTTGACTCAGAACATTCTGGACAGTAGTCAGCTGGGCTCTCCGATCATCACAACCTACCAGGCCTTCCAAAGGCCATGGGCACCGTCAGCTGGAAAGACACTTCAATTTATTCTCTACTTTGGTCTAGCCATGTGCGCCTACCCTGGATTCTTCGCCCTTTACCCGACTAGTGAGCGTGTTGCCAAAGTAAGAGCACTGCACTACTCGAACGGTATCAGAGCCTTTCCTCTCTGGCTTGCATACACCCTTTTCGACTTCATGTTCGTCATGATTGTCAGCGTCGTTGCAATAGTTATATTTGTTGGGGTATCCAGCGCACTGTACGACCCCGGTACGCTGTTCGTGGTCTTCTTCTTATATGGATTGGCAGCTCTGCTTTGCAGCTATGTCATATCTCTCTTCGTCACCAGTCAACTGGCCTCGTTTGCCTTCGCTGCAGGCATGCAGTGCGCTTTCTTCTTGATCTATTTCCTCGCTTTCATGGCGATCATCACGTTCGCCCCCACAGAGAAGATCGACTCATATGGTAAAGTAATGATTCTCACGACCGGAAGAAACATGCTAATTATCCTCTTACAGTCAACATCGCGCACTTCACAATATCTATCGTGACCCCCGCAGGAAGCTTGTTACGCTCACTCTTGCTGACATTCAACGAATTTTCGCTTCTCTGTCGTGGCTATGAACGTGCCTCGTACCCAGGAGAAATCACGGTCTACGGAGGTCCTATTCTTTATCTTTGTATTCAGTCGCTCCTTCTCCTCGGGTTCCTCATCTACTACGATAGCGGATACAGATTCGCATTCCTCACCAGGAAGGTACGTACGCAAATGTTCTTCGCGTTGCAGAGACCTGTTCGGAGCATTCCAGCTTTTTGGATAGCACTTTGCGATGCGATAGTTATTGCTCCCTTTCGGAACCACACTGACATCAGTCTCCAAATATAGTCCCGCTCGCAAGACGCAGAAGAGAGTGAGTACGCTGATGAGGACGTGTATCGCGAGGTAGTTCGAGTCAACGACTGCAAGGATGAGTTGCGCGTATGCAGCATCAGCAAATCTTACGGCGATAATCTCGCTGTCGATCGAGTAGCGTTTGGTGTCCCGCGAGGTGAAATCTTCGCATTGCTCGGCCCCAACGGTGCAGGTAAGCCCCCCTCCCCTTGCGACATGGAAGCTTTAGCTGTTATAAACGAGATACTAAACGAGAACAGGAAAATCAACAACCATATCAACAATCAGAGGTGACGTCCGTCCTAGTGGTGGAGACGTCTTCCTCGAAAATGAGTCAATCGTGAAGCAGCGCGCTGCTGCTCGTTTGCACCAAGGTGTCTGCCCACAGTTCGACGCGCTGGATTCTATGACGTGCTTGGAACACCTACGTTTCTATGCTAGAGCTCGTGGTGTCTCTGATATCGAACACAATGTGGAACAGGTCATGACTGCGGTTGGCCTATCTGCCTTCCGCAACCGCATGGCTTCTAAGCTCTCTGGTGGCAACAAACGCAAGCTCAGTCTGGGTATCGCGCTAATTGGCAACCCATCTGTGCTTCTTGTTGACGAAGGTAGTTCTGGAATGGACGCTGGTGCAAAGAGAATTATGTGGCGTACACTTGCCGCAGTAAGCTCTGGTCGCAGCTTAGTGTTGACTACCCACAGTCTAGAGGAAGCTGATGCTCTTGGCGACCGTGTCGGCATCATGGCTAGACAAATGCTCGCTGTGGGTACCAGTGACTCTTTGCGTCGCAAACACGGTGACGCCTATTACGTCCATCTTGTGCACAAGGATGCACCACACACCTCCGACGCTAAACTTCTGGAGATCAAGGACTGGATCGAGACAAATTTCCCAAGCGCGACGATCGAGAACAGATCGTTCCATGGTCAAATCCGCTTCGAGGTACCAAACCGACCAGGCTTGGATACCGCCTCACACGGCCCTATCGAAGACAAGAAAGCAGCCATGACCACGGTCACAGCGACAAGTGGCATCAGTTCGTTGTTTGAGAAGCTGGAGTCGAGCAAGGAAGAGCTTGGTATGGAGTTTTACGCTGTTTCGCAGGCCACTCTGGACCAAGTCTTCCTCAATATTGTTGGAAAGCATAACGTTCAAGAAGAGGACTACCAGAAGGCTAGAATGGCAACAGGGGCTTGGGGAAAGACCAAACATTGGTTGCGCAAGGTGGCCCACGATGCCTAGATCTGAACGTACATATAGATATAGGTGCTACATGAATGTTTTCTAATGTAATCAATCCGCTATATTTATCATCTCCGTGTGCGAAAGTATGTGATGATCAGTCGTTATATGATTGCACAGTACTATCGACGGACAGTGTAGCGAGGATCGAGATGCGATCTTCTGTAGGCTTTCTCTGGTTGTATCTCTGGTCTGAAAAGCTTTATGCATTTTTATAGTAAGGTCGTCTCCTCAAGGGAGGAGCAAAACATCGTAGACAGCTCGTTGCGGGGTGCGACCCTGACTTAAACCCGACCCGCTTTGACGTCACACTTTCCTCGAGGCGACAGATAGCAAGGCGAAACGCGATTCGCAAGTTTTCGTTCACCTTCTGTGTTGGGATTTTGAAGATCAGTGAGATCCGTCTACTCGTATCGCCACTCTGGCTTCTCTAAGAAGAACTCTGTCGTCTGGTTTCCAAAGTAAAACTGGTCGGCTTCCACACAATATTACACACTTCCATCAACAATCCATCATGGCTGGAGACGAGCAAAAGAATATTGTGATTATTGGCGGTGGCATTATCGGTGCTACATCTGCCTATTTCTTGACGCATCACCCTTCATACAATCCGGAGAAGCACAAGGTCATCCTTCTGGAAGCGACGAAGATTGCTGGAGGCGCAAGTGGCAAGGCAGGCGGTTCGTAGTAGTATAATCTGCTCGATGAAGGACCCTCAACTAACAAAGCTCTAGGTCTGTTGGCTCTGTGGGCCTATCCTTCATCTATCGTACCACTTTCATACAAGCTGCACAAGCAACTAGCCGACAAATATGGCGGTGATGAGCGTTGGGGTTACAGACAGGTGCACTGCGGCTCGGTAGACTGCAAAGGTCGAAACCTGACTGCCAAGGACACCGTGAAGGGCAAAGACAACGAAATGGATGGAAAGAACGGCTCACCTGCAAACCGAGAGAAGAACAGCGTTTCTCTCGAAAAGAACCCTCCCAAGGTTTCGGCGAAACTGGCCGCCAGAGGTATACCAAAAGATCTTGACTGGATCCACCCTGACTGCTTGAGAATGTACGATGAGATGGGCGATCCCTCGACTACTGCTCAAGTCCATCCTTTTCAATTCACCACTTCCATGGCCGACTTGGCTGCTGAAAAGGGGGCGGACATCCGTGTGGGTGCCGCCGTCAAGAGCATCAACCATACCAAAGATGGAAAGGGCGTGGAGAGTGTCACTTACAAGGACAAGAACGACAACAACAAGGAAGTCACCATCCCAGCAACAGACATCATCATATCTGCTGGCCCGTGGACAAGGGAAGTCTACCCAGACGCCCCCATCACAGCTACTCGTGCCCACAGCGTCACTATCCGCCCGACTCGCGAGATCAGCGCATACGCTTTGTTCACTGAGATCAAACTTCCAGCTGGTTTCGGAGGCAAGAAATCACGAGGCGAGCAACACGTTTCGCCAGAAATTTACACAAGGCCAAAGAACGAGGTTTATGCTTGTGGAGAGGGAGACCATATGGTGCCCCTTCCCAAATCATCAGATCTTGTCGAGGTAGATGAGCAGAGATGCCAGGATATCGTCGACTATGTCAGCAGTATCAGCGACGAATTGCGAGATGGAGAAGTCACTGCACGACAAGCATGCTACCTACCGAACGTTCAGGGAGGAAATGGCCCCCTGATCGGGCAGACAGGCGTAAAGGGTCTGCTAATAGCAGCTGGACATACTTGCTGGGGTATTCAGAATGGTCCCGGAACTGGCAAGTTGATCTCTGAGTTTGTCTTCGATGGCGCTGCAAAGTCGGCTAAGATTTCGAGTTTGGATCCTCGCACGGTGATGTAGTGAAGTTTTCTAGTAATTGCGAGAGTATAGTATACCAATGTTACTATCGATATGAAAGCTTTCATAGACAAACACATCTGTTCTAAGGTGAAGCCTGGTTTTAAGCCTGAACATGTGTCGTCTAAACTTGCGTTATTTCTATGGACGGTTCAGCACGGATGAGCGCCAGAATTCTCTCCAGATCAACAAACTTCGGTTTGAACACCTTGAATCTTGACTCGCGACTGAGACACCTGTCAAACAAGCTTCATACCGCCAGTGATACTCCGTACATGGCGTAGAACAATCAAAGAAGGGTCAAATGCCGAAGGGTGTCGTCTTGTCAAATCGTAACCAACTGACCTCACTTTCATCTATTTTGCAATCTGGCTCCCGTCCACCTTGTCCGCTTGATTCAGTCTGGATGCGACCAATGCGAGCTTGCTCGGTCCTAAAGGCCAGGATCGACTGAGATGAGCGTACCTGCCGGATTTCGGACTGACTTATCGCGCTGGAGGTTTGCCATTGACAAGCGTGCGACCGCTTCAAGACTGTCGGTTGTCAGCAAGAGAGAAACTCGAGCACTCGTCAATCGAGCTGACGGACTCTCACAAGACAGTATCAAGGCAACGATACTCTCAGAGGCTCAGACTGCCGCGCACTGTAGCGATAACACACTTTCCTTAAGGTCCGTGTGCCTTCATTACATACTGGACCGTGCATACAGGAACCCTATGGATATCGCTTTATGCGGTGTCGGCTGCCTAATTCGTTGATCCGCCCGTCCACGTGTCTGATCACTTGAAGACGAAGACTACAAGCAGATCGACATACCAATGGTGATTTCATGCTCTAGTGGTAATTCTTCTCAAGCGTTTCCGCAAGATCAGTACAACATCTGTATAGCCGTTACATGACAGCTCGATGTCTTCAACTCGGATCGAAGCCCGCTCCAATGTTCGTAGCGCCCAGGTCACCGCATGACTCAAGCTGTGAGACAAATACCTTACGACTTGTAGCCGATCTAAGACCACAGCATCACAACCAATATCGAGGGCGAATCATGTCTCTTATCCTTGCCCTTGCCCCCAGAGATCAGCCAAAAGCAAGGGTACGGGCCCAAAGGTGGTTCTCGATCACCACGTAAGAATACCCTCCAGAGTCAGGTTGGGGGGTTCAAAACGCAAGCATTTCCCTCGTGGTGTGGATTCAACTTTTCGATCCTCCAAAGGCGGAGCGAACTGTTCCTCGTATTCTCCGACAAGACATCATCCATCAGGACAAGGCCCGTCTGGACGACAACCTCACGACATGGACCCTAGCGTGGATTACTGGCAAGTGCCTGCAGCCACGCCTCCGAACGGCACAATACCCAACTTTGTCAATCCTCCGAGTATTGGGTATCAGCAGACAACGACCAACATTGTGGTGCTGGTCATCATGATTATCGTTGTCGCCCTTCGACTCTACACACGAATCTTTATTGTCAAATCTTTTGGCTACGATGACTGTACGTAGAAGCCTATTCCTCTCTGTGTGTCAAAGTATGCGACGCGTGTGTAGTTGTGGAAGTACACAATGGTCCTGAGCCACGAAGGGTAATCACTGAGAGGCAACCTCTATTTAATTGGAGCTCTCTTTGACGATATCATTGATCCGGACGATGGTGTCTTTTTATAGCCTACGAACTGCTCTCCACTGTAGTTCGAGGAGAGTGACAGAGTGCATCACACAGAGAGCTTGTACGTGGTGTAGCATTGATTGACTTTTTGTGCAGGGGCAATGATCGTTTCTCTCCTTATATGCATAACAGCCATAGCTCTCTATCAGGCTTTGGTTCATCTCGGTATGGGACGACACCTATGGGATGTTCCGCTCGCTCAGTTCTCTCCACACTTCCTCAAGTTGTACCTCATCGCCTCGGTCTTCTACAGCGCCTCGATGCTCTCCATCAAAGTCGCCATCATGTTACTGTATCGTCGTCTGTTCCCGATACAAAACTTCATATGGCGTTGGTGGGCGGTCTTTCTGTTTGCCGTTGGCTATTCCGTGGCTGGTATCCTAACGGAGATATTTGACTGTACTCCGGTCTATTTCCAATGGTGAGACTACGCTAGGACTTTCGGATACAAGTAATCTCTAATCCGGAGATAGGGATATCTTTGCTAAAGGAAAATGCATCAACCGTCCAGCTTTCTGTTTGTAACAACATCCCGATCCTCGAGGTACTCTTACTGACACTCGCTCAGACATCGCCAACGCCGTGTGTAACTCTGTCAGTGATCTACTGATCCTTGCGCTTCCGATTCCAATCGTGTGGAATCTTGCACTCACTCGTCGAAAAAAGATCACCCTGTCGCTGGTTTTCGCCATGGGCTCTGCCGGATGCATTGTCAGCATCATCCGTCTCAGGAGTATCATCGCCTATCTTCAACAGGGCAACTCGGACTTGACTTACGTGATCAATGATTTCGTAGTCTGGTCTGCCATCGAAACCATGATGTCTATGGTCAGTGAATGGTAGCATCACAAAGGACAATTTTAGTAACTTTTGACAGGTCTGCACGTGCGTACCTACCCTGAAGCCTCTCTTCGAGGCCTACTTCCGCGGTATCTTCTCCGGGAGCACACAAGACTCGAAGAACACAGGTCAATACTTCAGAACTGGTGGGAGGGCTACCGATCACAGCCGCGGAGGCTCCAACCTCGATCCCTTCTACGGCGATGTTGAACTAAGCAGACACAAGCATAGAGCGCAGGTCACCGCCAACAATGTGGATTCGGACACAGAAAGTACAGATGAGATCCTTGCTCACCGGCCATCGAACCTTGAGGATCATGTGGTGGATGAGAGACACACGGACAGCATTGTGGTATCACGCACGTACCAAGTCAGGACGACTGCTGATCTGTAGGATTTATTCTCATGTTTCCTTGTCTTGATTCTCAGGAAATTGGTGGACGAGTTCGTAGCCATGGAAATTTCAATGCCCTCGTTTTCAATTCTGGCTGAAGTCTAGATCCACGTGGAAGCAGCAACTCAGTCCGCCCCTGTTGGCGCAACTTCCTCAATATGTTCAACGCTGAAGTCCGATTTCGCACCATCAATCACAGCGTGCTTACTGTCGTCCTTTCGGTAGTATTGTGTGAAGTCATGACGAATGCCAAAGGATGCCTGTAAGTGTCAGTGTATTTTGTTGAAAATGTCAATCTTGCTCGTTTGTCTTACCAGGTGCATTTGCCGAGCAAATTCTTTATCTTCGGCTGCCTTCTTACACAAAACCAAGAAGTGGTCTTTCTCGCCTGCAACTTCGGGATCTTGATCAAAGACACGCTTGAAGTTCTCTGTCGAGATTGGGTCGATGATGTCCTTGTACTTTTGTCGTCGCACTTCCGAGTACAAATCGAGGATCGAGTCGTCGGCTTGATGCGTCCAGATGCCGTACAAACAATCATACAAACAACCAACGTCCACGAAGCCGCCAGTAATCCCAAGACCGCCGCTACGCAATGCTGATTAGCAATCAACTTCATTCTCGCCATTTTGTCCCGACTTACAAGGGATTGCAGACATGTGCCGCATCTGCTGCCAACATAACCCTACCAACACGGAACTTTTCGGCGACTCTCTGATGCATGCGATAGGGCGAGAAATTCACCATCTCGTAATCGCCAGGCTTTGGATTGCCAGGTAAGATTGTCTCAAACTTCTTGGGCTGACGTTCGAGCAGTTGTTCGCGTGTCAAACCAGGCTCTTCGCCATATGTCACGCGCCACAACCCTTTATCGTCTATGATAGCCGCCATATACAGATGGTCGCGATCTATAATGAAGTTCGCATCAAGATATCCGAACTTGCGGAAGTCGTAGTATGTCTGTATACTAATCAGCGGGGAGTCGGTATCTGATACGCTATTCACGTCACTCACGTTCGTTGCAACAATCTGCTTCTGATTCCAGGTAAAACCAGGGAAGTTCTCTTCGAAACTCTCGCCGAATAGGCACTTTCTGACAATGCTGTTCGCACCATCGCATCCTACGACATAATCTGCTTCGAGTATTTTTTCTTTCTCAGTCGGCGTTTGGACCTTTACTTTGGCTGAACGTTCATCTTGCTGGACGTCCAACACACGATGCTCCCAGCTGACTTGGCCACCCTCCTTCTTAAAGTCCTCCAACATTAGAGCGTCCAGCGTCTGCAAAGCCAGACTGACTGTTCTGACATCACCATACTCAGGATCATTTGACAAAGTCTCACTGAAGTCCATCCCGGCAATATATGTCTGATCAAGCTTTCGCCAGCACATTGTGTTGAGTGTCAAGCCTTGAGATTTGATCTTATCCAGGATACCAGCTCGACGAAGATCTGGAATCGCTGGAGGACCGTAATGAGCTGCCCGGGGCTGATCGTCTAGTGTGGGAGCAGCATCCAGGAGATGAACCTTTATACCGGCTCGGATGAGCAGCAGTGACAATAGAAGCCCTGACGGTCCTGCTCCAACCACAATGACCTACGCTGACTGTGAGTACATTCCCCAACACCGTGGTCTTCCTGTCTCGTCCTCACCTTCTCGAATGCTGGTTTCTTCTCGTCTACAGCCATTGTTTCTTCGCGATTATGCTTCTGAGTCCAAAGAGACTGGGGAATATGTGCAAACTACAACTGGAGATCTCAACAGCTTTCATATCGAGGCTTCTCCAAGGAAGACATCAAGGCCCCACATCCCAGTCGAGACCACAAGACCCGCAATTCTCGGCGTCCATACATCAATTTGCCGCAATCCTTCTGCTGGTCATGGTCTTGTCCCTGCTCATCTTTCCCCGGAGAGGCAGAGAGGGACTCGGACGTGGGGCATGTGGGGTAACCAACCCCTCGTTTAACTCATCCTCGGATCATGGAGACTGGTTGCCAAACGCTCTGGAGCCTTTCGGAAGCGGTCATTTCGATCTCGCTGCTGTCCAGGCTTAGCGAGTCTAAACACACAAAGCTCCGCCATTTCGCCAGATTCCTAGCATGCTCCGAGTACATTTCGACAGACGCTCTGCATGAACATCGATTGGCACCCGCTCAAAGCCTAGCATGTATCAAAGGGCAATAGTTGAGCTCACTCAGCATCTCTTCAACATTAGGCGCTTTGGCTGAGTGGTTATAGCGATAGACTAGAAATCTATTTCCTTCGGGAGCGCAGGTTCGAGTCCTGCAGGCGTCGATCATTTTGCTGATAGAGGCGATGTTATGCCTTCTTTTTGCATCGCTGAAAGTGTTGGGAGGTTGGGTGGAGAGTTGGGAGCGAAATGGTGGCTGGAGGGTGGATTTTTGATGAAATTTTGCTCTCCAAAAGCCGGAACACGATAATTTTGGCCTGGACGCTGGAGAAACCCCAACAGCATCAGACGGATGCATTATTCTTGTGGTTGAATAATGTCTTTGTCATGTTCTTTGCAAAATGGTGCAAACTGAACGGAGAATGTGGCAGATCTTTGGATGAAGCCTCGGACCTACACTCGACTACAGAGATTCACTTCGAGGTAGGCACACACTTGCTTGTTGCTTCATCTGTCTGGTATCATTTGAGAACAGAATGACTGGGATCGGTGCGAGATGCGTGCGGTCACTTCTCACTTTCAGTTGTCGAGTGTTGCGGCAATGACAGCTTAGGCTCGCTCTAAGTTCTCCCTCTCTTGTTGTCGCTGTTATCCATTGCGCTTTGTGGATGAGTAGTAGACTCGAGCATCGTAAGTCTGCTGTCGGTACCACCCTGGTCGATGATCTAGCAGCAATGATAAACCGCAACACATGGTTTTTTGGTATATGTCTATATCGCTATACGTTAAAGGTCCACATTCATGTGCTTTGGCGGTGATACTCTACTTGTAGCTCTACTCATGCCGTAGTGATGGTGTGTTGGTATAAACTGCTGAATTGCTACTGATCTTCGTGCAGAATCCCTCTCCCCCTACAAACAGATACTTGCTACGATTACCGGCAATCCCATGACCATAGCCAGTATAGCCTCGGACACTTTAGTAATCTCCTCCGTCATGGTAAGAATACATGCGGCAGTGCTTCGCCGATGAGTATGGCATTTGCGCATATAACTCCATGGGGCCGACATGGAAAGTATATATATGTTCTCACCAGCGAGCACACCACAAGTCAACGAGCCAGTTGTGACACACAACTTGATCAATCAGACCTGCCGGGGTAGCTCAATCGGTAGAGCGTGTGGCTCTTATCAACCTCTGATATTCCAACCTCAAGGTCGCGGGTTCGAGCCCCGCCTTCGGCTATTCCTATCTAATAAGTTGACTTTTCTTTTTGTTCTTACTATGTCGTTGTGGTGGGAGAGGTGAACGAAAAGAAAGAATTTTTTTTTTCGTGCGGCGCGAATGTGGCTTGGCGGACAGGGTCGGCGTTGGACTTTGAGGGACATCGTTCCTAACAGGACAGAGGAAGGACACAGTTGTAGAAGATTCGATCCCATTCGATTCGATCCGATCACAGCTTCTCGCAGACAACCGAACACGCGGTTTGGTGAAATCGCCGGTACAAGCCCCGCCTACAGGATTCATGCGAATCAGAAGTGGAAAGATCCAGATGTTCATGGCTGATATCGACTTCTCTCTAGGTAAGAGGAGGGAAGATCAAATGGCTAACAACGATTCAACGAAGCAAACATTCAGGCTTGGATTGTCATTTTTACATTTCACCACAAGCACCGTCATGCCAGCCCTCGACATCCATCAACTTTCATCCTTTAGTACTCCCAAGCTCCAAACGAAGCATTAACACTCTGCACCCTAAAAGCAAAGCTCGTTCCATTCCTAGGAGTCTCCTCCACAGCAGCAGCATAGACCTTGTACACTCCCTGACCAACAGGCACAGCCGCAAAGTCCGCATCCAAGTACTGCAGATGAATACCACTATCCTTGAGGCCAAAACCAGTGTAGCTCACGGTCTGGTTACCTCCCACACTGCCATGAGGGATAGTGTAGCCTAAGCTGCCATCTTGAGCCACATATACGCGTTGGCCACCGGGGACCTCGACGGCGAGGGAGAGAGTAGTGTTGCCGGGGGTGAAGTAGGTGTATTTGCCTTCGGGGCAGGAAGAGACGGTGGTGTTGGGACAGTAAGAGGAGGTAGGTTTGTTGAGGTAGAAGGAGTTGGCGTTTGCGTTGATGGCGGAGAGGTGAATGGGGGAGCCTGAGTGAATTGCTAGGCCGCCGAAGGAGTTGCTGGCAAAGGCAGGGAGGACTGCGGCGAGGGCGGTGAAGATGGTAGACGCCTTCATTTTTTATGTTGGCGGGAGTTGTAGAGAAAGAGGTTTAGTTGTGACTCGTTGAAGGTTAAGGGACTGAAACGAAAAGGAAGATGGGATATATATACGCCTCCGTTCGTCGCTGCTCCACATGGTAAGAACTGGGGCAGACGCCGTATTTTCTGATGTCAGTGGGTAACAATACGAGGTATGCTGGAACAGCAGACAGGCATCTTTGCTGATCGGGCAAGGGTGTTGAACTGCATCGCAAACCTATCACTCCATTTCAGTCAACCAGGGACGAGCCAGAAGCATGATCTACTGAATCTGTGACGAAGAAGACCAGGAGTCAAGACCGCTACATGCACTTGTGTTTTGCTTATACTACCATACAAAAGCGTCTAGGCATGCAGGTAGACTGGCTATGTGAAGCAGGTAGTTAGCGTGAACGACGTCAGACAAATGGTACCGCATGTTACTGGGCTTGAGAAGACAAGCGCACAAGTGTCTTCGCCGACGGACGTCTGAGTAGTTTCTACCAAGAGCAGCGGTCAAAGAAGAGTGAGATGTGGATCTGCAAGTAACGCATATATCCACGTAGGCAGGGTCGTCACCACTTGACCCAGAGTGGAAGGGACGGACGTCGTGTGTTTGATCTGCAGACAAAAAATGGCACTGACAATTGCCAAGAGCGACGATCGCAGTCTGCACTCAAGTCAGTGATGTGTAGAAAAGTACTCAATCACCCCTTCCGAGCTGGCAAAAGTATGACATTATATAGAGCTATATAGACCTCCTTCTCGTACCCTGCTGTACCTTCTCGATCTTCTTGAACTGTCTCCTGGATTTGCGGTCCAGCCGCTCTTCCAGGAGATTCGCCTTATCCTCCAACGTCTCAACAGCAGATTTAGTAATACTGTCAACATCACCCTCAAAATCCTCGAATCGCTCCTGAGCCCAGGTCTCAATGTCATCGATAGCTTTGTCGCGCGTCTCATTCAACTCAGTCTTGGCCTCATCGACCGCCTCTCCGATTTTAAACTCTGCATTCTTGTGTTCGTCTTCGAGCTCGTCGACGAATCTGTCCATGTTTTGCCGAAGAGCCTGGTAAGTGAGCTTGGGAAGATGTTCCCGAACAAGTGCTTCCATCTTGTGATTCACTAGTGCTTCGAGACGGGCATCGATCAGGGGTCCTAGAATAGACGAGAAAGCGCCTTCAATGATGTTGGGCAGCATTTGTTGAAGCATACCGCCCAAGGCTTGTGTAAGCTCAGGGGAAGGGGCAGAATTGTCGGTTTCAGGGGTGAAGAAGGTGGGCTTGATCTCTATACTAGATCCCCATGGAGAGACGCTTGCTTTTGGAAGCGCTGGTGATGGTGTACATGTGTTCTCGTATCCTGCTGGATAAGCAGGAAGGGGCGTACAGGCTCGTGAGCCTGGTCTCTTCTCGTCGCTATGCCCGAGAACTGTGGACGGACATGGTTCATCTCCTGGGTTCTCTACGTAGGCGAAGGGATGCATGAGTCGAAGATCGGACGTGTCGGCAGCAGTGGAGGTGTGACTAGGGCTGGTGGTATATCGCGGACTCGGTGTGTTTACCTCAGTGGGTGAGCCCTGGTGTACTGTGTCCCAGAAGAATTTCTGTATCTTTGCATACGGCTCCCCTGACTGCTGTTGGCTGTTGGAATCTACGAATCACGTCAGAACATGAAGATTGTATGGGATCTCCTATGCTTGAAGTATGCAACGTGTGTAGCTGTAGAAATGCACAATGGTCCTGAGACACGATCTGGTTTCCACGGAGACGCGGTATATTGTAGGCTCTCTTTGGTTGAACCTTGATCTGCAAACAACTGTGCATTGCTATAGCTATACGCGCTACATATTCAGTACAACGGAAGAACCGAATCTGTAGAGACTCACCAACACGGCATCGTTTCTTTGAAGCACCAGGCTCTGCTTGTTGTTCTTCTGGCGGGTGTATGTAGTCCCATATTGTCTCTTGCTTTCCACCACCGCCACCTAGGCTCCGGAGGTCGATAGGATTGGCTCGGAGATTACGAAGAGCGATGGCAGCAGCAAAGCGTTCGAGGCGCATGCGATGCTCGGGCTGGAGTTGGTCCTTGCCCAGGTATATTTGAAGGTGTGTTGTCTGACACAAGTGAGAAAAGGCAGCAAACTGCTGTCCGAAACTGGTCGATACGAATGACAAGGGGAGGGGCGCTGTCGGGCATATAACAGTCCCGGGACTACGCATGGTCAATGATAGACTCCATATATCATTACGGTTGGTCGGTATTAAGTTGAGCACTTCCGGAGGCAATCTTTGGTTCTGGTTGTCAAGAAATAATTCACAAGCGACTATGCTTTCGGGACGAAGGACAAGGTCAAGGGTCTGTTCGAAAGGGAAGCCTTCGATATGAACGGTATGCTGTACAACGATCGAGCCTTCGACTTTTGATTCATCATGATAGATCGAGACATAGAAGCGACCGAACGTGGTGTTGGCTGAAGCTACGGCTGGCTTGTTGCGGAAGAGCCACGACGCTCGAGCGGATCGTTTTCCTTTGGGCATGTCCGGTTCTTCCTGCAGTAATCAGTGCGCTTTACAAAGGGTTCGATACCAACAAGGCCCTCAGCAACGTGAGATCCCTCCCACCCGGGCTTCGATGAGGTGTCTCGAGCAGCCCCGACTCGATGTCGCGTACCGATTCGCACACAGTCAGTCTGGAAGACTCAGGTCCCTCCGTAACTACCCAGCTCCCTGCTTCACCCTTCTAGCGCGAGCTGAAGTTTGGTTGGTGAGCGGGTCGCCAGTGCAGACAGTAGAGAACGAGACTTGACAAGACAGCCCAGCGACCTGTGACACCCTTCAACTCTGGCTTGCAAATGCTGAAGATCACTCAGGAGTGGTGTACAAGTCGTCGGTGCCGTATAAAAGACGAGTGGTATTTGTGTTGACGAAACGATTATGATGATGGAAATGGATATGGTTTGATGTAGTCCGAAGTTGGTTGTCGCAGCCTTGAGACTTGGACGGCACACGCCAAGCTTTTGTCACGCGTCTTAGCGTGACTCGTATTATTTCTTGTCGACAAAAAAATAAATAAATCCGAAAGTTGATTCTCGCGAAACATGAAGAGTGCAAAATGTTCTTAATTAGGTACATTGGGTGACCTTTTACTGTAATATCTACCGTGACTTTTTTGTGAACTCCCATATCATCTCAACATCTCATAGCAAGTAAAAACACAATTCTTATCATAAAGGAAGAGACATATCTAAAGGATAATGTCACCGACCTTCTCCTCGATACCCTCAGCACGGAACTTGGCGAGAGCCTTTTCAACGTCACCATCGGGGCCGCAGAACTTCTCGACCTGTTGAGGGGCACGACCAGTGAAGGTAGAGGGGTCAAGCAGAGAGTCGAGCTCTCCCATGATGGGCTCGAAGAAAGGTGTTGCGCGAATACGCTCGATGAGGTCGTTGTGCTTGCCCTCGAGCTTGACGGAGGCCGAGGCTTGGTGAGAAAGAACACGAATTTCCTCGTGGGCATCCTGGCGGGAGACACCCTTCTTGACAAGGGCCATGATGATGTTCTCACTGTTACGGTTAGCAAGAAAATAGATCAGAAGCAGAAAAGGTTCTTACGTGGCCATGAAAGGAAGCTCCTCAAGGATACGGTGCTCAATACGCTTGGGGTAGACGACAAGACCGCTGAAGATGTTGTTCATGAGAATGAGCAGAGCATCGGCGCACAAGTACATCTCGGGAATGTCGATACGACGGATGGCAGAGTCATCAAGGGTACGCTCCATCCATTGCGAGGCGTAGGTAGAGATGAAGTCGGCGTGAAGGTTCGCAAGACGACGACCAAGAGAGGTCAAACGCTCGGATCTCATGGGGTTGCGCTTGTAAGCCATGGCGGAAGAACCAATCTGGTCCTTCTCGAAAGGCTCCTCAATCTCCTTCCAGGAAGCAAGATGTCTGATATCGGTCGAGATACGCTGGCAAGTGGCACCGAAGTTGCAGACGGCGCTGCCAACTTCGAGGTCGACCTTACGGGAGTAGGTCTGAGTGGCAATGGGGTAGCAGCCAGCAAAACCGGCCTTCTCAGTGACGAGCTCGTCAAGCTTCTCGACCTTGTCGTGGTCACCGTCGAAGATCTGGAGGAAAGATGCCTGAGTACCGGTGGTACCCTTGACACCGCGGAAGCAGAGCTCGTCGCGAACGCGCTGCATGGCTCTAAGATCCATCAACAGATCCTGGATCCAGACACATGCTCTCTTTCCAACGGTGGTCAATTGAGCGGGCTGAAGGTGCGTGAAACCAAGGCAGGGCTGGTCCTTCCACTGCTTGGCGAAGGCAGAGAGCTTGTCAATGGCAGTGGCCATCTTCTTGAGGAGCATGTCAAGACCGTCACGCATCAAAACGAGATCGGCGTTGTCTGTAACATAGCATGAAGTGGCACCCCAGTGGATGATACCGGCGGCAGCAGGAGCGCACAGGCCGTATGTGTGGACCCAAGCCATGACATCGTGTCTGAGAAAGGAAAGTCAGGACATTGGGCTCCGCGGTAAATTGAAAACAGTGTGTCGTAAAACGAGCTGTAGCGCAGAAAAATGTGCTGGAAGGCGAGAAACGTAGTTTTCACGCACGCAGCACAAAGCACGTCACAAGCAAAGAGTCACAGAAAGCAAGAGTACTGACCTTCTTCTCTCCTCTTCCTTTGCGGCAATCTTGAACTCATCATCCTGGACAATCTGGTTGACCTTCATCTGGTTGATGGCTTCATCGGAGATGGAAAGACCAAGCTCCTTCTGGGACTCGGCAAGCCAGATCCAAAGCTGTCTCCAGGTGCTGACACGCATGCGGGGAGAGAAGAGATGCTTCATCTCCTTGCCTGTAGTACGGCCATTGAATCAGTATACCATGGTCATGATTGCTGGCGCGTCCAATTGGCCGTGTGGACTGATGATTCAATCAGGCTTGGCGGGGTAAAGATTTTACGCACTTGCATAGCGCAGCTCCAGAGGATGTCTGAAGGTGTCATAGGGCGAAGAGTGATCAGAAGCCATCTTGTATTGTGACGCGAGAGTTGGGACGCTGAAGCTGGACATTGTGAAGAGAGGAAGAGTGAGGAAAAATAAAAATCAACGACGTGATTGGTTCCGATGCACGGCGGACGAGTAAGTTGGTGAGGAAGGGTCCGATAACGATAAGAATGGCTTTGGAAAGTTTACAAGAAGTCGAAGCAACGAGGGATGGAGAACACAACAACAGGACGAGAAACAATTGCAAGCTGGACAGACTTGACGAGTCTTCTTTATACCCGGAGTACGTTGAGTGATCCGGCCGCGTGTGGCCGTGAGTTGCATTGGATTCCCGAAAGAGCTACACGTGATGGACATATCTCGAGAAAAATGCGGGCACTGTGGAGTGCTTGGCCTCTGCGCGCACCTGAAAACGCGATGTCGGGCCCCATGGGCGCGGAAGAAGACATGTTATTCCTCTCTTATTGGTGGATAACGCAAATCCCTTCCTAACAGTGCAAAAAGAGTCTGGACATCAACAAGGCGCGGTCGTTCTGGAGGATGGGAAAATTCTTCTCTATGCATACAGACTGCAGCCACATCCGACGATTAGTGAGAGCTTGAAGCACTGCTTATAACGACCTTGGTAAACGTTGTCATTGACCAGATAATCTCGTTATGCCAGAGAGTGAACTCCCACGCTACAATAGGCCAACCGTCGGATGTGGTTCTATGCGCATGTGATGATGACTGTGGGCATATGTAGACTTCTCCTCGCTTCTGTTGCTTCCATGCTGCTACCTATGATGATACCATGTGTGATATATAGAGCCTAGGGTACACTGCCCATAGAAGCGTAGGCATGGACCACGGGATTATAAGGATCCTGAGACAGAGGATTGGCTGCTTTGTGTGTAGATGGTAGACATGAGTGAAGGGCGCAGCGTTTCACACAACGGATGTTTGTCAGAGAGAGCGACGTCTACCGAGGATCTCCCACGCTGTCTCGTTTCAGAGGCGTTTGTCTACACAACACGACGTCTTTGAGAAGCAAGACAAGAAGTCGGCTGCGGGTCTCAAGAGATCAGTAACAGAAACACGGCACCGGCAGCGCGGGAGGCTTTCGGGAAGCCGGCGATAAGAGCTTCGGGCCGTGGTGTGAACAGGCGGTGAGATACTGCCGGGCGTCACCGAGGCGATTTCCAAGACACCGCCAGAGCGGCCGTCGACCATCCATCGCGCCACCCGATACTTATCACTTCTTCTGCAACACTCGCCTTTCTCCTTCGACAGGTTACTATCACTTGCGCCTGTATATAGCCTTCCGACGGCTTGTTTGCACTTATGACTCGTTCATAGCATCCAGCCTTTCACGAGTCACTCCGATTCGAGCGCCATGGACACTGAAGACGAGAGGGAGGAAGAATTGTCGACCATCTCGGCCATCTACCCCGAACTGCTTCTCGACCCAATCGATCCATTCACTGCTTCGTTATATATCCCCGTCCGACCCTCGAATCCCCTCGCTTTGCGCTTTTCGTCAGCGCCACCACCTTCCCCACCGGACTCGGATGATGGCTACCTCAAGTTGCTGCCGCTCCCGGCCCATCTCGATGGGACACACCTCGTCGAGCACCTCCCGCCCCTCCACTTGATGCTTTCCCTTCCCGAGGCTTACCCTGCCGACAAGCCGCCAAAGATTACCCTCTCCACCGCTCCACAATGGCTGCCCGCCGACAGACTGAAAGAGTTGGAGCGCGAATGCGAGAAACTGTGGGACGAGTACGGTCGCTGCCAGATCCTTTTTTCCTACATTGACTTTCTGCAACAACAAGCTGAGCAAGCCTTTGACTTGGAACTCACTGGCCTCGATCTGCCATCCTCTCTCAAACCTGCTTTGCTTGACTACGATGCCTGTACCAAGAAGGCTATATTCGACGCTGGTACCTTCGACTGCGGAATCTGTCTTGAGCCCAAGAAGGGCTCCTCTTGTTATCGCATGCGCCGCTGTGGTCACGTCTTCTGTCAGACCTGCTTGCAAGACTTCTACAACAACTGCATCACAGAAGGCGACGTTGGGAGAGTTCAATGTCTGGATCCCACATGTGGCAAAGATGCACCCGCTGGTCAAAAGAAGAAGAGGCGAAAGGAAAAGACACTGCATCCGAAAGAGCTGGTAGCAATACAACTTGAAGAGTCCATGATCCGTCGCTATGTCGACATGAAGCGCAAGAAGAAACAAGAGGCCGACAAGTCGACTGTCTACTGCCCGCGTACCTGGTGTCAGGGTCCTGCTCGCAGTGAAAAGTATCCACCCATTCCTCAAGATCTTGCGCTGTATCCAGAGTCATCAAGCGAGGACGAGGATGACCCGGAGACGGTGAAGAAAGGCCATTCTCCCTCTGATCGACTGGCCATCTGCAGCAAGTGCTCCTTCGCCTTCTGCAAGACTTGTTATGCAGGTTGGCACGGTGACTTTGCTCGTTGTTGGCCTCGCAACCCATCAGAGCTGTCCGAGGAAGAGAAGGCCAGTTACGACTACATCCGGACACACACTTCGCCATGTCCTACCTGCAGCAGTCCCACACAGAAAACCATGGGCTGCAACCACATGCGCTGCGTCCAGTGCGCCACTCACTTCTGTTATCTGTGCGGTGCATGGCTATGCCCTGACAACCCGTATCAGCACTTCAACAAGCCAGGCACAGAGTGTTTCCAGAAGCTATGGGAGTTGGAAGAGGGTGATGAAGGCCAAGAGGGCGCTTTTGTTGGTGCAAGACGCTGGGAGCAAGAGGCTCTGGCAGTGGCTCAGGCTGCAGACAGAGAGGAAGCCGAGGCTCTGCAACGCGAAGAGGACGAGGCTGCAGCAAGAGCACTCGCGGAACAGCTCGATGCCCAAGACCACGCTGCAGCCGCCGCCCAGCCCGCCCAGGTCAACAATGCTCAGGCCGTGGTAGCAGAAGAGGCTGTACAGCAGCCAGCACGCCGAGGTGGCGGGAGACGGCCACGAGGCGGAAGAGTGGCTGCCTTGGATGGCAGAAGAGCAGCTCCAGCAGTCCAACAGCACGAGGCTCCTCCAAACCAGCAACAGATCGATGCAGCAGCAGCGGCAGCATTCAGACGGTTCGTCGAGTTAGCCGTGCGCGACGAAGAGGATGGATGGGACTCTGATGAACTAGAGGATGATCAGGACGAGCGATGGATCATTCCCGTGAGGCGATGACATGGAAACATGGGAGCATTTGCATGGGGGGCGTTCATTGTGCTGTTTGTAGATATGGAACCAGCGACGTACATACCCAATGATTATTTACCTTCTTTACCTTACCTACCTACGTTCGAAACCAGACCACAGAGTAGCATTTCGACCTTGCAGAGTGCTTCCTGAAGTGCTTGTTAGCATGCGTATCAGAAATCGCTATATGACAATGCAATTGCCTCTTTGGGACAAATTGAAACGACGCGTTCTCCAGTCACGTCAGCCCCGAAAACATTGATGATCAGAGACAAGACTCTGTAATACCAACGATGGACGTCTGGAACGGCAATCTACGACTTGATGATAGTAATGAGATACGAGGTAGCCTTCACAAAATGTTGTTCAAGAGGAAATGCTTATTCGAGACACAGACATACGAATAAGCGCACCTTCAGCGAAACACGGTTTATCAAACGATTGCACCCTACAGTTTCTCTCCCACGTCGATACCCTACGAATACCACTACATTCAATATGTGGAGCCCGGCTGGACGTATGGACTACAGACGCCGAGACCGAAACATGGTTTAGCAACCTGCTTCTGAGGAGCGACCATACACAAGACCAGGAGCAAGAATGGTGGCAGAGTGCTAGTTTGGAATCACCTTTGGGCATACTAGCCGCAGTAGAAGTTGCAGACGCAAGCAAGACATCCCAGCCGAGAATAACGGAAATACTCTTCTATGCTGCCAGGAAGCACGCCCAACAAGATCTCGGCCCACCACCGCAAAATGAAGCTTCCTCTCCAGCACCTGAACTCGAACTCTACGCTCTTCCTCTATCTTCCGACTTGCTACTCTTCAACGACGCAGATATCACACCACCTGCTTCACCAGTCTTGGGTGCTTCAGATCCAAGCATAGCAAATGGCCGCTTCATCCCTCGACCCTGGGACGAACCAACCCTCCGCCAAAGACGCAAAACCGCCCTCGACTCAACCTTCTCCGCCGCCTCGGACCGCAGAAAACGACCCTCGGGCGCCTCTGTATCCGCAGCTGCCGCATCGGCCCAAAACAGTCCTTCCTTGCTACCCTCGCTACCACGTCTAAAGTCCGAAGCAAGCAGAGGTTCTGCACCCTTACTCACCAGACCGAAAAGCAGAAGCCCCAGTATCGCTAGTTTGCGTCGCGAAACCACACTTCCAGAACAACGACGAGTAGCTTCTGGTCTCTCTCAAGCCACACCCGCGCCACCTCCCTCGGAAGCAGAACTCCTGCAACAAAAGAACAAGGAAATGGTATCGAAAGTCGTGTTGGCTGGTCTCCGCGTCTGGGGCTTTACAGCATCAAAGCGCAAGAAACGTCTTTCCACTTCCACTTCTACAGCGCCGGAACCTCCAGCAGACGCAGCAGAAGAAGCCAAAGAAGAAGAATATAAACTCCTCTACCACCACGTCTACAAGTCTACTTGCTTTGCCTTCCGAGCAACGATCTCAAAGGAGGATTTGAGTGGAAAAGAGTTTGCGGATAGAGTGAGGGATACAGTGGATGCTTTGTTGGTCATCTTATGTAACGATCCCATGGAGAGAAGGGATGAAGAGGTACAAGGAGGGGAAGGCGGGTTCAAAGGTGCCGTTGTTCGGACGCCTGGGGGAGAGAAGGGTGAAGAGGAAGGAGGGCTGAGGTGATATAGCACTGCTCATGATAATCTGTCTGCTATTCACATACACTACTTCTCTCCATGTCTCACCCGTAGATCACTCAGAGCAGCAAAAGAGAAGACAATGTCCCTTGCGAGAATCGAACTCGCGTCTTTCCAATTTCGACGAGAGGTGTGAGTCAAGCTAGGGAAGACCGTCTCTCGCCTTACTCTGCTTGTGTTTGCAAGACATTGATTACGGAACGTGCTAGACCGCTGCACTAAAGGGGCTGGAAATTGATATGTTGACGACAGAGTTGTCCAAAGATATATAGAGAGCTTGTGTCAAGTGAAAGGAAGCTCATAGGAAGTGAGACAAAGCAGACCATTCACTTGATGTAAGTCAGAATCTACATCCCCATCCTCCACCAAAACCACATTCTCCATCAAAGCCATATCTTACGAGCAAAAAGAGATCATTGCCCCCCGTGAGAATCAAACTCACGTCTTCACAATTCAGACAACTTCCAGCCTACCAACTTGCGCCGGTTACCTACCTCGCTGCCATACTCTAGTTGTGTTTGCAAGACATCAGTCTTGGAACGTGCTAAACCGCTGCACCAGAGGGGCTGGGATTCGATATTTCCCATGGCAGATTTGAATAGGTATATAGCTTGGAGAGGGAAGGTGGGGGTGCGCAAGGGGACAGCAGGAGCAGGGAGGGGAAAGTGTGCTTCGTCCTTCCTTCCTTCTTATTCAGCAGACCACTCGCGTCACGCGCATTCAATCTCAACAAATCAAACTTGTGCATGGTCCAGTCTGATGAAAGGTCGAAAACGTAATAATCATTTGGCTATACTCTACAAACAGATTTTCGTAGTCTTTCTTCATCTACGTAGGTTGATCCAAGATACCACTCTCCTTCAAACTCCTGAACAATTCAGGCTCGAGGAACTTGCTGATCGTGACATCCTCAGCCAGACCCTTCCTCCTGCGTGTCTTGAGCACAAAGTCACGCGCAGTGGCTTGCGCAGAAGCAGGTTCCAGCGGCCTCAACTTGATGCTCTTGTCCAGCGGGTCACCAGGAACAATACTCCAGCGGTCAAAGACAAGTGACAGCGTGGCTTGACCTTGAGTGTGAATGCGGAGATCAGTCTCGAAACCGAAGGAGTCAATCACCGGGATGAGACCAGATACTTTGTAGAGTGGCGTTCCGGCGATGGGGCCATCGGAGAGGACGTGACCTCTGCGTCTGGCAAGGACTGTGTACAGACTGCTTACACTGTCTGCGTTACCGATCATAGAGCAGCTGTAGACTGGCTCCATGAGTCGTGGACTGGCCATCAAGAAACTGCTGTAGCATGCACGGCGGGCTGTGGGGATTATTTGACCACCGCCACGGTGAATTGCCTCAGGCGCTAGACTGATGTCGGTGATCTTGAATTTGGTGTTGCGGATGGGCTCTTCACAGAGTGGTCCTTCACGAGTACCCCATGAGAAACCTTGACGGATCGTGTCTCTGACGCTCTTGAGGAGCTTTTGATCCACGTCTGAGGGTAGTGTGTCGTTTTGTAGAATGTTGGGACTCATGTCATCAGGTCCAAACGCCCAGATGTTGCGGGAAGCAAGCAAGTCATAGCCGTAATTCTCCTCAAAGAATTTGCCAACCTTGCGCACTGGATCTCTGATGTTGACCTTTCCACTCTCAATGTCTTCGGCGATACCTTCGTCCAAAGGTTCGGCGACCATTGTGAGCTTGTTCTTCTTGTTCGGTGTTAGTGCATAGCACTTGATAGCTGATGTCTCCACTACTGTCTCGCAGAAGCGGGTCACAGGGTCAGAGACCTTGATCTCCATGGACGCGTATAATCGGCGCAGGTCGTGCAAGACGCAGTCCATGTAAAGCTCGCCAGTTCCCAGAACAACGTGCTCTCCTGACTCTTCCACCTTTGTAGTGATGAGGGGATATGACTTGTTTACTCTGCGGAGACCATCAAGCATTTTGGGAAGCTCAGATGGGTTGATGGGCTCAACAGCCACCTTGAAGACAGACTCGAAGAAGTGTTGCAAGGGACGGAAGATGTAGGCATCCTCGTCTTCCGGAAGTTTAGGTGCAACGACGGTAGCAGTCTTGACGATAGAGTTGTCAACTCCTCCGAGAAGGACAAAGTTACCAGCAGGGACGCCGCTAGTGGGAATGTTATATCTCGATTCACAAATCCAGACGTCAGATATCGTGGCTTCCACCATGTCTTCTTCGTCTTCGATTGTGTATCCCTCACCCAAAACACGAACCTTCTGACCAGGACGTGCTGTACCACTCATGACACGACCGAATGAGTTGAATCCATTTGCATCAGCGGTATTAAACAGCTTGGTAACATGGACGATGAGAGGACCGTCCTGGTCGCAAGACAACATACTTTCGACTGTCTTGGTATCGGTGGGACCAGTGTAATAGTTCTCAAGCTTCTGCTTGGCTCCTTCAACAGGCGACGGAACGTGGTCAACGACCATATCCACAAATCCAGTTGCAGGACCAAAGAACTGCTCGCATGCCATTTTCAGAAGATCCTTTGCGTTTGCGCGAAGTTGTGTGGGTTTAAGGTGGATGCCTAAACTCTCCAGGGTCTTCTTGAGGTCTTCAGGGCTTTCACTGATGGTGTGCGAGTAGAGTTTGTAGATGGGTTCGAGGACAAAGTTGACGAAGGAGCGTTTGCTGGCTGGCTCTGTTCCACGACGGGTGAACTTGCGGCTTCCAGGATTGAAGTAAATATCACCCCATAGTCTCTTGCTGAATTCGGGGACGTCCAGACCGCTTCCAGCATAAGTCTCGGCGTACATGTGGGCGAATGATGGAAGGGTGAAGCACCAGCCCATCATACTACAGGCGAAAGCAACGTTGCCCTTCTCGGGACTCACACGGTACTTTTCACCTTGGCCAGGGATGGTGTTCTCGATAACAGTGTTGACCTCCTCGACGACGTGCTTCAGCTTGAAATAGGCATCAGCTGGAGGCAGCTTGAGCTCCAGGATTAGACGATCCATCTTGTTGATGACCAGGACCAGCGGTAGTTGGTTCAAAACAGCGTGCTTGATGACCATCTCAGTTTGTACTTGAACGCCCTCAACAACGTCAACAATCAGAACGACACCATCGACCAGGCGTAATGAAGCAGCGACTTCGTCGGCAAAGTTGACGTGGCCAGGCGTATCCAGCATGTTGATCAGATGTGACTTTCCCTTGGTAGCGGGCAGGACCAGACTCATGGGACCAGTTTTGATCGAGACGCCTCTCTCACGCTCCAGAAGGTGGGTATCGGTATATCTCAGCTGCTCGTCTCGGTCGCGTCCCTTCCTCTTGTCCAGCTTCTCTTGGATATTGTGTGTCTGCATGACGAGCATGTCCATGAAAGCTGTTTTACCATGGTGAAGGTGTCCAGCGAGGGCGACGTTGCGGATTTGGCTGGGGAAGTTCATCAAATCGGTCATGAATTCGCGACTGAAGAAAACGGGAGGCAAGTCGGCCTCTTCGACTGTGAACTTCTTCTGGACGATGGGAGCAATGATGGGCTGTGACAGAGCCTGTGTATCCTCCTCTTGAACCAGAGTTTCGACATCCTGCCCGTAGACTTGTTGCGCTGTAGGATAGTATTGCTTGTCTTCGTGGAGAACGACGGCATTCGAGGGTCCTTCGTCTGCACCAATATCAGTTTCGCTTTCCTACTCTCCCACCAAGGCGCGGCGCATACCGTCAACTTCCATCAACTGCTGGTCGTTTGCAGCAGCTCCCTCGTCCTGCTCGTCCTGGTCGTAGAGATAGTCGTTGGCATCGACATCTTGTTCCTGTTCGATGTCTGAGTCTTCGGGCTCGCCGATAAAGTTACCGAACCTGTCGCAGATTATCAGTTATGAATATATATGGATGGACAGATGTCAAGCGCACTCATCGTAAAGGTCGTCCATGACGATATGTATAGTGAGTGTGGGCGACAATGGACACGACAAAAGTTGAAGCTCGAATGCGACAGTCGCCGCGAGACTTCCGTCTCCAACAAGATCGTCACCCACACCCGGCGCGAGTCAAGTTTCAGTCCGGCCTCCTTCACCGCTTTGCGTTGCCAACACAGCTCTTTATCTCGATAATCAATTCTTGCCGAGATCGGGCTGTCCCCTGCTACGAAACACGTTGACAACAGATGCTGGACCCCCATAATCGTCCCATGAAATTAAACATGGCACGATTTCCTGAGCCCTCCTTGATCGTTCCTTCTATCTTTATCTCACTTACCTCCTGTCTCTTCTTCTTCTTTCCTTCTTCTATTCACGTCCCTCTCTCAATCATCTTTCAACATGGCTCCTTCCACCCCCGTCTACATTGTCTCGGCCGCCAGAACCCCTGTCGGCCAGTTCTTGGGGTGAGTACAGAGCCCCGCCGTCGAAGCTGCTCAACAATTCTAACCAACCCTTTCTTTGTATAGCTCCCTCTCCAGCCTCAGCGCCACCCAGCTCGGTGCCCACGCCATCAAGCATGCCATCCAGAGAGCTGGTGTCCAGCCCGACGCCGTCGAGGAAGTCATCTTCGGTAACGTCCTCTCTGCTGGCCTCGGCCAGAACCCTGCCCGCCAGTGTGCTCTCGGTGCCGGTATCCCCAACTCGGTCGTCTGCACCACCGTCAACAAGGTCTGCGCTTCTGCTACCAAGGCCATCATCCTCGGTGCCCAAACCATCATGACCGGTGGCGCCGACATCGTCGTCGCTGGTGGTACCGAGTCCATGTCAAACGCCCCTCACTACCTCCCCAACATGCGCACCGGCGCCAAGTTCGGCAACCAGTCTCTCGTTGACGCTGTCCTCAAGGACGGTCTTACCGACGCCTACGAGGACCAGCACATGGGTCTCGCCGCCGAGGCTTGCGCCGACGAGCACGGTTTCAACCGCGAGGCTCAGGACGATTACTGCATCAGATCCTACAAGAAGGCCCAACACGCTCAAGAGAGTGGCTGGTTCGGTGAGGAGATTGCCCCTATCGAGATCAGCGGTGGCAGAGGCAAGCCCAACATCACCATTGAGAAGGACGACGAGCCAAAGAACTTCAACGAGTCAAAGACAAAGACTCTCAGACCCTCTTTCAAGCCCAAGGATGGCACGGTCACTGCTGCCAACGCCTCTCCTCTTTCCGACGGTGCCGCTGCCGTCGTTCTCGTTTCTGAAGCCAAGCTCAAGGAACTCGGTTTGAAGCCCATTGCTAAGATTCTGGGTTGGGGTGAGGCTGCTCACGAGCCCGCCAAGTTCACCACCGCTCCCGCTCTTGCCATGCCCAAGGCTTTCAAGCACGCTGGTATCAAGCAGGAGGATGTTGACGCTTTCGAGGTCAACGAGGCTTTCAGTGTTGTCGCTCTTGCCAACATGAAGCTTCTCGGAGTCAGCGAGGACAAGGTCAACCTTCACGGTGGTGCCGTCGCTCTTGGTCACCCCCTGGGCGCAAGCGGTGCGAGAATTGTTGTTACCCTTCTCGGTGTTCTCAGAGAGACAAAGGGTAAGATCGGCGCTGTCGGTATTTGCAACGGCGGTGGTGGTGCCAGTGCTCTGGTCGTCGAGTCATTGCAATAGATGCGTCATGTCTGTTTGTTTCTTGTTACGAAAAGTCAGAATACCCAGTTAAGCGCTTTTAATCATGCCCAACGAAGGCTTATTTTATGAACACATCTATTTACTATGTCTATCTTGTCTGTATAGTGACACTGAAACCGCACGATTGTTTCTGAAAGAGGTCGAAATGCTGGGTTTCAAGTTCGGCAAGTCGTTTCGGACTCCGGCTCCATGATGCGCGTCCTCGTCCATCAACAACTTCAGTGAAGCCTTTCGATCACGAAGAACTTCTACTCTACAAAAGACAACACAATTCACCAAATCAAAATGACTACCGAACAGACTCCCAGACCATGGCATGCAGAGTTCCCGGAACCCAAGGCAGAAGCAGCCATCATGCCTCGAAATCGTGTAATGCAGATGCTCTCGTTGAGAGGCGTCGCAGCCATACTCATCATCGACCTCAGGAGGATGGACTTTGAGGGCGGATGTCTTCGCGGTAGTTTGAATATACCTGCTCAGGGCTTCTGGTGGAATAGAGGAATGCTGTAGGTCCAGCTCATCGTTTGTTCGGAGCTTTGCTAACGCTCCTCGGCAGATACGAGTTGGCGTACAAAGCTGATATTGAATGGGTCGTATTCACTTGTAAGCTGAACACCTCGGAGTATTCAGCTTCCCATCGGCTGACTTTGTAATAGGTGGCTCATCAAACGGCAGAGCTCCTCGCTGTGCTGCGTGGTAAGAGACATCTTTGCGGTTCGACATGATCATATGTACTGATTTGCACAGGTTCAAGGAGTTTATTGAGCAAGCCGGAGACGAGCAGATGCAATCAATGGTACTCGAAGGTGGTGTCAAGGGCTGGGTCAAGAGCGGGCCGCAGTTCACACGATTGATGGATGGCTACAAAGAGTCGTACTGGCAAGACCTCTTCGCTCAAGAAGAAGCCAAGAAGGCCGCAGCTCAAGGACAAGACGACAAGAACTTGGTCGGTCAGGGAGACGTGACAAAATAATCAGGATGATCGATTGATGACGACGAGACATGCGCCATTCTGGAGAGCCACGCGATGCTCATATCAGTATATCAGAACTATCAGAACCCTACAGATAGTCGCACAGCCAACCTCGACCCCAGACCCTCGAGAGGCTCAAGCATGTGAGACATCCAGGCAGTGCAAGAAGAGCAGTCCCCGGGAAACCCGTCGTCGTTCGCTTCCTTGAATGTCCGTTAGCGCAGCAACTGGCTGGCTGACATGGAGACCACTTCCCATGAGACCGTTTCGACTCGCGGCGAGCAATCACCAAACGGCTTTTTTTTTGCTCTCGGAGCGCACAGCCCATGTCGGGAGGGCAACCCCCTACCAGTTCATGATCCACACACATATGCGTGTACAGTGCCGGCGATCCATATTTCTAGATAGCCTTTGCGAATCGATTGTGCCGAGTCAAATCCCACGTTGTCCGTAAAGATGTGATAAAGTCTGATAGAGGAAGATAGACGAGGGAGCCCATGACGTGCTATAACTGCAATGTCACCAAGGCAATACTCGGTGACAAGTCACGTTGATCGTCTTGTCACCCTTGTGGAATCTTGGAAACAACTATTTCCAGCGATGCCGTGCAGACATGGTATACGAGGCAGGAGGTGAATTCGCCCCCTGGTTGAGACATGAACTTGGTCGATTGGCCGCATACGGAAATTGTGCCTGCCAAGGGTGGTGGGGATTGTTCGAACTGCTCAGCTCAACGACAACCCTTCACATATTTCTCTAGCACTCGGCGACAAGCATGCGACGACTACCTCAATCGTCTAATCTCTGAGTATCCACGGCACTAATAACGCGATATGCATGCTGCCGGTTTGACTCGAGCTTTACTAGAGCCGCTCTCAGGTAGCTCGGAGACACTTTCTACATGATTACAGATACAAGCCTACAACATGTCCACGACCGTAGAGGACGACGAACACACATGCTAAAACCGTTTGAGAGTTACGGTGTGTGCCTCTTGACCTGATCGCCAAGTAGGTCACCACCATGGCATTTATCAGGGCCACGCCCGGTCTGCGTTGAAGCCGTTTGAACGGTCGCAATAAACATTCTTACAACCCTCCCAAAGGGGCCAGCCTATCTGACTATGCCACCGATGAGGCGGCGTCTTCTCGTAAGTATTCAGCTGCTATATATGCACTCGCGCATTTCCGTGTCCATGTCTTTCTTTCTTCGTGCGCAATCATTCTTTTACTATTGCACCCCATGCACTCATTCACAAACATGCCACTCATTCGTTTTTTGTTTACTCTCATTTCCTTCGTCAACTTGAGCATAGCTGGCTATGTTCTCCAAGATGACTACAACTCTGCAGCATTCTTCGACATGTTCGACTTCTTTACAGAACCGGACCCGACTCACGGATTCGTTCAGTACATTGACCAAGGCTCAGCATGGAACTCCGGTCTGATTGGCAACGCGAACGGCAAGGTCTACATTGGAGTCGACCATACAAATGTCCAACCCAATGGTCGTCCCAGTATTCGCTTGACAAGCAAGGCCGCCTATAACTCCGGTAGTCTCGTCATCCTCGACCTCGACCATATGCCTGGCAACGCCTGTGGCGCATGGCCTGCATACTGGATGGTTGGACCTAGCTGGCCCAATGGTGGTGAGATTGATATCATTGAGGGTGTGAACACACAGAACCACAACGCCATGACATTGCACACGGCAGACGGCTGTTCCATCTACGACAATGGCAACTTCACTGGCAATCTGTACTCGGATGACTGTTACGTCAATGCAGCGGACCAAACCAACAACCTAGGATGTCAGATTTCCACTAATCAGTACAACACCTACGGTGACGGCTTCAACAACGTGGGAGGTGGTGTCTACGCCATGGAATGGACCGACGAAGCGATCAGCATTTGGTTCTTCCAGCGTGGTGCCATCCCCTCGAACGTCCTAAGCTCCAACCCCCAACCCGACTACACTTGGGGAACGCCACTCTCTCAATTCACAGGCTGCTGTGATATCCCCGAGTTTTTCTCGGACAACCAGATTGTTTTCGATGTGACCTTTTGCGGCGACTGGGCCGGTAGCGTTTGGAGCAGCGACTCTACATGTTCTGCTCTGAGCGGCTCCTGCACCGACTACGTCGCCAACAACCCCCAAGCATTCAACAATGCCTATTGGTCCATCAACTCTCTGAAAGTCTTCGAGCAGACTGCAAAATCTTCTGGAAAGGTTGCACTGCCCGCATTCTGCACAAATAATAATTATAACCCAACACCTACTGAGACATTCGTTAGTAGTGCTAGCACCATATCGACGGAGACGGTGCCTGCTGAGACTACCTCGACCGTGTCGTCTGCAGTCGTCGTTTCGACTGCAGAGGCATCGTCAACGCAGACCTCTTCGGCCGAACCCTCGTCCTCGACCGCCGAAACCTCGTCGATCCCTGAGACCTCGTCAAGCGCCGAGAGCTCATCGACTGACCAGGCCTCGACCGCCGCTACGACGTCGTCATCCGCCGCTTCCTCGTCGTCCACTGCAAGCTCTTCGGGTTCTGCGAACTCGTCGAGTGATGTCTCGTCCACCGCCCAGACCTCGTCGTCTCCTGCTAGTAGTTCCTCGTCTGCTCCAAGTTCATCGAGTGCTGCTAGTTCGGCTACTCAACGCTCATCGAGTGCTTCCGGTTCATCAGCAGCTAAAGCCTCATCTGCTGCCGCAAAGTCGAGTACAAAGGCTTCAAGTGCGGACACATCGCCGGCTCCTGCATCGACTGCAGAGACGTTGGCTGCGACCAGCTCTCCACAGACACTGCCCTCGTTCACGAATGTGTTGACGACTTTAGTTCTCGCCGTGGCTGCGGATGCAACCCACACTGAGTGGTCCACAATCACTACGACTCTTCGTCAAGTGGTGTCAGTCAGCCCGTTGGTCAACTCGAAACCCACCGAGCAACCATCAGCCGCACAGAACAGCGAGACAACACCTGCCGCAAACGTCGAAACCACACCGACAGCGCCGTCATATGCCGAGACCACTGTCCTCACGACCATCGTGCAGGCAGTGTCTGCCGATGCGACAACTACTCAGTGGACTACGATCACCACGAGCATAGACCGCGCAGTCACCGCTCCGGCAGACACAACCACGACGCAATGGACGACTCTGCAGGTGGCAGCAGCGCCGCCTGTGTACATTACACAATGGACGACCCTCACGAGCTACGCCTATCAAAAGGCGAAACGCACCGCCCTACCCGAAAGCTTGATGCTGGGAGGCGACGAGGCATCGCAAACGATACGGATCGAGGAGGAAGAAGAGGAAGAGGAACCCTCACCCACACCCAGCAGACGCTGGCTCCCAAGACATTGGGGCCGTACAGGCCATTGAAGATTTTATGAAGGATACCCAGATATTAGATAATGTTTTTTTTTCCTTGTTCGTTTCAAAAATGGAGGAGGTCAGGAGGAGAATATGGCCATCATAACGTATATAGACAACCCCTTAGGTAGCAAGTGCTGGCTGGACTGGCAAGAGACCCGAAGAATATAATACTATATTTTGCAATCATGATAGATCCATCGCGTCGTCATCTTGTTCCATGTCGTTTGTGTCTTCGTCCAAGCCGTAATCTGGAGAGTCGTAGCCATGGGCAGTTTCTATCTGGTCCTCTGGCGGCGTGCCATCAGCGGCGCTGGAAGCTAATGCAGCCCTGTCCTTTGCACGTTCACGAGCTTCTAGTATGGCTTTGCGTACATTATCCTGCTCCAGAGGCACAGACAACGACGGGGGTAGAGTGTAGAGAACAAGCTCTTGGTGGGAGTCCTTTTTCTCTCCGACGAGAATGTGTCTGGGTATTGCGTTGAGCTTCTTTTCAATGTCTGGGAGGAAGACGAGTTTTTCTTCGTCGGACTCGATGTCGGCGAGTTCGTCGTCGAGATTGTGGATGTAGACGCGGTGTTTGGTGTCGTCTAGTTGCATATGCTCTTCGGTGGGAGGGGATGCGGTCACGGCGGTTTGGAGTTGGGGTCTGGCTGAGACGGGTATGTAGAGTTTGTCATTGTTGTTTGCTGTGCGAGGAGGTCCGAGTTAGCGGGGCGTAAGCTCAAAAGTGGAATGGAGGAAGAAGAAAGAGCGCTGTCGAGTGAGGGAAGGAGGGGCACAATCGAGCGCGTTGGAGGGGAAGGAGCAGTGAAGGGTGCAGAGCAAGGAATTTGGAAGGAGCCATACCTAGATTGAGCAAATTGAAGCGCTTCGCAAACCGGTGATCATCATCGAACGAGTCGTCTGCTGTGCGCTTGAGCCCCCTGAGCGGACTCGTTGCTGTCGCTGTTGCTGTTGCTGAAGCTTGTGCTGGCTGTCGGTCCACGACCTCCGCGCTGGTTGTCTTCATCCCGCATCACCGCCGACCACTCGAACAGTTTGTCTAGAGCTGCTGTACAGTCGACCAAGTGAAGACAAGCCGTTTCCAGTCGTCTCAGGGTGCGCGCGCAACTTGTCGTCTTCAAAAGCGTGTATGATCACGAGCTTGTTCAACTGTTGCCGACGTGGGTTGACTCAAGTTCAAATTCCACCTCAGCTGTCGACGAGAACATTCTCGCACTCCCCATACCTTTCCTTTACCACAACACGCGCTTTCAACATGGCTTCCCAATCCAAAGACCAGCAATGGAATGCTGTCAAGGTCAGAAGCACTTTTATTGACTATTTCGTCAAGAAGAGGGGCCACACCTTTGGTATGCCGTCCCCTCGGGGGTCTCTGTTTCGCCGCAACTCGCAGCTGATGCCGCTATAGTGCCCTCTTCCTCGGTCGTCCCTCACTCGGACCCGACTCTTCTTTTCGCCAATGCTGGCATGAACCAGTACAAGTCCATCTTCCTTGGAACTGTAGACCCCTCGTCTGATTTTGCCTCGCTCAAGCGTGCCACAAATTCTCAAAAGGCAAGCCAAGACTTTGACTCATACCAAAGGCAACATGCTAACTCTCTATACAGTGTATCCGCGCCGGTGGAAAGCACAATGTAACGATATATGTTCTCATTCACCGTGTACTCATCTAACTCGTTCTAGGATCTCGATGATGTCGGTAAGGACAGCTACCACCACGTGAGTCACAATATTCAAATCATCAGATCAACGAACAAACTAATGTATCAATGAAGACATTCTTCGAGATGTTGGGTAACTGGAGTTTCGGCGACTACTTCAAGAAGGAAGCTATTGCTTGGTCATGGGAACTTCTCACCAACGAGTTCGGTCTTGATCCCGCCAGAATGTACGTCACCTACTTCGAGGGTGACAAGGCTGGTGGTCTGGAGCCCGATCTCGAGGCTAAGGAGCTTTGGAAGTCAGTCGGTGTTCCCGAGGACCACATCCTTCCCGGTAACATGAAGGACAACTTCTGGGAGATGGGTGACCAGGGTCCTTGCGGTCCTTGCAGTGAAATTCACTACGACAGAATTGGAGGCCGCAATGCCGCACACCTCGTCAACATGGACGACCCCAACGTTCTGGAGATCTGGAACAACGTCTTCATCCAATACAACCGTGAATCCGACAAGTCACTGCGATCCCTGCCTAACAAGCACGTCGACACTGGCATGGGCTTTGAGCGTTTGGTGAGTATCCTGCAAGACAAGCCATCCAACTACGATACCGATGTTTTCACTCCTCTCTTCGACCGTATCCAGGAAATCACTGGTGTCCGCAAGTACGAGGGCAAGTTTGGCAGCGAGGATGCTGACGGTGTCGACACTGCCTACCGTGTCGTTGCTGACCACGTGAGACTTCTCACCTTCGCCATCACTGACGGCGGTATCCCCAACAACATGGGACGTGGTTACGTCGTTCGCAGAGTCTTGCGCAGAGGTGCCCGCTATGCTCGCAAGTACTTGAACACAGATATTGGTGACTTCTTCTCAAAGATTGTCCCCACTCTGGTCGCTCAGATGGGTGACATGTTCCCTGAAATCAAGGGCAAGGAGCAGGATGTCAAGGAGATCCTGAACGAGGAAGAACTCTCGTTCGCCAAGACCCTCGACCGTGGTGAGGCCATGTTCGAGAAGTACGCTCAGCAGTGCAAGGATAACAACACCAAGTCGCTTTCTGGTTCAGATGTCTGGCGTTTGTATGACACCTACGGTTTCCCTGTCGATCTTACTCAGCTCATGGCAGAGGAGCGCGGCCTTACCATCAACGAGGAGGAGGTCAATGCTGCTCAGGCCAAGGCTAAGGAGGCCAGTAAGGGCGAGAAGAAGGCTGGCGCCGACTTGGTCAAGCTTGACGTACACGACTTGGGCAAGCTCGACACCATGGCTGAGGTCAGCAAGACCGATGATGAACCCAAGTTCGGTCGTGGCAACATCAACGCTACCGTCAAGGCTATCTACTTCAACAAGAATTTCCTGTCAAGCACTTCCGAGGTGCCCGAGGGTGAGCAGTTTGGTGTCATCCTTGACAAGACCAACTTCTACGCCGAGCAGGGTGGTCAGGAGAACGACACTGGCAAGATTTTGATTGACGGCGAGGCCGAGTTGGACGTTCAGAATGTCCAGAGCTACGCTGGCTACGTTCTTCACACTGGTTACATGACCTACGGTACTTTCAAGACTGGCGACTCCGTCATCTGTGAGTACGACGAGCTCCGCAGACACCCTATCCGCAACAACCACACTGGTACCCACATTCTCAACTTTGCTCTCCGCGCAGTCCTCGGCGATGACATCAACCAGAAGGGTTCGCTTGTCGCTGCTGAGAAGCTTCGTTTCGATTTCAGCCACAAGGCTGCTTTGTCAGACAAGGAGCTTCAGGAAGTTGAGACCAAGAGCACATCATACATTCGTCAGAACAGCCCTGTTTACTCGCAGGAAGTGCCTCTCGCCACTGCCAGAAACATCAAGGGTGTCCGTGCCGTCTTCGGCGAGACTTACCCTGACCCCGTCCGTGTCGTCAGTGTTGGTGTGCCCGTTGAGCAACTTCTCGAGGACGTTCACAACCCCCAGTGGGAGAACGTCAGTGTCGAGTTCTGCGGTGGTACCCACGTTGACAAGACTGGTGAGATCAAGGAGTTGATTGTGCTTGAGGAGGGTGGTATCGCAAAGGGTATTCGCCGTATCATCGCTGTCACCGGACAAGCCGCCCACGAAGTGCAGAGAGTTGCCCAGGAGTTCTCGGACGATCTTGCTCTGCTCGAGAAGATGGAGTACAGCCCTCAGAAGGAACAAAAGGCCAAGGCGCTGCAGGTCCAGCTCAACCAGCTCACCATCTCTGCTGTCACCAAGACTCAGCTCAAGGAGCGCTTCGCCAAGGTTTCCAAGGTGAGATTCCTCGATTAACAATGTTTGATTCTTGACTGATTTACCCTTCTCTACAGGCAAACCTCGACCAGCAAAAGGCATTCCTCAAGGCCGAGAACAAGACCGTCACCGACACAATCGCCAAGCACTTCACCGACAACCCCGACTCGAAGCGCCTGGTCGTCCGCGTGCCCATCTCCGCCAACCAAAAGGCCATCAGCGAGGCCATCAAGACCATCAGCACCAAGCAAAAGGACAAGACCATCTACATCATTGCCGCCGACGAAAAGGACGGCAAGGTCGTCCACGGCTGCCACGTCTCCGCAGAGGCAAAGGAGAAAGGTGCCGATGCTCCTGCTTGGGCTACTGAAGTTGCTGGTGTGCTCGGTGGAAAGGCTGGTGGCAAGGGTGCTACTTCGCTTGGACAGGGTACTCAGCCTGAGAATGCTGATCAGGCTGTTGAGCTCGCTACCAAGTACCTCGAGAAGCTTGGTCTGTAAGGAGCGAGGACATTGGGTGATTGGACGAATGTATGAAAGGCCTAGCATAGCATAAAGGCTCGAAACATGAAAACTCAAAAGATTCAATCTTCAACTGGATGTAAGTGAGTAGTTTGGACATGCTCAAGTCTCTGTATAGTTGTTTCTGCGCAGGTGAATAATGGCAATAGGTCTCTAGTGCCCTTCTGCAGCAAGGACATCACTCAAACAAGGAGGGTAGGAAATGCTAGCAGAGGAAGATGGAAGCCGATGTAGAGCACACTTGGGTTCACAACTTGTTCACTTCTCACAATGCATCCAAGCAGTCCTAGTACTGTTCTCGAATGCCCCTGGCTTGTGCATATCGAACAAATAAATCGGCAACACATTTGCGGACGACATAGCACACTGCTCTCATCGTCATCTGAGGCATTCGGCTGTGAAGCTCTGTGAAAAATATCCCGTTTCTGCAAGCCACGAGGTCGATAGAAGCTCAGCCTTGTCTGCCAAGTCTCATCCCGATCAAGCTAGCGTCCTCACCCACACGATCCACCAATCCCAAAAAGGCAACTCGATATCAGTCTGCAAAATTTTTCTCTTTGTCCACCACAACACACCTACTGTCTCCCAATGATGACTCATGAGCAAAAGGAGAGTATCAATGGTCAGTACGGGGGTCGAACCCGCGACCTTGGCGTGCCAGATATATCAGAGCAGATATTAGCACCACGCTCTAACCAACTGAGCTAACCGACCTGGTTTGATGTGAGCAATTTCAAGATCTGCGTACAAGTCCCTCGACAAGCAACTGTGGAAATCAGAGGTTAGGCAAAGTGCTGTAGAAGAAAGACAGAGCAGAAGAAAAAGGTCGGTTACGCTCAGTCGGTTAGAGCGTGGTGCTAATATCTGCTCTGATATATCTGGCACGGTGGGGTAAGCAGTTGTTCCAGCATGTTGCGGGTTGTTTGTTCGAGAGAGGTGTATTATCTGTGGAAGTGTCCAGTACTCTGGAGCAGGATAAGTGTGTGTTGAGTTTCAAGAGATGTGTAAATGGTCGACATGATCATATCTCGCGGCACAAGTACTAATTGCTTACAAAACTACCTGCTGTAGTCAAAGTGTTTGCAAACTATTGTCACAATAGTCTTCAATAGTATCCAAGAGTTGGCATTGTGCTATGTTGCTGTTTTTTCGACTGATGTTGATGATGGGGGCGTGACCCTGAGATGAGAGCACAATCTGCACAATCTAATAGCATACCTTGTTTATGTTTCAAAGATGAAAGACAAGTCTGGTCTCTGCGACTTACCTGCCTGTGCTGTACCCACCCGGGTGGAGATGCATAGTATATTCAAGGAACGTGTTGGTGTCCATGGAGAAGTGATATGGTCTCGACTCTCCTTGGATGCATCTCAGTTTCGCAGATCTTTATGCATTTCTATGGTGAAGACTTCACTTCTGACCGCAGGGAGAAGAGGATGGGACTTATAATGCATATGCCCTCTGTCCTTTGATGTCTATTGTCGGTGATAATTCGTCAGAGTCTTGACTGTCCGCCTTCACGACCGACAATCCCATTCAAGGGCCATGATGCCGCTTTCGTCACCTTGCCAAACTCTACTAGCATGGTTTTCTCTTGCAACGGCAGAGCGCAAGGCAGTTCCAATCTCCATCGGTCCAGCACCAATGACTTGACTCCTTCCGCCACAGATAGCCGCTCTTTCGGCAAACTCAGCAACGATGTCCTTGATCGAGGGATGAGCTCCGCCAAGATACGTGATGGAGAAGTTATTTTGTGGTGTTGTCAAATCGTCCGAGGAAGAGATCACCACACCGTTCTTTTCACTCTTGGCTCTCTTGCTACAGCAACCTTTGCCCTTTTCTGAACCTGAAGATGTGGTGGAGATCGATGTTTCCGGCAGTGCTGTTTCGCGGGTGACAAAGATGTGTACGCGAAGACCATTTGCTTTGCCAGCAGACATCCAAGATTTGAGCTCTGTCAGTTCAGGTGTAATCCAAGCGAGGTCTTGAATCTTGCGAATGACCCAAACGAAATCGACAGCACGAGTACCTGTCTGAGTGACAGTAAAAGTGTCCTGGAGGGTTGGGAGCACGGAAGTGACACCAGTGCCGCCTGCTACGGTCAAAAGATTAGATGATGCGGCTTCTTCAGTTGATGTGCCTCCATAGGGTCCGGTGAGTATAACAGAAGTGGTGCAAGAATCTCCACCAGTGGCTTTGGCAATTTGAGCAAGTTTGGCGGTGATACCGGAGCGTTCGCGGATCAAGTAAGTATGGTGCTGAATATCGCTACGGCCATCAGGAAGAGATGATGGAGTGAATGGATGAGACTGCCAGATGTTCAGGGCAGGGAAACAGAGGTAGAAGTGTTGACCAGGCTTCCATGCGGAGTGCTTGAAATCAAAGTCGATGCGCACGACAGAATCTTCGTCGTCACCATAATGCTGAACGTTGGCATTTGCACTGTGGAAACCAAGACCAGGCTTACCCTTTCGGTATCCGACGTGGAGTAGTGCAGTCCGGAGAAACCTGATGCCGAAATCGCCAAGCACGATGATGAGAGAAGCAATCATCCAACATGCCAGTTTGTCCCAATGTCCCCAACACGCTCCAAGGTAAAGTATACCAATCAAAGCATGAGTCTTCTTGAAGAACTCGTATCCGGTCCATCGAATAGCCCAGCTGGTGCTAAAAATGTACAAAAACGTAATCATGATTTGAGCAACAATCCCCCAGACAATGTACTTTTGCTTGATGAAAGCGGTGTAAGTCTCGGGTTGTGGCTGATAGAACCTTCCTTCAACAAGCGTCCAGACCAGAGTATGCAGGAAAGATTGGATGAAGATGACTCGACCAATCCAGCGATGCAGAAAGTTGAAATGTTGGTATGGGATGCCGGTGATGAGCGACAAGACGCTCTCGCGAGAACAAAGAGCGATCGTGAGCGGTGTCAAGGCATAAGCTAGAGCTCCAACACGATCACCCCAACCTCCAAAGCCTGTTCTGATTGTCTTCAGTTCAGGATGATTTTTGGTAGGTGTGATCCAGGTCTTGTAAGTTACACCGACGAGACTGTTCTTGGGTCAGCTTGGACGCGGACGACCATTACTGCAATTGACCTACGAGAATATTAACAAGTAGCCAAGAAGCGCAGATAGCACTGTGACTTGTAGCAGAGTGACTCGTCCAAGAAATCCTCTTCCTGGAGCCTCGGGAAGCATCCAGCGCCTTCCTATAGATCCGAGAGAATCCAACCCACGCCGAAGTGGCGTCTTGATGTCAGATGAACGAGCTACGCTCTTGCCATAGCGTAATGAGAGCATGAACATAAGGGCACCTCCCAAGACTGCCCAGAGAATGAAGGTGTAAAGCATCGATATTTGATGGGCATGATAGACAGAGTCCAAATATGCACAAGTGCCAGCATCTTTGGTGCAGGGAAGAATCCGATCTGCATATCCCCAGTAATGTTTGATCGTAGAGTCGGAATCAAGCTCTTGGATATGCCGTGTCTCAAGCATTGTGTGTAGGGAAAGCCAGACCAATGTCTAGCGAAAAGGTGCGATGGAGGAGACAGGAGTGATGTAGCAGGTTAGCAGACCAGAAAGAGCGTTCGATTGTATGCAAGCATGTGTGGTAACGTGTATCAGTGTGTCGAAAGATGGACGCAATGCTTTCCAAGTGGATGAGTTGGACGCGTGGTGTTTAGAAAAGAAACATGCGACCCATGTGCTCCCAGAGCCGAGCCATGAAGCGAAGTCCGAAGGCGATCGTGTCAAAAGTGTACCGATGAGGGCACGAATGGTTGAAGATGCGGGTGTCTCGCCTGCCAAGGACGGATCTTGCTCAAATATGAGCATGTTTAAAGCTTGGCTATGCCGCCATGTGGGTCTCTCGAAACATCTAAAGTCCGGAGAGTTGTTTTAGGTTTAGATGCGAGCAGGACTCGGGGCATCGATATGTATGCTGAGCGGGTGTTATATTCCTTCTAGATGACACTCTTCGTGGTTCAATCTCCCTCGCTGCTCTCATACTCGGCATCTTCCTGTTGCTGTTTCGCCAACATTTCTTTCCAGTTGTCTGCGAATTCTCTCAATGCACCAGCACCGCCTTGACTTGCGTCGACAACATCTCGTGGTAGTTTGTGGGCGCTGTACTGTGGTGTGTTGAAGCTGTAGGCTTCAGGGTCGTCCTTTCTGATCAGGCGGAACTCTGGCACCCAGATCTCCTCATCAGCCTCCTCTTCGTCACTGTCCTCCATGTCCGTCCTTCCTTCCGTGACTTCACCTTCTTTTGTATTGATACCTTGAGACTCGGAGTCCTCCTGAGCCTCTACACCAGCACCAGCAGGCCTGATTGGAATACGGATGACCTTTTCCTCTGGTGGTTCGGGTAGTGTCAAGAGCTCCAGCCAGCTGAACAACAAGGGATCTGTCCTGACTGCCCAAGGATTGACATCGATCAACCAAACGCGATCATGTGGCGGAGGGACGTATACATCAAAGACAAAATCAGCGTCTGGGAAAGTGTGCTTGAGTCTATCATCGAAGAAGTTGTGAATGACATGGCGTAGCTTGTCTTGCATGCGGAAGAGGAAATCGAAATGGTTGAGATCTCGTTGGCACAGAGCGATGAGTTTGCGATTCCTGACAAAACACCTGAACTCGACAGAAGGGTTCATCTGGAAGAATTTACGCAGGACCAGGTGGTAGGGGATGTCGTTTGTGGTTTGAGGCATGTCTTTGGAAGATGGATCGTCTTGTAGACAGTCGTCAAAGGCATGTTCTAGATCGTGGGTAACAAAGTCGGAGCTCTTAAGGAGCAAGTAGATGTCGCTAGGAAGCCTGCACTCCATACTGTTGGTAGCAGCGATCCAGGTAGCATCCTTGGGAGCGGACCAGTTCAGCTTGGGGACGACCTTACCACCAAGTTCGGCAATGGTGTTCTTGATGGCGCGGTGTATGTTGCGCCACTCGGCAGAAGGGTCCTCCTCTTCATCGTCATCCTCTTCTCCAGCGGTGTCAGAAGCCGAGAAAATGCCAGAGTCGCTGTCTGACCAGTCACGTCTCGGGTCGTCCTCGTCCGGAGGGATCACAATGCCGTCTGCGCGAAGGTAGTCGAGGAAGGGGCGGGTCAGAGGGATGAGACGAGCCTTGGGCGACAGTGCACGGTACCTAACAGACTTTGATCAGTATGCTATTGTATAGACCAGGGGTGGACTGAGGTCGTACTTGGGGTACCAGTTGTGATATGAGCAATGAATAATATGAGACTTTGTGAGCGGCGCAAAAGGAAGCTCTGTCAGAGGCTGCGAGGGCTCGCCATGTTCTTCTGTAACCATGTCTGTGTAGCGTATACTATCAGAAGGAAGGCGCGAGACTGATTGAAAGATTTGGAGAAGGAGCCGAGAGGCAGTTACGGGATGAGCAGAAAGAAAGGTGAATCACATGAAAATGCTGGCGCGACTTTTCGAACAAACCCCCGCCTTTGATGACTTCACTCTTTTGATCTTCTACCTTCCAAACTCCCGTCTGCTCGTCTTCTCCTTACGCAAACCATCACACCGGAACATCTCACCCATAATGTCTTCCAACGTCGGTCTCTCTACTCCACGCGGCAGTGGCACCTCTGGCTATGTCCAGCGCAACCTCTCCCATCTCAAGCCGCGCGACGCCGCCGCCCCCTATACCAAGGATCGCGATCTTCTCCAACACCGCCAGCGCCAACCCGACAAGGACATTCTCGAACATGACCGCAAGCGCGAGATTGAAGTCAAGGTTTTTGAGCTGCGCGACAAGCTCGAGGAGGAAGAGTACGTCCATACATGAAATCCTCCTTCCGACTTCTTAAAGCTAATACACGACTAGAGTCGACGAAGACGAAATCGAGGATCAATGCACCGCCTTACGCAAGAAGCTCCAAGCCGAACAAGCAGGCAAGAACACCAGCACCAATGCAAGAGGTCTTAAATCACACCAGGTCCATGAGCTGGCCAAAGCAAAGATCGAAGAAAGCGAGAAACTCAGACGCGCTTTCGGCATCAGCAAAGATTATGAAGAAGGAAGTCACTGGAAGAAGCAGGAGGAGAAGGCCCGTCAGATCCAAGATCGCCAAGCAGAAGAGTCAAGAAGGGCGAAAGAAGAGGATGAATATTCGGACTAAAGAACTTCTTGCTGTTCCCATCTGTTGCACTCCGGCGTCATCACAGGACTGGAGAGTCGGACCGCACCAATAAACGGTCAATCAGGATTGCATGTTTGGCACTCCTCTCACACACCAGCGACCAACTCTTGACTACACATCATTTCGCCGCCTCTACCATCTGGCCCAGTCCGCTATCTGTTCTACTGACTGGACTGTTATCGCGTTCACTTCCCGAGCTCCTTCTGGTCGACATGGTCTCTGAGCATCTTGGGCAGGTGCTGTTGCTGTTGGACCTAGTTGGGCTGCGTGCGCCCGCTGACATATGCTCCATCTCCTTGCGTGCCGGGAAGTTTGAAGGCGTCTGTGTAGTTGACATGGACTTGGACACCTGCCCCGACCTCTTTGACCTGTGCCAGGTTGCTCGTAGCTCCGCCTTCTTGGCCTCGCCCGACAGGACGCGTTCCAAACACTCTTCCCAGTTATCCTCGTCTAGAATGAATCTCTCGCGCTTGGGCGACAAATAACCCGACTGGCCATCCTGGACGTGGTAGAGAAGTTCCATCTCAGCCGACATGGCGAAGCCAGTCTTTTCACCCTGCTCATACAAAGCTCCGAAGATCGCGCTGCAGACCTCCCGCTCGAATTCGTAAAAGGTGCGATACAACGTCGAGGGAACGTAAAGAACCGACTCTATGTGTAGACAGGCTCGACGCGATGATACGTGGATTTGGCGACCAATAAGCGGCATTCGTAAGGTATAACGGGCGTTACGAGACCAGGTTGACACGGCAGTCCCTGTACTCGACTTTCGAATATGTTCTGTACTCGGAGCGGTTCTCATGGTGGCTGCCTTGCCCTGGCTGCTGGCGAGCATCCTGTCTGAGAATGCTGTGAATAATCCTGGGGGGCCCGTAAAGATGGATCTTTCATGTCCTCGCTGAGTGTGTCCGGTGAAGAGTTTGATAGATGGGCGTGTAGAGGGAGGGACAAGTCGTTATATATCTAGAAGGAGTGTTTTCCAGTGGAAAATGTGTTTGCAAGGAAGAGAGCGAAAGAGACCCCCACCGTTCAAAAAAAGGTCGCATCATGGAGTAGGGCCAGGCCCATGCGTCAAGCGCGCAACTTTGACCTTTTGCATATCCAAGTTTCTCTCATCCCCACTCCTTGGAGCAATAACTCTATCGAGTGTTACGTGCCTATCTCTGAGTCAGGTTTACAGATTTCCTCGGCATGCATACAGTGTGACTATGCCAACGTGAGATTTGGAAGGGGCCGGCTGACTGCTTGAGGGGAGAGACATAATCATGCGTTATACAAACTGCCGAAGTATCGCTCGTCCAGAGCAGCAGATCGATAGCTTGTGCACAGTGCGGCTGACCTGCGCAAGTGGGGATCCCTTTTGAGCCACCGTCCCCTGTCTGTCTCAACACGCGCAAAAGGATTTCTACAGCTCCACCTTCTCCTGTCCCTCTCGCTGAACAGATAGAAGTGCAAGCAACTCGTTGAAATGATGAAAGCTTTTGTCAAATCATACCCGGCGTATTTCCTGTTTGTTACCAGAGTACTGACGTACATACCGCGGACTTTGAGAGATCAAAAGTGTCGCGCGACACGTTGCCGCATTCGATATTGGCCCCATCCGCAAAACCGGAGAAGGAGCGCTTGGCTGGTCGGCGATGGAGTCTTTATCCGGTACAACGGCCGGCCCCGACCAGAGAGGTGCAGTGAACTACAAACGATGCTGACCACGAAGAGATTGTCCAACAATACTGAATTTGCATACCGCATACCTATCTGACTTGCACTCTGGTTCTCTAGCCAAAGCCAGCATATCGTTCCGTTTGAAGAGGAGAAGAAACATGACAAAACAAAAAGCCCTGGGGATCCTCACTGACCACGATCTGACACCGCAACATCTCGTCAGTAGGCATCTTTCTTGCTGGAGTTCATACTGTCTTCCCAAGACTCAACATCGTCTCCTTTAGACGGTCTTACGACCTCGACTCCATTCATCCACCAGTCGACACGGAACATTGCCTCCACTGGCCTTTGGTACCAGAACATTTCGTGGAGATCCGACCAGTTTGCCTCATTAAGTTCGATGGTGTTGTAAGAAGACTTTTCCACCAGTCGGTAGGTAATGAAGAACCTAGCTCCGAGATCGATTTCCTCACGCTTGTGCCATGTGAAGCTCCATCGAGGACGTTTGGGAGTTGTCCTGTCAAGGCGGCAGTGCAGGTTCTTGAGGACCTTCTTGACCAAGGTACCGTATGTTCGTGGAAGGCAGAGGATATCCTGGAATACTGCCAGGTCATCGGAGATCTTCGTGAAGGTTGGATCGTGCTCGACGAGTCTGAACCTCATGGGCATGATGATGCCTCTGATGCCGTAAGACGCAAAAAATGCATCTTGAAGGTTGGTTTTGCAGGAGGTTAGGATCACATCTTGGACGTGGAGGTTGTCATTCTCATTGCTCTCACTGCCGGAGTCGAAAATCTTGATGACTTGATCTCCAGACATGCTTGCGGGCCTAGGTGTGAACGAATACGAATTGGTATGAATGGAAGTGAAAGACCTCTGAGGTAGCAAACGAAGGCCATTTTATGCTCACAGCTCCTGTTGACCCCTCACTCGAAGCTGGTCAGATGTTCTACAGAAGGAAAGTGGGTTTCGACGAATTAACTCAGCAGAAAACTCTCGGTGGGGCAGCAGCCAAACATTGTGGTGTGTTCAGATGCTCGCACCAAACATAAACTCTAATCTGCAGCTCATACGCGAAGTGCTTGCTCAGCTTCTCTTGTCAGTCTTTCATTCGATTTCTGAGATCTTGGCCCAAGACTTGGTCAACGAAGATACTTTTGATGCTGCAGAGAACAGAACCTTAGATCATTCGGCAACGGACGAAGGAAGGAGCAAGATACTCGCTAGTCATCACCAGGCTGAAGGTACATACTGGGAGCTCGAAGAGAGCTACGACGATACCGAGCAAGATAACTGTTGTAGACATGCGTACCATACGACTAGTCTGTAGATTGCAGAATAAATCGCAATCGTGCCTTCCATATGCATAAGTTTTGCATATCAATGCTATGATTTATGAAAAGGTTATGGACCCACATATCGCACTCTCAATAGTTGTAAACAAGTTTTCACACAAAAACTTCCAAAGCAAGAACGAAAGAGTGTGGTCACAGTAGTGTCTCGACATTTGCGTGCTTGTGTGAAAGTAGATGTTTGTTTAACCACCTTGGTGAAAGTGCACAGACCAGGCTTGAATCAAAAGCTTACTAGACTGTTTCGCGGAGGAAGGCGCAGGCACAGTCCGTGGCAAAGAAGACTGGTGTCTGCTCAGCGTGCTGCAGCATCCACTCGTGTAACATTGCAGGCTCTGCAGCTCACTCGGATTCACCAGAATCTATAAAACTGAGCCGACCTCCCTCTTGCGCTCAACGCTTTCTCTCAGAACCACTTCTTCCACCAACGACCCCCGGATCTTCTACAGCTGCGCGCACGCCCTGACCCAAAGCCGCACAACACCCCGAACAATATGGCAACCGATGGTGTTCAACAAGACATCGAGTATGTCAATGTTGAAGACATTTCCAGGTCTGAAGAGGACCAAAAGATCTTGCAGAGCTACCACCGTCTGTCTTCGCGGCGAGTAGATCTCGTAGGCGATTTCGCTGGCCAAGAATTGTTCGCCATTGAGGGCGATGCCCTTCTTTTGCAATGCTTTGAAAACCCACTGCTTGATTTCGAGGACGGTTTCCAGATGTTGCATGCTGTCTACCTAGTAGAAGAATATCTCGCACAGCTCCAGCGCCGCAATTGCAGATTTCATGTCGCCTTCTTTGATGCTCACCGCCAGCTCTCTATTCCCCAGAATGTCAAGTCCATCAACCGATCCAAGTATCTCCTCACACGAGCTGCCATAATTCGCCACCTTCAATCCAATTTGCAATCAGAAGACGTCCAAATCCATTGCTTCACAGATTTGCACGACCAAGCATTTGATGATTATCTGCGCAATTCTGCAGTTTATTTCTTGATGTGCCACGATGGAGCTCGCAGCCACACCACACAAGACAGAGATGTCCCCGATCCGAGAACATCACTAAGATCGATTATTGTGCATTTCATCTTGTCCGGCTACAACGTTGCTTTGATCAATGGCTCAGAATTCGTCGACACAAAGATCATGGCGATGGTGCTAGAAACCAAGAACCTCTCCCACAGACTGGACTCGACCCTGGACGCAAGCCCCAAGCAGCAGAGTGATGTCTCAGAGCCCATCTCTTCAGCAGAGATCGACGAGATCGGAAGCAACACATCCAACATTACAGAGAGAGAACGTTTGACAATCTTGACTTTGTCTCGCTTGATCAAGACTCCATCTGCCTCGTCAGAAGTGCAACAATTCGCGCATGACGTCCTTGCTCACACCGCGCTTCTCCATGCTCTACCGCTCTCAGCACGTAGTCTGCAGCACACGTCGGCAGCAAGCGACTACCAGGAGCATCTTTCCAGCTTCTGTGACCAAGCTGCCAAACTTCTGAAAAGCTCAAACTGGACTCAATACCACCAGAAGATCGAGGACAATGAGTGTGATGTAGCAGATTTGTTCGATGGCCGCTTGTTCAACGTTGTTTCTCAGGGTTTAGATCTCTCATCAATGCCTGAGGCTATGCAAAGCAAACTTCAGAAGCTCAACGAACGCTTGAAGGCTGTCTGCGATGTATCGACAACTAACGGCGAGGCCGACTCAAGAAAGTCGGACTGCTCATCTTCAGATGCTCCTTCCACAACTCCCACCGGAAATACGAGCGTGCTCCCATTCTCCAACCCTGTATTCGACCAGCATTTGACATCCATTCGTCTGGGCATCGATGACCATGCATCTGAGGAGATTAGCAGACCCTCGGCTCGCATCTTCCAGGAGGTATCCCACTGGCACAACGCCAAGCGTCCCATTCAATCGAAAAACACGCCGGTCCTTTCTCCACGAGATGAGCTGCGTGCTCGCCGCAGAAATCAGAAGTACATGGACGAGATGCAGAAATACGCTGCAAGTTTGACCAACTCTGTGGGAAGAGCACTCGAGCCCGAGACACTCCTCGTTAAATCTGCAGCCGCTTCGAAAGTCGCACAGAAGTCTGAGAACAAGAAGACTGTCCCCGAGCCTACCAAGAAGGATGACGCTTCGAAGAAAGGTGCCAACCCTAAGGGCGGTAAAAAGAACGTCAAGGTTAGTGGCAAGCAGGCCGCCCAAGAGGCAGCTGCAGCTTTCCAAGCCAAGAAGGCAGAGGCTTCAGACTCCAAGGTTATGCAAGCATGGCACATCATTCTGAAAAGTTTGTCTGCCGAGAGTGACTTGCCTTCGCGTTACATCAAGACCAAGGATTACTTTACCAGTTTACCCAAGGACAAGAGAGAAGTTCTTGGTGCTGAGGTTCAAATGTTCTCCCTGAGCACGTTGGTAGAGATTGCCATCCAATCAGGCAAGACCAACGACCAGGATCCCAACGGCATCGTTGCTTTCATCTGGCACACCGCCAGAAACTTGGTTCAAGCCGATAACATCACCAAGACAATCTGCGAGAAGATCAAGCTTACCGTAGATACTTTCGGTCTTCCTCCTGTCGACATTCCCAAGCCGACTCAAGACAAGTCTCTGCCATTTCGTTTTGCACTTCCTCTGCAGAGCGCAGATCTCGTCAAGAACAAGCTGTCCAGCAAGGCATTCCAGCTTCTCCACTGTGGACCTTTCCTGGACCGCAGTATGGATGCTGCTCCTGACCCAAGAGTAGACTTTGAGCCCGACGGTTGGCAACGAAAGGTTCTTGACGGTATCGATGATAACAAGAGTCTGTTTGTCGTCGCGCCCACTTCTGCTGGTAAAACATTCATCTCGTTCTACGCAATGAGAAAGGTTATCGAGGCTGATGACGAGGGTGTTCTTGTTTACGTCGCGCCCACCAAGGCCCTGGTCAACCAGATCGCTGCTGAAATCCAGGGCAGATACTCCAAGAAGTTCAAGTATCCCGGAAAGAGTGTGTGGGCTATCCACACCAGAGACCATCGCATCAACAACGCAACTGGCTGTCAGGTGCTTGTCACTGTACCTCACGTGCTCCAGATCATGCTTTTGGCTCCCTCGCACGCCAACTCATGGGCAACCAGAGTCAAGCGCATCATTTTTGATGAAGTCCACTGTATTGGACAAGCCCAGGACGGTGTTGTCTGGGAGCAGCTTCTGTTGCTCGCTCCTTGCCCCGTCATCGCACTCTCTGCTACGGTCGGTAACCCTGATGTGTTCAGCGACTGGTTGTCGACTACCGAGAAGGCTATGGGCATCGATTTTGAGATGGTCAGACATCCATACAGATACTCCGATCTGAGAAAATTCTACTACGACCCCCCGAAGAAGTTCCTGTTCGACGGTCTGGGTCAGAAGAAGGGTCTTCCAACTCTTGGTCTGGATGGCACCACTGGGTTCGAGTATCTTCACCCTGTCGCCTGTCTGATCAACCGCTCAGCAGGTATGCCAGACGATCTCTCTTTCGAGCCTCGTGACTGCTACACGCTCTGGAAAGCCTTGAAAGAGCACTCGAACGACAAGTACAGTTTGCCTGCAGAACTTGACCCTTCCAAAGCTTTGCCCGACGTCATTCGCAAGCAAGATGTCTTGAAATGGGAAGCCGGACTGAAGAAGGTCTTGGCTGCATGGATGGAGGATACTGCGTCGCCCTTCAATGCTGTCTTCACTACGCTCACTGGCAAGCGCCCCCAGAAGGAAGAGCTGTACGCACCTACGGCCAAGCGTGCCGGTCAGAGAGAAGCCCAGGAGGTTCAGGAAGACAACTTCCTCCCTTTGCTTTGTCGTCTCCATGAGCAGGAGGCAATGCCAGCCATTCTCTTCAACTACGATCGTACAAGATGTGAGGATATTTGTGCCAAGATCCATGACGACCTGAAGGAAGCTGAAGACCAGTGGAAGGCCACCGATCCAAAGTGGAAGGCTAAGATTGTCCAATGGGAAGCCTGGAAGAAGGAGCAAGAGCGCAAGGGTGCCAAGGCTAGCAAGGTCTCGAAGAAGAAGCCTGCTGAGGAGGGCATGACCAAGGCAGATATGGCCCGTGATGCTGCTGACACTGATGCCAACGGCTTCGAAGGGTTTGATCCTGCAGCCCCTCAAGATGGCTACCACTTCTGCAACTTCAAGGCTATCCAGGTCTCCGAACTCGAAGAATACATGAGAGAGCTGGAGTGGAGACGCGTGCCACAATGGCTCATCGTCGCCTTGACCAGAGGTATTGCCGTCCATCACTCCGGTATGAACCGCAAGTACCGCCAGGTCGTCGAGATTCTGTTCCGCAAGGGTTTCCTCAGAGTCGTTGTCGCAACCGGTACGCTCGCTTTGGGTATCAACATGCCCTGTAAGACTGTTGTCTTCACTGGTGAATCTGTATTCTTGACCGCTCTTGAGTACCGTCAGTGTGCTGGTCGTGCTGGTCGTCGTGGCTTCGATTTGCTTGGAAACGTTGTCTTCCAGAACATGCAGCACGAAAAGGTCTTAAGATTGATGTCTTCAAGATTGCCTGATCTGAACGGCCACTTCCCAGTCACCACTACCTTGGTTCTCCGTCTGTTTACGCTACTTCATGGATCGAACAACTCAAAGTACGCAGCTTCGTGCATCAACTCACTGCTCTCTCAGCCTCGTCTGTACATGGGAGGTCCTTCTTTCAAGGACCAAACACTGCACCATCTTCGTTTCTCCATCGAGTACCTTCGCAGACAGCAACTTCTTGACGCAAATGGCACGACTTTGAACTTTGCTGGTCTTGTCTCTCACTTGTACTTCACCGAGAATTCAAGTTTCGCGTTCCATGCATTGCTCAAGGAGGGCTACTTGCACAGACTTTGTGCAGACATTGACAACAATGCAGAATCAGTGGTCAATACCCTGATGCTGGTCATGTCTCATCTCTTTGGTCGTGTGTATTGCCGCAAGTCTGATGCAGAGTACCGCGAGAAGGTCGTAAAGCCATCATCATCGATGGTGTTCCTACCTCCTCTGCCAGAAGAGGCGGCACAAGTTTTGAACGAGCACGGACAGCAAACACTCGACATCTTCAGTACCTACGTTCGCACTTTTGTCGATCAGCATGTAGAGAAGGCGGATGACGTTCTGCCGCTTACGGCTAGACAGGTTGGCAGTTCGTCTGTTGACCCGACCCCCAGCTTGGACGGGATCTCGCTTCCTTCCACTAAGATTCGCTCGCCATTCGTCGCTCTATCTGGACACACTGACAACTTCAAAACTATCAGTGAGCTGTGTCGCTCTGTCAGATCTGGTGTCTTCCTCGAGGAGTCAGCCATTCCTCACGTGGCTATGCTCTCACAAGACCTTGATCAGCCCTTGAACGCTTACCTGGTCGACTTCTTCAAGCACGGTGATGTAAAGACACTCGAGAAGGCAAACGGCATCAGACGTGGTGACGTGTGGTTCATGCTCAACGACTTCTCCTTGGTGCTTGCCACTATCATCACCAGTCTGCTCAACTTCATGAAGCTCAAGGTCGGAAGTGACATGGATTTCTTGGACACCATGGGTGAGCTTGATACCCTCGAAGAGGCTGAGGATGAGACCGTTGCCGTCAAGGAAGACGGAGAAGCTGTTCCTGCTCCCAGCGAAGCACCCAAGGCCGCCATGGCCACAATCACAAAGAAGAAAGCAAAGAAGGCTGAAAGCTGGGAGGACATGGCCGACGAAGAAGAAGTCATCGAGAAAGACTACAACGAAGCTGCTGCCAAGTTGGACGAACTCAACCTTGACAGTGCTGCATGGGAAGGCCAAGGTGGAGAAAAGGGGTTGCTCAAGGTACTCAAGGCGTTCCAAAGATTGCACTCCGAGTTCAACCTGAAGTTCAAGGCCATGTGGGCATAGATGAATACGACCATTGGGCTCATTTGGGATTGTAAAAAATAGATCAAAAATGCTGATAAACCGTCGTACACTTGCTTTGATTCTTGCTGACCATCTTGCTTTCCTCAACCAACAACCAAAACGTAAATAAGCTCGGCGTGAGTGGGTAGTCTGACGTTTGATGACGGTGCTGGCCTTGGGTAGCACCATGACTCTGCGAGCGTATTGCGGAAGTGCTACACAAATTATTGACCGGGTTTCAGCGGACTCTGCATGCCGCGATAGACGCGCCTTGTCCATCGATCATGTGTTTTCGCAAATATCGATCAAAGTATCGGAGGTCTCGGCAATTCGTCTAGCCAAGAGCTCACGCGAGCTGGAGAGGCTCGTTACGAGGGCTTTCCGTCTCCCTTCGATGTCATAGGGGTTCCTCACCATTGGTGCATCAGAACGTGAAGAAGGGGTGTGAGGGCAAGGCAGATCCTCGTGTTTCGAAATAGAAGCGTTGGCAAGCATTTACCGATGAGCGAACAAGGAGTCAAGAACAGATCCGCGTCCAACATAAGGCCGAAGAGTCTCACGAGTTTTTCTGTGGAGTTTCGGGATGATTGCTTTCCGCTCCGCGACCTTTTTCGAAGGAAGCGCGCATGTACAGCCACATTGTACAGCCACGATTTGGATCCGGGCTGAACATCACCCAAGCCCTGCCAATTTCCGAGCGTTCGGGGCCTTTTCCTTGTACGACGTCGCCGTGCTGTGCTTGGTGCTGAGCGTATATGTAATCCGCTCGCCAAGGTAAGATGAGGAGCGCGTATCCTTCGTGTAGGGCTATCCCCTTGCTCCCCTGCGAGCCGCTCATGTCATAAGTAGCTCAACCCCCCCTCCCTTCGCAATCGCACCTCGCGTGACACCACTTCCCCCTCTGCTCAACCTTCATAGCATGTCGATCGTAAAAAGACCCACCATCCGGAACCGCAGGATATCCTCTTCACCATCACCGCCGGGGAGCCCCCATCTGGCCTATGACCCCATCAGGATGGAGGAGGTGACTCGTGTGGGACTCGCCTCCGCAGTACCTCTTTCCATCAAACAAGTCGATCTCGACGGCTACGATATCGTTCCTCCAGTACACGCAAACCACAACACCATCGAATTACCCCACAGCAGCTTCTACAGTCTCCCAGAGCTGCAGGACGACATCGCCAAGGCCATCTCGGCACAAAACGGCTTCCCTCACCGTCGCGTGGAAGCGAAGCGAGACTTTTATCTCAAGCTGTCGGCGCACTATAGACGGCATAGTGATGAGAAACGGCAGGATGTGCGTGTTACAGCGAACAATTGGGATGAGCTGAGGTTGTTGCTGTTGGGTGATGAGGTGCATGTAGCGTGCTTTTCCGTGCTGTGGTGGAAGAAGACTACAGGGCAGAGAAGAGCTGATCGTGCCGAAGTGGGCAACAAGCTGGCTTGTTGTGTTGTGCAGTAGGCTATACTGGAGACAGGACTGGTCCTCGGAACTCTTTGCCGAATCTTTGCGATCATCTACGACATTTGCCCAACGTTGGAGAAGTCATGACTAGTGGTCGCCATTGCTCCACCACCACTCGATTCCGCTGGAGCCACGCACACGCACATGGACTTGAAAGTGGTTATCGCGATCTTCGAGTGGCTCGGTTGGCCGTCGAAAGCCAGTGCCGTGCATTCCGTCGAAGCATCAATCCTTGGAGCAATCTGAGTACAGCACAACAAACACATGTCTACCCTGCCCAAGGCCGACAGGATGCTCCTTGTCACCAAGACGATCTCAAATTCAAGGTCAATGTTGGGCACTGCAAGAGACTGGCTCGAATAGAGTCCGAGAAAGGCCCTGAGAGGAACCCATCAGGGTCACCGACCGTTGGGTACGACAGAAATGTCAAATATCAGGCGCACAGAGTAAAGGAATACTCCTTTCACGAGAAGCACGAACGAATAATGAATAACGATTTTCCACTTTCTAATGAAGTTTTTCCGAATTGACAAGCCACCTGAGCCCTTGGTTGCCTGAACCGTGAATTACCCTGGTGTCTGTCACGAACGGAAGCTATGGCTTTGACAGAAGCTAGCTGGTGGTGCTTGGACTGCATCTGAAACGATATGAGCATGCCTTACTTCGGGTGTAAGGTATCCGGCGAGCCGAAACATGTGAGCTTCGCCTCGGCTGATAGTAAATCACTCAGCCCTCATACTTGACTCCATATCATCAAGATTCGGTTGACCTGGTATGATCATTCGGAGCAGAGTCAGAGTGTCGTGAACTGCTTGATGCGACCGTCGGCTTTGACCTTCCCCTTCGAGATATGTCCATATCAGGCAGAACTTCGGGACATCAGGCACGTCATCAGAAGGCCATCTATACTCTGAGGATGTGACTCAGTAACCATACATCTAACTACCACAACAATCAAACATGTCAATCAAGAATGTCGTTCTCGTAGGTGCTGATGGCAACCTCGGACCAGGAGTCCTCAACGGTCTGGTCGGAACCGGCTCATTCAATGTTACGGTTTTCAAGCGAAAGTCCTCGAAGTCGAAGTCCAGCTATCCTGAGGGTGTTCAAGTCAAGCTGTTGTCAGACGACTTTCCTATCGATGAATTAGTACCAGCTCTTGAGAACCAGGATGCCATCGTCAGCACCGTATATGGTGCGCAGGTAGACTTGCAGAAGCGTCTCGCCGACGCTGCGATCAAGGCTGGAGTAAAGCGCTTCATTCCTTCCGATTTTGGAAGCTGTGATTCGCAGAGCAAGAGAGCGATGGAGCTTGCACCCATTTATATCGCCAAGTCGAAAGTGCGCGACTACCTCGAGAAGCTGGCTACAGAGAACCCTAGATTCAGCTGGACGAGTCTTGTCTGCGGACACTTTTTCGATTGGGACCTTGGCTTCTTCCACATCAACCTACAAGCCAAGAGCTTTGAGATTCTCGATGATGGCGAGGTCTACTGGAGCACCAGCACCTTTGCACAGATTGGCAAAGCCACGGCTGCTATACTGCAGAAGCCGGAGGAGACAAAGAACCGATTCGTCTACATACAAAGCTTCCGCATCAACCAGAATCAGCTCTTGAAAGCGTTTGAAAAGGAGACAGGTCAGTCATGGAACGTCAAGAAGTACGACTCATCAGAGTATGTGAAGGAACGCAAGGCAAAGGCAGACGGCGGGGAAAAGTCGGCCGTGGAAGACTTGGTGTGGGTTCTGGGCACGCTGGAGGCCGACTGGGAAGCTCGCGATGGATACGCAAATGATCTGCTGGGGCTGCAGCAAGAAAATCTTGACGATGTGGTCGCAAGGATTGTTAAGAGCAACTAGTGTCTCCTCATACCTACAAGGATAACAAAGACCGTTACGGTTTCGCTATCGACTCTCATCTCATGGTGAGCGAGCACTTACGTCGCTTTGGTTTGACAGCACGTACGGGGAAGCCTTGGCGGAAGGAGTGGCTGAGATGCTCTTTCCATTGTATCGAAGGCTTTTGACTCCATCGTGCACCATCACCAACTCATCCTCCCAACACCCTTGAAACCCAATCGTCCATTAATTCACCATTGATCGCCAATTACCTTACTCCCAATCATCAACTAGTTCACTATCGATTACAAAGATGGATGCCCCCAAGTCTCGTTCGTTGGGTTTATTGGAACGATACCATATCGCTGAACATCAGGCGGGATGCATACCATACATCACCATCATTGGTTCCATAATTCATCATTTTCCAAACTAGGTGTGGTCTGAGATGACTCTGAACGTCGACCGACTGATGCAGAGGCATCCAATCTTGGTTGCAGGCGTAGATTCTACCGACTCTGGCCGTCCAAGATGGGTGCTGAACAACAACAACAACCCTCCTTTCCTTTTTGGACCTCATCCCATCATCAAAGATGAAATTCACACAGTGCAAGACGTCGCGGAAGTCGCCAAAGCAGAGGATGCTGGGGCTCAGGCGTTCAATCTGGTCCAGGGGCCTCTCTGGCGCGTCGCAGTCTACAAACTGGATCGAGAGCTTTTCAACACCTACTACGTCGCCTTGACCGTCCACCATGTTGTCACTGATAGTATGGGAGCACTCAATCTATTCAAAGAAGTATTGCGGCAGCCCCCTAGCTTCCCCGCCACGAGGGCCGAGCCACCAATTCCGAATCGATCACTCCCACCCAAAGCAGAGAAGACTCTGACGTTACACCCCTCACTTTCTATGGCCATCAAGAGAGGAACTCGGTGGGCTCTTAATCACCCATTAACATGGAGAGTGACCAATGGCATCGGCGCCCAAATCAAATGGCCCCCACCAAGTCGAATGAAGACGCCCCCAGGAGAGTCCGACATCAGGTACATCTCTCTTGACCTTAGAAGAGACCACGAAAGAGTGGCCGAGAGATTGGAAGCTCTGGGAGATGGGGTTGGCAGTGTCCATTCGATACTACACACTGCTGCTGTCATCGCCTTGGCGGCAGCCGCCCATGATGATGTTTTCGACACTCTCAGTACAGAAACGCCCAAGTCGCTTCGCTCAGACCGCTTCGGACATCCACGAATTGGAGGAAACTATACAGGTCTGATCGAGAAGTTCATCCCGAGATCCAAACTGCGTGCGCACACTGTAGCCAGTTTCACCAAGAAGTTCAACGACTATCTTCACTCGTCACGCGCAGAGTACGACGCCAGAAGTAACATCGGAGAATTTCGGTTGGTGCCTGACCGCTTCGTACCTGATCTGTGGAGATCCTACCTCGCAGAGACTGCAAAAAGTGGTGATCCATATCGTCACTCCCTCTCGATTTCCAACCTTGGCCGATTTGACCCTGAGGATATGTTTAGGCTAGAAAACGTCTGGTACGGTCATTCTAGCGCACCATGGAGTGCTGCTATCAACATGAATGTGGTCAGTCTCAGCCCACCGCAAGCTCTGGACGTCAGCGGTAGAAGGGACTTCTCAAGGTTGACGGTTATGATCTCGTGGAATACCGGCATCATTGAAAGTGACATTATCGATCGCTTTTGTCCAATGTTGCAGGAGATTATCCAAATGTTTGCCCATGCTGGAGGTATGACCCATATAGAGCGGACGATGATCCGCAGCCGAGAGCTCTGGAACATGATATGTTGGGCTCGCCAAAAGCTGGCGCCGTTCGGCCCGCGTGTTTGATTGTTCATTCCTTGACAGTTCATTCTTTGACAGTTGGTATTTAGCCATTCACTCTCTCCTCTCATTCCCTCGTTGTGATTAGCCGTGAGAATACCAAGTGATATTTCGATTTGATCAGTCTAGGTAGGCAACATACGACACGTCCTCCCAGCTACGTATATTCCAAGTTCTTTTAATATCGACGTGCAGCGAAATTGACGTCGCAGATAGCAGGTTGATGGGTCTTGAGTTGCCGTAAGAGACATGGCTGTCGTAGACGACGCAGATAGCAGGATCCAACGGCGTATAACAGGGAATCATCTTGACTCTGTATTCTCATGCATGTCTTTGAACGTCTTTCTGACATTGATGCTTTCTCTAACATGATCTCCTGACTGCTTTCATCGACTTCTCTTCTTTCTGTGCCGAAAACATGAAGACACCAATATCCGATGACAGAATGTATGAGCTTTTCTCAACACATCTTCGCAAGTTGATAAGATGCAAGACTGTTCACACCCATGTGAAGACTGCGTACAGGTGTTGAACTGTCATCGCTATGTCGATTGTTCCACGTCTCAAAGATCAGACTCACCAGAGTCTGTCGATGGCATACAGGGAGTTACGAATTCCTCAGGCCAGGAATTTGTGCAGCGACAATCCTTCCACTTCATGCCTTCATCTTTGAGCTGGACAGTCCAAAGTCAATCAAAACAAGCTCTGAGAAGCGGGAGAGAGACGAAGACTTACACCAGAACAACGGCTACTAGGAACTAGCTCATCCCTGTGCCATAGAAGCATCTCTCCACCGCAGTCTTTACACTCGGGCTCCCGCGATGGACATGCTTCGGGATTTTCCCAGTATAAATATGTACTGAATTCGATCCCTGCGGCGTCCAACTCGGCCAGACGTCTTGCGCGCGAGTCAAGTCTTGCTGTATCATTTGTGGCATTATGGTTTGTCTGATCGAGTGTTGAAGCAGTGTTGTTATTGTTGTTTCCCTGGCCTGTCACCATAGCGGAGACATTGCTCGTCTGACCCGACAATGCTGAGACTTCGATCTGTTGTGATGGATATTCGCGACCACTCCGCAGGACGTGGTTGTATGGGCCGGCGAGTCTATCTCTGTACGATGAAGCGGCTGCTGCGTGTGCAAGAAGAAGCGCTGGTATGTAATACTGTAGTAACATTTTGCAGTCGCACGGGTCAGTGTAGAAGAAGAGAACGGCGTCGTGGTTGGGATGGCTGTCAAAGGATGAGCTCAAAGATATGGCACTGTGCCTCTCGATAAATGAACGTAATATCGCAACCGAGCCATACCTGCGTGAGTGTTCCGTTGTCAAGAGCAAAAGACAAAACATACAGCAGCAGGGATTCCCACGTGGTCACCCACCGTAGTACTAATCTGCCGTTCAACTGCTTATGTATGGCAGAGCGGACGGGATGCCCAGTTTTCAGCTGACTGTGGCCGTATGTGCTTGATATGCTTTCTTAGGTGTATATAAATAGTCGCACAACGCGGAAGAATCAGCTTGTCATTGATATGGAAGCTCTTCACGCGGAGGTGGACCGGAGAAGTTCGTGCACGGGCGTCGAAAAAGTCCAACGAGGTCGGCGTTGGTGGATGATCAACTCAGCATAGTCCATATCGCGTGCCTTTTCCTTCTTTCTGGTCGTCCTTTTGCTCGCACTTGTAGCTCCTCCTTGTTCGACCCCGTTCAACCTCTGTCCATTCTTTTCCCGAGTCTTTCACTCAATCATACACGTCACAATGGTCAACATTCCCTCCCCCAAGGATGGCGCGAACAGGGCCGGCGAGGTCCTGTCTGGCTCGTCCAAGGAGTACAAGAAGGAGTCAACCACCGCTAGAATCCTCGGTGCTGGTGCGCAAACTCTCGGTCGCAACACAAATGACCACATGGTTGACTCGAAGCAGGTTCCGCTGGTATCGCCGAGCTCGCCGTCTTCCACCCCGTCGACACCATCGCCAAACGTCTCATGAGCAACCAGGGCAAGATCGTTGGCATGACCCAGTTCAACTCGGTTATCTTCAAGGACAAGGCCACCGCTCCCTTCGGTACCCGCTTCTTCTCCCTCTTCCCCGGTCTCGGCTATGCCGCCGCCTACAAGGTCATGCAGCGTGTCTACAAGTACGGTGGTCAACCCTTCATGCGCGACTACCTGGCCAAGAACCACGGCGACTTCTTCGACTCGACCTTCGGCAAGGGCAACGGCAAGGCCATCATGCACGCCACTGCTGGCAGGTAAGACTCGATCCATATACCGACCTTCCGAGGTGCCGAGGTGCATCGCTAACACACATTCAGTTTGATCGGTATCGGTGAGATTGTCATTCTCCCTCTCGACGTTCTCAAGATCAAGCGTCAAACAAACCCCGAGGCTTTCCGTGGTCGCGGTCTCTTCAAGATTATCGCCGACGAGGGCTTCGGTCTCTACAGAGGTTGGGGCTGGACTGCCGCCCGTAACGCTCCCGGTTCATTCGCTGTGCGTATACTCGACTTATCTTAAGCACAATCAGTTACTGACATACAACACAGCTCTTCGGTGGTAGTGCCGCTGCCAAGGAATACTTCTACAAGCTCTCCGACTACAACAGCGCCACCTGGTTCCAGAACTTTGTCGCATCCATCGCCGGCGCCTCTGCTTCGCTCATCGTCTCGGCTCCTCTCGACGTCGTCAAGACCCGTATTCAGAACCGCAACTTCGAGGCCAAGGAGTCAGGTTTCCGCATCATCTCCAACATGGCCAAGCACGAGGGCTTGACTTCGTTCTTCAAGGGTCTTACTCCCAAGCTCCTGATGACTGGACCCAAGCTCGTCTTCAGTTTCTGGCTGGCACAGACTCTTATCCCTGCTTTCAACAAGATGCTGTAGACGATTTGAATGCCATGATGTAAGGGTTGTTATGTGACAGTTGCCGCCAAGTGGAAGGGCGGATAGCGATTTCTTTTCTAGCTAGAATCTAGCTGCAGGGGCAGTCGGATCGGGTGCATAATGTTTGGGGATGTTTATGGGAATTTTGCAAACGGCCAGCCAATGTTTTGTATTGTAACATAGAAAAAAGGACGGCGCATGATGGAAATGATACCTCTTCTCTACCTACTCGAGTACCTACCTCTGATTTGGCTGCATGTCTCCAGAAGATCAAACAATGGTTCGGGAGTGGCCGAGTAGCGGGAACGACAGGAGGGCGAGGGTTGGGCAGCAGCGGGCCCTGGCGCGTCGAGACCATATTATCGGTAAAAGAAGCAGCAAATAATCAATCGAGCTTGCAATCAACGAACAAGGCAGAACGTGATTGACGCCGTGCTGCAAGCGCGGCGATCCCGTCTTACCCATATCTATACGCTTGACGTCGCCCTTGTTTTCTGCCTTCTCGTTGTTTGCACACCCACACCGCCGACGCACTGCCAGCTCGCGCCGTTGTGGATAGTCGTTTCTCTGACACATAACGTTCATCCTCCGCAGGTTCGGAAGGCACGGTCGAGAGTAACCCCGGATTAAACAGTCAACTCATCAATCGCAATGTCGCGCTCACGATCTGCTCGTCGAGGCGACGATGGACTCGGCGCATCCAAGCATCAGCATCAACATCGCCGCGCCAACAGCACCCCGGGTCCCAGAGATGATCTCCACGACGGGTAAGTCTTGATATAACATAAGTTCAAGCCTACATAACTAAACAACACGACTCAGATTCGTCAAGCGCCTGGTCGGCATCCTGGACAACCACGGCAAAGTCATCAAGAAGAACGCCGATTTCCTGGGTGAGATCTCGTCAACACTGCGCAGCCATTCCTACTCGCGTCTGCCACGCCCCGCCAGTGAGCCGGCTCTGAAGGTTCCCGCTACACCCATCGTTCAACCTGCCACGCCCGACGACAGCCGTCTCGAGTCCAGCCCCGAGTTTATGCCCCCCACACCACCTGACACTCCAACTGTCGAGGTATCCGACTGGTCCCACCAGCCACCCAAGCCCAGCGAAGTCAGGTACCAGTACGAACAACCAAAGGTCCCCAAGATTGTCATCAAAGACCACAGCACTTGTACTATGACAATCGTCAGTGCTCCTGTTGATGCCATCATGGACCTGTCGATCTCTTCCCAGGACGACGCTGACGCTGTTGTCACCACTTCCACCCAGACCGATATCAATCCCAGCAACAACAACACAGCCTTGGTTCCTGTGAACAAGAACTCGACCGGAGTCTCCAACACCGGCTCTTCACCCTTCAAGATCCTACCCGTCGTCGATGCAACCCCTAACATGGCCACTACTGCTTCACCTGCAGCCGACTCGGTCGGCGACAGCACTGTCTCAGAGGAGGACATCTCCCAGTGGTATGCCTACCATGCAGACCGCGCTGCTAAGAGCTTGCGCTACGACTTGCGTGAGATCGACCTCAAGATGAACCGCTTTGTTCGTCGTATCAACGAGCTCAACTCGCAGTGCTCAGCCCTCAACGACCTCATGTCAGCTCATGCCTCCAACGCCTTGAACCCAAACACCCAGCAGCACCGTCGTACTAGAAGTACCCCAGCTGTCCAGGGCAACGACCACTTCACCCGCAAGGAGAAGCAGATCCGCGACGACATCAAGGAGGCCTTCCAGAGTCTTCGTTCAGCACTCACATTCTATCGCAAGCAGCGTGTGGCTCCTCTTGAGCTCGTCCACGCCAAAGCTGACATCGTCATGCCCGGTTACTGGTCCTTGGATGCCTATGGCAAGCGTCGCGCCCTCTTCCACTTCTACAACCGCAACAAGGACATTTCCAAACCTGGTGATCGTGCTCGCTATCATGATGCCATGGCTCTCCTTGACGCATGCACTGCCATGTCTTTGAACCAGGACTTTGTCGACAAGATTGACAAATGGGAGAGCCTGATCGGTGCCATGAAGAGCCAGTCCGGCGCTGATACGGTTATTCCTTGAATGTGTTGGCATCAAAAGTCGACGATACTGATTCTACACGCTCACTCACAGTACCTGGCACAGTCAGTCAGGGTTTACATGTCTTTCTTTCCCGTCTCTTCGCGCACCTTGCATGGCACCGGCGCCCTTGTTCCTTTGTTTTCCTCGGCCGATGCGTTTTGTTTTGTTGTTTTTGATCTTCTGGTGGTTTTCTTTTCTCTTTGGTGTTGGTTTCTCTACGAATTAATGATGGATGCATGTTGCATGTTGCCGGCGCGCTTGAAAAGATACCCCCTTTCTCTTGTTTTTTTGTTTCAATGTCTTTCTTCATTCTCTGGACACACTGTACAGCCCTTTCATATTTGGCGTTGTGCTGAAATCAGTTTCTCTTTTACTCAATCATGCAAGCGAGGAAAAGGAACATAGCGAGGCTGCAAATTGTGCAAAAATGGATACAAACCTTTGATTACCTCCATCTTGTGATTGCTCCTGCTCTATCCTATTGCTGCTTCGTCCTCATCAACATCTCAATGGCTAGGTTGTAAGCCTCGTCACGCCTGCGCTCCTGGTGCGAGCCTGGTTGCACTCTCTTGTCCCACGCATGTCCGCATCTGTCCATCCGTCTGAGCACCACACCTCCCCCATGCTTTTCTTCAACGCGCTTGGCCAGGCGTTCGGTCTCCAGACATAGACTGTCCCTTCCACAAGTGATGAACAAGGAGTTCTCGGGATACTTGTCCACAGGTCCAAGAGCAGGGGATACACGAGGGTCCGCCTTGTCGGGATCCAGACGCAGGTATGAGGCGTCAAACAAGCGAGCCATCTTTACAGTCATTTCATTCGATCTGCCATCATCTTCAGGGGGTGTCTTTTCCTCCGGTGCCATAGAGAGATCGGTAGGCGGGTAAAAGGCCAACAGAGCATTGAAAGTGTGCTTGGGGAATGTGCAAGCAGCAGCAACACAAGCCATGTTCGCACCAGCACTGAATCCAGAAATGGCGATTTGAGAAGTGGAGTACGTGTCCGGTTGTCCAAACACCCAGTTCGCAACATCCTCGGCGTCGTTGTGGCAGGCTGGCCAAGGATACTCTGGCGCAAGACTATACTGGATATCCAAGACCGAGTAAGGAGTTTCGGAGCAGACTTTGCGGCAGAAGAAGTCGTCGGAGCCGTGGAGAGGGAATACAAAGCCGCTGCCGTGAAAGTTTATGAGTAGCGGGGTGGGAATGCCGGGGGTGGATGAGGTGGACTTGTAGACGTGGGCTTTGATGTTGCGGCCGGTTCGAGACGGGATCTGGAGGATGGAATCTGGTGTTGGCTTTGGCAGGCCACCCCACCACACATTAAGACGGGCAAAGCTGACGAGCGCTTTGAGGCGCAAGTACCTGAAGAGATTCTTCAAGGCGAGTAACATGGCTGGTTGTGTCTTGGGTTGAAGGAGAGGACCTACAGAAATATCTTCAAGAAGGAAGACGTCGATATGTGTTCACCTGACCGGAACCCATCGGCAATCCGCAACTGCCGTGTGTAGTCATTTTCCTCATCGAGGCAGATAGGCGCAACAACGGCGACAAGTTAGGGATGGGCAATCAGAGAGGGAGAATACGAAGCGACGAGACGCGTGGTGTGGTTGTGAAGCGGTATAGCTCGATCGGGAGAAGCGACTTGTTACGCGGAACGGGTCCGCCCCACCTTGGCACAGGAATGATTTGTGTCAGGGTTTAAAAAGGCTTAGCCATGGAGGATTGACATGCATTTTTACAAATCCCTAGTGCTGTGATGTGTCAAGGAGATTTCCGTGTAGGAAAGTGTGCAGCGATGCGAAACTTGGAAGGAGGGAAAGGAAGGGGTGATGGAAGATGGAAGATGGTCACGATGACATTCAGGTTGATGATGACGTCTCTTGTGTTTTGATGATCGACCTTCCATCATCTACCTAGACTTCTATCCAAACCCGTCCGAGAACACGACATACCATCAATTACATCCACCTATTCCTAACTTGCTGAGAATCGCAACATATCAGTCAACATGAGTGCTACCAGTCAGTCCCACGGTCAACTGGTCCGTCTTCGCGCACTTTATCCCTCACAACTGCCCGCCCATCCGGACTTGACAGCATTGCAAGGCACCGCATCGGCATTGCCAGACCTAGACACCTTCATCATCTCCGTCTTGACCGAAGCCTCGACTTTCATGACCGACTACCTGCCAAAGAACTTTTCCATCAAGGACAGATCAAAAACATCTCCGCCGGCAAAGGCTACCGTCCAACTTCTGGCTCATGAGATCTCTGCCCAGCAGTTGGGTGCCAATGCACAAGACGAAGCTTGGTTTGCACGCACGAGTCTCCACGAGAACAAAAAGGAAAAGGGCACTGCTAGTTGGGATGAATTTGAAGCTGGTTTGCTTGATGATCACAGTCTGCACGAATCGCAGTATACCCCGGATGTGTTTGATGCACACAAAGTGCTATCCTGGGACGACAAGCTAGCTGAGAAGCAGGCCAAGGTTGGCAATTGGGAGAAGATTGGCTTGAACAGTGAGTGTTTGGTCGTATCCACGTGTGCTGCTCGTAGCTAATTCGAGTCGTACGAAAGTCTTCGAGATGGGTCATCACATCCCGCCTCCTCTAGACAACCGAGCTTTTCCGGTTCTTGTGGTCACGGCTCGCTCGGCTGGTCCCAAAGACCCGTCTTTCTTGGTCGTTCAGATCCCGGTCAATATAACCAAGCTGGACAAGGCAATGTACTCTACGCACAAGAACAAGACTGCGGGTGACACTGCCGAGAAGAGGAAGCCTGTCACTCTGGGCCAGTACGTCAGCATCGAGCGTTGCACCATGGTCGAGGACATCAATGTGAAGTGGCAGATGGCCACAGCATCCGACGCGAAGGGCAATCTTCCAATGTGGGCACAAAAGATGGGTGTTCCTGCTGCGGTAGTCAAGGATGTCGGCCTTTTCATCGGATGGAACGATGACAAGAGGAGATGAGATGTCGAACATGGCAGTTTTTGTTTTTGTGGATACCCCCTAAGTTTAAGTCACCCTAAGCACTAATAATAATATGTTCTGCATAGTCAATCGATGCATACATCTTTCCAAAAATCCATCACTTGTGGTTTGATAAGCTGATCTACAGCTTATGCTTCTTCTCGCCCGAAGCAATCTTTCTAAACTGCTCTTGCGGCACACCGCTAACGAATCGATCCAACCCACCAAACACCTCAGCGACACCCTGCGCATCCAACATCTCCCTCTCAGGTCGTCTGATCAACTTCTTGATACCCAACAGACTCTCAGGGATCAAATGCTTGCCAAGCCTATCATCCACCTCCTTGAGCACCAAGTCCAAGAACTTGTCGCTCTCACCTGGCTTGACGTCCATGACTCCGTTCACATATCCCACTGACACCAACTCCTCACACGTCAAGCGCTTACTCATGATCAAAGCCTCGTTTGCCTTTGCAATTCCCAATCGCGATACAAATGCCCTGGAGGAACCTCCTTCGGTCACCAAACCCAAACTGCTGAAGGGAGTGAGGATGAAAGTGTGAGGAGCAGCGTAAACGAAATCTGCGAAGCCGGTCAAAGCGGCCGAGAGGCCTACAGCGGGACCGTTCAAGGCCGCAATCAGAATCTTGGGGTGGGTGTAGAAGGCGTGGGTGATGTGCAGGTTTTGTGCGACAAAGCCTTGGAGGTAGTGACGTTCGGTGTCAGTGTCCTTTGGTGGTGCTTTGGAGATGGAGACGTCAGCGCCGCTGTGTTCGAGTCAGACATTTGTGTTTCATCACGGGAGAGGATCAGAAGCTTACGCGGAAAAGTAACGGCCTTTTCCTGTCAAGACGGTGATGTAGATATTATCCATGACGGCAATCTCCTTCATTAGTTTGGCGAGGCGGAAGTAGTGGTCTCCATTGAGTGCATTCAACTTCTTTGGCAGGTTGAGGGTGATGATGGCGATGTGGCCTCTGGTCTCGAGTGTGACTTCTTGCTCGACTTGAGACATTGTATCTGATTTTCCTTTGCTGCTTCTTCTTGATGTTTTGTTCTGGGTTGTCAGAGACGACAATGCTATTCGAGGAAGAGAGATTAGTAAGTATGGCGAGTCTGATTGTACCTAGGCAACTTTTCGTAGGAGCCGTTGCTGTGTGGGGTACCGAGGTTCGTGGGAAGGGTCCTGTTCAGATACTGCTTTCGAAACCCTGAATGCTCGTCTGAGGCTTGAAGACAAAAGATGTTGCCGCGCGAAAAGTAGTGCTTATAACCCTTGACATTACCATAGCACCACCACCATTTTGTAAATACCCTCTAGACGATAATAGTCAGACGTAAAAAAAATTAGAAGAATATTCCTAGAGTGCTGCATCCTCAGAATATAATTCCGTTCATTAGTGATCCGTGTTCAAACAATCACACGCGTTGTTAAACTTCTTTAAATAGGTATCGGGCAAACCCCAGACTGAGACCGGCAACGACTTGTGTCCACAAGCCTCGGTCGAGAGTCAAGACTCGGAGAATGAAGACGGCGATGGAACTGCTTACTGTTTTGTGTCGGACTTTTAAAGGTCATGTACTGATCATGGAGGTACAGGTGGCCGAGTACCCGAGGATTTGGGTTAGAGAGCGATTAGTTGATTACGACAGATGCTTGCTGTCTCCAGGTGTCGCTGATGATAAGACCACCAGACCGACAATAACTTTCGTATATGCCAACGTAGTCACCAGATACCTGTCAGCTAAATCCATAAGACAAGAGTATATACCAGTCTACGTAATCAATCTTCTGGTAGCTTTACCACACACTCGTGAGGGCGATGGATCAAGGAAGATGTCGTTGACAGGGTTGGGGTGCTGACAATATCAGAATGCAGACAGAACACGCGAAGCTCGAATAACGAATTTGTAGAGCAAATCAGTCACAAGGGATATTGTCGTTGCTAGAAAACGCCGAGTGCGGCCAGCGATATGGTAAATCGACATGGTGAAAAACATGTGATATCCAACAGACCAAGTCACAGCAAGAAAGAAAAGCCGAGGGAAGTTCGCAAGCTACGTCAGCAAATAAGCATCCAGCACACCAACCACCAGAAAATGCAAGGGCTAACGAGGCTTCGAGTCTCGGTTGGATACCCCAAATCGCCATTTCTTACTTCTGCACATCGATATTCTTACTGCACAAGAAACATGGCAGCATACACGACATCCGAGGGCACGCACAAGACGGACGACGGCGTCGAGTTGTACACCAAAACGTGGAAGGTGTCGGGGAATGCTGCAGCCAAGGCACGCGTGCTGTTTGTGCATGGCTTCAGTGATCACTGCAACAACTACCCCGTCTTGTTTGACCATTTGGCTACCCAGGGCATTGACATCTATGCCTTTGATCAACGGTATCTTCACCCTGCTTATCTCTACCTCGGAACAACCTCGTTACTGACATGTCTATACAGAGGATGGGGTCGCTCCGTCCACCACAAACGTGAGCGCGGTCTCACTGGTCCCACCACAAGGGTCATCGACGACATAACCAGCATGCTGCACACCCTACTCCCTTCTCCTGTCCCTCTTTTCCTCATGGGCCACAGCATGGGCGGCGCCGAAATCCTCTACTACGCTTCCACCGGCCCTTCCGCTCTGCTCTCCCAAATCCGCGGTTTCATCGCCAGCGCACCGCTGATTGGCTTACACTCCGACACTCGCCCCTTCAAAGCCACCGTCTACGCTGGCCGTCTCGCTGGCCGCCTGCTCCCGAAGTTTCAACTGGTGAACAAGCTGGACAGTAAATGGTTGAGTCGCGACCCTGAACAAAACAAATTGTGGGAGCAGGATGAGCTGTGTCATGACACTGGCACATTAGAAGGGTTGGCAGGGATGCTGGATAGAGGATTACAGCTCGAGAGCTTCAAGGTGTTGCCTAAAGAGACTGCAGGAGAGGGTGGAAAGACGAGATTGTTGGTGTTGCATGGTACTGGCGATCATGTCAACGCTTATGAGGCTACAAAGGCCTATACGGATCGTTGCAGTGGGTTGAGTGACATGGAGCTCAAGAGCTACGATGGTTGGTATCATAACAGTGAGTTTCTTCTTCTCCCTGCTCGGTTCGAAGTGGGTTGCTGATCAATCTTCTTCACAGTGCATGCCGAACCTGGTGATGACAAGCTCGCATTCGCCAACCACGTCTCGCAATGGATTTTGCAAAGATCAGGACCAGAAGAGTCAAAGTCGAAACTTTGATCATGGCCTTTCACGAAGCCTTAACTCGACTCAAGAAGGAGGAATATGATGTTTGAAAATGAAATCTAATGTTTGAAAAGAGGAAAAGGGGTTCTGTTCATGAGCAGAGAGTTATGTCAAAGGTCTATATATGTTGTAATTTTCAGTGTTGGGGTATCATTTCGCAGCAAAAGCCCAATCTTCTTCTCAAAAAGAAAAAAAAAAGAAGAAAAGAAAACGCCGTGTCCCGTCTATTGTTGTCCGTCTATAATTCCCAAGTCTATAATGCAATCGTTTTCATAAAAACCAAAAAAATGCAGTTGTGCTTTGTCGAAAAGAATCAAAGCTCATGATGGTCCACGAGTCAAGGTCCGTTTGTGCCTGGAAACAAGCCCATTCGGCCTTCTCGCCGTGCCCTCGGGTCCTGACAGCTCTCGAGTCGCTGCTCCGACTGAGATTTTTTTCTTCAGACCTGTCGCATATCGTTTAGACTGCTTGTGCGAGTTGTAAAGGAGAGAGCGTGCGCCACTGTCATGGTACTGAGCCCATGATCTCCAAATGGCTGTTGGTTCCACCGTTTCTCAACGTCGACGTCTCCAGAAGCTTTCAAGGGTTGTGGTCAAAGCCAGACTGGCCTCCCAAGCCTGAATACGCATTACGCGAGTTCTGATACGCGGCTTGGAGTTGCGCTGGTGTCTGGATGCCGTTGTACGAAGGTGCCGATGTCATCATAGGGAACCCGTTACTGGTAGGTCCAGGAAGCTTGAAGTCGTCCTGGTATGCAGATTGGAAGAGCTGAGGGTTAACGGGCTGAGGCGGTGGACTGCCTCCAAAGGGTGTCGAGTCACCGCTGGCGGGGTTGCTGCTGTCGTAGATTTCGTCGATCCTGCTGCGACCGCTGGGCATGGAGACCATGCTGAATCCTGGAGTGGGCATTTGAGGGAGGGTGTCGTTGATTTTGGAGAGAAGCAGGGGGAGGTATCGCTGTTGGCCGCCGCGGAGAGTAGATATGAGAGAGAGGAATTGGTTGAGGTAATCACGGGGACCGTATTCAAAAGTGTGTTGCTCGAAGGGTACGCACGACATGACATCGGTAAGTGTGCATGCGACGTCGAAGAGCTTCTCGACGAGTCCAATGCCGTGGACCTCCATAGCGGCTTGCGAGAAGCCACTGGTTGCGGCTATCAGATCTCTGGATATCTCGATGGGGTATTTGAAGCTCATGGTGCTGTCTGCTGCAGCCGAGGACAGGTAGCCATGGCTGATCGAGAGCTGCCAGACCATTGTTCGGAGCCATTGTTGCGATGTCCTCAAATCGACTGCCTGGCTCTCGGTGCTGTGCAGATACGCCGGAAGTGCTTCTGCAAGTTGGTTCTGAAGTCTTGCCAACCACTCGGTCGAGCAGCCGACACGAGCTTTGTTCCAAAGTCCAACAAATGTGTCGTCGAATGGTTTGAAGAGTGTTACGAGGTGGATAAATCCACTAAGCTCGACTGTTTCTGCGGGATCGTCGTTGAGGGTGGGGAGGTTGATAGTGGCATGCAGGGTTAGGGGGCGGTGTCGCTGGATGGCATATGCTCTGCAGATATGATGTTAGTGATGCTTTAGGCCTTTTTCTCAAACCAAACTCACCTCTCAGTAATGAACAGGAGCCAATACAGTCGTCGGCGTCGCGATGTCTCAATAAGGTCCCCTTGGCTGTAATGGTTCTCGTCTTGCATGCCCATGATCTGCGCTAACGTCGTCGCTTCGCGAAGATGGAACCAGGCGGTGTTGTGCTTGTCCAGGCAGAAATGCGCACCGAAGAAGAAGAACGATGTGATGACCGACCAGATGCTGGGGCTCTCAATATAGTCGTATCCTTTTCGGACGCGGATGGCTTCGTCCAGTAACGTCATGCCCAAGTTGAGGTGGGCGTTTGGTACTTCGGCATCCGGAACAATACCAGCGGGGAGCTTAGTGTTCGGTTGGATGAGCATGTATGAGCAGAGCGACACGACCAGACAGTAGGCTTCTACCGAGTTCTCCATCTTTCCAATTGTCTCACCAACCTTTTGGCGGTGCAGGATTGGCTGTGTCGGGTACATGTTTGCGAAAAAGTAGTCGACACATGACGTGATGAGCTCCATGGACAGCAGATCCGGTGTCCTCGAGAAGGCGTTGGCATATTGTGATGCCTCGAAGCCCAATCCATGTCTTGCGCGAGCTGCTAATTGCGACTGCCTTTGTGTTTCGCGAAGCTCAGAGATGACCTTTGCTCTGCTTCCCTTGGGTCCTTTCTTCTGGGGGATGGCATTGTATGTGCATGTCAGGCCAGCTGCAGTGCAGTTCTTGCAAGGTCGGGTACCGTCACCGATGCATTTGACCTTTCTCTTATGGCAACAGTCGCATGCGCGCTTGACAGCAGATGTGGCGGGTCCGGTCGAGTCAGGCATCATCAACAATGGCATCAATACCTTGCCAGGTACAAGATGTGATGGAGAGAGAAGTAGGCCCGTTTATCGGTGACGAGGGTTGTGGAAATACTTAGGGCGGGAGGCTGAGTGAGAATAGGTAGAGGAAAATTAGAAGAGAAAACGAAACGTTTAGACACGAGAAGAGTCAATAATATCTAACGACAAGCATTACACGCCGGCGGCGTTGAGTTGACGCAAAAAGTGGTCAAGCGGGAACCGTTATTTGCCGCAAGTAGCGTCAACGCCGTCGAAATCTTAGCATCAAATAGAGGAAATAGTTGCACGAGATCTTGATCGCGAGACTGCGAAACGACTTACTGATTCGAGCATTGCCCAATATCGACACGACTTACAACCAATCTGGGGTGACATATATCTGGACATGATATTGCGTGAAAGTGTTGACGAGCGCGAGGACCTACGCATAACCAGACTCAGCTCATGGCGTGGACAACGCATGCACGCACTGGGCGTTGACATGCAAGGTTCACACTGCCGGACCCGATGATGGCGTCTGTAAGAAGAAGAGAACCGTGCGCCTGAGATGCAAAGCCTTCACGCCAATCACAGACATCCGACCGTTGCGTTTCAAGGGTCCGTGACGCATCGAAGCTGCAAAGAAGCAGAACAAAAAAAGCCTTCTTTTGGAGCATTTCGAGCCGACACATTCGTGGTCTGAAAAGAATGCGCTGCGAGTCTTTGATCGGAGATCTCACCACCAGCCGTCGGAGGCTGAGAGCTGATGAAGCCACAGAACCGTCTTATCAAATCTCGCTCCTGCCAAGTCGCGAGTCGGCCCGAGACAATTGTTGTTGGTCCGTTGATGAACTGATCCGGAAATAGAGAGGGTCCGTTGTGAGGGCGCCAGGCCCTAAGCCGCCAGAAAGCGGCAGCAGAACAATCTCCATCGGTGCTGCTGGTCGCTCAACAAGTTGAAAGCGCGAAGCTGTGGTTCAGCAGGATGGGTGGCTCTCGGTGCCCTTGTCCAATCCGGGCATTGATTGTGGGCTGATTGTGAACCGCATCGTGGTGAACATGTGCATTTCGCCTACGACTCGACTCATCTAGATCAGTCCTCTGTCTTGTGCTGTTGGATCCATAGTTCTCTGGTAGACGCGAGTGTCCTCTTGATGGGTGATTGTTGATGGTTTTACAGACTTCCATTTGGCAGAAGCTGGAGGCTTCGGGGGTCAAATGCCAGGCCTGGGGGCACACGACCATTTATGCCCTTCGTCGACTGCTTGCCTTCGCGAAGAAGGCCCGTTTTTGACGAGATACTGTCGAGATACCCCGAGGCTAACATTTATCCACGAATATCCACGAATTTTCCCGTGGCCCTTCTCCGGAGGATTGCTTTTCGTGTGGGTGTTGCCTGTGGGGTTCCCACATTCGACGCTGCTTCTGTACCGCGTACACGTGGTGTTCATCGCGTGCTCCAAAAGTATATATGATCTTCATCGTCGCGAAGTCATGGCGACCTTTGAATTGATCGATCACAATGTATAGAAATACACGCTGAAGCTGTGATCTACATTTGTACAATTCGGCATATACTGCTGCCCATGACCATCCGCCCCGTTGTCCGGGTAAAAAGAACTAGTGCTTCCCCAGCACCACCCGCAATCAGGCCGAGCATTCATTACACATAATAACATAAGAGTTGGTCATGAGAACTCCGTTTGACGGGGTTGATGTGGTTTGTCCCCATACTCCAGTCTTCGGAGCCGCTGTCATCGAAAGGCGTAACAACGCATTTGTCGATACGCGTTACAGGGAATCAATGGATGGTATCCTGTCGTGAGCTATAAGTAGGTCTTGTTGCTGGTATAAGTCCTCCAGGAATGGGTCGGGCGACGGGTGTAACGACACAAGAAGCCATAATATGTGCCTCAATTAACTGGACTCTGGTGGGACGACAACGCGACCTCCATCAACGATCAGCAATTCGCCAATACGCTTCTTGAGATCGTCGCCACAGCATTCGACACGCTTCCAGGTCACTATTCTTCCGGAATTCATGTCGACATCCCAGACTCGGACCCGACGATGGAAGCCACCATAACCAGCGTAGCCACCGAAGCCACTGCCTCCTGCGTAGCACATCCAAGGGCCGACGTTTTCACTCTTGGCAGCATCCTTGGATTGAGGAGTGAGAGCGCAGTAATCGTTGACATGATCATGACCGCAGCCCACAGAAACAACACCTTGTTCTTTGAGTGCTTTGTAGAAGCCAGAGTTGAAGCCAGGTGCAGTGCTTGGTTCTCTGAATTCGCCACCAGCGACAACATTGCCTTGCATGGCAAATTCTGGGAGCGGGATGTGGATGAAAGCCATGTCGAGATGAATATGGGTATACTTGGCGTGTTGTGCCTTGAGGCTCTGAGCAGTCTCGGTAAACCATTGAATCTGGTTGGGCTTGACCCAATCGTAACCTCTATATGTCTTTTCATCCGGACTGTAGCTGTGGGAGTCGAGGAAATATAGAGTAATGGCCGAGTTCTGAGAAGGAGATTGGGCTAGAACCTCGACGTAATAATTGCCAACTCCATCAACATTGTCAGGTCCCGGACGAGAGAGCGAGAAAGGCATAGTGGAAAGCAGAGACATTTGAGCTTCGCGAGAGAGACGAGTAGCCTTTGAGCCTTCATCGTCGTGGTTACCAAAGATGGCAGCGTAAGGTATAAAGCGTGAGATGAGCAGATCGGCGAATTTAAAAATGGCGCTTTGTGCATCTGGCGCTGTGTCACCGTTGACCTGGTCGCCACCTAGTACGACCAGATCCGGAGCCTCTTCGTCAAGTATCCGGCCAACAAAATCAAGTGTGCGAGGATCGGCTTCGCAGTTGCCCTTGACAGGACCAGTCGCGTCGATGGCGTCTCTGCAGGAGCCAGTGCCAGTGCTCAAATGCAGATCACTGAGCTGTATAATCTTGAATTTTCCATCCTTGCGAATTCTTGGAACGACGTCCTTCTTTTCAGCTCGCACGGGCCCATGGCGAATGCTGATGCGAGCGGCATGGAGATTAGAGGCGGCATCGAGGAGTAGGGGAGTCTGTGTCACAGACCAACCTGGGCGTGGATCGACGGCATCGGCGCCGAATAGAAGGTCGACAGCGGTGACAGCTCTGTCGCTGTCTGAGTCCTTTTTCTTGCTGCTCCTCAAGAGCCAAATGTTGCCAGGACGAGACTCCCATCGTTCCTGCTGCTGGCCCTTTTCGCCGACACCGGGGTCCAGACGGCCAACACGGAGGTCAACAACAACCTTGTCGTCATCGGTGAGTTCCTCCTCCTTTTTGCGCTGTATGTGCAGGTATGCGGACGAGATCCAGCCGCTATGCAGGTACAAGTCCTTTTCGATACGATGCCATTTGGAAGGGTCGAGTTGACATGAAGACAAAGGGTTGATGGACGAGCAGGTGGTCAAGGTGACATCGGTGACGATGAGACCGGGATGATGCAGGAAGTTTGCGGTATGGATGGAGTGCGGGAGCAGGCGGTAGCGGGTATCGACAAGGAAGACGAAGAGCAGGGCGGTGAGCAGCAGGGCGCCGAGCTGGCTGACGGTGCGAACCTGTGGGACCGTGTCAGTCTCGCTTTGTCTATGTTTGCTGGTACGGGAGATGAGCGGCACCTACAATGCGACGGGTCATGACTGGGGGCTCACAGGCATTGCGACAGCACAAGCGATCTCGTGCCTGTGCAATGCGATGCTGGGCAGAACAAGAGGAAGAAGCAACTTTGGCATCTTCTGACAGCTTGCGCCTTCCCATTTCCCCACAACCGTGAACAGCAGATCGACACACTCTATTCCATACTTCCCTTATCGATAAGCGTATAGCCAAATCTGATTCTGCTCTGAAGCCTGTCTTGCCTTTGCCTGCGCCTTTTGTTCGTAAGAAGACATGATGCGTCCAGTCTCGATCCCTCTACGCCGTATCCATGGCCAATCCAGGACTTTGACCACCTTTGTCGAACGGGACGTTGTCATACTTCGCCAGAAGAACAACCAAGACAACACCATCGTGTCAAAGCCTCTGAATCCCGCCAACAGGATCAGTACCCACAAAGGCGACATCTCCCATGCAGACATCATCGGAAAGAGCCCGAGAGACTTGGTCACGTCTTCTGCTGGTCATGAGTACAGAATCCATACCATCACTCTGGCCGAGTATGTCAACATGACCAGAAGACTCGTGACTCCTGTGAGTTCTGATTCAGAATACCATTCTTGCTTGTTGACTGACCTCGTCCAGATCTATCCGGCCGATGCAAATCTCATCGTGAGTCTCTTTGACTTCCATCCTTCTGCCGCAGAGACTGGTGAGAAGATCGAAGTACTTGAGGCTGGCACTGGCCACGGAGCGCTTACTTTGCATCTGAGCCGAGCAATCAATGGTGCCAACTCTCAAGCGCCCAAAACAGCACCAGTATCTGAGCTTACGGAAGATCTTTCTGGCACCGAGAGTGTCAGTGGTGAACAGCTGCCTGAGAGTGATAATGCTTTGGCCGCTTGGAAGGCTTCCCGGAAGGCTGTTATTCACAGCATCGAGATTTCGTCCAAGCATTCCAAGCATGCGGCCAAGATTGTTGCGGGCTATCGCCACGGTCTCTATGCCGACAACGTTGATTTCCACGTTGGAGACGTCAGCGAATGGATCGAATCCGAACGCGCCCGTCGTGACTCAGAAGAACCTTTCCTGACGCACGCCTTCTTGGATCTTCCCGCTACTCACAACCATATTTCAGCTGTTGCTTCGGCACTTCAGAACGACGGAACACTCATCATCTTCAACCCATCCATCACTCAGATTCTGGAATGCATTCAGAAGATCAAGCGAGAAAACATCCCCTTGTTTCTTGACCAGACTCTGGAGCTCGGAAACAATGGAAGTAGCGGTGGCAAACCATGGGACCTACGCGCTGTGAGACCACGTGCTTCGTCGAAGGTCCAGCCAACAGAGGAGGTCACCGATTCTGCACAATCTTCCGGATCTGAAGCGGCAGAGGAGTCCATTACCAGAGATCCAGCACAAACCCTGAAAGAAGCCAAACCCGAGGACTCCAACTGGACCTTTGTTTGCAGACCCAAAGTCGGAGAGAGAATTACGGGCGGTGGCTTCTTGGGCGTCTTCCGGAAGATGAACGATACTATGCGATCCTAGGACTTGTTGCTAGACCTACATTCGTCATGGACCGACCGACTCTAGGACTCTTGTTAGCTCGCCGACGACCACAAGTCTGTCCATCATTTCGATCTTGGCCATAACACAAAACGCCTGGCTCAATGCTTGTGAACGTTGGTCTGCTTGTCGCCGACGTAGTCAGAGACGTCACTGCTAAGGAGGCAATTCCATATCCTCGCCTATAGTTGCTCGCATGAGTCGAGCGAGTATGGGCCAGCAGTTGTCGTCTTCACTGGTATAGAGTCTATCAATCGTCACTTTTGAGCCAGTCGGCGAACGCGCTAGTCGAGGCTTCTCTCATGTGAAGCGCACACAATAATTCATACCCTACTCAGTACCTAGACTCCTTCCCAAGCAATACCACAGACTCGATCAGGTCCCATCAAACACCACCATCATGCAGCACTCCCACCACCACCACACCTCGACCAATTCCCGTGCCGCAGTGGCACAACGATCTGGCTCCTCGCAGAGTCAAGCAGAAGAAGAAGAAGCAATAGATCGTGTGGGAGCCATGATCGACGAGACCATCGCCATGCTAGAAGGACAGCAAGGCGTAGGCGTATTCTGTGTGTGTAAGTCGACGTGTGCGTGCAAAGCACAGTGCGCAGTCGCAGCAAGACACACAGAATGCGCCTGCGCCTGCTACGAAGCATTTTGGTCGAACGTCAAGCGCGAGCATCCAGGTATCCAATCGTTCTTCCCATGATCCGCATCGCATACGCTGACCTCATTTACTCTAGACCGCGCTGCACAAGCTCAAGCCGTGCACGAGGAGCGCCCCTATAGCCGAGGGTCGATTCAAGCAAGCCTCCAGGCTGCTCCCCCAGCCGACAACAACCACGCCTCTCTCTCGACCGAGGGCACATGGGGCGCTTCTCGTGCAGCACTATGGATGCGTCTGCCGCCACCGGGCCCCCCGACACCATCGACGCCCAACAAGCCAAACGCCAGCAGAGGTTAGAAATCCCTGTTCGGCCTCAGGAAGGGCAAGAAGTGAAGGGGGGTTCCGGGGGTACGGTGTATGTTCACGGGGGGATCATAAAGACAAACGAGAGTGGAGGGGATAAGACTGTATGAGTATTTCAATGATGAAATTTTATCTTGCTGGGACTTTGCATGTTCACTTATCTGTGATCTCTCGTGATGGTATGAGTGATGTTACCACGATAAAGATGCACAATGATCTCCAAGAATGGGTCGTGGCCAAGGAGAGTCGACGAACAGCCGCCTCTCAATGAATACTGTCATGGTTCCCAACAACATTGTGCATTTCTATAGTCATACATGGATACCCACACTTGCACAGGGAGAGACACAGGATGTGGAGTCTGGTGTCCACGTTCTAAACACGCCGAACGTTGCAAACAGTAAGATCATGATCTCCCTAGCCCACGGACCAGCATCAGCCTCGTCATCATGGTGATCATCATCATCAACAATGTCCACAGCAAGTGTCTCCAAGCAACGACAACCTGTAGTAGATCTCCACAACATGATTATTCGCAAGATCACCGCGACCAAGCTCCAAACTGCAAGCTATCTGCTCGGAGTAGCCCTCTTCTCCATCTCGTTTCTGGTCTTTCTCAATGCGTCCATCTCGTTTGTTGTCACGGACGTCATCGGGCGCAAGCATGGTGTCGGCGATATAGTCGGTACGCTGGGCTTTGCCGACGAGCTTGTCGCTTTGGTCGCGTGCCCTCTCTGGGGACTGCTGAGCGACAAGATTGGAGTTAGGAATGTGGCTGTGGTTGGGTATTTGATCATTGGTGCCAGTTTGATGTTGCTGGTGCAGAGTCACAATGTTTACCCGCAGTTGCTGCTCGGTAGGATGGCGTTCAGTGTCGGAGGTGCCGCTTGTTCGACCATGGTCACGGCTATCCTGCCTACAATGACGGCTGAGCGCAAGCATACAAGCTCCCCTGAAGCTGGTCAGACCTATGGGGAAGGCATTGCCACGCCGACGAATTCCAACATTCGAAACTCTGGTGCTTTCAGTATCAGCAGCGAGGTCACCATCACACCTGCACGTTACGTCCAGAGGCCAGCCAATCTTCGACGTCGATCGCAGAAACGTCGCTTCGCCACAGACTCTTCCAAGCCAGACAAGTCAGATCTCAGTCAACTTGCTGGTTACGTGGGCATGTTCACTGGCATCGGCGCTCTGGTGGCCGTTGGTATCTTCCTACCTCTGCCCGTCAAGTTCTCTGGAGAAGGTGTTGCTCAGGCCGATGCCGTCAAAGACAGTTTCTACCTTGTCGGAAGCGTGTCTATCGTTGTTGCCATGCTAGTGTCTCTGACTTTACGCGGACTTCCGGGTGAAGAGGACAAGGGCTTCTACAGACTATTCTACTCTGGAAGGAGTACCGACGAAGAAGACGCTTCAAACTCGAAGCCAACGCCATCATACTATCAGCTTGTTCGTTCTGCCGTCATGCTTGGTTTCACCGACTCTCGAATCGCTCTGGGATATCTGGGTGGTTTTGTCGCAAGGGCTTCTTCAGTGGGTATATCACTGTTCATCCCCCTCTTCGTCAACGCCTACTTCATCCGCAAAGGTCTCTGCTCCGACGACCCAAGCGAAGACATCAAGTCCAGCTGCAAGCGCGCATACACACTTGCATCCATGCTGACCGGATTCTCGCAATTGACGGCACTGCTAGCTGCACCTCTATTCGGCTGGTTCAACGGATACATGAGCAACAAAGGACAACACCTATCCTACTTTCCTCTCGGTCTGGGCGCCATCGCCGGTATCATTGGATGTATCTCATTCGGCCTCCTCGACAATCCTGATCCTTTTCATGGAAACACTGACGGCAAAGGCGCAATTTTGGCTGTTGTCCTCCTCGGCTTCAGTCAGATCTCAGCGATAGTATGCTCGTTGGGCATCCTCGCAAAGGGCATCCAAGCTTCTTCACCTACACAACCCTCGACTCCCACCAACGAAGACACCCTACCCGAAGCATTCGAGCCCTCCAATGAAGCTCCCTTGTCCGCCGATGGACCCACGGAAACCGCTCCACTGCTCTCTCCCGTCAACGAAACTCCCTCCCAACAACCCTCCACCGAGCAAGCACCCACAGAACTCGACCGCGCACAACTAAAGGGTACTATCGCTGGAGTCTACTCTCTATCCGGCGGCGTGGGTATTCTCCTACTCACCAAACTCGGTGGTGTGTTGTTCGACAAGACGAGTACTGGTGCACCTTTCTATATGCTTGCAGGGTTCAATGGCATTCTGCTTCTTGCCGTTGTGGTTGTTTTTATTGTGCAGAGGGTGAGGAATGTTACGGTTTCTGATGTGTAGGGTTGTTATCTTCTTGTTGCTTATGGTATGCGGAAGGGCGTCATGGAAGGGGGGGTTGAAGTTTTTTTTTCATATGAATTGTCAAAACACATGTTTTTACTTCTTGATGACCATCCGATGCTCACGAGTCGTTGAGTGCCACTCTTGAGAACGTGATCTCTGCCTGCATGTTGTAGTCGAGAGTTTTGGGTCTAAAATATATGTTGTAGCTGAAGCGATGATCACAAATGTTCACCAAAAGAACAAGTCGCAAAAGGCAAAGGCAAGAAGGTTATTCAAGTTTTTAAAGATCAAAGTGTATTAGAAAAAAGAAAAAGAGCTGTCTACTTTTTTAATATATGAGAGATAGACAAGCTGACCCGGCATACTGTCCAAGGGTTATACATTAATAAAAAAGGGTTTGCAGACTGTGCCAGCAGGTGTGTAGTTCTGTTTTGGAGAGAAACGACAGGAGAATGGTAGAGGAGATGCCCAGGCCATGTGTGGCATATGCAAGAAGACAAAAGAAAAGACGACAATCAAGGAAAGCGAGTGCTTTAGTGACGGGCGTTGGTGGTGCCGTTGAAGGGGACAATGGCAGTGGCAAAGGCAGAGGCCGATGCGCGGGAAGCAGAGGCAACCGAGGCCTTGGAGGCGGAGGCCGAAGCGCGAGACTCGGAAGCGACAGAGGCGCGCGAGACGGACATGGCAGACGAGGCAGAGGCCTTGGAGGCAACCGACTGGGAGCTGGCAACAGAGGCCTCGGAGGCGCGAGCGGCAGAGACCGAAGCACGCGAAGCAGAGACGACAGAGTTGGAAGAAACAGCAGCGACAGAGTTGGCAGAAGAGCGAGCAGCAACGCTGGAGACCTTGGCGGCAGATGCAGCGGAGGCAGCGGAGGCAGCGGAAACGGAAGAGATGGAAGAGGCAACAGAGGCAGCCGAGGCCTTGGAGGCAGAGACGGCAGCGAGTCTGGTGGAAGAAGCATCGACTCTGGAGTTGGAGGCAGCAACAGATTTGGCCGAGGCAACCGAGGCAGCGGAGACGGAGGCCTTGGAAGCGGCAACGTTGTGGACGCTGGACTGAGAAGCAAGCATGGCAGATGAGCGCGAAGCCTTGGAGACGGAAGCGATAGAGGCGCGGACGCTGGCAACGGAAGCCTGAGAGATGGAAGCGACCGAAGCCTTGGACTTGGAGGCAGAAGCGGCAGCGGCCGAAACACGCGAGACGGCAGAGGCCTTGGAGACCGAGGCAACAGAGGCGCGCGACTTGGAGACGGAAGCAACAGAGGCAGAGGCAACAGAGGCCTTGGACTTGGAGACGGCAGCGGCGGCGGCCGAGACGCGAGAGGCGGCAGAAGCCTTGGAGACAGAGGCGACCGAGACACGCGAAGCCTTGGAGACCGAGGCAACCGAAGCCTTGGACTTAGAGACTGAGGCTCTGGAGACCGAGAGGACAGAAGAGGCAGAAGCCTTGGACTTGGAGGCAACAGAGAGCATCGAAGCCTTGGAGGAAGAGGCGGCAGCCTTCTTGGCCTCGGAGACGATGCACTGGCAAGCAGCCGAGACACGCTTCATGGTCAGGCCGTTGATGGGCGAGGAAGTGTGGGTGGAAGCGCCGATCCACTTGGTACAGAAGCCATAGGGAGCAGACTCGGCAGCGCGGACACGAGCCATATCGCTGTCAACACAGACGGCACCTCTGGCGACGAGGTCGTCAGCAGGGACAGCCTGGACAAGGGCGGCACCGAAGGCCATAACGGGGAGGAAGGTAGAGAAGTGCATGGTTGCTGAAGTAGTGGTGGTTGTGGTGGAGTAGTAGTTGAAGCGAGAGGATGTATAAGAATGTATAAGAACGAAGGAAGGCGAGCTGATTAGTCGATTAGGCTGTAGAAGAGTAGATTGATCGTGCTGATGATTTTGTTTCTGGGCGGTGGTTCGACGAGCTTTATATCTGTGGTGGACGAGGGCTCCCTGGTTCCAGCACCTTAGAAACTTGGGCGATAGGCTTCTGCTCCAGTGACAACCGCTGCACTATTGCATCGCGTGTTTTTTCTCCAACATTGAGGCTCCAGAACCTTAACCAAGTACAAGCCTAACCGGCTTCACCACATGGCTGCCGTAAAGGGAAGAGAACCACGACCGTGCAGAGCCAGCCATGCTGTTCTGGTGCAGAAATGCGAAAACGCTTGAGCCAGGCTGTCGGCAGGTAGCCGAAGAGTGCAGGTCTACACGGTGTCTGTCTGTGCAATTGGCCTTCTGGAAAGCTGATGATCCTAAACGGGCCGTTGGCATCAATTGTTGTAGTATATGCTGCAGGATCGAGCAGACGTGTTTTTCACAAGGCTGTAGTGCAGAATGGCAAAAACAGCCGCAAGTGTCAGTCCAAGTCCCGAAGGTTCGGTGCTCGAAGCAGGCTTGTACGCCGTTGTTATAGCCGTTGACACGGAATTCTGAGAAAAACGTCGAGTGCAGTCAACGGACCGTTTCGCAGGAGAAAGCGAGTAGTCCAGCGTCAGAGGCGATTTGGAGGATAAATGGCTGGACTTTGCGGCACTCGCCTTCTCCCACGCGGCAGTAACGTCTGACCGTTAGGAAAATCAGCCGTTGGAATAAGTTCCCTCAGTAACAGTTGATTGAGGTCGAAGCGAGATGGCACAAGAGGCTCGAAAGGACGATAGTAGGGGCAATATGTGTAGAGTGGCTGCGGTTGGCGATGCCAATGTGCTACAAGCTCAGTATGCTTGGAAGTTATCTCGTATAGAGGCGCCGTTGAAGCATGCGACCGAGTTTTGCCAAAGTCATACTCTACCATAATCTAAATCTGTAAGCTTAGGGTGTCTGTTAGGGCGAGGGTCGCTATCGCTACGGGCTATAGGTGGATCGATCTGTATTTTGGGTCAATGAACAGAAAATGTAGGCCGACAGTCAGGTCAGGGATGAGACATCAGGGTAAGCGAGAAGGACTCGGTCGAGATTCGAGAAGGAAGTGCGAATAAGCAATCACTCGGCAGGAACGATGAAGACTCGCGTGATAACAGCATGCAGCCACGAGTGTTCAGGTGTTGCGGACAAGGGTGTGGGCAAACATGTCAAGCAAGAGGAGACGTTCTCAGGGCTTGCTTGCTCAGGCTACCGCGAAGGCCGAAGCGATCAGCGTGTCAGTTCTCTGTAGGGCCAGAAGTTTACGCCTCAGACATGATTGATCGGCACTCGCGTAATGCTGCGATGCATGTAGAATCTGTATGTATTGGGTCAGTCGAGGTTTCTCGTTGTATAGCCTGGGCAGGAAAATCCAGGTTCACCGTCGCTATCGACGCCCCGACCAGACCGCCAATAGTTGCTTGACAAATCAGACATGGGCAAGCTCAGCCGACGGAGCTCTCGATGCGGACTTTAGATATTGCCGTTGACAGCTTCTTGGAGCTGTTGACTCTGTCCAGATGCTTCATTTACATACAAGCGGCCACCTCAACAATGTCAAACGAATCTTCGAGTCGCCCCCGCAAGGTGTGCTTTGTGACAATCGGCGCGACCGCTTCCTTTCAAGCCCTGATCCGTGCCACCGTCTCTTCGGCCTTCTGCAACTCGCTTGAACAGAATGACTACACAGACTTGATCGTACAGTATGGTGCTGATGGTCATGGCTTGTTCCAGTCGCTGCTGCAGGATGTAGCCTCGAAGGAACAAGGTGCTGGTGTCAACGTGTCTGGATTTGGACTGGATACAAATGGCCTGGCGCAGTACATGAATCTGGCAAAGACTGGTGGAGGTGGCCGCGGCGTAGAAGGCCTTGTCGTTAGCCATGCTGGCTCAGGAACCATCCTTCAAGCTCTGCGTATCGACGTGCCGATAGTCGTCGTACCCAACTCGGAGCTGCTAGACAATCACCAGATTGAACTCGCAGACGCCCTTGCTGAGCAGGAGTATGTTGTTCATGGCAAGCTTGAGTACGTCTCCTTCCTTTCCCTTACGTCTCCTTCCTTTCCCTTACGTCTACTCAAGATCCTGACACTCGTATAGGAACATGCCTCAAGCGCTCCTCGATGCCGAAAAACTACGACTCCGACAAAAGACATGGCCACCAGTCAACTCGGGCACACACCGACAGACAAAAGGCCTCGCTGGCGTTGTCGACGAAGAGATGGGATTTTTGGTTGAATGAGCCTGGAGCTCTCTATCTGTGCGCCGGCCGCCAACCTTTGGACAGGAAGCATTCGCACAGCCGGGACACGACCAACATGCATTTACGATGTCACGGAGCATTATGATCCTGGGTATCGACATCACATGGCCTTTTGGATAATAGGGCACGTCGCACGGCATCAGGGTATGGCACAAATCAGTTGCATTGATCGGCAGTGCGGGGTCCATCGTCAAGTCAAGCTTCACCCACAATCGCACAACACAAACGGAGCGGCAGAAGATGAGATAATTCTTCCGCTCGCTCTCGTCTATACCGCATTCGACACGGACTATGAGAGACCGAAGCACGAAGCTTCTTCTAAAATGTCTTCAGCCGACACGTCCAACCACTGCAGCTAGCAAAGAGTATAATTTCCACGCCGCCTTCCTCGCCTTGATGTTGTAACCTTCGACCTTTCCTCTGTCATTTGACGAACTGCAAACATGATCTGGACATCAGCTCACTCGCTCGCTGCCGTAGCATTGGGCCTATCCAATCTAGTCAACGGTCTACCAAGTAGCCAGTCAAAGAAGACGCACTACCCCGGCTGGGCAGGGATCAAGCATATTTTTGCATTGTGAGACTTCTTTAGCACGCGCCCTGGTAACCTACTGATTGTTGCGAAAGCGGTGACTCGTACACGACCACCGGGTTCAACATCTCTCTCACGCAGCCAGGGCCTGGCAATCCCCTCGGCAATCCGACTTATCCGTAAGCATTCTTGTGTAGAGAAAACTACAGCATGATACTGAGACGACAACAGTGGCTACACGTCTTCCAACGGACCCAACTGGGTCGACTACCTCACAACTACATACAACAAATCTTTCATCGAGACAGTCAATTTGGCATACGGTGGCGCAACCGTCGATTCCGCTCTCGTGGCACCCTATCTACCAACTGTACTATCCGTAAAACAACAAGTCCAAAACGAGTACCTACCAACATACGCCTCGCACTCCTCTCCCGTCCCCTGGACCTCAGACGACACTCTATTCACAATCTTCATCGGCATCAACGACATTGGCAACAGCTACGCTTCGCAAAACGCAACTCTGATCCCTACAATCTTCAACGAGCTTTCTGGTTTGGTAGATCGACTCTACACCAGCGGCGCCCGCAACTTCCTCTTCTTGAACGTACCTCCAGTCGATCAATCGCCCTTGACTCGATCAGCCGGCTCCTCAGCCCAATCCCTCGAAGCAAGCGCAATAGCAGATTGGAACAATCGCCTCGCTTCCCTCTCTACCTCACTTCTCAAAAACCACAAGGATGCCACATCCTATGTCTTCGACACCCACAAAGTGTTTTCGCGCGTTATTGATGAGCATCCATGCGCTTACCCCCAAACTTGTCCGTACAAGAACACGACAGAGTTTTGCACGGAATATCAGAATGGAACGCCCTCGCCAACTTCCTTTGATCCTGCGTGTGGGATCCCAGTGGATGAGTATCTGTGGTTGAATAGTCTGCATCCGACGTTCAGAATGCATGAGGCCATTGCTGCACAGATTGTCAAGTTGATCAAGTAGGGGTGTATGGTGGGGAGTTTGTGCATGGGCTTCTTGTTATGCGTAGTTGTAGTCATGGCATTTCCGTCGATGAAATTGAAGTTACCGAGTACCTTTCGTGCAGCTTTCCCCCATGTGCTTCAAATCTGCAAATGCCGAATCGCATCAATACATTGCATGATCCTTGACCGAACACGTTGATGCCAACACTCATGTCCCGTGACTAATTTCGAAACACAGCAAAGACGTTGAAAGACCATAACGGCGTGAATTTGTGGTCAAGGTCATCACCCTGGTATAGATACATCACTTCATTCATGCACCCAATATCTCGAGAGGAGTGTCGGATGATAGACTGAATACATCTAGTATGTCCCCAGACTGGTTACTGGTGCCTAATGGATATATTCGAGTGAGAATCATAATTTTACAACCCTTGGTCAATATTTTTCAAGACGAACGAGAAAATCATGAAAACGAGGTCGAGAACTTGGTAAAGAGTCATTCTACAACCAAACTCCGCAACTCTCTCTCGTATCTGTCGAAACATAGACCGATAGGAATAACTAACGCTCGAGATCAACCAAACAAGTATTAATTGTGGATAAGGCTGATAGGGAAGACTATAGACTAGGACGATCATCATAGTCAGGGTGACTCCAGCTACATGATGACTTGAGAATTTCGAGTCCGGCGCTGAGCTCAACCCGAGAATCTCAGATGAGGATCATCTTCCCAAAAACTCCTATTTTCAGTGCCCCCAGAGTCGTGAAGAATGATGCCTTCCCAAAGAAAGCCCACCTACGAGGACTCTATCCCTTTACTCTGCCCTCAGTTGACAGCCAGGTCGCAAACTCCACAGGGTTGCGAGTTTGCATAAAGACAGTGCTAGACAGAGTCAGCAGTGAACCAGATCGTGAGGAGGGTTACATACCCTGGACCTGTGAACTTGCAGACCAAGCCCTCGCTGGCACTTAGATTGGATATTATTCCGCCACTCGCGACACGTTCCAGCACGTATTTGGCGTTCCACGCAACCAGGTGCCCGTTGTCGATGATGTACTTTTCACCTTCTTGAAGCTGTTTTGGTCAGAAACACGTCCTGGATTGCAAGAGCCACAGCATGGACTCACATCTTTTCGGATGATCGCTCCCAAGCTACTGATCCACAAGATGCCTATGCCGGACACTTTGTAAACGAAGAAGCCTTCACCCGAGAACATGGCTTTGCTCAGACCTTGAGCTTTGTAATCCTTGATAACACCTGTGAATAGTGTCAGTAAGAGGTGACATTAACAGGGCACAGAACGACTCACCCTGAGTGCAAGCCAGGAAGGCATCTTTGCCAACATTCCAAGTCTCCTGTCCTGTAAGTCTGATGTTGGTGATATCACCAAGAGACGGCGGAGCGAGCAAGAGTTCACCAGGTCCAGTATAGGTAGATTGGGCCATATGACCACCGGCGACCAGTTTCTTGAAGGAGAACTTAATCGCACCTTGCAAAGACATGGTCGCAGACATAGCAATCATGGCTCCCGGTCTGACGGTTAGAGGACAACCCATGGCAAGTTGAAGGGTGAGGATAGTGTTTGTATCTCTGTGGCTGATTCTGTAACTTCCTCCATTAAAAGTGCCCACATCGTCGACGGTTGTGCCTGCTCCAATGAAGTGTGTCTGAGGAGGAGCACCTCCAGGCAGATTGCTCGTCATCGAAGTATTCAAGGGTGGTCTTGCGGGCTCTTTGGCTTTCTCGGCGATGGGCTGAGCATCTTGAGGAGGACCAGGATAATAAGGTAGGGCTTGTTGCTGAGGCGAGACGGGACTTTCCTCGTGTTCGTGTGCACCAATGTTGCCAGCAGGTGGAGGAAGTGATGACGGCGGAGATACGAATTGGGTCTGAATAGGTTGTGGAGCAGCAGTGTACGAGAAGCGACTGGTCTCTGGTGGAGGAGCGAAGTGCTGTTGTGATGACAGATGAGATTGGGGAGCTGGTGAGTAGGATGCGCCTCCTAGGCTGTGGTGTCGGTCGGCAGCCGGTGGAGGTGGATAATGCTGCGTGTTGTTCGGAGGGGTATGTGAGGCTGGAGGAGTGAAATAGCTCTGCTGCTCTTTGCAATATTGTGTCAGATGATACGACAGACGAATGGCAGATGTGTTTACCTTGAGGAGGAGCTAGGGATTGGTTGTCAGTGATGCCCATATCGGGTTGTGCTATTGATGATGGCTTACGAGGAAAGTATTGGGCTTGGTTGTTTGACATGATGAACGAGTAGTCTGATCGTAGGTAAGATGCGATCGTTCCTTCCCAATCCAGCTTCCAGCACAGAGTTGAGATCAAATTCAAGCACAGCTGACTCCAACGCGATTTTGAGAGCAGAGACAGAAACGAAAGAGACACTTACATAGGGGCCGCAGTTGGACGGCCGCCTTGGATTATTAAATGTTCCCTACCTCATAGCCTTGTGAGCATGCTGCATGTCGCTACACGATGCGATTGGAGCAATGCCCCACTACCGCAAGCGCTGCCATCAGCGTCGGCGGTTACAGTCCTTGGCTGCAAGACACGATCGATATCCTGGCCTGCCCCGCTGTGCTCGCCTTTTGTCCGCATCTACGAGAGACCGACTTGCTTCCTGGTAGTTCGTGTTCTTGGTATGCACGGCGCGCTCCACCACTTCTCAATCTGTCGCGTCTCGGGTCGATGTACATCATGCAACGGGATCCTATCATTCGCAGACGAGAAGTCATCCGCAAATCCTTCCGGCATGGTCTGATCATCAACCAAAAGGCGCAGTCTGTCTATTTTACGTGTCGGCAGCTGTAGAGAGCTGTGCATTCAATTGATTTCCCCTCGAGTGAGTCAGCCTCGAGCCAACGGTACCCCACACTTGGACACCATTGGTTCAGATCGTTAAAAACGCCCCCTGTTGCTCAGCCTCAATCGCTACTCTCGTACCAGTTGACAGGGGCGGTCAGCACTGGGGGTACTCGGATCTCCTCCCACTTTCTGGAGGAGACTATTCCTATTTGGGGACACCGCGATGGCTTGCTCTTGATTGGCCAATTTCCCACTCGAAGGATGGATACGAAGGCTTAGCTCCTCTTCGGTGACTCGACCGGGAGGCCTCCCATCTGACGGTATTTACCCAGCTTGTGTCCAGACTCGAGTCTCTTGGTCTTTTGTCTCCTATCATTCTCTTCGACAGTCTCGCTCACCACCCGTAAACACACGGTGTGGTCTTGTCACTAGAAGCGACCTCAACCGCAAAACCGCTGCCTTGATAGCCACCATATCATCCGCAGATTGCGAGACTCTCTCTACTCACCGTACCTCTACTTTCCAAAAGAGAAATCAAAATTTCTTCATTCTCAAACCTCGTTCAAGATCCTTGTTCCTTAACAATGGAAACGTCTACCCAAATACCCATGGTTGGCTACTTCATCTACCGCTCAGGTGAACAAGCCGACCCCACCGCTCTCGAGTTCTGCCCTCCCAAGGGTTCCGATGAGCTCTTCTGTAATAACAAGCTTATATCAAACCGCGTTGACATGACTAATACATCTCAGTCGCCTTGAAGACCGCCTACCCTCATGTCAAGACCCATTCGGACCGCATGAGAAATGCAGTCATTGAGTTTCTCAAGCAGGAACTTACAGAGGAACAAAACCAGATGACAACTCCCATCATTCCCATGGAAGCCGATCTGTCCTACGATGTTTCCAACAAATCTCCCTGGTGGCCCTCCATGGATTCCACTGCCTCAACTCTCAGCAGCCCTGATCTCTACAACCTGGCCACTCCTGCATCAATGTCCTCTTACCAAGCTCCCACAATGAGCCGTCAGAACTCGTCGTCTCAGTCTAGCTCTGCTCAAAAGGCCAAGCCTGGACTCGAAGAGATGACCGGTGTCTTCAGTTTGTCATCCACTTCTCAACCTAAGACTCGCGTACGCAGAAAGATGACCGAGTCCGAAAAGCTCGAGTACCGCAAGCGTCGTATCGTCAAAGCTTGCGATTCGTGCAGCAAGCGTAAGCGAAAGTGCTCTCACAACCAACCAGAAATGGAGAAGGTTCGCTCTTCCAAGGTCACCAAAACAAAGGCACCGACATCGAACATCAACTCGGCGTGCGTGGCACAGATGGAGAAAGCAATGTTCCAAGCCACAGAACCTTCCATCGTCGACGAAGATCCCTTCATGTTCCTCAACCAGAACATGTTCAGCGAGCTTCCTATCACTGACGACTTCATCTTCGACAATGCTATGATCTCTCAAGCTCCTCAGCAGACTACCTGGCCGTGGAGCGATACTGCTGACTGGACTCTTATCGATACTCCACTATTTGCTCAAACATCGCCTTCCTACCAACAAGCGCTCTTCCCCACGTCTACCGGCCTACTTTCACCACAACCGACACCACAACTGGAGCTGATTCACGAGCCGGTGGAACAAATACAGGCTTCAGAATCACCGACTGCTACGCAAACGCCTACTCGCGCTTGGCGCACGTTCTCGGACTTCTCCCGTACAGCCTTCTCCACTGCCGACGGACTCGACGGTAAGGAGCAAACTGCCTTTATGGGTCTCTCGTCTCCAGGCGACGATATGTCGCCTTCTCAACTGCGTAACACGTACTCTTCTTTGGCAACTCTTACCGGAACTCAATCTTCTCTTCTCAGCGGCTCGGCATCCAAGGACTCGATCATGCATGCTGGCGGTGCCGAGATGGCGCCACAACTAGTTCCACAGGCTCATGGACTAACCGTGAATGCCAGTCGCCCTGATATACCACAACTCCGAGGCACTGGTAGCAGCATTGCTAGCGATGGCCTGGTCATTGGATCAAGCCAGGCGATGTCACAACAAGAAGCCTATGATCAAGCTGGTGCAGGACTACGACATGTAGTGACCGAAACCAATGCTACGTCTCCCAAGTCGGGAGACCGATATATCGGGAACACAAGCGGAAGCGACAGCATTGGTAAACATCGCCTTAGTCTTCATGCTGTCTACGAGACTCTTGCTAACACCAGAGCAGCTACGTCTCTCGAACCCGAACCCCAGGGGACGGCTAGAACGATCCTACCTGCTAGATCATCTGCAGGAATTTCACCCTCCTCGCCCAGTGCTTCTGCAGGACTATCATCAATTTCGTCCAGTGTATCTGCTCAAGTAACCGCCCCGACTGCTGAAGTCAGCAGTCACGGGATCGACAGGACGACGAAGTTACAGGTCGCTGCCTCTGAAAGTGTGCGCCAAGATAGCATTGCTGCTAGTGGGGAAGCACCCTCAGCCGCCCGACCATCCAGTCTGTCTGCAGACTCGATTAGCACATCGTCATCTACGAGTACAATTCGTACTGGACCCGACAGTCCACGATCACGATCTCAGGCTGCCAGTCCAGACCTACATGGCGGACTGTCTGCCGCAGCCGGCACGCCATCCACACCCTCCGATGCGATCGCCCACGACAAGGACTCCAGGAAGCCAACCTCGGCCACGCAGGCCAAGGCGCACTCCACGGAGTCCGAGGCTCTTGCCAGTAGCGGGACTGCAGCACCTCAAGCAGCAGCGACGCCCTCTGAGCCTCTGCGACATCGTCGCAAGCGATCGCCCGGACAAGCCATTGCTCCTGCAACCTCTGCAAGCCTTGATCTCGATGAGACTAAGGTTGCGGCTGCCGTGTTGGTGGCCCAGGTTTGCATGACATGGCGGGCTATGGCTAGTGCATTCGTGCAAGCTATGTCGACACCGACGTCTTGTAGAAGCTACGATGGAGATTGCACGTCTCTGTCTGCTTCCCGGGCTGTGTTGTTGGCTGCTTAGCACGACGAGGGTGAGCTCGATAAACGATTTGTTTTATGTTTGATAGCGTTTTTGTTCTTTGATGTTTTGCACGATGGTGTTGTTGATGATGACGATGGAGAAAAAGACGAAGATACGGAGATGGTTGACATCTAAGTTTAAAAGTAATCTGGCGTTTCTTTGGATATTTTGGAACATATCTCTTTTGTCATTACTTTCATCTACACCGTAGATAGAGGGACAGCACTACATCTCGTTGTCTCTAGAATATTTCTTTGCCGAATGCAAAACCAATCCTCGAGATTTCCTGCTGGTGTACCTGCGATTCTATCTCACACATTGCGAACGATGTGCTCCTTCAGACAACCACGTATATCAAAGCCACCCTCAACAAACGTCGACATCGCCCTTTGCGATACAACACCCTCGCGCTGACAGGGCTCGATGCGACCCATAGCCCGCTGGTCTTCCTTCCAACATCTTGTAGTGGACAAGCACTCGTGCTGTATGATTGATTAGAGTAACTTGGCGAGTGATGGAATGCCAGTGCGTTTGCAGACGTTATCCATCAGAGCTTCTCGCAGAACCGTCGTTTCTAGCCCAAGGCCAACGACAACACTTGTTTGGCAGCGAGACGGCTTCGGGAGCCACTCTTTGTGTTGTTTCTTTTCCATGTGTCTTTCAGCGCCCTACCTCTCACAACGAGGCAGCAGCTTCGACGGCACCGATGCCCTTGAAGAGACCAGGATTCGTGATTTCGATATGCACAGGGTACTTCCACTCCATGTATTTCGTCCACCCTATGAAATTCTGCATTAGCATCTCTTGCGTCAGAACTAGAGAGTGTCGAGAACTCACCCCAATAGGCAGCTTTGCGGCCAAAGTACTTGCCCAAGTAGGGGACCAGCACCATTGTGAGCAACAACTCCAGCTGTTGCAATGACTCTTTCCATTCTCTTTCGGCATCGGATTGCCATTCTTCTTCCGAGGGCGACATGGAGGTTGTGCTGGCCGAGGTGGAGGGGAGGGAGTCCAAATCGTCCGAGGATGATGATGATGATGATGCAGCGCGGGGAATGTTGTCGTACGATTGGTCTGACATGTTTGCTGCTTTGGTGTGGGGTGACGGCAGGGAAGGAGCGTTGATCTGGTGTCTCTTAAAAAAAGCAGGGAAGGTGCGTTGGTCGGTGTGAGGCTGCTGTGTTGCGTCTTGCAGCTCTTGTCTCTCGTCCTTGTCGGAGCAGTCGCGCTTGCATGACGCCCCACGACTCATGGCACCACGCGGCATTCCCGGTGTCCGACAATGTGATTCTTCTTGGCATTCTTCCCCCACACTTCCCAAACCCCAGAATTGGTCACCCGTCGTGCTAGAATAATCGAGAGAGCAAAAAAAAAAAAGTCCAACGCCGAAAGTGAGGTTTTGAAAATTACACGATACATACACACCACACAAAGCCATGGGCAAAACACGCGACCCCAGCCCGAGCGCAAGCTCAAACGCATCTTCAGATGCCGAAAACACCACCCCCAAAGTCAGCAAGGTCGAAAAGACAAAGAAGCGCAAGCGCGCCGTCCTCCCCGAAGATGAAATCGAAGTCGACGTCAACGCCCCCGAACCTCCCTCGAAAAAGGCAATGCGTGAAGCCAAAAAGGCCGCCAAAAGAGCAAAAGAAGACCCCGAAGGTGCCGCTGCCGCCGTCGCCGCCGCAGCCGCGGCCGCAGATGGAGAAAAGAAACGCAGCGACTACGGCATCTGGATTGGAAACTTGGCTTTTGCCGTCGACAAGGATATGTTGCGTGTGTTTTTCACGCGCCAGGCTCAGATTCCCGATGCGGAGATTACGCGTTTGAACATGCCTGTTCCTCAAGGTCCCGCACAGCCTGGTCGCACCAAGCCCTCGAACAAGGGTTTCGCCTACGTCGACTTTGCTACAGAGGAGTCCCTCAACAAAGCCATCGCCATGTCCGAGACGCTGGTCAGCGGCCGCAAAGTCCTGATCAAGAACGCAAAGAGTTTCGAAGGCCGCCCTGCTCAAGCAACAGCCACTGTCAACGCTCTGGCTGGCAATGCAGATTCGAGCGAAGCCGCGGCAGCAGCAGCAGGAGATGCAACGGCCAAGAAAATCGGTCCCAATGGCAAGCCCATCATGCCGCCTAGCAAGCGTGTCTTTGTCGGAAACCTCAACTTCGACGTCACCAGAGATGATTTGGAAACACACTTTTCGCAGGCTGGAGAGTTGGAAGATGTCTTTATGGCCACCTTCCAAGATACCGGAAAGTGCAAGGGATACGCTTGGGTGCGTTTCGCCGAGCTCGAAGCCGCAGAGTCTGCTGTTCGCGGCTTCATCTGGAAGTTTGACGATGCCAGCGATGACGAGGAAGAAGAGGAAGAGGAGGAAGTAGAAGAGACAAAGGCCTCAGGATCAGACTCCGACAGCGACTCCGACAACGAAGAAGCTACCGAGAACAAGAAGACCCTCAAGACAAAGAAGCCCAAGAAGCAAAACAAACGCAAATGGTTCATCAACCGCCTCCACGGTCGCCCTCTACGCTGCGAATTCGCCGAAGACGCCAGCACACGCTACAAGAAGCGCTTCGGCAAAGACCGCCCGGCCTCCGAAACCCACATTTCCGACAACAACGGCGCACCCATCACCGAAGTTGACGGCGGAGACAAACCTCAAAGGAGGACCAGACCCAAGGGTGATGCGGACGCGAGACAAGAGATGCGCAGAAAGAAGTTTGACGCTAGAAAGATTAGGCCCGGTAATGCGTTGGCGAATGCGCCTAGAGCTTCTGCTGCTATCGTTGAGGCGGCGGGTAAGAAGACTTCGTTCGATGATTAGAGGGCAGGGGTCGATTAAAATGATTTGTTGGCATATTCGAGTTGATGGGTTTAGATGGAAAGGGCGTGTCCTCGAGAATACAATTTTTTTTCTCTCTCATCAACTTCGAGTCTTATATCTTGCTTCATGGGTGTATGACTCTTACATTCTGCATCAAGCATTTCGGCAGGTGGTAGAACTCAATGAAGTATCAGAAGAGGTAGTCAACGTAAATCTCATCTACGACATATGAACCACCACTCAGCAAGACAAAAATCCCATCCTTTCCAAACTCCAGCAACAGCAACGCTAAATTCGCAGAGATCATGAAGTGAAACATGCTTCTCAGCAACTCAAACCATCAACTCAGCAGCCCTGACTCTCCACCCCTCTCCAAACCTCCTCATACTCCAAATAACAAGGACACCAGAGACCAAACACCACACCCCAATAACCGTAAACAACCACCCATCCCCACACCAATCGATCAACGGACTAGCCACCAAACTGCCCACGCAAGAACAAATATTGCGCACAAAGTTATTCAGCGCAATACCATGACTAGCTTTATTAGGCATGAATTCCGTAAGCATGGTAGTGACGACAGCAAAAATAAGCATACTGCCAATGCCAAAGAAGAAGTTGGCCAGCATGGGGACGAACCAGAAGGTGCCGTAGCGAGCAGACCAGCCATACCAGATGAGCGCTAGAGGAAACATGATGGCGCCCAACCATGCGTTTTCCCGCAGGCGGTCTTCGGGGCGGTAGATCAAGTGGCCGTGCTCATCGTAGCGATTGGCCTTTTTGGCTTCTCTAGCCATGATTTTGTCGACCCATTTGCCGCCGAGGAGGGAGGCCAGGAAGTAGCCTAGTGAGTTTGGGATGTAGAGGAGTCCGACGATGATGGTCGAGTAGGAGTAGGGCTCTGAGTCAAAGGTTTGTTGGACGGAGATGTTGAGAACGTATAAGGAGCCGAATGTTATGGATGCGTAGTAGACTACTAGTGCCACGGCTGGTATGCGCAGGTTGAGGATGATGGCTAAAGGGTCGACAAACCAGCGGCGGAAAATGGTAATGTAGCGTTTTGATTTCAGAGCTACGCTCTGGCGTGTGCTGGTTCTTGAGAGTGTTGGTCGTGCGTTGCTGTCCTTCTCCGAGGAAGCGGCGATGACTGAAGCAGGGATAGTATCCTTGAGCGTTTCTGGCAGGAAGAAAAGGAGAAGGAACCAGAGAAGTGCACCGTAGATTGTGGTAAACCACATGCAGCTTCTCCATCCAAGACCTTGTGTCAGAGCTCCTCCAACAATGGGCGCGAGAAGAGGCCCACACAAAGGTCCTAGGTAGAACATACTCATTGCATTCCCTCGCTCCTTGACATCCCAGCAATCGGCAATGGTTCCAGCACCCACCGCCTGCACAGAGGCAGCAGCACCTCCAGAGAGAACACGCATGACAATAAACATGGAGATGTTGACACTGACCGCACTCAAAATGTTGAATACCAGAAATAGAAAGAAGGAAACCAGATAGATAGTCCTTCGTCCCAGAGTCTCGGAGAAGCTGGACCACCACAGTGGGAACACCGACATGGACAACATATACAGAGCGACCGAGAGATTGGTGACTGTAGATGAAGAGTTGAATTCACGGTTGATTTGTGATAAGCCAGGTAGAATGATTCCACTACCCATCGGTGCAGCAGCACCAGCCACAGCAACGACAAAAGTGATGAACCATTTTGTCCTGCGAGCATAGTGTTTGGGATCCTCGACTTCGGCAATGATGGCCACGCGGGCTAGTAAACCTCTCCGTTGGGCTTTGGGTACGAATATAGGTTCTATGTCCTCGCTGGCTATTGATGCCGTGGCTTGTTTCTCCAGTGAAGATGCGTCTTGATGGTGTGCATGTGGGAGTGGGTGGATGCCGTCGGTAGTGGGTAGAGGTGTGGTGATTGATTCGACTTCTGGTTGATCTGGCACTGGGAGAGAGTGTGTCGAAGGTGTGTCTGAGCTTGTCGACTTGACATCTTTGTCCGAGTGTTGATCGTGTGAGCCCATGTCGGTACCGGCGTTATCGTCGCCTTTCTTCGAGTGACCGTTACGGTGGCAGTTTGACGGTGTTTTTGCGCGACGACACGCGTGAATCGCAGGTTGATGGCTGGATGCCAGGAGTGAAGGTCAAATCAACCATAGCTACTTCAGATGTCTATTTGGCCGTCGCCCATAGCAGTCAGGCCGTTTCGGCACGTCAAATTCCAAGCGGACCTCACTCACAATGTTTCCCCCTCCCCCATCGATTAATAATTGAAAAGATGCCGAACAGCCGAGAGCTTCTATCATGTCCTAATCTGGCCTAGTTGAGCCGACTTCCGTTCCCAAGACCCCTCTCTACTTATCTGCAGAGTCGACCTCTTTCTATCGACAGATGGCGACATTGTAGCTTGAGGACATACGCAGTCGTGTTTGAATGAAACAAGGTCATGTTTCGCAAAGAAAGCTTCAGCATGTCAACAAAAATGCATACCACGCCATATACATGGCTATCTATGCTGCGACAAACTTGTGGAAGAAGTCGACAAAGTCGAAGAAACTTCTCTTGTAGTGTCTCTCAAACTTTCCACTGGTTCTGTTGACAGTCTGGAGACCATACTGGTTCTCAAAGGATCCAAACTCGTTGTTGTCGACAAAGCTCCACGCCAATGCTCCGATCACATTGACTCCATCCAGATGCATCGACTTCAACACCTCCCTCAGATACTCCTGATAGTACAAAGTTCTTTGCAGATCGTACCGCTGCTGGACAAGTGTCTCCTTGGACTCCATGAAAGGGTTGAAACCAAATTCAGAGATCAGAATGCCAGAAGGTTTGAATGTGTTCCACACATAACCCAATTGCTGGCGGACGTATTGAGGTGCAATGTAGGCATAATCGTTAGACTTTTGCCCGACTTGCCATCCGTTCTGCTGAATCTCGCCCAGTTCAGCGCATTGAGGCCAGAGAGGGTCACTGCTGTTGTTGATACAGCTATCAAGTCCATTTGCCGGCGTCGAGGCAAACTGCGAAACATATGGGTCAAGGGCCCAAAAGTCAATCGTGCCGTTGATGTACGAGATTTGCTGTGCCGTGAGCGCGGTCAAGTTCAAATTCGGTGTGGCCAAAACCTCTGATGGGTATTGCTTTCCAAGGAAAAGAGGGTTGGCCATGATACCGAGGATGAAGTCTTGGTAGCGCGATGCCGCTTGCAAGTCTGAAGTCTTGTTCAAATCGCGTGGGACAGCAAGGTTGTTCGCAAACTTGATCGTGACCTTGCCAGTGCCACCGAGAGTTTCCTTGTACCACCTGTACACAGCAGAGTGTGCCATGAGGATGTTGGTCAGTCCATTGTATGTGTGGAAGGAATATGGCATTCCAATGTTGGGTTCGTTGAACGTGACCCAGTAAGGAACATGCTCAGCATAGCGAGCCATGACCTGCTTGGCGTAGTACAGGTAGTCTGCAGTGAAGTCTGTGTCGAGACTGATTGATGTCGGTGCATCCACGTGAACCAGAGTGACGATAGGCTTGATGCCGTACTGCAGACAAGTCTTGATCAGATCGTCGTAGTGATCAAGGCCCTGGGTGTTGACCGGACTGTTTGCAACACCAAATGGCACAATTCTCGACCAAGAAATTGAGAAGGAGTAGTACGGTACTCCGATGGCAGCCAGCCTGGCAATGTCTTGCTTGTAGAGGTAGTAGTTCATATCGGCTTCCACAGAGTCATTGCCGCTAGCCATACCGCCAGGGCCCTGGTTTCCGAGTCCGTCAAGGTTACCAGGCCCCCTGCCTTCCTGTTGGAGGGCACCTTCAATCTGCCATGCACTTCCCGCAACACCCCAGATGAAGTTCTTGTCGAACTTGTAGCAGTCGAGACATGCGTCTGCATCGGGGCATGCAGAGTACAAAGCTGGAGGATAGACAAGCTCACTCGTAGGAACAGGAGTAGGCGAGACAGTCGTGGTAAATGGCACAGTATGGTTGTAAGTGTATCCAGACCACAGAGAAGCGTAAGCAGATTGGCCGTACATGCCATCCTTGCTGGTGGTAGCTTTGGGGTTTAGGGAGTAGGTTGTGTATGTGACATTCGAAGGCAACAAGGATTTTGCCTTGGAATAAGCAGGAGCAAATGCACTAGCGAACGTGACGGGAGTCAAGATGGGAGTAGCATAGCGATTTGTGCTGACTTGGGTGTAGCTGAAAGAACCGTAGCGAGCTGTGAAGCTCGTCGAAGCGCAAGTAGAAGCCGATGCCGCCTTGGACTCGTCAGTACAGTTGAGATCATATTGGAGAGGGTTACATACAGTGATAGTCCAGGGCAATGCAGTCTTTGCACTGGTACTGGCACTGCTTGTGAGTGTGTTAGTGCTGCATGGAGTGTTGACACTCTGCTTAGGAAATGCTGCTGCAAGAGCACACAACAGTGCGAAGCACAGGATTGTCAAGTTGATCATTGTGATATGTTTGTCCTACAGAAACCTGCATGGCCTGGCCGTATTCTTATAGTGTCGTTTGACTCCCTTCTGATTATTACTACATAGCATCCTCGGCCCGTGGTTCAAACCTAGAGCTGTGACCCTCGCTAACTCTATCACTGCTGTATTGAGGTTTGGACGGAGTCAGAGCAACGTCGGTCCTGAGAGATCGACCTTCGGGAAGTGGACATGGGATGGTACTTGTAGTGTCGACGGCATTTCCATACAGATTGGCAGCTATTTGTCTGCCGGTCTACATCGTATATGCTTGACCTGCGGACGAGCACGGCCGACCGAACGAACAAGCATGTAGAAGTTTTGTGGAGATGTGGAGAAAATCTGGGGTCACATCAAGCGAAGATGCTTAGCAACAGACAGAGTTTATAGAAAGACCTACGTCCGCCTCTCTGGAAGACTGCTCCTAGCCACGGTCGCGAGATCAATGATTGTGGTACGAATGGATCGGCTTCAGTCTTTGCAGCCGGACCTCGGAAGGGAGCTCGTTGCTCTGAATGCCTGCTCCTCTCTTCTTCAACCTACCCCCAGTAGGGAGGCACGGCAGAGAGTATGACCAGCCAAGACACGCGTTTGGAGAGAGGTGTAGGCAGAGGAACATAAGGCGAGAGCGCACTATACGACTGTGAGACGCAGCAAAGAAACACAGAACAAGATGTATGGGAAGACTCATATCGGCCCCAATTGTGCAAGGAGCCCTGATCACGATGTAAGTAAGCAAACAGAACGCTTGGTCGAACATCGTATCAATGTTTTGTTGTAGGACAGGACCCAGGACTACGTCATGTCGAGACTTGCGAGGTGCCAAGAGAGACTGAGTCCAGCGATGTTCATGGTGAAGTCAGTGGCCGATGGCGATGGCGTATCCAGGTTGCAAGTATTAAATCGGAGGCTGGGAGATAGATTGGTGGAAAGACCAACAAGAAGATTAGAGTGAAATTCGGACGAGTGGCTCGTAAGCCCACACACACGAGGCCAGCCACAGAGTGACAGATGCATGGTCGATAGCACGGCGATGGTGAGTTGGCACCAGTGGAAGGGGTTGGGGGCGGGTATGAGCCAACCAGGACAGGCAGTCTGCGCCGATCAAGGTGCGGTGACGAACAGAGAAGATTAGGTTGGGTTACATGTGCATCGCAACGGTGCGAGGTGCAATGGTGCTGGGCCTCTGACGAGGTGAGAACAAAGACAGCGTGGATATTTGCGAGGCACAGTGGAACGAATGGACGCGAAAGATACGGAGGATCAACAGTGTATGGGGCCTGCAGCAAGAGTCTTTCGTGAACGACGACCCGTGCTTGAGCGTTGACCCGGCAGCGGAAGTGCGGGAAGCGCATGGTGTGCAAAGCCTACCACACCAACAGAGACAAGTCGCTTGTGGGCAGCATCTTGCTTCTGAGTCGCCGATCTTGCCGTAGCAACTGCAGCCTGCAGCCGGCGTCCTTGGATGTGCCTTCCCATGCTACATTAGAATCCATGTCAGTGGATTCCGTGATTTGGAGCAAGAAAACAACGACTGCCAAAAATCGAGCATTTGTAGCAGACCGAAACAAGCTCTTGACGGCGCGTCGGGAAGCAGCCGATATCTAACGGCGCATATCAACAGCCACCCTGTTCTCCACAAAAAAGGTGCCGACTTTATCACAAGAAACCCAGGCCATGGCCATGATCTGGCGCGTCGTTTGCTGATTGGTGCTAGGTAGCAATCAGTCGCTTTCGCCCACTGCGGGCCTCTCGTACTCGACATCCTTGACTGTTTGTCCCATCTCGAGCGCCCCCCGGACATCGACAGGTCTTCATCTAAGCAACTTGCGGCTGGAGTGTCAGGAAACGAGTGATTCGCAAACTCGGATTGGCAGCGTCTCAGACCATCATCATCACCCACTCCCCATCACCCGTCGGGCTGCAATGACAGTCGCATCCTCAGTCGCGTAAACTTCGCTGAGCAATCGCTGCCGCCATGGGCGTCGAAGCTCACCAACGCCCACCACTGCCTGCACCTACCGAACCCACCGACGTCGACGACACCGATGTAGCCACCAACGTCTCGCGCCGTACCGACCAGACCTCCTTTTCCATCCCCGAAGACGGCACTCCCATCACCATCTCGACACATAAGCTCACATCCAAGGAAGGCCCACGCCTCCGCCACGGCCGCAACAAGTCCCAGACCTCGCTGTTGATTGAATACTTCGAAGCCACCAAGGGCGACAAAGCAAAGAACCGACCCAGCGTCCGTGTCAAGGTCACTCCTTCGGCCCATCGCAAGTCGAAGAACTCGGATTCGGTGCAGATTACCGGCATTGGTCGTGACAAGAAGCCTTCCTATACACGCCGCATCTCCCTGGGCACCAAATCACCAGACAAGACAGCTCCAATCGAGGCCACCGAGGTCAGCCACTCGTCCGAGAGCAACGTCTCAGCCCACCCTCCAGTCGAGGTCGAGATTCTAAACAACAGCGACTTGTCAAGTCTGAAGCAAGGCCGAGAATCTCGCGAATTGCACTATCTGCCTACCACCTCGGACGTGTCATCAATGCCTCCTGATAGCTTACTCGATCCTTCTCGCATCTCGACTATGAGCCAAGATGTGTCCGAGGATCCAAGTCGCAGCCACAGTCTCCTGGATCTTCCTGTACAAGACCGAGCCCGCAGTGCTAGTCACGAGCGCATCAAGCAAAAGGTCATGGAGAAGTTGATGCAACGCCAACCCGGAGCGCCTGTTGAGTATGAACCCGACACCAAACCGACCAAAGAGCGTCGCCGTCGCTCCACCCGCTCTACACGCGAAGATGATCTTGCCAGCGCCGCTGAATCGTCCATATTGTCCTCCAATCTCTCACCTAGTAACCTTTCATACGCTTCTGGCACAACTTCCAAGGTATCTCTGAACAATCCGAAGCTCCTCCAGATGGTCGAGGACACTGTTCGCCGTCTGATTCTGCCTGAAATCACCCAATTGAAGAACGAACAGCGTCGTTCCTCGCAAGGCTCTTACTCCGACGATGAGCTAGATCAGCGTCGTTCCAAATCAACAAGCTCACCCTCACGTTCCAGTAAGCCGAAGGTCGTGCTGAATCGGTACGAACATGACCCCGGCGAGATACTCTCCCGAGGAGACTCTGAGCGTCGCGAGAAGTCTCGTCGATCTAGCCGCACAGAATCCGAGCGCCCTCACCGTGAGCGACGTTCTTCTCGTGCCTCCACCCGAGAACGAGAAGAGTCTTTACACAGTAGATCAACCAAGGACAAAGAGTCTCACTCTGTCAAGGAAGCTGCTGCTGCTGGTATCGCCGGCGGTGTTCTTACTGCCGCGGCCCTTCGTCATCATGACTCTCAGGACACCATCAGCCGTGAGCGGCGTAAGAAACGCAAAGCCAAGGGAAGTCGCAGTGATTCTACAAGTCTAGCTGAAACCGAGAAGACCTATCGTAAGGAGGACATCCCTCCTATGCCTTGGACCGGTGCGTCGGCCATGAATGACTCCGAAGTTACCCGTCAATCTATCCTCAGTGCCTCAACAGTGCAACCTCATTCTGCTTCGATCACGCCACACCAGACTCCAGTCCGTGAGGTCCTGCCGGGCTCGCTTCGTGGTTCCCTATCGCCAGCATCCACCACTCCTAAAGCCAAAGGAGCTCGTTCGCCGCGTTCATTGGAATCCTATCAGAGCAGGCATTCTCTGACGGAAGAACACTCCGCTAACGTTCAATCCATCTCAACTAAAGCAAAGATGGCAGCGTTGGTAGCAGCTGGTTTGGGTGCCGTTGGGACCGCTCATGAGTCTGCCAAACACGAATCAAGCCCTACGCAGAGCGTGTCTACTACGAAGGACAGTCCCACTGATCCTTTAGTACCTCATGGGTTACGACCTCATAGTCGAGTTTCAGAGTTGTCCGCTGGATTCGAGGAACGACAACGACACGCCATGTCTCCCGTTTCAGCCCCTCATTCCCCCAATGCTCAAAGGAAGAGCTTCGACCTCACGAGAGCATCACATTCGCCCGCACAACTCTATGATGAGGCCGAGGAACGTAGCGAGCTAGAAGAGTGGTTTCAACAAGAGCATGAGAAAAACGAGCAGTACCGCAAATCTCTCGCCGACACCAGCACCATCCCGGAATCCTTTGATGAGCGTCGGTCGACTCAGTACACGGAAGGGAGCTACCTTTCGAGCAATCAAAGCCCCGAGCGTGACGTCAAGGGAGTTGCTGCAACTCCAAAGTACACCCATATGCCATATGGCGTTGAGTCAGCCGTCGCTTCGCTGATCGATCCTTCTACAGTCAGTACCAGCCTTCAATCATCACAGGCTAGCCCGGCCATCTTTGAGGACGTTCGTCACCACGAAAGTGTGGATGAAAACATGCGCGAGGAACTCCAACAGTCAGCAGCACACCAGAGCGTAGAGGCAAAGAATCAGTATACAACCCAAAGCCGGTGGAGTGCATTGCGTGAGAATGCTTTGGCTCTATCAAGCCGTGGCTCCTCTGCTCAAGCTTCAAATTCCCCACGCCAGAGCGAGACTTTCCACGAGGAACGCACGCACGTGGACTCTCCCCCTGTCCGCTTAAGCGCGCATGGCATTCCAGATGTCAACGATCCCTTGCCCGAAATTGGACACGGACTTGACTCTGAGTCTGACCTGAGTACAAATCCGCCAGAAATTCAAGGTCCTGGTCGAGGTGATGGACACTTCGGATTTCTTCCTTCGTTCTCACACAGTCCTGACGGAGAAGCTGTGCGACACGATAGTATCTCGGAGCACAATTTTTCGATGAACGACAAAGTCAAAGTTGGAGCTGGTATCGCCGCTGGCGCTTTTGCTGCAGACAAGCTTCTAAATCGACACAGCTCCGACAAGAATCTTTCAGCAAATCAAGCAGTGATCGAAGACTATGCTTCTCGCGAGACAACTCCAGATGTGCGTCAAGCTCAAGCTATACACGTGGGACGTGCAGGAACAACCTCTCCTCAAGCTCAATTTGGCGACGAGGGATATGCGTCCGCCGCCTACGCTCGTTCTAACGGGGCCTCTACTCCCAGAGCTCACAAGACACACGCGAAGACCCAACTGGAAAGATATGACGTCGAGACAGCACAGGAAGATGCATTTGTCGAAAAGCACAGCCGCCACTTGAGTGGCAACTCTCATGGCATGTCTTCTCCACTCTATGACAGTGCTACTGGCAGAGGAATCGACACGATCCAATCCAAAGATGTAGTTGCGTTGATGGACCACCTTACAGTCCGAGACGCGCATCGCAACGCAAGGGATACTGAAATCCTCGTTACGCTGGTGCGTAGTGCTGCGGAGATGCGTCACGAGTTCGAGGAGATGAAAAGATTTATTGCCGAACAGGATCGCAAGATCATGGACAATACAGATCGCGATGCCGAGTACACGGTCAAGAAAGTGCTCGGTGGCCCTCGACCTCAACCCGCTGCTCAGCCGCGAACAGTCCATGGCACCTACAACGAGGAAGATTTGCCCACGAAACGCAAAAATGTCTTCAAACGTGCGCTCAAAGGGCTGAGCAAGAGAGGCTCAAATGATTTGTCCAAAATCGAGGACATGCTGAACCAGATACTCGGAGACGTAGAAGATCTTAAGCTCACGCAAGGCGACCGACCACCTATGTCGCTCCGTGGTAGCAGCTTTGACTCGTACGAAGATCGGACTCATTACGGACGTGACTCTGGATACGAACCTGAGGGGCAAGCCGGTACTTCGTCAACTCCCAATCACTCCGGTCGTCTGTCTAATCATTCCGGCAATGCTTCGTTTCCTTCTCCCAAAGAGAATGCGACTTCGCCACAAGAGAGGTACTTCCACTCCGGTTACAACGGTCGAAGAGACTCAATCAATCGTGTCAGTACAGTCCTGGAAGAAGAGAGCAACGATGGCAGATCTTTCATAGAGCAGCATGAGACTCACGTTCTTGACAATCAGTTCGAGAACAATGAAAGGCTCCTCACTCCGACGCAGGAGTCTTTCAATCGCAGATCAGGTTCTTTCGAACCTGCTGCGACTCCAGTGCGGCAACGGCACAGTCCCTCCGATTTTCAAGCTGACGCAGGTACTCCTGAGAAGCAGCGCAAGCAATCTGTTTTTGGCATTCCCAAGATTTCCCGCTGGTCCAAGACGACAACATCCTCGTATCCCGAGAACTCGGATATCAACGGAAAACGCCGAAGCCAGTACACCAATGCTTCTAACAGTGGCGAGAGTCTGAGTTCTAATGGAGGGGGCTACTATGGCAACGGCTACGCGCTGCAGTCTGAAGATCGCCTTCGCTCTACTCAGTCGCTAGCGAAAGACCAGGCAGTGAGAGAACACATGCCTGATAACAGAAGCGTACGTAGCGGACTGAGTGACATGACACGAAGTGATATGACACGAACACCTTCACCGCTCATCCCTTCCGAGACGGGCTCTCAACTTGACAACATCCCTATCATCCTTCCAGATGACGACGAGGTAGCCGATTACGACGACCCCAAATACTCGGCACACCGTGATTCCTTGTTATTGCAGCACCCTCAGCCCCGACAGGGACCTACGCATCGCCACCAGACAAATCTTGAGAAGGAAGCCCGGACATACAGTGGTCCAGATCACTTTGAGACAGCAACAAGCAGTGATCTTTCTCAGCGCACTGTGGACAGCGATTTTGATCCTCTGCAATGGGGATCGAACCCTTCACTCTCTCTAGCAAGGACTAACAAGCTCAGCGGGATTCCTCCTGGCAAGAACAATGGCCCTCTGGTCCCCGAGAGCGAACAGAAGCCTGCACCGAGAGTTGAGGTCGAGCCACCAAAGGAGCAGCGACAGCAGGCACCGCAGAAGCCTCGCCAGATGTACTACTCGACCCCGCTTGGTTCGGGACACCTTCTCGAGCCTATCGAAGAAGTAAGATACTCGCTGGAAACTGATCGTGGACATGTGAGTATCCAAGTGCCGTTTCATCAATTGAGTTGACTGACCCAAATCCAATCAGCGTTCACCCGAGCCAACAGCAAGTCCCAGGGTATCCACTCAGCTTAGTCCTACTCGTAAAATTACCGGACCGAGACCCATGGGTTCGCGCGCGCCCAGCGGTGCTAAGGAAGAGGCTCAACAGGAGCAACTCTCGGGTACTGTAAGAAGGAAGCCAGTGCCTTTAAGCAAGAGTTATGGTTCGTGATTTTTGTTGTTTCTGAATTTCCTTTCAATTTCACATATTACAAAAGAAACATGACGGGCGAATGATGTCTGCTGCTACGCTGGCACCACAGACGAGACGCGATGTGGCGTCTGGAGAACTGGCGACCAGCTCAGCCATCGAAGGTCGGGACGAAGTGCGGAAGGACTGATTCGGAGGACAGATTCGTTTGATGACGATAGTGAGATCTTCTAAGGATTCGGTAATGCGGAGGAGAACGAACACACGGATGCGGAACCAACGACTTTATGATACAAACAGTCACGCCAGCGACAACACCGATGCTGGCTACCAACACAGGAAGGACAAGATGTAATGATTTCACTGTACTCTTGCTTTCGCCGATTATACCACCACTGTCTTTTCTTTCTCATCGGCCCATCCGAAGCTTTGTGTGGCCACATGGCCCATCCGCATGTGCATTTCCCATTTTCCTCTTTTTAATCCCGTCCTCGGGCCTTTGCCTCGCTCCTGCTTGTGAATGTCAAGTGAACTACGAATCGACGTTGATCGCTCCCTAACTCATCTGGCTGGACCGCGACTCTCAACATTGACCATCGCTTGGAATGACTGACGTAGACCGGTAAGTTCAGACTTTCATTAGAATTTCATCTTCGACGGACTTGAGGTCCCTGTTGCAGGAATACGTCTTTTGCCGGGGATTGCAGGGACAAACCGCCATTTACCGCTCAACGGGCAACCGTCTGCATGCAAAATTCATATCTTTGCGAATCTCGAGTGGTCCTATTTCCATTCTTTTTATCCATGACTCTTGCGACTTTGATGGTCCCGTCCAGTACTTAGCAAAATGTAGCGCAGCCACGTGCTTGGGCCCGCGGAGCCATGGTGTATCCCGCAGCTTCTGTGTGGAGGTTGTTGGGTGTGCCAGATCTACAAACGATTTAGAGTTGGGCCAGCGAGTCGTGAGTGTTTGCGCGCCGTTGACTTGATTCGAGGATACTGACATCGATTTTACTGCTGTCAGATCTGTGCGACGGGGTGTTACTCAGATACTGCGCTGTTACCATACGCCAAGTGCGAAAGCGGATGCTCTTCTAGGGCATGCTTGGGCCTTGTGGGCTTGCAATCTCCTACAAGAGCAGGGCTTTTTTTTGCGATATGTGAGGCAGCACAAAGGACAAGTAGGAAGGCCAGGCCGAGAAAGAGTACTGTGCACAAATCCAGGTTTGGATTGCGCCTTCCGCTGTGCCTTGTGTTTCGAATCTTCTTCCTTCGAAAGCTCGAAGTCCGTCACCAAGCATGGTGATAACGATGGCTTGAGTTTAAACATCAGATTCAGCAGTTTTTAACGGGATGGCCGTTAAAGTCTAACAGCCATGCGAGACTACATTCAGGTGAGCCTGACTCTGAAACGAGAACCCGTCATACGCCAATGCAGTCTCGATCTTTTCTCCAGAAGCTGCTTGCGGGAAGGGTGAAAGCGAAAAACAGCAGCAGCGTATATTAACTGCAGGTCCCATCGAGGAAGCATGCATCTTCGTTTCTTACCCCGTGTACGGACCGGACAATCGTTTTTTAATCTATCTCAGTCATGGAGGGCAAGCAGCTGTCTACTTTTGTCATTGCTCTTGTAAGCTTGATCGTTACGACTATCGTTGTTGCGGTCAGATGCGTCGTTCGTACATCCATTGGTGGCTTTGGTCTCGATGATTGGAACATGGTCATCGGTCAGGTATGTTTACTCCCTCTGCATTATACATAACATAAAGCAACTCACACAAGTCAAGGTTTTATTCTTCGGCACCTGCGTTTGCGTCATGTACGGATGCAACACTGGTATCGGTGTCAGAGACATCTACCTGACCGCACATGAGCTTGTCAACGCAAGACATGCCATCCTCATGTTCCAGTGCTTCTACCTCACCTCTCTCATCTTCGTCAAGAGCAGCATTTGCTTTGCTCTTCTCCGCATCACCACCAACAAAGGAATTCGCATTTTCCTTTACATCATCATCTTTCTCTCTTTCTGTTGTGGATTCATCACCATGGTCGCCTGCTTGTCCCTCTGCGTTCCTGTTTCTGCTTCCTGGACAGGCATTGGAAAATGCGTCGCACCGCTCGTTATCAAGCGGGTGGCCATTTATACCACGGTATCGTCAATGGTCACCGACTTTTCGTGTTCCATCCTTCCATTTGTCATTCTCTGGAACCTCCAGATGGACAAGAAGCTCAAGTTTACCATCGCTGCCATCCTGAGTCTCGGTTTCCTGTAAGTATCGGAATTGGAGATTGGATACAGGACAATCGACTAACAAGATCTTACAGTGCAAGTGCCGCAACAGTCGTTCGCGCCTTCTACTTTAACCGCTTCCTCGCCTCCGTCGACTACGTCTGGGGCTTCTCAGACCTTATGATTTGGTCCATCATCGAAGATCTCATCGCCATCACCATCGGCAGTGTTCCTTCCCTGAAGCCTCTGTTCGTGCGCTTCAAATGGATGGCATCGGCCTCCTCTTCTCGCCGCAACAAGAAGACCGGCGAGTACCAAAACTGCGAATCTTACAACATGCACACTCAGAGCAGAAACAAGAACCAGACTAGAGTCATCACCACTGCTGCCGAGGAAAGCGATAGCTTGAAGGATTTGGTCAGGGAAGAGGGCATTACCATGACTCAGGAGTTTAGACATGAGGAGGAGTATGAGTACCATGATAGAAAGCCCGTGGGTCCTGTTTAGAAATGTATTTTTTGGATGGGAGACTGGATTGGGATATGTGGATTTACGGTTTACGATCGCTTTATCATGAAAAGTTCTTTTGTCAAATTGTTCATGTTTCACTTCATTGGACAAATTTGGTGAGAGTGGTGACAAACAGGTATGAGTGACAGTGCTTTTGCATTCATGAATCTCAGCACCGGTACATCTACTCGATATAGCCATCTTTGTCGTCGCCATCTGGGCGTTCAGCTGAAGGACCAGAAGGACCAGATGGACCGCCGTTCGAGTTACCAGCTGAATTACGGGCATAATTCTCCCAGAAATCGCCTTGTGCATCACCTTGTCCACCATCTTGTCCTCCTTGTTTAGCTTTCTTGCTTTTCTTCTTCTTCTTTTTCTTGCCATCATTGTTTTTTTGGCCATGGTTGTCTTTTTCGTGTTGTTGATCTTGGGAATATTGCCCGCCCTGATGATAGTGCTGATCAGTTTGCTGAGAACTTTGTGCGGTTTGCTGATAGCTTTGCCCACCTTGCTGATTTCTCTGTCCACGTTGCGGATAGTTCTGTCCACCTTGCTGATAGTTTTGACCGCCTCGTCTACCGCCTCCTCGATCGTTTCGACCTCCCCGATTGTTTCGTCCGCCTCGATCGTTTCGTCCGCCTCGATACTGGCCTCCGTCTCCTCGATCTCCTCTTGGTCTGTTGTATGTATCTGTCCCACTGACATCTCTGTCAGCTTCAGACGCGGCATACTGAGTTGCGTCATCGAAAGAATGAGGAGTGGTCGTTGGGTACTCAGAAGCGGTCCCTGAAGACTGATCAGCAGGCTGCGAGAAAGACTGAGTGGAGTCGGAATACTGGTGAGCTGGCCTGGGGTCTTCGAATCTTGCGCGTTTGGGAGTGAGTTGGCCTCCCGAATCAAATCTGCGGTCTTGTCGCGGTGAAGAGGCATCAGTCATTGCAGTGTCGCCCCAGAAACGCTTGCGAGGTGTGAGAGGCGTAGAAGTAGTGATGAATCTGTTCGTGATGGGAGTGGGCGCTTTTCAGTCCATAGGCGAGCCGAGGAGCTCTGCATGTCGTTTGAACGCGGCCTCCTGAAGCCTGAGCTTTGTGGATGCTTCGGCTACCTTTTCCTGTTCAGCGTCCATAGCCTGACGTTTCTTCTCCAATTCCAACATGGCATCATACTCGAGATCAAGGTCTCGAGTGGTAATACCGGCCTTGAGTTCAGTGAACTGATGGAAGATGGGATTGGTGTGGGCTGCTTGGAGTAGGTAAAGGGGGGTCAAATCTCCTTCTTCAACGCGCGAACGTCTCCATTCGAAGGAAAAGTCGGAGTGCGAACAGCTAGATGCCAGAAACACGGCATGCTCGGGCTGGTCACGAGGGTAACCGCTACGAGTGGAAATATTGACATTCTGAAACTCGGGTGTAATGATGAGAGCGTTGCCCTTGCATCCCGGGTTAGCGCAATGGATGGTGAAATCTGCCTCGAGTCTATGGACGGCAAAAAAGATGCGGAAGAAATTCACGCCTTCGGACAGGTGGTACATCTTCATCGCCTTGACGGTCTCAGTGAGGTCCTTACCCCACAGGTTGCAATCGTCTCCTTGCTCCCAGGTCAGAACTCCATCCATAATGTGGACAAGTTCATGAGGTCTGACGGGGACGACATCCTGGGTCTCTCTTTGAGTGGTAGCGTTCACGAGATTGGCAATGAAACTGTTGGTGGCTTGCTGACTCTGGTCAAGCGCCTCCCTCCGTCTCTTAAATGTCGAGATTGTATTGCTCATGTTCAGAGTAGGCTCGTCTTTCTTGACGACCGGATCGGAGAGGCGTGGAGGAAGAGAGGAGAGCATCTCGCGGATTCGGGGCTCGTCACGTCGAACACAGTCTTGGAAGACATGGCCTGGTCGTTGACAAAAGAGACACTTCTGGTCCGGGTAAGGGTTGCAGCAGTTCTTGCTCACATGGCCTTTGTACCCGCACCTTTCGCAGTAGTAGTCCTTGCTCTCGGGCATAACCATGATTTCGACTTGCGAACTGGTGTTCTGACAGCCAGCGGTGGAATGGAGGGTCGTGTTGCACCACTTGCACCACAAGGCCTCGAGTTGTGGCGGAGGGACCTGCCAGGGAGCAGCCATGATATATCCGCTGGTACCCGCGGTGCTCGTCTCCTGCTTCTTTGAACAATACGCCGACCAATGGTCTTTGCTACCACAGAAGTCGCAATGCCTGCCATTGTTTTGATTGTTCTGCTGATTTTGGTTTTTTTGCTGGTTACCATTTTTGCCTTGTAGTGAGAAGCATTCCGATTTCAAATGGCCTTTCTTGCCACAATGAGTGCAGTTTTTGGGGTTGTTATTGTTATTGTTGTTGTTGCCGTTATTGTTATTGTTGTTATTATTATTGTTATTATTGTTCTTTTTGCGGCCCATCGTTGCCGTTATGAGTAGGGAACAAGCGTAGATATAGGTACAGTTGACGCAGCTGGATGTGATAGAAGCCTAGAGTCCTGAATTCGTTGCTTACCGACTTCTGTTTCGATCAAGAAGAATTTGCTAGCAGACAAGAGATAAGACGTAGGAGATAGGTATATCGTGTAAGAAAACAAAAACTGTTAGCGGTATAGCCTGCACATTGTAGTAGATATACAGGATGCCTGGCATTTGGCCATTCATTGACAATGAAACGTCACATCATCGCATCTGGACAAAGGATGCTGCTGCTTCGACGCGCAGAGAAATCCAATGGCGCACCTCCCGCGACGGGGCGACCTTATGGCTTTGTTCTCAGATTCTCGATCCGGCTCTTTGGCGAATGACACGTGCACTCGCGAAAGAAGAACAATGCATGGAATGTCCGAAGACAGAGAAGCAAGGTTGGTAGAGACGTCGTACTGGCTGCTTGCCGACAACGGAGCACAAAGACAAAGACGACGCGGTTAATTACCTTTATTTTACATAATAAAAAACACCTTGGCGCGCAAACTCCAGGCTTGCTCCACGTTTTGGCATTTTTTCTCCAACCTCTCCCTTTGCGACCCGGGCATGATCCTAACGTATTTTTTATGATTTTCTTCTCTTTCTATATTCTTTATTAGCGTAGCGACTGTATCTCGGTTACCTACTATCCAAACTCACGCTCATAACAAATCAAGATGGAGGCGCCCGAGACAAGAGTCCTGATCATAATCACGGGAGGTACGATATGCATGCAACCTTCCGAAAATGGTCTTGTACCGGTATGTCATGTTGACGGTGATGAACTGGAACGTCTGAGTAACCTTGCTTCTAGGGAAAGGGCTTCCTGAAGAATGGCCTCGCGCCCCGACCATCTTTCAATGATGGCTCGTACCCTGAACCACTTGAGATTGTGACCGATCAGAAAGGCACTCGCAAAGCTGTGCAAAGTCTGCGCACTCCTCCCAGCACCTACGGTCGGCAGGTCCGATACAGTGTCTTGGAATTCGATCACTTGCTTGACAGCAGCAGCATCGACGCGGAAGGCTGGGATCAAATCGCGAGAACCGTCGAACGCAACTATCAGCTTTATGATGGCTTCGTTGTCTTGCACGGAACCGACTCACTGGCCTACACCAGCAGTGCTCTCAGTTTCATGCTCCAGAACCTAGGAAAGCCTGTCATTCTTACTGGATCACAAGCGCCAATGATGCAGCTGCAGAATGATGCTCAGGACAATCTACTGGGCGCTCTTGTTATTGCAGGTCATTTCATGATCCCCGAGGTCTGCTTGTTCTTCAACTTCAAGCTCTTCAGAGGCAATCGCGCCACAAAGGTGTCAACCGACGACTTCAACGGATTCGCCAGCCCGAACATGCCACCTCTTGCTACTATCAGCAGTCTAAGAACCAACGTCGACTGGGACCTCATCTATAGACCAAGAATCGTGAACCCTTTCAGAGTGCACTCAAACCTGGATACTGCCCATGTTGCCTGTTTGCGCATCTTTCCGGGTATCAAGCCAGAGATGGTGGATCTGTTCCTGCGTACAGAAGGACTAAAGGGCTTGGTTTTGGAAACCTTTGGCGCTGGTAACACCCCTGGAGGACCGGATTCCCCAATGACTAGGATTCTGGCCGATGCCGTCAAGCGTGGCATTGTCATCGTCAATGTGTCACAGTGTCTGAGCGGCAGTGTCAGCCCACTCTACGCTCCAGCGACCTATCTTGGTCGTGTGGGCGTGGTGTTCGGCCAAGACATGACCACAGAAGCCGCTTTGACAAAGCTTTCATACCTACTCTCATTGCCTGACTCAACTCCCAAAGACGTGGCTAAACAGATGCACAACTCACTCAGAGGTGAATTGACAGAGAGAGGACGAACTCATTTCCAACATCCCACGAGCGGCACTCTGACTCCTGAGATCTCGAGCCTGACTGCGCTGGGCTATGCTATTCAAGATGGAGATGCTTTGAGCGTGAGAGACGTTGTCAGGGGTGAGAACCGCTGGCTTCTGAATGACGTGGACTACTCAGGAAACACGCCTGTTGTAAGTTATGGACAGGTAGCATACATTTTCTGAACATTGACTGACTGTGATTATAGCACCTTGCAGCAACTGGCCCCAATGTTGACGTGTTGAAAGAGATGCTCAACCTAGGCGCTAGCGTTCATCTGCGCAACCGTAATGGGCGTACACCTCTCTTTGTTGCCGCGCACGCAGGGCTTCCCAACCACGTCGAGGCTTTGAGGGAAGCGGGCGCACATTTGCACTCTGACGAGCTGGATACAGCTAAGATATTCGCAACGTCCGATCCTCATCCAGACGTGTGGAAGCTTGCTGGTGTTGACGAGCTATAGAATGCATACATGACGGACTCATCGAATAAGACATTGGCTTGTCGACAAGCTCGTGAGAGCCACAAGATCGAGCTGAAGAGTCCTCGTGGCCATCAAACAAACACTCCGAGCCTTCAAGTCGCACCGGCTGATAAGTATGTCTAATGCGAATTGACACTGCTTGAGTCATAGCCAGATTGTTATCCAAGCAGAGCTTATCGTGCCGCGAGATGGAAGATGACAATCAAAGATCCGAGATTTCTTCCATATAACCCTCCTGGACAGATTGACTTGTCAGATTTGGCATACAAACGACCCCGCGTTAGAGCTCTTTCCGTCAATAACGAGCATTGAATAAGGACAATATTCGGCTCACACACCAATGATGACCTGATTATAGAAAGAATTGTCACTAATTAGCGAACATAATCCACCTTTTTTCTTAGGACATTCACTCGTGCTATTCTTAGTCGAGAATGCTTCTCATCCGCATAAGCGTGATTAGCCGACATTCTTTACTTGCATATTTCGAGTTAAGGTCATGATATTGCAGGGTCTTGAGAGGCTTACATGTGCCGCTCGGCGAAGGATGCGGAACCCCGCTTGTTATTCGTCAACCTCAATCCTTCCTCATCACGACTTTACCTCGTAGGGATGAACCTTGGTCTCGCTTTTTCGCATTGGTATGAACATAAGCTGCCAAGATCTGACATCGAGCATTAGAAAACGAGCACGGAAATTTCGTCCTTGCAAGATTTGAAGGAATGTGTTCATTGCTCGACATGTTAGACAGAACAAACTGATTTTAGCCGCCGCCAAATGACCAACACCATGCACTTAATCTACTAATCGATAGCACACGAACATCTAGCCCCATCTGCAAGATTCTAACCAGCCTCACGAATTGTAGATCTCACCAGCGCTTATGCCTGACGGCAAACCCGGCAAGAGAAGCCACCAACACCCAAATAGTAACAATTCAGGGTGTAACTATCGCCATGAAATTCTCCGAGAAGCTATTCCGGATCTTCGCCATAGCGAGATAGATGGGTGTTGCCAGGTATCTCTGGTAAGACGCTTGCCGCATGGTGTAATGCATGGCGGCGCTTCGCATCTTTTCACCATCCATCCCGTCTTTGTCTTGCATGACATATGCATGTATTTCGCGCCAGAAAGGTAAGTTTAGCAGCAACCTTCTTCTTTCTGCTCATCTCACGTACGTACCAACACGACTTCGTTCTGGATGTTGGAAGCGGCAAGAGTTGGGTGCATTCATACATCGTATATATATACTACCTTGTCTCTGTGTTCCCATTTCGGTTCCAGTTTATCGACTCCGAATCTCTACAGAAGCACATCTCGATTGTTCTTGAGAAAAGTGGTGGCAGCACAGCATTGATTAGTCTTTTGTTCTTTCTTGCCTTGCATCGATATCATCACATCTTTGTGACCCTGTTTCTCAATTACTCTCACCTATCAATCGACTTCTACGCATATTTACAATGTCATCCAACATCGCTCGGCTGCTCTTGGCATTCTTCCTAGCCACCATGGCACTTGCCTTGCCAGCTCCAAGCACAACATCCGTCCAGAATACCGTTCCCCTCAATGGCCTTCCAGCGCCCGGCGCGCTCAACCTCAAATACATCACCCTCGGCGTAGGCACCCAAAACTACAGCTGCAGTGCCGCAGGTGTGGTCCCCGTCGCCATTGGCGCAGTCGCCGACCTCTACGATGCAAGCTTGCTCCTATCACCCGCAAAGTCTTCATTGATCCCCTCCTTCGCTGCTGTAGCTTACAGCACACATACCTGGTTCGGCCTACCTACACTGGGACACCATTGGTTCAGTGCTTCCGGTGTACCGACCTTTGACCTTGAGACTCGTGGCTTCTTGAGTGCGAAGAAGGTGGCTAATGTGCCTGCTCCTACTGGCTCGATCAGTCCCAGTGTGGATTGGTTGTTCTTGCAAGATGATGGAAGAGGTGTCAGCAAGAACCTCAAGGCAGTGTATAGAGTTGAGACTGCGGGTGGTGTTGCGTCGGCTACTTGCAGCAGTGCTGGGGTCATCAAGGTGCCGTATGCTGCTGAGTATTGGTTCTACGGTTAGGTGTTTGGGCAACAAAAGCAGGTTCGAATCACAAGCGTGGGATGGATAGTTGAGATTGGTGGTATGGTTTTCTTTATTTGGTCTGTTTCTTTTGACATAGTGGCTATGTTTTTGATTTTTTGGGTCTGTGGATTTGCGAGGCCCACTCGTTGCGAGGTGAGCTATCATACCCCCGAGGTGCGGTATAGACCATTTCTTTATAGTTTCTTTTATGACAGTAATGTTCAATCCCGAGCACTCAAGACATTTCTCAAATAAGTAGTTAGAAAACAGAAAATGTACAAAAGAAGCACAGGAAAGAGAATATTTAGAAAAGAAAAAAAAGTGGATTGATTGATTCACTATAACAACAACATACTCAACTAAAACCAAAAGATAAAAGATCCCAAAACACCGCTTTGAAGGACTTGTAAGTAATCAACTTGTGTTTCAAGCACCACTTACCTCTTTACATAGCAGGGCTTCTAGGACGGCGGCAGGCAGGGCAGTACCAGTACCTTCTGAGGGGGTTCCATTGGAGAGGGGTGTAGCAGACCTGGCAGAGGAATCTAGCACCGTAGGAGAGGACAGGGAGGTCAGAGGAGGAAATGTGGTTGCACATTTTGTTCGTGGTGTAGGTGGAATTGGTTTGTGGTTTGTGTGTTAGTTGTCTTGGTTTTGGTTGGAGATGCTGTGTTGGATGAGACATAGATTGAGAGCAGTGGGAGTATGTTTTATACGCACTCGAGGGGTCAAATATCAGGTGAGATTGGGCTGTGCGAGACAATGGACTTGTCTGGAGCACAAAGAAGATAGATCTCAGACGACATGATGAATGGAAGACAACAAAAAACAAGACAAGTTGATGAATGAAAGATAAGAGAAATCAAAGACAAGAGCCATTGTTTCCCTCTGACATCTCTTCAAGCCCGCATGTTTTCTCTTTGTCTACTTTGTGTCCTGCATTGTCTGACAGAACAAGACCCTTGTCTCAGACATACAGGCAGACATCAGAGGCATCGTGTATAGATCTCGTACTTAACACTCTCGTTGACATTTCGATCTTCAATCAAGTCCTGCCCAAAGCTAACAAGACTACTCTCTGTGTCCGAGAACAACAGCAAAACCATTACAGAAACTGCAGAGAGAGTACGTCAACAATGGCTCACCCCCAAGATATCGATATTCCAATGCCGGACTACGATCACGCTTATGCCCTCTTCCAGGCCGAACTTACCGGCGGGGACACAGACCCCGACGATGAGATGACCGATGCTCCAGTTGATCCAGCTATCCCTCTCTACAACAGGAACCCTCCTCACAGCTTTGAAATTCCTCCAGCCCACATGATCGACCTCACAAACGAACTGACAAGACCAGGTGGCCCCCTTCCAATCTCTGGCCCCTTCTTCAACGTCGACATTGGCAAAACCATGACCCTCATGCTTGAAGCCTACCAACAGAAAAACCAACGCTTCTACAGACTCAAATATGCCATCAATTATCTCAGCCAAGGCTTCAATGCCAGATGCAAATTCCCAGGTTGTACTTCTCGATGTCGAATTGTTGACCACGAGCTGAAAGTCTTGACTTGGAAGAGATTGCAGCCCGGAGGTGAGGATCACTTGCGATTCGTCATCACTGACAAAGAGCACCCAGCTTTCCTTTGCGTATCATGCAGTCACGAAAACTGGACGCCATCGTTCGAGTGGGTGCGCAGAGCTGTTGGCTTCATGCCAGACCCTGTAGTCGAGACTCAGACTTATGAGCGTTGGGCTACCCCCGAGTTCTTCTTCAGCAGACAGCGTGATGTCAACAACTTCCCAGGTATGGTTCAAGGTCCTGTTCTTTCTAGACGTGATAGACGCGCTCAGCGTAGAGGTTCGGTTTAGCTGACTTGTTGTTTTTCTAGGCGCTACTGCTGCAAATTATCTGGGCGGAATGTGCAATTACTTACTTCCGGCGATTGCTGCTGGACTTGTGTTTCGCTACGCTTGACAGACTTGTATATCAACATGAATCTGCTTTTTTTTTTTCCTCGGACAATTTCCTCCGTGCTTAGAATGTGATTTGCTTGTGAACATGCATGATGAACTAGAATGCAGGGACGTCTGATGCGCTGAAGGGTATGATGATCGTAAAATTGTTTGTTTTGCTTTTTGTGTCGTCTATGCCTCTTCTGCCTTGGGCTGCTCGCCTTCCTGACCCTTTTCCCTCAAAGCCAACTTCTCGGCCTTTTTCTCTGCAATCTTGAGAGCCTTGCGCTCGCCCTTTGTAAGCTTGCCAGAAGTGTTTTCCTGCTTCTCCTCGGGCTTCTTCTCAGTTGTGGCGTCCTCGATGGAAGCAGTGGCGTTGGGGTTGCCCTTGAACTCGAGCTTTCTGGGAGTCATGAACTCGCGCATGATTTCGTCGGTAACCTTTGAGCGACGCTCCTGGAAAGCCTCGACGAACTTTTGCAGCTCCTGGATGCAGCGTTTCTTGAGCTCGCCAGTCGAAAGGGTACCCTTGCGGTAGTTTTGTTCAATCTCCTTGAGTTCCTCATCACTCTCAAGGAAGTAAGAGAGGTAGGTATATGCAACATCGACGTCGGGGTTACCGCCGTACTTTTCGTGGTCCTCCTTTGTGGCACCGCCACCGGAGAAGGCGAAGCGGTTGACCTTCTTCTCGATCTGCTTGGAAGTATCTGACATGAAGATGGCCGAGTTAGGGTCACTAGCGGACATCTTGCCACCAGGACCCTGCAGGGCAGTCAAGAACTTTGACAGAACGAGGGCGGTCTTGGGAGCGGGGAACTCCATGCGATCGCAGTTGTCGCGCAAAAGACGGAAGTAGGGCTCCTGGTCGATGGCACATGGAATCAGGGTGGGAATAGCGGCAATGTGCTTGCGGGGACGGGCTTCGTCGTAGTTGGGAGCGCGGAAATCGCCAGCGCCGAACAGAGTAGGGTATGATGAAGCAAATGCAGCAACACACTGCTTGGCAGCGTATGCGTTGAGACCAATGTTTGTGCTGCCGTCGAAACCCATGGCACCTCTGATCTGGTTGTTTGTGAGAAGAGCCTCGAACTCGGTGATGTTCTGGTAGAAGTGGCCGCCCATGTACTCGTAGTCGGTGTAGATGAAGGTCTTCTTCAGGTCAAAGCCGAGAGCAATGATATCCTTGCAGTTTTGTTTTGCGTACTCGATGAAGTCGCCGAGAGCAGCGCCCTTTGTGATCTTGCCGTTGTTCTTGTTGCGGGTGTAGAGGAACTTCTCGTCGTCGGTCAACATGACGACGAGGGGCACGTCGAAGATGTCTTGTAGCTCCTTGGTGAAGAGGAAGGGGACAGCGTGGCCCAAGTGCATGGAGCCGGAGCTAGGGCCACGACCGGTATAGAGCAGGAAGAAGCCGTATTTCTCATAGTAGTCGAGGATCCTGTCAAAGTCGCGGTGGCTGAAGAAGAGCTTGCGGCGCATCAGACGGTGTGGAGGTTTGCCGGTGACGCGCTCGAAGCGGTCGAGGTGCTCCTGGGTCAGGGCGGGAGTGTTGAATCGCTCGCGAAGGGCCTCGTAGTCGATGGCGGTAACGTTGCCATGCTCGTCGACTCCTCCGCTGACATTGTAGGGGTCGATCTGCTGCTCCTTTGCGGCTTGCTTGATCTGCTCGACGGCAGGGGGTGCGCCTACAGCGTCGGCCGTAGCTGGCGCTCCATCGGATGATGCCATTTTGAGTGTTTCGAGCGATCAAGGAAGAGTGACTCGCTCGACTTTCTTGTCAATAACGGCTATACCCCGCTGGTCTGTGCGCCCTTTGTCCCTGCCAATTCTATACTCATCTTCACCATCCTTCTTTCCTCCATCGTCGTCTATGGCAGCACTACCAATGCCAACTCTGGCAAAGCCCAGGACCAGTTTACTGCGATACATCGACGCACTCTTTCTATGTTCCAGTGCCATGACTAATAGTGGCCTCAATGTTGTTCATCTGGGTGCCATAACCTGCTTCCAGCAGGCTGTGCCTTGCATTCCCATTCCTCTGGGCAGATCCTAGGGATCGAAAACAGCAGCGATCAAGAGGCAGAAAAGAAAGGTGAACAGTCTTATATATCTGAACACATTCGCAAGCAGCTCGCACACGACCTGTGGTGGCTCATACTAGCAATCCGGCTGATAACGATCATCGAGCGCCACGAAATAGTGGCTGGAGGGGACTATTTTACCATCTGGGCTATCATTTTTGAGGTCGTTTCTGCTTATGGCACAGTTGGTTTGTCTTTGGGCGTTCCTTACGATAATTACTCGTTCAGTGGAACATGGCACACTCTCAGTAGACTGATCCTCATCTGCGTCATGATTCGAGGAAGACATCGAGGGCTACCATATGCGATTGATTGGGCAGTGCTTTTGCCGGGAGAGGAGTTGATGGAGAAGATGGACAAGGAAGTCAATGGTAGAGGCAACAGCAAGAACGGGTCCCGAGGGTATGAGGAACAACAAAGGGTTCGAAGAGAGGAAGGAGGGTTGGAGGCTGAGGCCCAGGAACGAGGCCAAGACCCAGAGGGGCCTGAAGTCAGAAGCATACAGGAAGGTCCCTCATGAGGAGATTTTAGATTCTAGTCACTGCAAAAGTGCACAATCTTTATTGAGATTGGAGCAGTTTTCATTGGAAGCCCTGGTGATATCGGCGTTTTAAAACAGATGTGAGATAGTGACACTGCTCAGTGTGTAACAAATATCTAGCACAGTATGAACAATTGAAAATGGCATTCGATGACAAAGGATGGTCGTCGAAGCAAGCAGCAAGCGGAGACAAAGAGATGCAGCATGTGAAGATCGGCAGATGTCACGCGTGCGGGACAGGGTCGGGAGATTCGGAGGCCGACGCCGACTGGCTGGGGAACAAAAACTGACATCGTCATGCTGCTGCTGACCACGCCAACTTGAGGGGGAGCAGCCTTGCCGTTTCTGCACTGCATCAAGCATTCCACCTTATTGACCCAATTGCTTCCTTTTCTTCTTCGACTCTGTTTTGTTTCTCCATCGCTTTCATTCACCCACTGTCAATCGTCGCTCACAGCATGCAACAAGATGGTCAAATTCTACTCCACCTCGTATAGCTACGACTACTCTTTTCCCGCCGTGTCGCTGGCCTACTTTCTGCGCTACCCCAACCCATACAGCACTCACGTGCTCTCGACCGATGTCATCTCGCGCGAATATGACCCCGAAACCCAGCGCCTGACGACTGTCCGTCTGCACCTCAAGAGAAGCAAACTTCCTGCTGCCATTCTCAAGCTCCTACCACGGAGCATCATGGGTGGAGCTGAGAACGGTGACAGCCAAGCTTATATCCTCGAGACAACCGTCGTCGATGCGAAAGAAGGATGGATGGAGGCTGAGAGTCGCAACCTCGAATGGACCGGCGTCTTGAGCGTCATCGAAAAGCAGGTCTTCCGTCGACAAGGTCTCGAATCGCAACCGAAGCTCACTGCACCCGTCGATCTTTATGGCCAACAAGCATCTCAAAGGACAGACGTCACGACTACAGTCACACTACAATCACGCATCGGCGAGAACATTCGTCGCAGAAAGGCACAAAGACAGGCCGAAGCAGAGGCTGTCGAAGAGGAGGCTCCGGCCAAGCTTGGCTTCTTCAAGTCGTGGGCAGCTAGTCCCATGCAGCGATCCATTGAAGTCATCGGCCTCCGCCGCGCTGAGAAGTCACAACCCAAGGCAAAGGAGGGAATGACGGTGGTGCTCGAGCGACTGCGACAGGGCGGATTGGTCGCTGTGCTCGAAGGCATGCGTCAGGATCGCGAGCTCATGTTCGCTGGAGCGCAGGCTTGAGCGCCTTCCAACAGTCCTCGACAATAGGTTTCCGATCAATGATCTCGAGCACAGGTGAGAAGTGGACAAATTGTATCAAGAATTTCTGGCATTGCAAACAGGTTTTAGCGCGGCGTTCTGGGCTTTTTTTTTTTTTCAGCACACACACGGTTGGTATCGAGCAACACAACGACGAAGACATCAACACATGGTCTATATGCTCGCCAAGAGGGGGAAGGAAATGGTATTGGAGGGTTTAACTGTATTTTTAGCATTCACATCTTGAACGAACCAACTCATCTCCCTTTTAGTCTTGACTGACAAGGCCGTATCTTGCGGTGCCATCTTTGTGACCTTCTCAACTACCATGTGAAGATTAGCAATGTGTACGCTAATGCAATCACAAGGTCACGGACGGAAGGCGCAATGGTGAAAGTCGATAAAACAAGCAAGCAGGTGTGGTCCGTGCTTAAGCATTTTACGGGCAGTCGCGACTTCGCGCGTCTGGAGCATGTGTGGATGCTTCCTGCTTCTCTTGGCTGCTCTTCTTCCCTTCGCATCTTGCATTGCCTTTTGCTTCCGCGTCCCCTCTCGCCCACCATCCGCCGCCATCGTAATATCGGCATTCGCGCCGTTGATCATCCACTCGACATCGACTCTGTCCATCGCAGAAACAAGATTCCACGCACGTCTACCATTTCTCCTGGACCAACCTTTTCAATCCACCCTCCGCCGCAAGGCGACCACAACTGTCCACCCGCATCATGAACGGCAACGGAGATGGCGACCACACCATGCGTGTATGTACTACCGTCACTCACTCCTTTCGCATTGGGCTTGTTCTCAAAGCTTCGATCCCTGGCTCTTTCTCCTCTACTATATAAAGCCCACGCTCGAACGCGACAACACAACCTACGACATGTGCTAACTAATCGGCTGTAGGATGTGATCGACACGCCCGATTACACTGTAAGCTACAAACGCGGCTCTACGTGTACGAACGCGCACATACTAACGAGCTCTCAGGACTCAGACACTGGCATGACCACCACAGAAAGCAGCGTTGCTGGCGATCTGGACGGCAGAAAGAAGAGATGGGAAGGCCATGAACTGAGAAAGAGTGTCTTGGGCAAGAAGCACGACAAGCTGGGCATGTCAAAGGTACCCAACACACGCTGCTAGCATCCCTTGCCGTCCTCTTTTCTGACAATCAACTACAGGAGGACGATTCTATCCGCCGATTCCGTTACCTCTTAGGCCTGACCGACCTTTTCCGTCATTTCATCGATACCAACCCAAACCCCCGCATTAAGGAGATTATGGCTGAGATCGATCGCCAAGACGAGGAAGAAAAGGCAAGAGCTGGCAAAGCCCAATCGCGCAAGGGAGGTGCAGGCGGTGAAAGAAGGAGACGCACAGAAAAGGAGGAAGATGCTGAGTTGCTCCGCACCGGCAAGCATGAAAGTGATGAGAACCGTACAATCTTCCGCGAGTCACCGTCTTATGTCCAGGGACAAATGCGCGACTACCAAGTTGCTGGTTTGAACTGGCTCGTCTCGCTGCACGAGAACGGTATTTCTGGTATCTTGGCCGACGAGATGGGTCTGGGCAAGACTCTCCAGACAATCTCCTTCATCGGCTACCTACGCTTCGTCTGCAACACCACTGGTCCCCACTTGGTCGCCGTACCAAAGTCCACCCTTGACAACTGGAAGCGTGAATTTGCTAGATGGATTCCCGAGATCGACGTTCTGGTCCTCCAGGGTACAAAGGAAGAGCGCGCAACCATCATGAACGAACGACTGCTCGAGGAGAAATTCGATGTTCTTATCACGAGTTACGAGATGATTCTTCGCGAAAAGACACACCTGAAGAAGTTTGCCTGGGAGTACATCATCATCGACGAGGCTCATCGTATCAAGAACGAGGAATCCTCTCTTGCTCAAATCATCCGCATGTTCAACTCGCGCAACAGACTTCTCATCACCGGAACTCCTCTGCAGAACAATCTGCATGAGCTGTGGGCCTTGCTCAACTTCCTCCTTCCCGACGTCTTTGGAGATTCAGAAGCATTCGATCAGTGGTTCTCTGGACAGGACTCCGATCAAGAAACCGTCGTTCAGCAGCTGCACAGAGTTTTGCGTCCCTTCTTGCTGCGCAGAGTAAAGAGCGACGTCGAGAAGAGTCTGTTGCCCAAGAAGGAGGTCAACTTGTACATTGGCATGTCCGAAATGCAGGTTAACTGGTACAAGCGCATCTTGGAGAAGGACATCGACGCAGTCAACGGCGCTGGTGGTAAGAAAGAGTCGAAGACCCGTCTACTCAACATTGTCATGCAGCTGCGCAAGTGCTGCAACCACCCTTACCTTTTCGATGGAGCCGAGCCTGGTCCGCCATACACCACTGATGAGCATCTGATCTACAACTCGGCCAAGATGCTAATGCTTGACAAACTGCTCAAACGTATGAAGGCACAAGGAAGTCGTGTCCTTATCTTCTCGCAGATGAGCAGACTTCTGGACATCCTCGAGGATTACTCGGTCTTCCGTGGATACCAGTACTGCCGTATCGACGGTTCAACGGCTCACGAAGATCGTATTGCAGCCATCGACGAGTACAACAAGCCTGGTTCTGAGAAGTTCCTCTTCCTCCTGACCACCCGTGCTGGTGGTCTCGGTATCAACCTGACAACTGCAGACATTGTCGTCATCTTCGATAGTGACTGGAACCCTCAGGCTGATTTGCAGGCCATGGACCGTGCCCATCGTATTGGTCAGACCAAGCAGGTCGTCGTTTTCCGTTTCGTAACCGAGAATGCCATCGAGGAGAAGGTGCTCGAGAGAGCTGCTCAGAAACTTCGTCTGGATCAGCTTGTTATTCAGCAAGGACGTGCCCAACAGGAAGCCAAGAAGGCAGCTTCAAAGGATGAGCTTCTGAACATGATTCAGCACGGTGCCGAGAAGGTGTTTGAAGCAAACGCCGAAGGCGCTTTCTCGAAGAACGGCGAGATTACTGAAGACGACATCGACGCGATCCTCAAGAAGGGTGAGGAGCGTACCGCTGAACTAAACTCCAAGTATGAGAAGCTTGGTTTGGACGATCTCCAGAAGTTCACTTCAGAGTCGGCGTACGAGTGGAACGGCGAAAATTTCGAGAACAAGAAGAAGGTGGAGATTGGCATCAACTGGATCAACCCCTCAAAGCGTGAGCGCAAAGACCCGGCATCCTACTCGATGGATAAGTACTATCGAAACGCTCTTATGACTGGCGGCAGAACTGCCGACCCCAAGCCAAAGGTTCCACGCGCACCCAAGCAACAGGCCATGCACGATTACCAGTTCTTCAACCCGCGTCTCGCGGATCTGCAAGACAAGGAGACCGCATGGTTCCGTAAAGAGAATAGCATCAAGGCACCTCTTGCTGAGGGCGATGACGAGGACAAGGAGCAGCGCGAACAAGATCAAGCCCTGGAACAGCAGGCTATCGACGACGCCGAGCCTTTGACAGAGGAGGAGCAAAGTGAAAAGGACAAGCTTGCCGCGGAGGGTTTCGGAGACTGGAACAAGCGTGATTTCCAACAGTTCATAAACGGAAGTGCTAAGTATGGACGCACGAACTACGAGGACATCGCCCTGGAGGTCGACAGCAAGGAGCCTGACGAGATCAAGGCTTACGCCAAGATCTTCTGGAAGCGCTACAAGGAGATCGCCAACTGGGAGAAGCACATTGACTCAATCAACGAAGGTGAAGAGCGTCGCGCAAAGGTTGTCCAGCATGGCAAGCTCCTCCGCCAGAAGATGGGCCTGTACCGTGTACCGCTGCAGCAGCTCAAGATCAACTACACTGTTAGCACCACGAACAAGAAGGTCTACACCGAGGAAGAAGATCGCTTCCTTTTGGTCATGCTTGACCGTTTCGGCCTTGAGAGCGAGGAACTGTACGAAAAGATCCGTGACGAGATTCGCGAATCGCCGCTGTTTAGGTTCGACTGGTTCTTCTTGAGCAGAACGCCACAAGAGATCGGACGTCGCTGCAATACTCTTATCACCACTGTTGCGAAGGAGATGGCCGAGGCAAATGGCGAGAAGCTCAACGGTTCGAAGAGCAAGAGAGCTGCTGATGAAGAGTCAAGCGAGGAAGAGGAAGTCAAGCCTACTACCAAAAAGGCAAAGGGCAACGTCAAGGTATGCGATGAACATCATAGGCGAATGGAACCAGAACTGACAAGTCTATAGAACAAGCAGCTCGACACAGTCAAGGGCGGCAGCAAGGCAGCATCAAGCACATCATCTCGTGCAGGCAGTGTAGCGTCAACCGGCTCTAACGGAACCACCAAGGGCGGTGCTGCTGCCGTCGTGACCAAGAGCGGCAGAGCATCGCGCAAGAAGTAGAATTGATCACTTCATCGTCTCTTTTTTGGTTCATGGGCATTGCTAAAGACAAGCGGAGTGGCTGGGGCGTTGGCATGGGATTGCTTTCTGAATGGTTGTATCCCTATTCTTGATGACTTGCTATGCAGGAGTAGTTCTTTTAACAGAAAAAGAACGCCGAGTACGGTATAAAAGAAATGAACGGCGAAGAAGTTCGCTAATTTTGATTTGATTCTTGCTCCCTTCCTCTGACAGTGATATGCTGCCTTATTGCACTTGTGAATTCCTGACTGTTGGGTGTTGCTGTCTCGTACCCCGCGCCTCCTCGTACGATACCATGCCGGCCGCGCGTGCCGTGCTCTTCGGCCGCAACCCTCGGCCGACTCTTCCGACACAAGTGACCAATCGGAGCATCAGGTTGTTGGCGACGCCGACAGCGCTGCGCTTATCAGATCCGATGTGGGCTGCCGGGATGCAAGACAGGCAGCCATAGGGGAGGTCGGAGGACATATATAGGGAGGGAGTCGGACCGTCGAGCAGGCCGAACAAGTCCTGCTTCACTGTAGATTTCCAGGAACCGAACTTCTGATCATCTCTGTGCAAAGCAACAATGTCGATTCTACCTAATATTGCAGTCATCGGAGGCAGTTATGTTGGTATGGCTTTCTACACTCATATATCCTGATCGCATATCTAGTCTGACGAATACTAACATCTCCTTTCCAGGTGTCAATACAGCACAACAACTAGCCATCAAATTCTCAGGCCGCTTCCAAGTCTTGTTGATTGAGAAGAACTCGCATTTCCAGCATCTGTTCGCTTTTCCTAGATTTGCGGTCACCAGCAAGGTAGACACACACAAAGCTTTCATTCCTTTTACACCGGGCACGTTTGCGAATTGTCCTGCAGGCAGTGGTGTTGTGGTGAGGGCTGGCGTGAAAAAAATCGATAAAGAGGGGATTTGGCTGGATCGCAAAGTCGAGGTTAATGGTCAGGGGGTGGAGAGGATTCCTTATGCTTATTTGGTAAGTACAACCGAGGATAGCAGGGTTTCGAACGAGTTTTTGACTGATGGTGATACACAGGTTATTGCTACGGGGACAAAATTAACACCACCATCGACATTGCCCTCGTCTGACAAAGCTGATGGAGTCACCTACCTGCGCGAACACGCCAGCAAAGTCGAGAAGAGCTCCAATATCGCCATCATTGGCGGAGGAGCTGTGGGTGTGCAGATGGCTACTGATATCAAGGAGATCTACCCTGAGAAAAACGTTACATTGATTCACTCCAGAGAGCAAATCATGAACAAGTTTCATCCCCAGCTTGATGGCATTATCAAGCAGAGATGCGAAGAGTTGGGTGTGAAACTCAAGCTTGGTTCGAGAGTCAAGTTGCCGGCCAAGGGGTATCCGACCGATGGGTCGATTTTCAACGTCGAGTTGATGGATGGAACATCTGTTTCTACTGATTTTGCTGTAAGTTGTGAAAGCTTCTTGGAAGACGGAATGTGTTGGCTGATATTGGTCACAGGTCATCGCTACTGGCCAAACGCCACAGTCAGAGCTCATTCGCACCCTGTCACCAGAGTCTATCGATGATGCTGGTTTCGTTCGTGTACGCAGGACACTTCAGATCCACGACACCAAATTCTCGAACATCTTCGCCGTAGGAGATGTCGCAGACACAGGAGCCCACAAAGCTGCCCGTCCGGCACTCAGACAAGCCCCTGTGGTCGTAGAGAATATCGAGCACCTAGCCAACAACGAACCACTGGAGCACTACGAAGTCGCCGAAGGTCCTTCCATCCATCTGAGTTTAGGTCTTGTGAGTCTTTCGTTGCTGTCTCTGTTGTGCTTTGATATTCAAATGCTGACTTTTGGTGCGCAGACGAAGAACATCAAGTTTATCAATTCTCCCGGTGGTGCTCCTGAGCCGAAGGTTATTTGGGCTGATGATGGGTGAGCTGTGGTGATATCCTTATTGTCAGTCTATAACTGACAGCAAAGCAGAAAGTTCGATATGGGCATTGATGGCGTGTGGACGCGAAGGGGTGGCGGTCCTAATGCTCTGCTCTGAAGACTTGATTCTTCAAGAGCTGATCAACACTACGCCCTGAGCAGAGCACAGCTCGTCGGCCTTGAGCAGACCATAGCTTATCAGCCTCAACCAACTCAATATCAGAGCATCGAGTCATTCTTGAAGAGAGCTGGAGCCTGGCGCAAGTGTTCTGCGGCAGATCGACCTCTCTTCTGTGGACACGCCTCTGTTTTTGAAAGATTCATGCATTGTCACAGCTTGGGCTCTGGGGACTTTGTGGTTGTGGGAGAGCGGATGTGACTGGAGTGGAAGGCTTCAGCATAAAAGGATTACGGGGTGTGAGAAACCATCGAGCAATACTGCTTGTGTGTTGAGTTATGATATCAATGCACACCTTGATGGATTTTTGCAAAGTAGGACCGAGAGCAAAGCCAGCCTTCTAATTAATTCTCAGCGATCATTTCCTGGTGCTCGTGTTTGACTGGGAAGTCTGTTGGTCGGGTGCAGGATCGTGGGTCAGTGACCTGAAACTGGGTTTCTGTCCATTTCTTCTTGTCACGATCAAATTCTCAAAGACTCGATAATCTGAGGCAGTGACGATCCCGAGGAATTTGATCAAAATATTCTATGGTTGTCAGCTCCACTTATGGTAGTATTTCTCTTCGAAATGACTTCGGCTTGGCATCTACACGTCACCATCTCCACCCCCTCCATGACATCGTCATACCAATGGTACCATCGGCTCGATCGATTGCAGCAGTAGAAATACTTTCTTCAGGTCGTGTGAGAGCTGTTTTTCTTTCTTCATCATACTCAACCATCTTTAATTCCACATACCAAACTCCTCCAAACCCACCTCAAACCACACAATCCATCAAAATGTCTGCCGAATACCAAGGACAGGACCCCATCAAGCTCGCTACCCAGGCTGAGCAGGACTTGAACAGCCATGCCGCAAAGCACGGTCAGACCACAAGCGACAGCAGTAAGTCTTTGGGGAACCAAATTTGAAGCTTGTAGTTGGATGTCAAATCCATGATCTCTTCAATTGCTTCAATGACATGCAACAACAAACTGACATTGTCTTCACAGCCCGCGAGTCTGGTGTTGACGAGAGCGTCAGCAACAAGTTCCCTGGTGCCGACGTAACTGTTGGTGGTACTGGTGCCAGCAACAACATTCGCATCCCCGAGAGCGAGGGTGGTGACATCAACCCTTCCACTGGCAAGCTCTACAAGGCTGGCGAGTTCGAGGGTGCTGGAGGTAAGCGATACAAAAGACTTACGTCAAAGAAACATGCTGACTGAACTTGACTTCAGGTCCCGAGACCAAGGCTCAGATTCACCGCGAGAACAACGGTGGTAACGATGAGGTCCGCTCCAACGTCCGCAACTAAATGCTTTCGCATTGGAAGCATGAGACGAACGATTACCTGAAGCTTCGCGCCCTTTGACAGGGACGAGCTATGAACAAAGGAAATGATGATACCGATCCAAGAGACGGGAAAGAAATTCAATGCTGGCGACGTTGAGAAAGCAAGAGCGGGCTCCGTCGACCATGCAGTCATGTAGACTTACCTATACGAGACATGAAATCCGAATGCAATTCATACCTACTTATCTCTTTTGTTGTACTTGGTCGTCGTGGTGTGAGGTTGAGGTTGAAGGAAAAAAACAGAGCCTCTTCTCGCAGAGCCCCCTCTTGCTCGTGAGATCTAAGAGCCGCAACTCGGCGTGATGCGACCGGCCACCTCCGCGTGTCGACTTGGAAGCTGTTTGGACGAAGGTGACCGACGGCTAGATAACAATCTTATAGTAGAAGGCTTCTTGTCACTTGTAGGTCCATCTGTTCTTCTATCACTAGTCGCAGCAACACCTCGAGAAACCAAAAGCAAACCCCTTGCTCAACTGTCAGCCTGAAGCACACCGAAACACACCCACACACCTACACAGACAGTCAACATGTCAGCTCCAGCACGCCCGTTCATCACATGCCACGTCCTCGAGACCGTGTCTGGTCGCCCAGCGCCCGACATGCGCGTCACCCTCTCCCTACTCTCGCCCAAGCGCTCCAACCTCTCCTCTCCCACCACCTTCACCGCAACCACCAACTCAGATGGCCGAGTAACCGCCTGGCAGTCCACAAACGACAGCGGCACTGTCACCACAACCGAGCTGGATCACTTGGTCAACACATTGAAGTCGGACCTCAAGAGCGACGAGCAGATGAATTGGAGCTTGGTCTTTGCGACCGAGGAGTTCTATGGCAAGGGCAAGACTTTTTGGCCTGAGGTGGAGCTCAAGTTCTGTACCGACAAGGACGAGAGACATTACCATGTTCCTCTGCTCTTGGGTCCTTGGAGCTACACTACCTATCGTGGTTCATAGACTGAGAGGTGGTTGGAGTTGAAGCGATACAAGAGCGCGCTCAAGGAGTTTATGATGACAATGTACAGAAATGCTGCGACACAGGGGACTCGCAGTGTCTTGAGATAAAGTGAGGGGGCATATAGACAGAGCAGATGCGACTGCGCAAAGCTACTGAGTTGCTCAGAAAACCAATCGTCATTATGGCTGTCTGAGAGACCCTGGTCTTCTCTGTTTTCTACCAATATAACGGTAATTTATTATCGATCGATTACTCACAGGCATAATGAATTGGTTCTGTGGTGATTATGTCCATGAATCTGATTGGGTTGTCTGATTTGGCCTTTGATTATGAGATGTCGAGGTTTGCAAGTGCTGGTAACAATTGTGCACAGGGAGTACGCGAACTGGCAGAATGAATACGCCTCGACTGTGAACAAGACCATAATATGTGGTATAAACACAAGAGGGACATCAATCTATGCTCCCAAGATGTTCGCACCTAAGAGAAACAGCGTACTCTAGACGATTCGAGCACATGGATGTCCCTCGCTGCTCGATGCCTCCTTGAATGGAAACTCCTTGGATAGGGCTGACTTCCGGCAAAGGTCCAAACCCTGGAACGGGCCGCACCCTGCAGATTGGCGGCGAAGAGCTCCGACCACCACCCTCTGCCTATCTCTTTCTCACATGCCTCCTGAGCCCTCGATATGGAGTTTCAAAGAGCTCGGAAGTCATCAGACTCGCCTCCAGATAGTGATGGTGTAGACTGATGATCTTGATCAACATACCTCCTGATCATGGCTCGCATCGACCCACAATGAGACGGGTGCATAGCATCTGTCCTATATGTAGATGCCTACGGTAATATGCCAACTGTCTCGAGGTTGTTGCGCATACCCTTGTCCGTCGAGCTCTAGATGTACTCTTGTAGGCACTCTGATGCATCAGCATTTCTTTGTTAGGTCGAGGAACCACTTATTTCGCTAATAAATCATTAAAGATTGCCAACGGGACCGTTGCTTGCAAACGGGTTACAGTGTTTGCGGTTTGTTCGCAAGTTCTCGACGCGCGTGCGAGGGCAGCTTCTTTGTTCTTCCAGTCGCAGTTGCCCACTCAGCGAGTAACTCGATCAGTTTTTGCTTCTTTCCTTCTGTCGTATTAATTCTCGGCGTCAATTCTGCATCGCAGGTGACTGTTCGATCATCACAACGTTCCTTCAAGTACACTCCTTTTCTTGTCAGCCTAGACGGCGACCATCAACTTTTTCGACACAGCACCTGTTCTAATCAGTACACTTCTGCCAGCACTTTTTGCACGTGGTATCAACAAGACCCTCGTCACAAGGATCCGACAAAAATCCCTTGCGCATGATATCAGCCGCAAACAGAGCTTCACCAACATTATAGTTGCGTCGATCTACGTTCTACACTGAGCGATTGACTCACTCACTCACCCACACTCATTACCGCATCATGAAGTTCGCTACCTTCTTGACATTCCTCAGCTTCGGCGTCTCGGTTCTGGCAGCATCTGCCGCCGATTGGCGCTCGAAGTCTATTTACCAAGTACTGACTGATCGGTAACTCGTTCTTTATCCCTCAAGGAGCTTCCACGACTGACTCGCATGTCTGCTAGGTTCGCACGTCCCGATGGAAGTACTACAGCCAAATGCGACCCCGTCGGCAAATACTGCGGAGGTACTTACCAAGGTATCATCAAGCAGCTTGACTACATCCAGAACATGGGGTTCACTGCCGTAAGTTTACCCAGGTGTGGCTTCGAGCCGCTGAACGGCAAACGCTAAGACACGAACAGATCTGGATCTCTCCTGTCACATTCCAGATTCAGACCTGGACACCCTACGGCCAACCATGGCACGGCTACTGGCAGCAGGATCTGTACAAGCTCAACAGTGCCTTTGGCACTGCCGACGATCTCAGGGCTTTGGCCAAAGCTCTGCACGACAGAGGCATGGTGTGTTGATCGTACAGGCGAACACATCGATCATGACTGACTTGTACTCTAGTATCTCATGGTTGATATCGTCGTCAATCACAACGGCTGGAATGGCAACGAAACTTCGGTCGACTACAGTGTCTTCAAACCATTCGACGACATTGAGTATTACCACAGCTTCTGCGATGTCGACTACAGCAACAACACCAGCATCCAAGACTGCTGGCTGGGCGACTCGAACGTAGAGCTTGTCGATCTCCGTACAGAAGATGCTGCTGTCGCACAGGAGTACCAGACATGGATCCAGCAACTAGTTGCCAACTACTCAAGTAAGTCACTCGTCATTGGATCCAGAACCTTGGCTCACGTTATTGCAGTTGATGGCCTCCGTATCGATACTGTCAAGCATGTCGACACCTCATTCTGGCCTGGATTCGGAGAGGCTGCCGGCGTCTTCATCACTGGCGAGGTAACCAACGGTGATCCATATGGTCTTTGCCCTTACCAAAACTACATGGACAGCGTTTTGAATTACGCAATGTACGTTGAGATCGAAAGAGTAGAGATATCTTCCTACTTACACTACCATCATCAGGTACTATGCGGCTACGGACGCCTTCTCCTCGACTGCCGGAAGCATGTCCAAGTTCGTGAAGCAACTTAACGGCATGAAGAGTCAATGTAAAGACACTAGCGTTCTGGGATCGTTCTCAGAAAACCACGACCAAGCTCGCTTTGCGTCACTGACCAACGACATGTCTCTGGCCAAGAACATCATCACCTACACGATCATGGGCGATGGAATTCCCATCATGTACGAAGGCCAGGAACAGCATTACAGCGGCGCTCAAGATCCTTACAACCGCGAAGCTGTCTGGTTGAGTGGTTACAACACAGGCGCACCTCTGTACACCCTTACGTCAAGCGCAAACCAAATCCGCAACCACGCCCTCTACGTCGATGGAGATTGGCTTACCTACCAGAATTGGGTCGTTTACAGCGACAACGCCAATGTCGCCATGCGTAAAGGCTACGATGGCTACCAGACCATCACCGTCCTGAACAACAAGGGAGCCAGCAGTGCAGACTACACACTTAGTGTTACCAACACTGGATATGACGCTGGCTTGAAGGTTGTGGACGTCCTGTCCTGTCAAGTCTTGACTGCAGGATCAGCTGGGACTCTTGCAGTGCCCATGTCACAGGGTCTGCCCAAAATCTACTACCCACTCGGACTTCTGGAATGCAGTGGCATCTGCGGATACTGATATTCTTATCGACTCTCTCGCCCTTGATGGGATTTGAGTTATGACAAGCTTTGATACGCGTGCTAAAGGTCAGGATCGGCGTAACGATATTGCTACAAACGAGTAGCAGTAATTTCTTTTGGTCACCTACGACTTCTGTTCCGCAGCGACTGGATTGGTAATAGGCATATATAGGGATCATACAAAAGTATTCCAACCAAGTTTTTGTCCCGAGAATTGCATCGCTCCATCGTCACAAACGGGATGATTCGAATATCGATCACATGAAATTTTCTTCTGCACCCAAATCTTGAGAGCGGTCACGGTCGGGTCTACGGGAGACTTTTTTTTCGATAACGTCAACGTCATAGGTTTTTGAACTCAGGGTCCCACGGGAAGTGCTGTCATGCCGCACCGTTGCGAGAAGCTTGTCATGGGCGCAATGATATCGGAACATCGCGCACCACCCATTTCCCAATACTCAAGACTCGAGAAGAAGTAAGGACCAGCAGAAGAGCAGAGATGAGTATACTGCGTGGATCTGTCTCATGAAACAGATTGAGGTGTCAGAGACCTGATAGAACTCGAGGCAGAGGGTGGCCTCGTGATCCGGATCCGGCTACCGGACGATCACTTGGTTGGCGGCCGGCTTGGGGGCTCCTTCTGGAAGTGTGGCGGCGTCATAGCAGCCAGGATCTTCATAGAATCGGTCGTTAAACTGTGTGCGACATGGCCGAGACAGGCATCTGAGTGGTCGGAAAAGAAGGCTACGCGCGCGGCGCCGCGATGATTTCAAAATGGTCCCATTCTGAGCATGCGTCATTTGTGACGTTGCGGTTCGTCGTCCCATGGCCGGTGATGACACAGATGGGAAGGCGGCTCTGTAGGCAAGCCCAGCGAAGATATTAACCTCGACCTCCTGCCATCCAGCCACAACTATTCTTGATCATCCCATCTACAGCTCATCACCCAGCGACCCCCAGGCCACCTATCCCAGCCACCGACTCCTGTCACTCCATCTCTCCACCACCTAAACGACTAGTTTATCTCAGCCCCATCCAAAATGGTTGCAAAGATCATCAACCTGGCCATGCGCGGCCTCCAGGTAAGCTTCAACCACCATGCCAACCTGTATCGCATCAGCAACTAACATGCGACACAGTTTTTCTGGGCTCTTCTTATCATGTCCCTCATTGGTAACATGATCGCAACATCTTACGCTGGCAACCCTTCGATTGTCAACTACAGCATGTTCGTTTCAGTTTTCAGCATGCTGTCTCTGTTCTACCTCATTCCTGCAAGCATCAAGGAGTCGTTCATGATCCACCCTCTTCTGGTCGTTGGTCTTGATGCTTTGAACGCCATCTTCTACTTCTGTGGCGCTGTTGCCATGTCGGCCTACCTTGGTGTCCACAGCTGCGGTAACAGCGTAAGTTTCCAACATTCCTTTGAGCACAAGCAATGCCTAACACATCCACAGTCGTACACCCACAGCAACTCCATCACCAACGGCTCGCCCAACACCTCCAAGCGCTGCCACGAGGCTCAGGCCTCCACCGCCTTCCTGTGGTTCGGCTTTGCTGCCTTTGTCGTCTCTGCCATCTTCGCTGGTCTCCAGGGCCGTAACTCCGGCGTTAACATGCGCGGCGGTGCCGGTGGCATCAAGAAGGGACCTGCCATGAGCCAGGTCTAAGCGACCTCTCGCAGAAAGTTCTTTTCTCGAAACGAGCCACCTACTCCACTGAACGCAGCAGACCATGCTTGAGCATGTCACCGTGCAAGCAGCATGGATGTCAGTTCCTGAGACTGGTTCTCTTGTACAACAGCTTCTTTGACGACGACGATTACCAGCGGTCTGTCGACATTATTCTTTCGTATTCCTGTACTATTATATCACGACTTGTATGAGACAAGAGGCGATGGAAAGGCGTTAATGTTCTGGTGGGATGGACGCTATAGCGCGCTAATGTTTATTGCGAGTCCTGAATACCATAATGCAATTCACCTAAAGATTAATTAATAGCTCGCTCGACCAACTTCCTCCCATGTCCCATTGATGTTTTGATCGCAGCATCACACTGTGCTCAAGTAACCTGACGGTTGATTAGATTATCAGGGTATCTTACGAGTGAACAGACGAATATTTTACCGAAATAGGAATTCACTGCTTAGGAAGCTGGGCCATCTCCTGCTGCTGGCGAGCGATGAGATGTTCTAATGGAGCGGTCCTGCCAGGGACGCCATACTTGTCTTTGATAGTATGTGACTGGCAAGCGAGAGGAGCAGGACACGGGACACCGTTGAACTGAGGAACGCCGCACTGCTTGTCGATATCGACGTGCTCTCGAGCGGCGGACATGGCAGAAGGATCATCGTCTGGGGGTTGTGTAGAGGAGTTGTCAGTAGCAGTGTTGGGAGCAAAACGAGGGTCCTGGACGGCAGGCTCGGCGTTGAACTGCATGGCCATGGTGGTTATGCTAGAGCACAAGTGTGAGGAAGAGCGACAGGGGTGTAGACGGAGAGTAAGCAGAAAGCAGGGCCGAAGTCAGACGACGCGCGTGAGTGGTGACACAGGTAAGGTAGGTAGGTAGCACAGGTCTCTGGAGGGCGGTCTACCGCTTTGGGCGAGAACAGCCAACGCCAAGCATCTCCTTGTGTTTCAGCGACCATCTGGCACCACACGGCAGCAGCTCCAGCGACAGTCTCTCCTGATCATGGGCCCGCAACAATAATCTGCCTGGAAAGCCAAGGACCACTCAACAGGACAAATGGCAGACACGCTTCACAACGCCCCAATTGTGCTGGACAATGGCAGCGGCACCATCAGAGCCGGCTTCGCTGGCGAAGACGCGCCCAAATGTTATTTCCCATCCTACGTCGGTCGTCCCAAGCACCTGCGCGTCCTGGCCGGCGCTCTCGAAGGAGACGTCTTCATCGGCCAGAAGGCCCAGGAGCTTCGCGGCCTGCTGAAGATCCGCTACCCTCTGGAACATGGAATCGTCACCGACTGGGACGACATGGAGAAGATCTGGCAACATGTATACACCGAAGAGCTCAAGACACTGAGTGAAGAGCACCCTGTCCTCTTGACCGAACCTCCGCTCAATCCGAGATCCAACCGCGACACCGCTGCTCAAATCCTGTTCGAAACCTTCAACGTTCCTGCTTTGTTTACCTCGATCCAAGCTGTCTTGTCCCTCTACGCCTCAGGCAGAACCACTGGCATTGTCCTCGACTCTGGAGACGGTGTCTCGCATGCCGTACCTGTCTACGAAGGCTTTGCTATCAACAACAGCATCCGCCGCATTGATGTCGCTGGTCGAGACGTCACCGAGCACTTGCAGACGCTGCTTCGCAAGTCTGGCTACATCTTCCATACCAGTGCTGAGAAAGAGGTCGTGCGCATGATCAAGGAAAAGACGAGTTATCTGGCTCTTGACCCCAAGAAAGAAGAAAAGGACTGGGCTACGGGCAATGCTAGACAGGACGGCAAGACGGTTGAGTACACCCTTCCTGACGGTCAGAAGCTCAAGGTACAACCACGTGCTCCTTGTACAAGCCGACTCAAGCTCACCGTGTTTCGCAGATTGGTCCCGAGAGATTCAGAGCGTCCGAGATTCTCTTCGATCCTGAAATCATTGGTCTTGAATATCCCGGCATTCACCAGATTGTTGTCGATGCCATCAGCCGCACTGACATGGATCTGAGAAAATCCCTTTACGCAAACATTGTCTTGTCAGGAGGTTCGACGTTGACCAAGGGCTTCGGCGACCGTCTGTTGCACGAGGTTCAACGCCTGGCAGTCAAAGACATGCGCATCAAGATCTTCGCACCACCTGAGCGCAAGTACAGCACGTGGATTGGTGGCAGTATTCTGGCTGGTCTCAGCACCTTCAGAAGGGTCAGTACAACCTTCCATCTTGCACAACCTGCTTCCAGACTGACGTGATGACACAGATGTGGGTGAATATCGACGACTGGCATGAGAATCCTGAAATCATCCATACCAAGTTTGCGTGATACATGACGCGATCCCTGCAATACTTGACGACAAAGCTGTGCCACTTCGACAAGAACAACAACAACTCATCTCTGCGATACGTTTTCTCGGCACACCGCCTGTGACACCTCATCGCTCGCTCCTATTTCCTCTCAAAAGCCTGGCCTGGACCATCAAGTATACGAGTCACCGTCGAGTAATCCGCTCGAGCACCTGACCAAAACGCTTGAAACTTCCCAGATCAGACAAGGCTTCCCGACCATCTCCCCCGCATCACGGCATCTCGTTTTGAACCTTGGAGGCAGTCTTTCTCTTTCGGAAGGCAACGACATGAGCTCTGGATGCGGAGAAAAGGTTGGCCAAGAAGGAAGCTGCGTTCCGCACGTCTCTGGTGATGATGCCGCCATACGACTCACAAGGACGGCTCACTGGAGGTCCGAGGCTGAGCACGTCCGCCGCGCGCCTAGACAAGGCCCAAGACACACAGCACTGGGCAACATACGAAGTTGGCGCAGGGGGGGAAAGAAATGAGGGGAAACGTTACAACTTACATCGGTAGGGCGCGCGCCACTTTGTGGGGGACCATCATAGCCGTAGTCCGGGGCTACCGAACAGTACACTCCCTTAGGGTTACCTTCTTGCCAATACATTACCAAATAGTATCTGTGACTTTTCTCATAGACGCATTAACGAAGCCAAGTCAAGGAAGAACGAATGGGCAAGAGACAACTGTCCAGTTGGCAAGGAGAAAGATCTACCATTGGCTTGTTGCGTGCTACTTTGATGATGAAAAGACAAATCATGTGGCCTGACCAAGTACGAAATGAACGAAGCGCTTAGGAGAAAGACGAGAACGATCCATAGCAACAGATCTCATTTCACTGCCGTGTTCACGTGTGCTACAGTGCCCGGGAGGCTAGAAATTGAGGGCTGGTTCGGCAATAGCAGTTGCGTACAGTACGAGCGGTGTGTTGTAGCTGTCGTTGAAGAAGGTCACACGCATACAACTACGGTGAAGGAGAGCCGCAAGGAGTAAAAGCGCTGCTCGGCCTGAGCGAAACCTTCCAGCGTTGACAACGAGACATTTTTAGCAGCTCAAGCGGTACGGGAGGCATCCGCTCCGTGGTATGCGTGACTGCCACTTGATCCTCGGGGATAGCACATCATCGTTGGCTGTTGTGATGCAACTGTAGAGAACAGCAGTTCTTGATCATGTTGATCTGCTTGCAAAAGCTTGCGAAGCACCACGCAACCACCACAGGCTGACGGAATGTCTCTTGCGAATTGCGAGATTGGCATCACCACAACAAAAAAGTGTTCCAATCCTGTTCGTCTCCTCTTCCTCTGTTTGGGTTTCTGAACCAGTGGTTCGTGCTGTCAGTGAGGAGCTGGAATTATGATTTGCTAATACCCGCGGACGCCTTACTTGAACTTAGTTAGCCGATGAGCAATTCATGGGGTAATAGCGTCGATTCTCGAGAAACATGGGGGTAATGGTATGCTCAGGTACCGGCCTTGGCTGTTTTGCTCAAGTGGGCTCATCGCTGCTTTGAGTTAAGGAGTTGGAGGAGGGGGTTTCGCGATCGCGAGCAAGAGATGAAGATGAAAAGCTCTTTACAGAGCTTGCAAAAAATGAGAAAACGAGGCTGTAAATTGCAGCGCTGACATTTCGTCGGGCACCTCCGAGAATGGGCTAGAATGAAAGGGGTGTTGTTGCCAGACCAGCTGATGTGAGCAAGCAAACCGACGTTCTCGAAAAACTTTTTTTTTGCTTGCGGCTTGGCTGGCTTCGCAAAGCTGATGAAGCCGTTAGCCGAATTGGAATGAAAAAATGGCGTCGTTGCAAGTACACGTGCGGGCCGGACGCGCACCTGATCACAATGTCCGTTTCGCACTTTGCAGTTAGAGGATTAGTGAGGAGAAACCTGAAAGCCATTTGCAAATTTTTGCAGCGCACGCGTAAGGTGGTGCAATTCTTGGTCCGGAGTGCGTTGCATTGCCTCTTCGATCGTGATGTGTCAACATTCGATCCTGCTGGGTGTGTCTTGATATATAGACCCGCTGCTTGCCCCTCCATAGCTGCTTGTTCCATATCAAACATTTTCCACAACCCCGCTACCAATACCAACCATTTTTTACATACCCACGACTCGGAGTCATCAGACATTCTAAGGATCTACAACAAAGTCTACTCAAGAACAACAATCACACATTCTATCAATATGGTCTCATTGAGCTACCTCATCAACGAGCCTCACCCCTCGGCTCCCAGAGGCAGAAGCACCGCATACCTTGGCTCTGGACGAGGAGGTGCCGGAAACTTCAAGCGCTACAAGGTTGAGGAACTCACTGTCGGCAACGACGCTACTGGTCCTGCATCCCGTGGTGCCATCTCTCCCCCTCCCCCAACCCAGAAGTACACTGCTGGCAGAGGAGGCATGGGAAACACCTTCACCCGTCAAGAAAGCCAAAGGGCCATCTTCTCCTTCGACGAGGAACTCGCCCGCGACCAGAAGCTCATGGATGCCCGCGCCAAGGCCCCTGTCTACCACACCGGCAGAGGAGGCTCAGGCAACTTTGTCGATGAGATGAAGCCTTCTGCCAGTCGCCAGAACAGTGCCGCCTCCGTCTCATCAAATGGCTCGTCTGTGTCTGACAAGGCTCGTCGCATCGGCGGTGCCTTCAGAAGCTTGAGCAGAACCTTCAGCAGAGACTCTACTCGCGAGTAGATTGTTTCCTCTCTTCTGATCATGTTCACGCCTCCTTACGACACACTTTACGACCAACCCCAAAAAAGTTTTTGTTTTTATCATCATTTCCATCATCAAGCGATTCAACAACCAGCGAGGAGTTCCATCATCAGCATTGAACGTTCCTCGTGCAGAGGGCTTTGCCAACAACCATTTGAGCATTTTTCTTGTCTCATACTTCAACACAACCACTGGGATCTTTTTGGGAGTCTTTGAATCATCTGCATTTCTCGATACCCAGATCTGTTTCGAGATGGCCATCTTCTCTTTCTTTGGCCCGTCTCCTGCAGAAAGCATCCCTCGCGAGGGCATAGCCACTCTTCTACTTCTTTCTCTTCTTGGTTCACAAGAATTATTTATCTAAGCACCTTCATATAATGTACTATAACCACCACACTTTTTCCAACCACACTTCATCATTGCCACTTTATTGCCTTGTGACACTTCGCCTTGTGACACCTATGATCTGTGTATCTGTTGTATGACTTTGCCGCCTGTGTGTGACTCACCCATGTCAATATGTCCATCAGGCACGGCAACCTTCGCATCATTGATGTTCAAAATGACGTGTGCGTTTTGCGTTTCTCCCAGAGCAAACCAAAACATCTGCCCCCAATCTCCGATGCATGCCAACTCGGTCTTTTCGGATCCATCTCCTTGTGTCAGAGTTTTTTTTCTCTTTCACCCTTTTTTGATTTGCTAAAAAGCGGGTCCGTGAATGTTGATCTTGGGTTCGGTGTTCGCAGTCGCGATCGCAGGCCGAGAAAGTGGTTTGCTGCCGGTTGCCGGTGGTGACCCGCCCGCTGTGTTGTCCGCTGCTCCTCATAGAAACGTTCCATCGGATTTCTAGAAGGACTTGGCGTGTACTTGACTCAAGCTGGAAAAGCACTCGAGTCAAGTTTCATGCCAAACGTTTGCGACTTTTTGCTCACCCGAGTTCATCGACTAAAAGAAACCACAAGTCGCCAAAGCATGCTCAAGGGTAGACACATAGCCACCATACAACGCACGGCCAGCTCCCGATTTAGTAGTCAACATGGACTTTTCAGACGACAAGGTAAGGGCGAAAGTCCACAGGCGATGAACGTGGCTGCAAAGGTGGCAATCATGCCAGAAGACAATGCCTCGATATATCAAGAAAAGACTGACTGAATATCAAGGATCATCATCATGATACTCATGCCATACCACCACAGTTCATCCAGGAGCAATACTGGCATTACAACAAAGTCAAAATCTCGGAACTAGAGACTGATGACAGTGTGGTGAATTGGGACAAAGGGTTGAGCGAGGAACAAGCAAAAGTGATCAAACCGGTGGGCACGATTGAGAAGTCAGCGATAGAGAAGGCTTGTATTGCTTTTCGAAATGCTGCTTTGGGGATCGAGGGGGATGAATCTCCGCTGGAGACCGAGATTGAGGACGTGACTGTTTACGAGCACACGGATTTTCCAGGTAAGTTGAACAACATGTTTTTGCATGGGATGAGTGTTTTGATTGAAATTTGGAAATAGGCTTGCAAATAGCACCAGGAATCTTGCCTCCTGAAACTCAAGTCCTTTGGATATCGCAAATCATGCACAGATACATGGCCAACCCGAAACACAAAATCAACCTCCAAACAGATTTCGATATCGAATACCCAACGCCAGAGACCGAAGAATCAACGGAGACCCCCTCATTGTTCTCCTACGATCCTCAATCCACCCACTCCACACCAAAGAATCCAGACACTCAAAAGTCACTCAACATGGCTCAAATGCTATCCAGGAAACTGCGCTGGTTGACGTTAGGCGAACAATACCACTGGCCAACACGCAGTTACCCACGCAATGGACCCACGACTTTCCCTTCAGATCTCAGCACACTAGTCAGCGGTCTCTTCCCACACATCCGCCCCGAATCTGGCGTCTGCTTGCTCTACGGGCAAAAAGACTACATGCCCGTCCACCGCGACGTCAGCGAACTTTGCGAACGAGGCCTCGCTTCCTTTTCCTTTGGCTGCGATGGCATTTTTGTCGTCGCAAGAGGCGAGGCCGAGTTGGCAGAAGGCGAAGACCCCAAAAAGAGGACTGTAGCCATCAGAGTCAGAAGTGGCGATTGCGTGCACATGGATGGCGAAATCAGATGGGCGTGGCATGCTATGCCGCGCACGATACCGAATTCGTGTCCGAAATGGTTGGCCGAGTGGCCTGCGGTCAAGGGTGACGCGGCGAAGGGGGTCAGTGACAAGGAGCGCAAGGCTTATCAGAGGTGGAAGGGCTTTATGGGGACGAAGAGGCTGAACGTTAGTGTCAGGCAGGTCTGGGATTGAGGAAAAAGCACGCAGTCGGTGTTGGGAAGGGCCGGATGTCTTGCATAGCCACTTATCGCCTTGAACTATGGATCACCGAACATCACGATGGCATGAACTTTTGCACCACGACAATGCAATATCCTCCTCTCCTTGAACACAAGCGGTCGCTCAATTTGGCTCGAAAACCAGAAATGGAAAATGGGAGATATGCATCAAAGCGAGGCTGAGATGCAAATTGCTGTGCCACAACCGCCATGCAGGAGTGTTCTGCCCCGAGAACCGCCTAACCTCAGGCCATTTCGCCTTATTTTTTCCACTCACAACCGGGCACAGCTCTAGCGATCCACGGTAGAGGTGTTGGTTCTTGCCCTAACTAGATCCTCTCGCACAGCACGAAGAATTTGTTGAAGATCAGTCCCGGATGACTGCATTATCGTGGTCAGTTGACGTTTTGAGATATAAGATCCAAGTCTCCACTCACACGTGTTCATCATTCACTCGTTGACATCTCTGGACACGCAATGTTTATATCGGGCTGGCTCTTCTCTATCCTTCTCATTGCACAACTTTTTCTTTCCGGATCAGCTCAAACATGCTACTGGCCTGACAACTCGGTTGCTGAGACCTTGACGCCTTGCAATAGTGCGGCAACCAACAGTCACTGTTGTGGTCCCTATGCGTTGTGCTTGGACAATGGGTATGCTGAACGAGAAATCTTGCTGTGCATGACAGCTACTGAGTCACGATTTAGTTACTGCTTCAATCAAGGAAACGAATACGGCAACAGGTTATCCCGCAGTGGATGTACCGACAAGACGTGGAACAGTGATGCCTGTCCAAAATACTGCCAAACATGTAAGTTCAGGCAATCATTCTGTTTCTCGTATACGGATGCGCTGACATAGGCTGAAAGTTGTACCGAATGGCGCCATCTCAATCTCCATTATCTCAGAGAGTGGTACAGGGCTCTTTTGCTGTGGCATGGGTTGGAATGCTACATCGGGACTTTGTCTCTCCGAGTCGGGAAGTGGCAATTTCAATCCCTTTTCCATTGGAATTGGCGTTGTTGTTCTGGATAGAACGACTGGAGCCACGACTCTAAACATCTCGACTGCGGAGACCACGGCGTCAGAAAATCCAGAGAGCAACAGCACAAGTGCCACAACATCAAAGCCTGATAATGATGATCATACAACGAACACCACGCTGACCGCTATAGGTAGTGGAGTGGCCGTTTCAGCTGGCATTCTGCTCATCTGCGCAGCTGTGGTCTTCCTCTGGCGACTCGGGAAACGCCGAGCACACGTGTCGTTCCAAAAGTTCGACTCCAAGAATAGTAACCCGCCGACCCCTTATAGCCTGGCAAGCTCCTATACCCCACCGACGCCTCAGAAGTACACGGAACATGTGGAGCTGGAGCACTCGCCTCGTCATTTTCAAGGACTAGGAATACAAGAGTTGGAAGGGCATCGGTAGCATCGAGAAGGTCGTCTCAGAAGACGAGTGTGTAACGCGTGCAGCTGCAGGAACGCACAGTCGCTTTGGGAAACAGATCAAGGTCCGTCGAGGAACGAAATCTTCAGCTCTCCTTGGATGCATCTCCAATCTAGAAGTTACTATACCTTGTTATGGCACTCACACTGCCGGTATCTACAGAAGAAGGATGAGGAGTAGGGCGCATATCTGTATCTCCTGTCCTCCTCCTACACAAGTTCATGAAGTGAGCGCTATGATAAGGCACAGTAGTTTCGAGGAGTTGGGCGTTGCCCCTCGAGAAGTGACGAGTTCTCAGCTCTCCTTGGATCCGTCTCTGATCTGTAAGTTACTGTGCCTTTTTGTAGCATTGAATCCACAGACTATAGGAGGGGAATATGAGATGCAGACTTGCACTCTGCTCTTCATCATTCTCTCACGGATATCTAGATGCTATAGAGAGGCACGGTGACTCCTAGAATTTAGATAAGCCCAGAGAGAGCCGCCGATATCACAACTCTCAGTGGGTGCTTCTTGTTCACTAAAGCAACTATGCATTCTCATAGCTACCTCGTGACAAACACTTGCATGCGGGAAGGAAGGAACGTGCGTACAGATGCCACTACGGGTAAGGAGCAGAAGACATGCTGGACGCTAATAACTCTGTTGACACTAGAAACTGGTTGAGTTCGAATGTCACTAATTGATATCCTCATTTTCTACATCGGCTTCCTCCCAATCATGAGATACATCGGAGTGAACAGACCTTCCTTGCCACCAGCGACCAAAGCATCAGCACCAGCTGACAACTCTCTAGCAGTCTCCGCAGTCCCAGATGGCGCCATCTTAATCGCTTCCAGCGCCGAAAGCAACGTCTCCATAGCAAACCGACCAATCTTCGTCATGCGCACAGCGCCAACGACATCCCAAACCCCAGTAGCATAATTGATATCGCCACTCAGCGGAGCATACCAAGGTCTTGCGTCTCTACGCTCTGCCAAATCCTCGTCATGCAGCAATGTAAAGCCTGCTCTCGAAAAGGCTTGCAACGCATCTTTTCTGGTTACCATGTTGGAAATGCCGTTGCCACGTTCGATGCCATGACGAAGTGCGCGATGTGTGGGATTGTCATCGTCGTAGAGGTCTGTCATTACCCATTCGTAGATACCGACTACGGCACCTGGTTTGGCGACGCGGAACATTTGTGAGTAAACGCCTTCGAGAACTGGAGCGTGACATGTGGCTTCGATAGCATATATGGCGTCGAAGGTGTTGTCTGGGAAACTCAGATGCTACAATGGTATAAGTATTCGAGCTTCGAAGGGTCAGATGAAATCACACTTACCATAAAGTTATCCTGGACGAAGGAGACTTTGTCAGAAAGACCTCGCTTAGCCGTGAGTGCAGTGGCTCTCTCGATTTGATAGCCATTGTTGTTCACACCGACGACCTTGCAGCCAGCGAATGTAGCAATCTCTCTTGCTGGCCCACCAACACCGCAACCCACATCAAGGACAGTGTAGTTGTCCTTGATACCGATCATATGGGCAAGGTAATGCTCATGACGAGCCAATGCCTGCACCAAAGATTCTTTGGGAGCAAATCGACACAGATGAAAAGACTCTCCCCAGCCCTCGCAATACAGATCAGTCGCCAAGTCGTAGTAGCTATTTTTTATGAGCGATGGATGGTATAGACTAATATCTGGATCGTCTTACTTGTTCACTAAGCACATGTAGGAGTCTTGTCTTGTCTTACGTGCCTCATCGCTGTCGGCAGACCAGCGCTTGACGTATTCATCTGTGACCAGACGGTGGGCTTGACCATCTTTGCGGAGCATTGAGATGAAAGCATTGCGTTCGGTAGCTGATTTACCATGCATTAGCTTTGTGAGCTCCTGCTCGTTTGATGGTATAGCAGTAACGGTCATCGTAGGTAAGTCGAATAGGTAGATCTGAAATGCTCTTGTCGTGATGATCTATCACTTCACGCAGCAAGACCTGCTATTTATGTCCTTGAAGATGCATACCACAGCATCACTCCTTCAGGTCTGCAGTCATCGTACGACATCCCTTTGCTCTCTATTGACCACCAATGCCTGATCGATATCACGATTCGTTTGGAACAGATGATGACCACATGAAGTGCAACTCGAGGTCGTACGATTACCTTCCTTCCTCAAGCGCATAGCTACCATGACCCGGCCAAAGCGTCAGGGACTGCAGATGTCCATCAGATGCAATTCCTACGATTGGAAGGCAAGACATGCACGCTGAATGGTTGTCGTTGAGAACAAAATTGTGAAACGTCAAGATCCAAAGCGGCAGCCACTCCCGCGGAATCCACGGCTTCCGATGACACGATGACCAAATATTAATTACACAAAGCGTCCCCTGGGACGGCAGATGGGAAAGAAAGTATGGATAACAAAAAAAGTCAAGGAGAGATGTGATTTTCTATTCTCTTAAGAGGCCAAATTGGGCTTCTGCTTCTTTGCTCTTCAACTGTGCTTCGTGACAGGTGCCTCCGATCAGCAATGGAATTGAAGCATCTGATCATTGGCTTGGCGATTGCCTTCATCAGTTACATTGTTGTGGGACAGAAGTCAAAGACAGGAGTCCAAGAGCCTCCTGCCCTCCGTACGAGAATTCCAATCATCGGGCATATCATTGGCATCGCCATCCATGGCCTCCGATACTTTGGCAAAGCCTGGTGTGTCTCTGACAGAAATTTTTCCATCTTGTAAAGATTGATAACTAACGATCATTTGCAGCGACGGATCCGATGAACCCATCGTGACGATAGATTTCCTGGTCTCGAAAGTCTACCTGGTCAACAAATCAAGTGCGGTGGCTCAAGTGCAGAGGAATGCCAAAGTCATCACTTTCGACCCTTTTCTGGACTCGGCTGCAGAGCGTATGGTCAATGTCTCGCCAAAGGGGTTGAAACTGCTTACTGGCAAGGAAAACGGAGGCGGTGATCTCAATAGAAAGGTATACTTGCACCCCCCGTGTTCTTTGTCGGAAAATCGAGCTGATGAGATTGACAATTCAGATTGTAAAAGCAATGCATCCAGCTCTCCTAGGACCAGGCCTGGACATTGCAAACCGCAACATGGTCAACAATCTCGTCAAATCCGTCGACGAACTCGCCTTTATGCACAACAAAACCTTTGACCTCTACGCCTGGGCCAAACACGCAATCACAATCGCCAGCACAGATGCAGTCTGGGGCCCGCAAAACCCCATCAAAGACCCAGCTAACGAAGCAGCGTTCTGGGACTTTGACTCACACTTGCGTCTGTTGGTCTTCAAGATTTTCCCATCACTGATTGCGCGAAAGGCATATCTCGGTCGCGAGAAAATCGTAGCTGCGTTTGTAAAGTACTACAATGAGGGTGGCCAACATCAAGCCTCGGAATTGGCACAAGCACGCTGGAAAGTGCAGCACGACGGCGGCGCAGCTACCGAAGATATCGCGCGTATGGAAACAGCAACAGTGCTGGGAGTCGTTTCCAACACCACGCCTTCCTCCTTCTGGATGCTCTACGACATCTACTCACGGCCCTCTCTACTCGCCACCCTCCGCGACGAAGTCCGCACCAACGCACTAAAGAAACTCCCCTCAGGGGAAATGATCATCGATCTCGCCGCCATGCGCGACCACTGTCCTATGCTTCTAGCCACGTTCCAAGAAGTCCTGCGCATAAGATCCAACAGCGCACCCACCCGCTTCGTCACCGACGACGTCGTGCTCGCCGACAAGTACCTACTCAAAAAGGGAAGAGTGCTACTTATGCCAGGCATGAACATGAACAACGAGCCCTCGATCTGGGGCGACGACGCTTCAACCTTCGACCCTACACGCTTCAAAAAGGAAACGCTCAAACAACGACCAACCAGTTTCATGTCCTTTGGTGCATCACCGAGTCTGTGTCCCGGCCGCCACTTTGCCAGTGGAGAAATTCTAGGAATGGCTGCTATGATGATGTTGCGCTATGATATCGTCCCCGAGGGAGGCGAGTGGGTGTTGCCGAAATTCTGGAAGGGCGCTGTTGCGGCGAGTATGCCTTTCCCGGCTAAACCTTTCAGTGTGACTGTGGAGGTCAGAGACGAGTTTGCGGATACGAGATGGGCTTATGAGTCGACGGATGGGAAGGGCAAGTTTCCGCTGATTACTGGTTAGAATAGCCAGGTTCATGTTGTATAAGAGTGTATCACAATGAATACATTACATCAGTAGTCTTAAATGCACCATCACAAAACTTGTCATCGAATGTGATGATGAGACATCGACTATCTTATCTATTCAATGTGCCAAAGGAAGTGGTGCCGGTACAGCAAAATCTTCAGAACTCCATGTCAGATGAATTAATCGTCTCTATATATGACAATGATCGCCAATGCAATATCTCAATATGCCTGCTAAATGCTCAAAACCACCATGCAGTCGCATTTAATCTACGCAGCCCACTGCAACCGCCGATCGACTCTCCCATTACCCTCCATCTCCTCGACTTTACCTTCGAAGCCTGCCGGAGCCGGTAACGCAGGCATACCTCTGGGTACCTGCGAGTCCAGTATCCCTCCCGCCTTGGCAACGAGGGGTCGAAGATATCTCGACTCTTTACCCCTCATCATAGATAACTTGTTCAGCATCAGATGCAAGTACTGTCTGCCGTGCAAAAACGTGTCAGAGGTGTCGCCAGAAGACACGTGCAGGACATCGGCAAGACAGCCAGCAATGTCTGAAAGTTTTTGCTCCATGCCAATGCCGTGGGAGTCCAAAGCAAGAGGATTCGCTCGCTCGGCAATGTCGACGGTGCGGCGGGCGACTTCGATTGGGTAGTCGAGGCGTCCGGTGCCTGTTTGTCCTTTGTCGCATACCAAGCCGTTGCTGACGCCCATCTGCCAAGCCAGAATGTGTAGCCACTCCCTCGACACACTGATATCTATCCTAGTGGTCTCCGTGATCTCGGCAAGAGAGAGCGCGACTGTGTCGAGAGAGCGTTGTGTCTCTGCTAGCCAGGGTTCTGAACACAAAGCTTTTCGGCGGGCGCTGCCTTTCCAGATGCTGACGAAATTGTCGTCGATGGCGGAAAAGAGGTGGGCTAGGTTTACGAAGCCGTTGAGGAGGCGAGGATCTTCTGATTCGAAGGCTAGTGGTAGCTCGATGGTGGGATGTAGTCGGCAGTTTTTGCGGCGTTGTATGGAGTATGCTCTGCGCGTTAATGTCAGCAGGCGAAACAATGAATGCATGTAAAGGAGAAAAGTACCTCTCTGTTATGAAGAGCAACCAGTACAACCGTCTCCTCCATTGCGCTTCAAGGGGGTCGAGCTTGAGCATCGAGTTCTCGTCGTCCATCTCCAAATTCTCGGCGAACGATATGGCCTCTTGAAGGAAGTGCCATGCCTTGTCACTGCTCTCCTTGTTGCCGTAGTATGCAAATATGAAGAAGCTAGTCATGACTGTGACCGTGGTCGAATTGCCAATGTAGTCGATTTCTTGTCTGACCTTGAGGCATTCTTCGATAAACATATCAGCCGCCGATGTAGGTCGACCAGGCAAAGGCTCCATCTCGGGCACTGCTATCGCCGCGTCCAGCTGTACAACAGTAGCAGCACACAAGGCGCAGAGGAAGGCGTAAGTCTCTGGCGGCATGTAGTTCGTAGAGTTGTACATGTATGGGTCCAGATAGATCTGTTCATCAACGACAGGCATGATGAAGTAGAGATGCTCGAAGAACAGCTGCACATATGGTAGAAAGCGCTGGTTCGGTATGCGCGGTACTGTAGGCTGTGGTCTCAGAGGCGGCGCGTAGTAGCTTTGTTGCGGTTGAGATGGCTGTGATGGCCAGAGCTGGCTCATACTCTGGTCGAGGGGTAGTACACGTCGATCCATCTGTGGTATCATTGCATAGCTCTGTGGTTCCGGAGGTCCATAGTAACCATAGCCTGTAGTGAGTGGCTCTGCAGGTGTGCTAGTTGGCATTGCGCCGTCGATAGTGCTGTGATTTGACAATGGTATTGGTGATGAAGACGAGCTACCATACCATTGATTCAAACCGTCGTGGAGTGCTCCTGGGCTCAGGGGGCCGTCAGGCGTGAGGGAAGCAGATTGGTCAATCTTCCTTAATGCATGTAGCACTCTCGCACTCCTGAGACCCTTCGGGCCCTTCTTCTTGGGCGCTTGGAGGTAGGCGCAGCGAATAGTAGCCTTTCGACAAGGGCCACACGGACTCTCTCCATCGCAGCGGACCTTACGTTTCCTGCAGCAGTCGCATGCTCGTTTGAGTGATTTCTGAGTGCTTCCAGAGGCGGATTCTCCCGAGTCATTTTCGGCTGTTGCGGCCATGCACATGATCGATGCCAGGAATTATGGAGATCCGTATAAGCCTGAGTGTCGGGGCGAGCAGCAGATGTTAGTGTGCTGGCGACTTTGATCTAACAGGCCTCCAGAAGCAAAAGGCAAGCATTAGGGATCTGCAACAAAGGACAAGCTCCAAGCGCAGTAGCACCCGGACGGTTATGTAGAAATGGTGCAACAAGGGACAGCGAGATCTTGGACGAGGGCTCGGAAGGATGACATGCAGTTGAAATGCGGGGAAGACTTCTGCAAAAAAGGTGGGCCAAGCCGCCGAGGGCAGGCCGAATCTACCTGCAAGCTTGCCGCTGATCGGTATCCCCAGGCTCCTAACGCGAACCCCAACAGGCATCCCCAACCGGAGAAGGGCTATCGGCACGACTTCCGTACGCCAACAAACGAGTCCGTGCCGTATTGGATGTCAAAAAGTCGTGTCCTCAGGTAGACAGTCGTTGAGCTGGACACCTGAGACTGAGTTTCGATGTGTAATGGGCGTTCTCTCTGTTCGGACCGGACGCTTAGAGGAGGTTGTTGAGCAGTCGTCATACAAGGATGTTTGTTTTTATGCTCGAATTCAATCTCAAGTGTGGTGGTTCTGCTGCAGGTTGGGATCTTCGTTCTTGACGATATCGACAGCAGCGCTGCTGGCAACAAAGTCTTCTAGCTCCTCACTGACAGTCTTGAGCTTCTCCTTGACGGTAGCAGTGCCTTCAAGACCGACAATGTGCCGAGCAGGTGGGTTGTCATGGCCACCGATTGCGGCCACAGCGTGAACCGTCTCGGCTACCAGTGACTCCTTCATACCCTTGGTCAGGGGGGCATAGATGGTATTGATGGTGTCAGATTGAAGCTGGTCACCAGTTGTGGGCTCATCTGAACCTTCGAGGCGGTCGAGCATAGCTGCAAGCATATCGCGGAACAGTGGAGCAGGATTGTTGTCGGCAGCATAGGCAGGCATGGGAGGAGCAGCAGTGATGCGGTTGGTCAAGACAGCAATCTCCATGTTGGGTTGTATAATGGTCATCTTGATGTTGAAGGGAGCAACTTCGTAGGCCAAACTGTCGCAATAGCCCTCTATAGCCCATTGACTGGCGCAATAGACAGACATGCCTGGAGTGCCCATGTGGCCCGAGAGATTGGACAGCATAACGATATGGCCGTTTCTCTTTGTGCGAAAGGTGGGCAGAATAGACTTGATGACATTGACAGGCCCGAAGAAGTTCGTCTCGAACTGGTCGCGGATGAGCGAATGGGTGCGAGGCGTCTGCGAGAGCTCCTCGGTGGTGCCGACCAGAGTCTCGGAGGTACAGCAGAATAGAATGTCGATACGGCCAAAGCTGTGAACGGCCTCTGCAATAGCGCTCTGGCACTGGCCCATGATGCGCACATCGACGCCGACGACCCTCAGTCTACCTGACCATGTTTCCTGCTCTTTGACCTCGTCGAGAAAGTCGCGAAAGTGTGTCGATTGCTCGCCGTTCTTCTCAAACTCTAGCGGAGGCACGCCGGCCACAATGTAGTCTCCGTGATCGAGAAGATGGCGCGCCAGCGAGATGCCGATGGGGGAATTGGCGCTGGTCAGGAACCACACGCGCGGCGAATTGTGCGTCGGGAACTTTGGCTGTCGAGGTGGCCTTGGATCCACTGCTGCATTTGCGCTCATCGCTCCATCGACAGAGGTGCGTCTAGCTATCAAGAACAAGGCGACGAGTATGCGAAGCCTAGGGACGCCAGGGTGCCTAGAAGGCCTTGGCAGTGTGAATCGGCCTTCTCAAGAATCACCTGCTCGAATGACCCTGCTCTTCCACGAGTCTCGCTGTTTTGCCATGATCTTACTGTTAGCTCTACACACACAGTATTGTTGATGAGCTTCCGAAGAGTCAGACGGACTACTCGTCTGGCAAGCAACCACCACCCCTCCTCTTGCATCCCTCAGGACATACTCCATCTCTAAACTGCCATCCAAACCACCTGTCCATCTCTTCTCGAAGTACACCTTCCACAACCTCCGTCTTACCACTTAGCCTCCAAGCCCTATCCATAACTTCTTGACTGCCAATCTCAATCTGCGGCCAACCTAGCTCAATCAATCGTTGTATACTAGTTCCATACACCACTTCTCTCAATCCAGCCCAAGCAATTGCCCCAGCACACATCGGACACGGCTACCAATGCATCAGCTCCAACTTCAAATGCAGTTCGCTTCTCGTACATGTGACTTACCTCAGCAGTAGTATACAGTGAAAATTCCTTCCAAGCCTCTCGTGCTTCTGTAGCAGAAAGTTGATATTTTCCCGTAGCATCAGTCAAGATGTTGCTACAGTTCACAAAAGCTGCCATCTCTCCATGTAGTATGGGATTGCCAGTATGATGGTTGTCATTGACTCCCGTACATATCAATTCTCCTGGGTGGCTAGAGTTGGATAGTGAAAGCGTGTGATTAACTACAGCAGTTCCGTATGGTGCAAAGGGGCAAGCCGAGATGGCGAGGTTTGCTGAACTCGCTACTCGCATCCAATGGGCTCGTGTGGAAGAGGGTAGGCCATCCGAGCTTGTCTCTGTTTCTTGGAGAGGGGCTTGATTGAAGAGGAGGGAGTGCAGAGCTGCGTCGTGTCGCGCACTTACTGCGCTGGCTAAGGCTAGACCGGAGAATATTGTGAGAAGGTTCATCTTTTACGAGTGCTGTCGTCTGAGGATGAATGTTCGTCCCACCAGACATTGAGCTTTGAGTACCTGAGGTAGCACATGCCGACGTCATACACACGAGTGTGTTTCGAGTTCGTTTCAAGAGCTCTCAGTTACTGAGGCAGGCAGACATGGTTTGGCAAGGATAATGTGTCTGTCTTGCGTAGAGACCTGCAAACCTATTCTAAGAGGAAACAGGCCGTGTCATCACATGTGCAAAGGAAAAAAGGAGCGAGCATGATGAACAAAAAAAGAAATAAGGGCAAGACATGAGCTACTTCTAAACTACAATCTGCATGCAAATGCCCTGCCAGTTTTGCTTTCTTGACACATATCATGCCCAAAACCCTTTGCTGGTTGCTGTTTTCGTTTCACTGTGCTACAAACGTGACCATCCGAAGATGGAAGCACAGGTGCCGATGCACCTCGACCCGAGCGCGCCGAAGAAGTTGAATAATGCGCTTAGAAGCACTTGCGGTGGACGATCGAGGGACCGCTCTCGTCGTACTCTTGCTTTGAGATCCACATCTGCTGGAAGGTGGAGAGGGAGGCGAGAATGGAACCACCGATCCAGACGGAGTACTTGCGCTCTGGGGGAGCGATGATCTTGACCTTCATGGATGAGGGAGCAAGGGCGGTGATTTCCTTCTGCATACGGTCGGAGATACCGGGGTACATGGTGGTACCACCAGACTAGGATTTTGTTAGCTTTTGCCGCTGGCCGTTGCATTCTTCAGACAAGACTTACCATGACAATGTTGCCGTAGAGGTCCTTTCTGACATCGACATCGCACTTCATGATGGAGTTGAAGGTGGTGACGTGGATACCGCCGGACTCGAGACCGAGAACGGAGGGCTGGAAGAGAGCCTCGGGGGCACGGAAACGCTCGTTACCGATGGTGATGACCTGACCGTCGGGAAGCTCGTAGGACTTCTCGAGGGAAGAGCTCTGGCTGGCGGTCTGGATCTCCTGCTCGAAGTCGAGAGCGACGTAGCAGAGCTTCTCCTTGATGTCACGAACGATTTCGCGCTCGGCGGTGGTGGAGAAAGTGTAACCACGCTCGGCAAGAATCTTCATGAGGTAGTCGGTCAAGTCACGACCGGCCATGTCGACACGCGAGATGGCGTGGGGAAGGGCGAAACCTTCGTAGATGGGGACAACGTGAGTGACACCGTCACCCGAGTCGAGGACGATACCGGTGGTACGACCGGAAGCGTACAGCGACAGGACGGCCTGGATGGAGACGTAGAAGGCGGGTGCGTTGAAGGTCTCGAAGACAATCTGGGTCATCTTCTCACGGTTGGACTTGGGGTTGATGGGGGCCTCGGTGAGCAGGACGGGGTGCTCCTCGGGGGCAACACGAAGCTCGTTGTAGAAGGTGTGGTGCCAAATCTTCTCCATGTCGTCCCAGTTGGTAACGACACCGTGCTCAATGGGGTATCTCAGGGTGAGGATACCACGCTTGGACTGTGCCTCATCACCGACGTATGAATCCTTCTGGCCCATACCGATCATGATACTGCGTCATTGTCAATTCGAGTCTGGAAAACAGCTTGAAAGAGGGCTGCGTACCCATGGTGGCGAGGTCTTCCGACAATTGAGGCTACAGCGCGTTAGATCGTGTGCAAGAGACGAGTTTTGGAAGCTCTGGAGGGGACTTACGGAAGACGGCTCTGGGTGCGTCGTCACCGGCGAAACCGGCCTTGCACATACCCGAACTGTGGCCAATGTGTTAGCTGCGATGGTCTCCAAGCTTCGAGTCTGCGCGCCGTGAAGCTGGGAGCAGCTGCGAGATCGTGGCGCCGGCGGCCCAATGGCGCACGACGTGTAATCCCACAAGGCAGCGACGGCGGAAGGCGCGGAGAGCAATGATTCTTACCCATTGTCGATGACGAGAGCTGCGACCTCCTCTGTAGACGCGAAAAGTGGTCAGCGAAAGCTCGTTGGAGGTGAGACGGCGAGGTGGCGATGAGGACAAGGAGGTGTTGGGCGCTGAGGGATGCGCCGACAGCACGTTGCGGCACAAGAGATGGAGACTCACCTTCCATTGCGGCGGTGTTGTTAGTAGATGTGGTTTAGAAAAGGTGTTGAAGAGAGCAAGCTGCAGCGAGGATTTGAGCTGCTTTGGATGGAACACGCGCGGTGGGGTCAATGGTGGTGATGAAGGGGGAAAGTTGGAACACTTGTCGTCCACTCGGGCGGTGTGTGAGGTCCAATTCCTTGGCCTGTGCAGGATGCTAGCCAACTAATCCCGATTGGTCCGCTGGTCTAAGCCTCCGGTTATCAACTGCCAAAGCCCCGTTGCGTGTGCTGCACGAGACTGTCCGTTAATCACGAGTGAAGGAGTGTCTTTGATGGAATAAGCTGTGCACACATCTGTCTATTCGTGCCTGCTCTCGCTGCTGCTTTTTTATACCTCTTGCCGAATGCAGCTGCCTTGCTGCGTCGTGCGGACGCGTCAGACGCCCACGACTAAGCTAAGCTCAGCAACCTTCCATCCTCAAGCTACCTACATCATGCCAAGTGCGATGCTGCATGACGGCTAGAACGTTGCGCCCTCTCCCGGCTCTCTTCTCTCCAATCCTCATCGTATTTCGTGTCTTCACGCGTGTCAGTCACATCCCAGCCTCGAGTGTCGAACGGCTGCCCCAGCAGCAATCGCTTTGCCAGCCCTTTGGAACCATCTCGGCGCTTGAAGGATTGTTGAACGCGGAGTGGGGTTCTGCCACTTTCCCAGGGCTCCAGAAGGCCCCCTTCCAATACGACTCTCCGTAATTCATTTATGCCCACGGAAATATCTATTTCTTGCGCAGGAAGTGCTCACATTCATTCCGTCTTCTGGATCGGCTTCTATCAATAAGACGCCTCCTTGTCATCGACTTGCAGTTTCCTGCCTGATGGAGGAAAAAGAAAAGTAAATCGCTTTCCCCCACCAACATCAACAGCTTCGCGGAGCCTCAGGCCGGTCCGGCAACGTTCAAGCGCGGTTGATTGCTGGGCCCGAGTCGCGAAACTGCCAACGTTTCCCAGCAATACCGGTTGCGCGACCACTGACCAGCCATCAGTTAGGCTTGCGATACCTTGATTGTATGCTTTCGCTTCATGTGATACGATCGTGACGATTAGGCTACGCTCCGATGTGATCCGGCACGCGACAGACGAGTGGGTAATGTTTCTCGTGAAAGCGATAAGAAATGCTTGTATACTGTGCTGTATCTGCCAACTCATCGAATTTGGTTATCGGAACGGTAGGCGATGGATGGTCTGGTTGTCTCGAGCATCTCGAATCAGAACTTGGTTTTCCCCGTGTGCTCAACAGTCTGTAACTCTCATGCTCCTCCTACGATGGTTTGGAGCAATGTTCTCGCTATGAAAAGGCACAGTTGTCTTATGATCAGAGACGTGTCCTGAGACCCAAACAAACAACTGAGTTCGAGAATGCCAATGGGCCTGCCCATCTACAATCGTGTAATGTCCTTCTCCCATGCTTTAGGCAGTGAGTAGATATACCGTTGTGGCAGAAAGACAAAAGTCCCATCCGCAGATGCGGTCGCTGAATCCATGGCGTGCTGCAGAGGAAGAGAATATATCTCTACACGAACGTTTCCAATGTCGACAAAGATCCTCCTTCCAAGAGCTCAGTCAACACGGATTGTATAGGTCCATGTACCGCCATTGCTGGGTGATCCATAAAAGCTCAATGCGTGTACTGTTCGCTCAAACGTTGCTGCTACTGTGGTGTCGTTTATGCGCCATGGCCCAGTTGATCTCTTCTTTTGGCAACCTCCTTAATAGTGGTGAGATCCTCATAGCCTCTAGGCATAGCCTCTCCCCAGTCTGCTGCTTTAGGAACGTAACAATCAGAGCACAACCAACTGTCGACTTCTGTCGCTGGCGATGATGGAATCTTCTTCCACCACAGCTTGCGTCCACCCCTCTTTGTCCAGTTGCAGCCCTCGCAGTGATGCTCTACCCGATGTTCGTAGAGCACAGGAGAGTCAGACTTCCACGGCAGGGTTTCGCGGAACCACGTATACCTCGTACACCATTTGATCAGTCGCATGTAGAAAAGCCTACGTTCGTCTTCTTTGTGGGCGAGGTAATATAATCTGGTCGTCTCTCGAGCTCTTTGGACGTTCTCTGGGTTCGTAAGCCATTGTTTTTTGTACAAGGCGTGTTTGTCCAGCAACTGTCTATAATTCTCTGAGTTTTGCTGGCGCAACCTGGTGTAATCTCCTTTTTCTTGTGCACCGCGGTGGACAGAGAAGGATCGTGAGAAGAATGGACACGAGACTGACTCTGGCGCGTGGGCCAATGCTCGTAGAATCAAGCTCATGGCGGTGTATTTGAGATGCGCAGTCAATATGTGCAAATGATCACAGCGTCCACGGCTTTGCTTGAGGTGGATATACAAGTTCCTACAAGATTGCTTCTCGTGGGGGCCGACAAACCTTGGACCAGAAGGTAGCAAGTCGTGCTGTTTGAGTGCTCGATCGACAGCTAATTATCAATCGTCGTATATGGGTGTAACGGCTCGCAGTTACAATAATGTCAGAGATAGTTACAGGCGACCCTGCCTGTAGCGAAAGCAAGAGACGAGAGAAAAAAAAGAAGAAAAAAGCGAATCGAAGCGTCTCGAAGCAGCCAACACCTTCGTGGAGCGCCTCGGCCCTGGCGAAATCAAAACTGCTGCGTCACCACAAAAATAATTCCTCATATCACACACATCACAATTTGCAGTCGTAACGGCATACATCAACACAAGTCTCTGAGCGTACCTCTACACCAAGCAAAAATACTCAATCAGGAGACACTCTTGCACTCAACACCACTGCTACAAACCAATCCACCACCACAATGAACGACCCAGGTCTCAACACCCTCCTCAAATGGAGCATCGAAAACTCCGCCGTATCAGAAACCGCCGAGCCCACCCAACCACGCACACAACTCGATCCTGCGCTCCTCGCGCAACTAATGGGCGGGCCTTCAGACGCCGATCGCATGATCTCAGCCATGCAAGCCATCCACGACCCCTCCGTCGACCACGAAAACAAAGGAATAGCCTGGGACAACTTTGAGCAATTGGTGGAGAATCTAGACAATGCGAACAACATGGAGGCACTGAAGTTGTGGACGCCGCTGTGCGATATGTTGGAGAGTGCGGAGAAGCAAGACAGAGAGATGGCTTGTTGGTGTTTGGGCACCGCGGTGCAGAATAATATCAAGTGTCAGGAGCGTGTAAGTTCTACTTTATACTCTATTGGACCTGTGAGAAGCGAGGATGCTGACCGTGATCATAGGCGCTGGCTGTTGGATCCATCCCCAAAGTCGCAAAGCTCTGCTTAGACGAAGATGCAGGTGTGCGCAAGAAGGCCATCCGTGTCATCAGCTCCGAGATTAGAAACTACCAGCCTGCTCTGGACGAGGCAGTCAAGTTCCTGCCTGCAGAGGTTGTTGGCGAGGGCAAATTTGATGCCGAGGACATGGCCAGCGTGGATGTGCTCGTCAACGCATTGAGGGAGAGAAGTGCCAAGATGGCTTAGAAAGAGATGGATCATAAGATGTAATTGCATGATACTCGGGCGTTTTCTGGACGGGCCAGACTGATAAGAAGTCTCGGATAAAGGTCTTATGGGTATACGAGTACAAGCGGCCAAGAGGCTGTCTTCGAATTGAACGATTTTTCGCTTGCGAATCTTGCTGCTGTCCTGCTCTGTTTTGTGATCCATAGTCCTCTCTTCCTCCTGGCGCAGTCTTGATCTTGATATGCTAGATTGCTGTAAGACTCGTTGAGGCTGCTCGTGCTCTCCGTTGCGATTCCTTTGCAGAGCGTGACTTGTGCCCTGTGCAATCAACCTTTCTGGCTTCGTTTGCATACCGCTCCAGCCATGTCGACGCGCTCAACGAGTCCAGAGCAATCATCGCACGACGATCTTAGCGTAGTGTCTCTGGTGCTGTCCTTCCGATCTCTTGTATCTCATTCACAAACACTCCAAGCAAGCACCAATCAACTCATCAAAAGCCTCTCTTCCCTGATCAGCCTTTTCCAAACCCAGACCCACAACAAGCATCCTCTGCTCATCAGGATTCCTCATCAACAGCGCCGTAGCAAGCGTCGTCGCCAAAGTCTGTCCCAAAACCTCAAATTCTCCTCTTGTGCCTCCCAAGACGGTAGTTGCAGTCAAATGCGCGAAAGGCAACAGACTCGCATCGACGTCTGTCTCAGAAGATGGGTTCAAGAAACCGCTGTCTAGAGGGCGACCTCCGGAGAGGGGAACGTGGAGCCAGTGATTCAGGCGGCCGGATTGAGAGATTGTGAGGACGAGTTTGTCGGAGAAGTTTAGGGCGGTTATCTGGGTGGGTATGCTGGCGATTGTGCTGGTGGTCGATTTGCTGGGCGCGGGAAAGGTTGAAAAGGTGAGGTCTGGAGATTGAGACATGGTAGTTGTGGACAGCGATTGAGTCTGCATGCTGTGTGAAGCGAATATCGAGAATATGAAGTCGATGGAGCTCGCTGTTCTTCGCAGCAACGAAAGACAAGTACAAGCACAAGCACAAGCACAAGCACAACTTCACATGAACGCTAGACCCCACAGCTCAAGCGGGCCGAGCCACGCGCATGCATGAGCTTAAATCAGAAAAGTTGCAATCGCCATTTCATCAGAGAGAGTCCATTCTTTTCCTCCCTCATACACTCGTCGGCGCGCACTCTTACAACCATGCCGCCCAAATTCGTGCCCCGCGATCGCAAAAAGGGCAGAATCGCCAAAGCCAAAGCAAGAAACCCGCACTCACACGACGAACCCGAAGATGTAAACGCCGCCGAAATCATCCCTCCCACGCTTTCGGAAAAGGAAGCCCGTCGCACTGCGCTGCAAGAGGAGATTCGCGCTCAAAACAGCACTGCTGTAATTTCTGGCAAGAAAAAGAAGAGACTGGACAAATACATCGATAACAAGCTCAAGAAAGAGGAGAACTTGGCTTTGATCAAGAAGCTCGCTGCTCAGAAGGTTGACACGAGTCTGTTGCTGAGCTCGAAGAAATTGGGTCGAGGTGGAGAGTCTGCGAGGGAGAGGCTGGAGAGGGCGCTGAGGGAGAAAGAGCAAGGAATCAATCTTGAAGCAAACGATGCTATACTGTTTGAGCAGAGAAAGAGGCCGGCGCAAGACTTGGAGAGTGAGTCTGATGATGAGCAGACCTCGACACCACAAGCAAACGGTTCAAAATCAGCACCCGCCAAAGTCTCAGCACCCGCCTCCGCACCTGCAGCAGCACCAGGCAAGGGCGGGCTCTTTGCTGCCGGTGGCCTGTTTGGCAGTGGCCTGAAGAGACCGCTCGAGACAGACGAGGAAGGAAAGCCCGTCATCAAGAGCAGGAAACGCACAAAGGTTATCACCAAGTCTGCCCCCGTAGTCGCTCAGGAGCCAGAATGGGACGGCTTCTCTGGAGACGAGGATGGCGAGGATGGTGAAGACGAAGATGAAAGTTTAGAGGAGGATATTGAAGACGGCGAAGAAGACTCGGAAGAGGAGGATGAGGAAGACGACTCGGACGACGAGGATTCAGACGAAGATTCGGAAGAAGAGTCCGACTCGGACGACGAGGATATGGAAGACGCAGACGCTGCCAAAGAGGCACAAAAAGCTCGTTCTTCGGCCTTCAAGATGTGGGCCACTGAGAAACGCAACGAGGCCATAGGCTTCGTCCCATCATCAAACCTCGAAGCTGTAAATTCGACGACGGTCAAACAACCCACAAACTTTGTGCCTCGCGCTCCCTCACCGGAAACGCTTCCTCCAGAGCTCGCTGTATCCGCTACTACAGAATCAGACAACCGTCCTGCCATCAGTCTCGTCATTCCTCGCACCCCCGAAATTCAAGAGGCCAGGTTGAAGTTGCCTGTTGTGCAAGAAGAGCAGAAGATCATGGAAGCTGTTCACAACAACAACGTCCTGGTTGTATGGGGTGCTACCGGTTCCGGTAAAACAACTCAGGTCCCCCAGATGATGTTCGAAAGTGGTTACGGAAGCAAGATCGGTCAAACAGACGGAGATGGCAAGGCCAAGGGCATGATTGGTGTCACCCAGCCTCGTCGTGTTGCCGCTGTCAGTGTATCTGAACGTGTAGGTACTGAACTGTGCGATATGAAGGATCGCGTCGGTTATCAGATTCGTTTCGACACCACCGTCTCGAAAGACACTGCCATCAAATTCATGACCGATGGTATCCTGCTGAGAGAGATTGCCAACGACTTTATCCTGTCCAGATACTCTGCCATTGTCATTGATGAGGCTCACGAACGTTCGGTCAATACTGATATTCTCATTGGTATGATGAGCAGAATTGTCGACCTTCGTGCTCAAATGGCAAAGGAGGAGCCCGAGAAGTACTACCCCTTGAAGCTCGTCATCATGAGTGCCACTCTCCGCATCACCGACTTCACCGAAAACACTCGTCTCTTCAGAAACGGCCCACCTCCGATTGTCAAGGCAGAGGGCAGACAATACCCCGTCACCGATCACTTTGCCCGCAAGACGACGCACGACTATGTTGATGACATGTTCCACAAGGTCACTAGAGGCCACAAGAAGCTACCACCTGGAGGCATGCTCTGTTTCTTGACTGGTCAACAAGAGATTATTCAGCTCGCCAAGAAGCTGCGTCAACATTTCCCTGCCGATACTGGCAGTCAAGCCAAGCAACCCAGAGTTCATGTATCTGCAGCAGATGCTCCTCTGGAGATTGATGACATGGATGCCGAAGCTCAGCCTGCGCCTAGAAAGGACGAAGACGATGACGATGACGACTCGGACGTCGAGATCACAGGCTTGGAAGATGAAGAGGACGACAAAGAATTCGTGATTGAAGGCGAAGAGCAGCCTGTGGAAGCGCTCAGGGTCCACGTTCTGCCCCTGTATTCCCAACTTCCCACAAAACAACAACTCAAGGTCTTTGAGGAGCCACCAGCAGGTTCAAGATTGATCGTTCTTGCCACCAACGTCGCCGAAACATCTCTTACAATCCCTGGAGTTCGCTACGTCTTTGACTGCGGTCGTTCAAAGGAAAAGAAATACGAAGCCTCGACTGGTGTTCAGACATTCGAAATTGACTTTATCAGCAAAGCCAGTGCTGCTCAAAGAGCCGGTCGTGCCGGTCGTACGGGACCTGGTCACTGTTACCGTCTCTACTCGTCTGCCGTCTATGAACGCGATTTCGAAGAGTACGCCATTCCTGAGATTCTCAGATCACCAATCGAAGGTGTTGTTCTGTCTTTGAAGAACATGGACATTCAGACCGTAGTCAACTTCCCCTTCCCAACACCTCCAGATCGCAAGGCACTAGCCAAGGCCGAGAAACTCCTCACCTACCTCGGTGCCATCGATGCTCATGGCAAGATCACCGAGACTGGCAAAGAGTTGGCCGCATATCCCTTGTCACCAAGATTTGCAAGGATGCTGTTGTTGGGAAGACGTTACAACCTCTCCGCTCACACGATAGCTCTCGTAGCTTCTCTAGCTGTTCCCGAGTTGTTCATCCCACAGACTCAATATAATCTTGAGAACGCCCCTGACGAGGCAGAATCAGACGATGAGAACGACACAGCCAGAGAACGCTTTGCCAAACGCCAGATCCGCTCAGAAGCAGACAACATTGCCGCCTCAGCAGCAGAAGTAAAGAGAAGAGCATACGGCAAAGCACACGCCACACTCTCCCGCTGGGACGACCGCAGCGATGCATTAAAACTGTTGACAGCAATGGCCGCCTACTCCGCCTCCTCATCCCCAGCATCCTTCTGTGCCGACTACTTCCTGCGCGAAAAAGCAATGAAGGAAGCCGGACAGCTAAAACAACAACTCACAGCCATCGTACGCAGCCACTCCCGCACCGGCACCGACGACCCTACACTGTCTCAAAAGACACTCCCACCGCCTACAGACAAACAACGCGCCATCCTCAAACAATTCGTCGCTGCAGGCTTCATCGACCAAGTCGCCGTCCGCGCCGACATCATCGGCGTAGCACTATCCCGCAACCCCCGCCGCGCAATCGAAGTCCCCTACCGCACCCTCTTCACCTCCAGCTCTGGCGACATCGTAGGCCAAGACCCCGAAGCCCGCGCCGCAGCCAAACTCTCTTACGTCCATCCTTCCTCCGTACTCGCGCGCCTCACAGTGCCCGAAATGCCCGATTATATCATCTACTCGCATTTGTCGCGGCAAGCGCCTTCGCCTCCGTTTGACAACATCCCAAAGACTAGATTGCATCCTTTGACCACGGTGACGGCGAAGCAACTCGCCAATCTTGCGGAGGGAACGCCATTGCTGGAGATTGGCAAGCCGGTGGGTAAGATTGAACAGTTGCCTAGAGGTGCTGATGGGAGGGAGCGCAGAGAAGTCTGGGTGGGGCTGAGTCTGAGGGGTGAGAAGGAAGGCACGCCTTGGCCTGTGGGCGCGAGGAAGGTGGTTCAGAAACGTGTTGGCGGTGCTTGGGAGATTGAGAAGGTGGTTGGTTAGTGGGAAGAAGTTTGTTGAAGCGTCTGCATAGAGTTGAAGTGTAGCAAAAGTTGGGTATACTAGATGTACGTACCGTTGCCTCGTTTGAACAAAGGCGAAGAATCACGAGGCATGCTTCCAGATCAAGAGCACCTCATTACATTCACTGTTTTCTGTGGAGCCATCCTGTAAGAGCCATAACACGATGAAATGCAAAGGCTTGCACTACTGGGCAGGCTGCGATGCTTGACCGTAAAGCCTCCTATACGACCCTTACTACCCAGGCGTAGGGAAATTAAAGTTGCAAAATGTTCTTATTATCTATTACTTACTATTCCCACTTCTTCCTCCTCGCCATTTTATGCCTCCCAGATCCTCTCCACCCACCTCTTGACCGCTCCCTTCCACACCGCCGGCCCAGGAATAGCATAACTCTTCAACACGGGCCAATAAATGCTAACCGCAATACCCTTATCCTTGGCACCGTACAACTTTGTAGCTTTGACACCTGCAGGCTTAGCAGTTCCCTTTCCAGAGATTTGGAAATTGATGCAGTTGGGGTAGTTTTGGGCTCCGTTGTCGTGATCTGCGCTGTGCAAAGCGATGATTTCGTGGCGCAGTACGTAGGAGCCAGCGATGATGGTGGAAGGAATGGTGATGGTCCAGGAGTTGTTGTTTGCGATGAGCGTGTCCGAGGCCCATGTGCTGTGGATTGTTAGTGATGAGAGTACAGAGAGAAGAGGAAGGGAGGAGGAAGAGAGAGAGAGAGGACGTCACGTACCCAGGTGCAGGATTTCCATTAATCAGACCCGCCTGATCGATCTTGAACCAGTCAAGAGTAGTAGGATCCACAATACTGCAATCGCCAGGACATTTTGCCATATAAGTGAGAACAGGTCCTTTATGGCTCGCCGGCCACTCGCTCCATAGCAATCTCACTTTATCTCCAGCCTTTGCGGGGATGCGAGTGTTGGTAGATTTGGCGCTTTTGTGGCAAGCAATGGCTGCAGTGTTGTATTCCGAGGGAGAAATGAAACCGAGATCTTGGTTCAGAGATGACCAGCCTGCGGTTTTGGCGTGAGGGATGGAGGGGTTCACGCGCCACCAGGGTTGGGCGCCCGGGTACCATTTGTGGCCTGTGACGATGCCCTGGACGAAGCCGTGGGCGGAGACTGTGGTGGTGAAGGTGATGAAGGTCAGGAGACCGGAAAGGATGGCTAGAGTCGAGTACATGGTGCCTTTTATCCTTGTCTGATGATTCGATGCTCAATTAGGCTTGTTGATGGATGATGTCTGACTCCAGAGTCGAGACAAGAAAAAGAGAGTGGTTAGCAGTCACGAAAGACTGCAATGAGAAAGAGTGTATAGAGCACCGTCAACGACGAGAAGAAGGCTTGAAGGAAAAGAAGCAGAAGGTTATCACAGGCCGCCGCCTCATAGATATACCTTTTTGCATCTCCTTTAGCCAAGTTCACCTACCGCAAGGAACAATCTAACAGTCAACGTGTGAAACGAACGCCCATGCCGCGACCGCCAACGGTGTATCGAAAACCAAGACGTCTGCCCTCCATCACCGAAAACCGTAGTTGTAGGAAATCACACAGGGGACGGAAGTCGCAACGCCGTTAGGGAGGTTGCCATGCATAGGTAGACCTGGAACTCTCTGCATGCCAATGCCACGAAGCTGTCAATAGCGGGTTCCTAGATCAGAATCATTGTTTCAAGTAGAATAGGTATCAATCTTGACGATCAGTTCCAGGACCACAACGTTGTGCGAACGGTGATTTTCCAGCGGTTGGTTGCTGTTGTTTCCTCGCCCGTCCGTCGTGGGCGCGTTGAACTGTTGAGTAGTTGGACTTTAAGCAGTAAGAACAGCCGAGCTCGTGTAAAACTGCCTCACGATCGCGCACCTTCGTCCTCGCCAGTATTGACATCAAGCACGTCGAGTGATGATTAATTACCATGTGCCATCAAGGAGTTAAAATATGATACGTGCAGTCTTCTCAGAATGACAAGTATTCTTTGGCTCTTCGAAAGGCAGACATACATTATTTGGTGTCATACTAGCAATATGTGCCTTTAACTGTCCAATATAAGGATCTTAGATCAACATTCTAAACTGTCGACGGAAGGCAGTGTGCTGGATGCTAAGAGACTTGATAGCCATGGATGTCTGAGGAAGAAATTGAATGCGAAAAAGGTAGCTTGTAGGAATATGGCAAGTAGAAAGAAAAGATAGCCAAAAACAATACGAAACGAAAAGCAGCAAGTTCAGCTGAGTCAGACCTATTCCAGCACTCAAGCAAAGAACTGGTAGCCACCACGACCAGTGTTGGTAGTCGAGCCAATATCTCCAATTCTGATATCGCTGAAAGTAACACTCGTAGTAGGGTCATTGGCCTCAATACTGTAAACCAAATGTTAGCCAACCTAAAAAAACGCAAGGATGATCAAGATCACATACAGAGCAGGGTTGCCTTCGGTAGCATTGCAAGGACCAGCATTGCCGCTGTCCAGCCAGTTCATGAATTGACCGGGGTCGTTCCAGATGGACATGGCGAGGACCATGCCGCGTCCGAGTGCCTTGCCCATCTGTGCAAGTCCGCCGTGCTGCTGGAATGACGAAGCCACGATCTCGCAGAAGGGTTCCTCGATGGAGTTGACACCCATACCGGCGACTTGAACGACAGCGTTCTGGATGACCTTGTTGTTCTGGATGTAAAGGCGGGTGATGTTGCTGAGAGTGCCAGTGGCAGTACCATCACTTGTGTAAAATCGCGTGACTACTGTGAGAGGCTGTACAAAGAATCAGCGAACGGTTCTGCCCATATTTGACCACGTTCGAATTACCTTGTTCGTGTTGACAACATCTCCACGACCATAGAAGGTCTTGTTGCCATAAGCGTAGGAGTTGTAGCCACATCCAATCTGGTCGCAGACACCAGTGCTGCTGCAGGAGGCACCAGAGCACTCATATAAGCCAGTGATATTGCAGGCGTGAGGGGTGAACTGTGTGTCCACAGCATTAGCCTCCCAGATGTCCATCTCGTTGCAGCAGGCGCCATTATCGTTAATGTTGGCCACGCCGTTGATCCATGCCGACTTCGGGCACTGAGCATCGCAGTAGCCAGTACCGTAGGCGGCACCTGCTGGGTTGAGGGACGAGCGACCACCGGTGGCAGACATCTCAGAGAGATATAATGCGCCGTTCATGCCACATGGTAGATTGCTCACGTCTACGGTGAAGGTGAACTCTTGATTCAGGAGTTTCAGAAGATCGTAATTCTGGCCTCCGGGAGCGAGTAGATACAAGCGCGGAGAGACGCTAGTCTCGGTGCCGTTGACGTTTAGATACTGATGAAGCGTCATAGAGTTACCACTGACTGTAACACCGTGTTGAGCATAGTCGTTGATGCCCTGAATGGCACAGTTGCGGCCACAAGCCTGGGCATTCGGGCAGATGGTCTGATCCGGGAAGCCTGTCGAGTTCTCGCAGGAAGCACCGGTCTTGATGTTCTGGATCGAGTGAGTCAGGGCGTCGAGCACAACTGAGGTCTGCTGGGTCACACACCCATGACGGGTGGTGCAGAGCTGAGTCGGCAGCTTTGGGTGAACTTCAGGAGTCTTGCCGATCTGCTGGGCAGCGGCGATAGCAAGCAAACCCGTAAGAGCGAGGATAGAAGACATTGCTATGAGGCGGTGGTGATAATGTTCTTGTTGCAATCAATTCACCACGGCGGCCAGTTGTCTTATATACTCTCATGAGCCCATGAACTCTACAACATAGCCCGTACAGTGCCGGTTTGCCGCAAGTCGAGGTGTGTAGGCGTAGTCCAGAGGGGTCGGCTGCTGCATGTTTGCTATACCATCAGTCCGGCAATATACTAGATGCAGCAGCGCTTGACTTGAGCAGGTATAGAGAACCCCGCTCCTTGAAAATGTTTCTGGCACAAGGTGTCGTAAGGCGTAGACAGACTTGGACAAGTGGCCCCATCATGCATTCATTCATGCATTCGTCTATGGCTTCACACATACAACGTGTTCAGGTACCATCGCACCTAAACCAAGACAGGAAGTTGCCTGCGGGTAAAGTGCGGAGATGGATGGTCGGATAATGGTCACAACCCCACAGACACGGGACGATACGCCGCACCTGGAGAAGAGCCTGAAGAAGAGTCTGGAGAGGAGTCTGAGATGGATTCTAGACTCTAGAGTTCTTCCACACGTGGCCAAGAGACAGCCGAGGCTTGTTTTTCACGGCGAGAGATAGTGCGGTATGCAGCGAAATAGCCGGAGCTATACATCGCCTCGCGTAAGGCAAAATGTCGGTTTTGGTGAATATCGGTATGGCCGTTGCATGCACCCATGCGTTGAGCACATGAATATGTCGCTGCCGTATCTCGGTTGGCCAGTATCTTGTCGGTCTTCTGAGTGGAACCGCCCTTGTGACCCGCTGGATAGCCGGTCTGGAGTAGACACGAACCGCTTACCCAATATGGGGGAAATAAAGCGAGAACTGCAGTGTGGTACAGGCCGATTCCGGCAAATATGCAAGACTAAGAAAGCTTTCGACCACTAGGTAAACTCTGGCGAAGACGTAGAGGAGTGCAAAGACAATGATTCCCGCATATGAAACCCGTATCTTAACATCTATCCAGAGATCTTGCACGATCGAGCCATTCGAGGTGATCGCTGACTGGTTGATCCTTCGTCTTGAACCGGGTAGTCAGACAAGATTGTTGTGAGAACTGCGGGTGGGGCACAAGCGTTCTCAGAACGTCACGCCCATACTCGTGTGCTCTCAGATTGTTACGTCTATACTCGTGTCCTGCCACAACACATTCGGCAAGAGGATGAGGTATTCGCGGCACCGTTCTCGAGGTATACGAGCGGAGCAGCCCGATCAGTCCTTGATACTCTAGCTTCTCCATGATTCTTAAGAGAGTCGGTTCGGAAATGTCCATAGGTTTGTTCCACCAGACCGCATAGATGATGAATGTGCAAATACAATGGCAAAAAACATTGAGTTCAAGAAGAGTGATTAAACTGTTCGTAGTCAGTCGTAAGATACACTGGAGACAAACCCACAATGCTTGCAAGCATGTCAAGGTCTTGACCAAGGTGCTGGCCTTGCTTTTGTCGAGTATTTCGGCTTCGCTAATGTTGGGGAATACTTCCGGGGCGATCTTCAACAGCAAAATTATGCCTACCTTGGTCAGAGTCAACCTCGTTCGACCGGTGATGGGATAATGATTGTCCATGAAGTGGGATGGTATCGCATAGCCACCCATAGCTGCATAAAATCCGTGAACTAAAGTGATCTTTGCATCTGAGTTGGACTTCTTTCCATTTTCAAGGTCCGAACGAGATTTCTGCTGGCGTAAAGTGAGCAGTAGATCTCGGTCCTCGAGCATTGGACCCCATACCTTCGAACACAAAAGATACTGTTTCGCGGTGTACCATGCCCGCGCAAGTCGAATCCAAATAGACGGAGATAATTGTATTTCATCCAAAGCATTCGTCAAATCTTGAGCCATTTGGCGCTGCTCCCAGGCGTTCCAGACGAGGATTTCCGGAGCGAGCAGAGCCAAAAGTAGCCAGCCAGATTTGTGCAGGAATTTCTGTCTTTTTCCCCCGTTGTGATCCGGAATATTGAGGTGTACTGCAGTCCACACACACAAGATCATAAAATATATTGAACGTGCCACGCCCTCGAGGCTCAGGGTGCCAGATTGCAGAAGCTTCATCAGCTTGGCTTCCAAACGGAGCGAACATTCCTAGAAATCGAGCAGATGATGAGGGACAACCAAGCAGAGCGACACTGCCGCGTTCGGCTTCGCAGCCAGGTTTCATAAATAGATCTGACATCTGTCATGGCCTTCTTCAAATCGACCTTCTGAATTGTAGCCAAAAGATGAGGTAAGTGCGACACCGCAACAACTCTCCGCGTGTGTCTGCCAGAGTAGAAAAACAAAGTCGCAACTCCGATCGTCTACTTGAACACCCGGCTGAAAGGTATAGAAGCCACAGTCCAGATAATCATCGCGCCAAAGCAAGAGCCGATACCTATAAGCACAAAGAAATAATTGTGACTTGTGATATACCCAAGACTCTCAGCATCGATCCAAAACACGATTGACGAAATGATCGCAATGCCAATCTGTATCCAGACAATCATCGCGGCGAATAAGGTCGAGGAGTAGAAAGGTAGTTGATGTTCCAGCGTGTCCACCGAACGCTCGGAAGGTCTGAGGACTTCAAGTGCTGCGAAAGTCTCTGAGAAGGTTGGTTGGAAAGTGTCCGAGGCGTTTCGGTGAGATAGCATGGCAGAGTTGGTGGAGGAGTTGAGCTCGTAGGATTCTTCTTCGCTGTCGAGTGAATTGCGATCATTTCTCTTCTTGTGCTTGCGTCCTCTGTAATTTTCAAGGATTGCGCCCATGGGCTGGATGAGCAAAACAAGAGGCGTGATCTGACCGAAAGTCCAATCGCTTTCTTTCTTATTCCACCAAGCATTCTGCTGACGTGGTATCACGATTTGGATGGTGCCGTAGACAAGACCAACATACGACAACCACAGTGACGCCGCGAATGATGCGGCGAATTCGAAGATGGCCAGAAGGATGATATAGACTATCATCGTGGCATAGTACTTCCACGATAAAGCCTTGCGCTTGTTGTGCCGGCTTGAAGCCTTGACTGCTTCGGCATGTAGTATACGCTCCAGTACATACTCGTATGGTCCTCTGATTCGGCGATGGAAAATGTTTCTGGAGCTTTTGAACAAGGCTCCAATCTTCCAGACGTACGAGGTGATAAGAATCAAATATGCCAGAGGTGCATCGGGGTTGACGCCTTCTCCCCATGTCTTGAAGAAGAAGCATCTGGCTGGAATGGCCCAACTAGTCCTTTCATCGTACTTTTCCTGATTTGGTCCCCACCACAAGGCCCAAAGGTTGGATGCAGTAGGCACCAGGGCCACCAAGAGGAGGACCAATAACACCAGCATACCGATAATACGCCAGCCTAGCACTGCAGGTCGTTTGCGAAAATATTCTCCGAGCATAGTGAGGGCTGAAAGATGGACTGAACTCGACATCCAAGCCAGCATGATGACTGTCTGGAAATGATACACCGAGATGTGGCCATGTAAACCGATGAAACCTGCAATACAGATAGCGATGCCAGTCACGATCTGCTGGTCGCTGAGGAGAAGAACGCATTGCTGCAGCGCCTTATGCCAGGAGGGACTTGTGCGCCGTCGACCACAGCGGTGGACATAGCGATCAACAGGTCGAAGCAAGCTCGAATCAATGGAACCCAGTAGATATGAGACCAGTACGATTGCAAAGGTGATATATGCACTCAATAAAAAAGCCAAGATGGCACCTATTCCCGAGATCTCGGTATCAGCTTCGGGAATAGCGCCTTCGTTCATCCAGTATGCGCATGTCTCCGTCGTGATAGTTACATTGGTGGCATTGCTCGACATTGTGATCGCAAGCAGACGTTGCCAGGCGTAGAATATCCATTGCGCATCACACGATGAGGGGGAGAAGTCGTGAACCAGACATGGTTGAAGGTTTCTCTTCGGTAGAGTAACGGCGGCGTGCTATAATTATCTCTCCACCACATCATCACAAATGGCGACCGATTTTCGTATCGAGCGCCTACAGTAGAGACAAAGTACGTCTTTTCGCAGGACGTGGTTGGTTCGTGTGATGAAAGCTGGTCAAAAAAGCCGAGACTGCCGCCGAATGGCGTCCGCGGCTTGCGAGGAAGTTTGTCACACACGGCGGCAACGATAGGTATCTGTCTGTTCAAACTTGTTCTCTTCACATTCATGCCTCGTTCGGTTCTCACTCGAACTTGACTCCGCGGTCCGAGTCTGTAGCATCGTAAATCGTCGTCAATAATACGCAAGCCTATACAATGCAACCAAAAGTAGAGATATCACAAACTCGCTTTCCTAATCCTTTTCCTCATGCAAAACATTCCTCATAATCACGACTTGCTGCCTCGCCTGACCTTTTCCAGCAACTCTTCCATCTTGAACGGCTTGGCTAACACGTCGTTCATCCCAGCGTCTGTCATTTGGCTTTGTTGTTCTTGTCTCACATTCGCCGTCACGCCGATGATGTTGACAGCCGGCAGGTTGTTGTCGCCCTCGAATTTCCTGATCTCTCGAGAAGCAGTGGTGCCGTCCATGACGGGCATCTCTTGGTCCATGAGTACGCAGTCGAAAGGAGGTTTGTGTTCAGAAGAACGGGCTGTAATCATGTCCAAGGCCTCCTTGCCATTATCTGCGGTCGTGACCCGGAAGCCTCTGGACTCGATCTTCTTCTTCAGAAGTTTCTGATTAATTAGATTATCCTAGCAAGCTATGTCAGTAGCTTATCTTGTGATGGCACGATGTCACGTACCTCAACGAAAAGTATAGTGGGCTTGGTGTCGCTGTCTGGATTTGAGACTTGTTCGGCACCTTTACCAGTATCCTCATACTGCTTCGCGGCCATTCTTTCTTGTTCAGTGTCGTCCGTGGCGCGCTTGTCGTTGCTTTCAAAGTGGCCAGATTGCTGCTTCTCTTGTGTGGGATCAGGTCGCTGTGAGCTTCGTCCTGCGTTGGCCGGTCTCTTCTGTTGACGTTGAGACTCATCATCTTGAGCTCTGGAATGTGATTTTCCTCCTTGATCGCCCGTAGACTTGCCGTCATTGTGCTGTTCGCTCAATGGATCTGCCTTGTCGGCTGTATTTTGCCATCGATCCTTTGGTGGTCCTTCATTGTGCGTTCCAGTGTTCTCCGTCGAGATATTTTTCAAGTCGCTCGAGACTTTGTCCTCGTCAACTTCTGTGGTCTCCACATGTCCAGACTTCTTGAGTTTATCTGACAGCTCCTTGGGCTCCAGCTTGTCGGCATCTTCAGGTTCGCCACTACGTCTTACTCTGAAGAAGAAGCCAAAGCATGACCCTTCACCCTCAATCGAGCTGACTCCAATCTCACCTCCATGCAACTGACACATCTTGCGGGCGATGTTAAGGCCAAGTCCGGACCCACCATACATCTGCCCCGTCTTGGGTGTAGCTTGCTGGAATCGTTCGAACAGTTTTGCTTGGTTCTCTTCGCTTATACCAATGCCGGTATCCTTGACGGCGACCATAACGTATAGAGGTTCGCCATCTCCCCACTCAGGGTTTCCAGTTGCATCAGTTTTGATAGCAACGTCGTCGGTCTTGAAGAAGACTACGTTGGGTGGATATGATGTCGGTCTCTCTATCGAAGCAGCAACTTCAATAGCGATCTTCTTTGTGCGCTCAGACTTGGTCGTGAACTTGATGGCGTTGGTCATGAGATTGACCATCACTTGACTCACTCTTACAAGATCTGCCATGACCCAATTCACGTTGCATCTATCATATTCAGGCATGATATTGTAGCTAAAGTCGATGCTTTTCTTGCGCAATTCGGGTTGGAAGATCTTGAGTGTGTCTGCCATTTGGACTTTCGGTTTCGTAGCTCTGTCAGGAGTCAGTGGGTGAACATCGTCTTGGAACAAGTATACTGACCTGGGGGCGAGCGAAAGCATGGATGCATCAAGCTTCGAGAAACTGAGCACATCATCTACGAGAGTTTTCTGTAGGAGGTATTAGTTTACTATGGGGAGAATTTCGTCCGCAAGACTTACCTGATGATCTACACAAAGTTGAATTGTGTGTACAGCATCGACAATCTCGTCCACAGCAACGTCAGATGACTTTGCTTCGCCGCCCTTCACGGCATCCAGTATGTTCTCGGCACAATGTAAAACAGCTGAGAGTGGGTTCCTGATCTCGTGGGAAATCCTGTATAAGGTTAGCAAGGTTGGGTTCACTTCTCTCGATCCAGCGATGCTCGTACATGTCAATGAAACGTTCTTGCTGCTGCTTCCTTTCCCGAGCTTCTTTTGCAACCCTGGTTTGAGCAATCTCGGCGTTCTTCATGTCAGATACATCAATCAGGGCACAGATGTATCCGCCAAATCGGCGGAGATCGAACTGTTGGAGATTGTTCTTTCCAAGTGGCCGCATCAAGAAGAGTCTCCACTGATCTTCTCCAAACGCTCTGAATTCTGTTTCCAAATCCGTCTGTGAGTCGAAGGCCTTGTGATACTCATCCATAACTCGTTCATAATCGTCTGGATGAATCGTCTCTGGCCACATTCTGAAAGACTGGTCTGGACCACGGTGAGCAGTCAAATTATGGAATTGATGGTTGACGAATAGCGGATCCGCTTTGTGATTGAGGATGGCGAGACCAGTCGGCAGCATCTCAGCAAATTTTTGGAAGAACGGCTGTCGGTCCAAGGCGGTTTCGTCATTATCGTCAGAGTCATTTGCCTTCTCCCTTGTTGATTCTTTATGACTTTTCTCCTCATTTGAAGAATTATCTTTTGTCTTGTTGTTCTGTGAATGCCCAGTTTCGCTGAATATTTGTACCAGGACGCCAGCGACCTTGGCATCATCGTGTATGGGGCTGCAGACGACGGATGATTTCCCTGTGCTTGCGGCGTGGTGTCCCGGTAGTTCGGCGGCGACTACAGATCGTGGTATACGGCCTTGAAGATATTGGCGAAGGGTATCTAATGTGTCTTTCTGGAAGGCGTCGGTGGGCGGTTTGCCTTGTTTCAAAGCTTGGTGTGATGATGTTTCCCAGGCTGGATTGTATATCATGGACAGCTTGTCGCCCCAGAAGATAGCAGCTGGATGTGAGAGGGTGAAGACGCATGGCGCCAGTGCGCGCAAAGTGTCTGGCCAGTCTTTCTGTGAGCCGATGTCACTTTCATCCCTGCAAGCGTTAGTCGGAGAATGGGCGAGACGCGTGACGTCGAGAGATTGGTTGCATACCAGGCTTCGTTCATGAGAAGCAGCGAGTCGAGGGCTTCGTCGGCGTCCTCGTTGTTTGTCGCATCCCCAGGCTGTTTCATGCTTGTAGCGACGGTTGATACGGCCTTGTACAAGATTGGCCAAAACACGGTATCTTCACACTCGGCATGCGCAGAAGCTTCGACTGGCACATGGCCGCCCGGCACAATGACATCGCCGATCGTCGCTACTCCAGCTACGTCATGAGCTCGAAGACCCTGAGTGGTGCAAGGACAGGGTCATGTTCCTCAGCAAAGACGACATGGTCAGAATCTATGTTTTGCGACGGAGGATTGCAACTTCTCAAGTCGTACCGACCACATGGCTTGCTTCCATGCAAATAGCAACGTCGTGTCACGACATGACTTCTGTACTGCGACCTGCACATGCTAAAGGCTTACCGCCCTCGGTCAAAAACAGCATCACTGCCAACCCCGCAGCCCCCCACATAACCATGTGAAGCCGCCTTGCGCATCTCGGTCCTCCATCCTGATGCATGTCCAACCGTCAAGTGCCACGAATCGTGTACATGTAACAAGAAACAGTACACCACCCTCCGGCCGCTACAACGTAACACTCGCCTCCAACCCTGCTCATGTAACCCACCGCCCAGAGTGCAGCCTTCACGTTCAATCTAGCCGGAGAGAAAAGTTTCTCACTACCTTGGTTCCTCCTCAGCATCTAGTGAATGGCTATACTGCCCTGGATCTAATCCAATAACCATCACCTTTTTCTTGTGTCGCAGATGTGCTTATAGGTCGACGCGTCAACCGCCCGTCTTACTCAGTCGTCTTTTGACTCAAGGCTAACGTCACAAAACCAGGAAGCCACTATGCAGGAGAAATCATCCAACGTCTTAAGCCTTCTTCAAATTGTCCGACGGGCTAAACCGAGTTACAGTATACTCAGCATGTGACGCTCCTCAGCCTACCAGCTCTTGTCGTTCTCACCCGACGTGCATAAGGATGCCACGGCCTTACAATGGTGGTGGCATAATCTAACTGTTAGTGAGGTCTGACACTGGAGCCTCCAGGTACAGCGACAACACCACTATCTCCCATTGGCGTTTCAGGTCGCCCCCCGAAAACAAGCATACTCTTACTTGACTGGATATCCATGAGCCCGAGTCATGAAGGAGAACATCCTGCTTGGTATATTTCCGAAACAACAAAGCCAAGCTCTCTGCATTTCAGAGTTATAGCGGCAATCTCCAATGATCATGCGCTCACTCAAAGACGATTGTGGCAACGGATCATAGCTTCAGCGTCAGGTGCTGACTTTGAGAAAGGACGATCCATCAGCGGTAAGGATTGTCATCTCAAAAGAGATGCATATTCGCAAATCTGAGCAGGCTCGCGATTGAGAGCCTTGTGTTGCATCCTGAGGCGCAGGTACGATGACGCTGATGGCACTCGACTGTCCTGCAGCAAAGAATGGAATAAATGTTCTGCTGCTGTCCGCTCTTCAGATGGCCTTTCATCGATTATCATATCGGAATTTGGACCCTTTTCATCATGTTTCTCAGAACACTTCTCTCATCATCTGCAATCTTGACTGTTGTACACGGCCTTTCTCCTTCGGGATGGCGAGCCCAATCTATCTATCAGGTCATGACTGATAGATTTGCTCGCACTGATGGATCTACGACTGCGTCCTGTGACCTCGGCGATTACTGTGGGGGCACATGGCAAGGACTCATCAGCCACCTGGACTATATCCAAAACATGGGTTTCACAGCTGTCAGTATGAGGTGTCCCAATGCCAGCAAGTACTGATTGATGAACAGGTGTGGATCTCACCGGTAGTGGAGAACCTCAATGCCTCGACTGCTGATGGATCAAGCTATCATGGGTACTGGGCACAAAATATATATGCCGTCAACACCAACTTTGGCTCTGCTGCAGACCTAGTATCACTATCAGAAGCCCTGCACAAGAGAGGAATGGTATGACGGACTTCTTGTTCACGATAAGCTTTTAACTAATCATCCACCAGTACTTGATGGTTGACGTAGTCACCAATCACATGGGATACGCAGGCTGTGGCGATTGTGTGGACTACTCGATCTTCAATCCATTCGACAAAGAGTCATACTATCATCCTTTCTGCTTGATCGACTACAACAATCAGACCAGCATGGAGACTGTGAGCTACATCGCATATTGCTTTGGAGTTCAGCTGACACGAATCTAGTGCTGGGAAGGCGACAACACTGTCTCGCTGCCCGACCTTCGCGTTGAAGATACATCCATACAAGATACGTGGGCAACATGGATTGAACAACTAGTTTCCAACTATACAAGTACTAGACACCACCTTCCTTCAATCTACCTACAGCTAACCCCTCCCAGTCGATGGTCTTCGCATCGACAGCGCCGCTGAAGTCAGCAAAGACTCCCTCGCAGCCTTCGAATCAGCCTCAGAAATCTACGCCATTGGCGAAGTCTTCAACAACAACGCCGACTACGTCTGCGCATACCAAGACTACCTTTCAGGAGTAATGAACTACCCAATGTACTACAACATAACCTCCGCCTTTGCCTCCACATCCGGCTCCATCGCAGCACTAGCCACCGGCATCGAGACCATGAAGTCAACTTGCAAAGACGTGACTCTGCTCGGCTCCTTTCTCGAAAACCATGATAATCCTCGATTTGCAAGTTTGACGTCTGATATGGCGTTGGCGAAGAATGCGATTGCGTTTCAGATGCTTGCTGATGGCATTCCCATCGTCTATCAAGGCCAAGAACAGCATTTTGACGGCTCATCGACACCTACACAACGAGAGCAGCTTTGGAAATCTGGCTACGATACCTCTGCTGTGTTGTACAAGCATATCGCCAAGCTCAATGCTATCCGTCACTTGGCTGTTCAGAGAGACGATGGGTATCTGAGCTACAATGCGTACCCAGTGTGGACGGATGACAATATTATTGTGATGAGGAAGGGAAACAATGACACACAGGTTATAGGTGTATTCAACAATTTCGGAGCAAGCGGAAGTGGAAACTTTACGTTGCTGGGGACGAGTTCGGGATTCGATGCTGAGATGAACGTTACGGACGTGCTGGCTTGTGATAGCTTTACGACGGACGACAAGGGCGATTTGGATATCGAGATTGAGGGTGGTGTGCCAATGGTCTTGTACTCGAGTAAGCAGCTCGAAGGTAGTGGCATATGCTGAGGGTTTGGAATGGTTTGCGACGTGGGTATCATGTTTATCATCAATGTGTCTGCTAAGCAGCCGGAGTAGCAGGACTAGCAGGCGTACTCGGATTAGTAGCCAACCCCTTACTCCTCCTCTTCTTAATCTTATCCCTGACCTTCTTCTTTGTCTTTTCCTCTTCATCCTTTTTCGCAGCTGCTGACGCAAACGGTGTGGCTTTGGCGGCCAATCTTGCCTCTTCCAATTTCCTTGCCAATTCTGCTTCTTTGAGCTTTGCAGCCTCGGCGGCTTCGGCTTTTGCACGCACGTGGTGTTTTGTGGCTGAGAAGGTGAAGTTGCCTGGTTCGCCGCGGAGAGGGTTTTCGTCCATGTATTCGTCGCCGTAGAGAACCATGTTATGGAGGGATTCGTAGAAGGCTTTTTGGGCGCGGGGATCGGCGTCTTTTGTGGTGGCTTTTGATTCGAGGGTTGAGGTTGTGGGTTGTGCGGTGGGCTCCAGGGTTGCTGTGGGAGGTATTTCGGCTGGTGTGGGTGCTGTGCTTGCTTCTCGACTAGTAGCTGTCAAGGCTTGTGATGCGGCGAGAGACTTTGCTGTGGCTGGCGGGAAGTAGGTGTATCCTGTCGCAGGAGCGTAGAGCGGGAGAGGAGCGGCGGCTTGAGTAAACTTTGTGAGAGAGTTCATGGCTGAGAGTAGGTGGTTGCCGACGATATCGTAGACCGAGGGCGCTTGGTACATATTCTCGCCGACCATGTAGTAGGTAGCCAGGACTGTGATCTCATCGGCTTGTGGAGGTCTCTTGCGACGGTCTTGCTTGCGGATGACCCAGATACCCGTGTCTGGGCCCAATGCTGGATCTGTGTTTGGTTGGGGTTCGCCGACGATCAGGTATTCAACGCCGTTCATCTGCTTTAGTCGTGTCTCGAAGGCTTGTCTGTTTGTGCACATTTCCCAGATCGGAGGATGGACCTCGGCTTGCTTCCATAAGAGGCCATTCTTGCTGGTCGGATCGAAGAAGGGTGTTTCGCGAAGGATGGCGTGAACTGAAGAGAAGGTTAATCGTGAACTGAAGGTGATAGATATCGTGCATACTGGAGTTTTCATTGATGCCCCACCAGCCGATCACGTCTGGCCGACGAAACTGCACCTCGTCCAGCGGTGTGCCGTTCCATGTGTTGGCCATCTTTCTCAGTCAAGACTTGAGTGCCTTGCCCAATCTTCGCTTCTGTGTCTGTTTATGTGAAAAGCAAGAGCGTCATATCGCCAAGCTGTCGCGACTGCCCGCCGCCGGACGTGACTGAGCCGTAGGGCTGATATAGACTTTACGGGAAAGCCTTACCCGATCCGGCTCTAGTTTCTCCAGCTTTTCTTTCTAGAACACATCGATTCATCATCTCAGTTGCCGTCTCTCATAATATCACCGCTCGACATCATCTGGCTCGCATGTTCTTGACAGTCTGCATCGAAAGGCTCACCCTCTTTCCCGATATCCCCTTCTCTTGATTTCTGGACCTGTTAGGGACTTGTTCCAATGCACCGCCCCCATCTACTCTTCCTGGATGCCTATGACTCCTTTAGCAACAATATCATCAATCTGCTTCAACAGGATCTCAATGCCACTGTCGAAGTAATCAAAATCGATGATAAAAGATTCGCCAAAACTCATAATGCATCCTTCCACGCCTTCCTCGGTCGATTCGATGCTGTAGTTGCTGGTCCTGGTCCTGGAGATCCTAGGAACCCGCATGACTTGGGTCTCATCGGCAAACTGTGGAACCTACCAGACGAAGTCTGCTTGCCAGTCCTGGGTATATGTCTTGGGTTCCAAAGTCTCGCCTTGGCCTTTGGTGGCACAGCTGATAGACTCCACCAACCTCGCCACGGTCTCGTCACGGAAGTCTCTCACCAAGGTCAATCACTGTTTAAAGACATCGGTCTCCTCACGGTCACTCAGTATCATTCGCTTCATGCAAAACTCGGCCATACTGTACCTAAGAATTCCCCGGAGCTATGGAAGATCACTCCAAGCTGCCCGGATATTGTACCACTGGCTTGGGATCTGTCGGATGATCAAAATGGTCCAATCCTGATGGGTATCAGACACTCAGACAAACCTTTCTACGGTGTGCAATACCACCCAGAGTCTATCTGCACGAGCTCTGCTGGTGCAAAAATCATCCACAATTGGTGGTCCGAGGCTTTAGCTTGGACTATCGATCGGGCAGCTAGAGTCCAGAGAAAAGAACTACCGAGTCCAACCATTGACGTAGACTCGTACGAGGCTAATAGCGAAAGTGGTGACGATTCAGCAAGCACGTCGTCTTCTCTGTTCGATGCCGTCAACCCCACAGTCAGAGATACTACAGCCACGACTCCCGCTGCAACTCGGGATTCGTCAAGATCGAGACGATCAGTTCCAACAAGATTTGTCAGCTGGAAGTGTGTTGAAATGTGCTCTGACATTGTTGATGTGGCTCTATTGCTCCGGAACCTGCAAGACATTGATCAACAGGCAATCATGCTAGAGTCTGGTAGCAAGAACGGACAGCCAGTACGACCTGAGACCGGCCGTTTCAGCATAATCGGTTGTGCCAAAAACGCCCCTTCCATTCGATACTCCACGGGAAATCACATAATCACCAGCGACCTCTCAGGCTCAAACACGTCATGTCCAGGATCCATGACAGAAGTTTGGTCTGAAGTCGAATCGTTCATGAACGCAAACCGAGCAACTGACGGGAGTGCTGACATACCATTCTGGGGAGGACTCGTTGGTTTCGTGTCTTACGAAGCTGGCTTGGAGACGATCGATGTTTCGCAACACACAAACAACGATCGCCCGGATGTCTGGTTCGTCTTTGTGTCACGCAGTATCGTTGTCGATCACGTTGAGAGGAAAGTTTACATTCAAAGCTTGGAAGGAGAAGATGATTGTTGGTTCGAAAAGGTCGAAGCGACTGTAAAGGAGCTCATCGAAAAGCCCAGCGCAAGCCGATCTACGCGCAGTGACAAAACAGAGCCAATACTACCTGCGATTGCTGCTCCGGGAGAGGCAGAGTATGTGCGAAAGGTCGAAGCTTGCCAAAATCACATCCGTGCTGGAAGTTCCTACGAACTTTGCTTGACTGACCAGAGCATTGTTTCGTACGATGAAGGGTTACAGCCGAATTCATTTGAGCTCTATGAACGATTGAGGAGCTTCAATCCGGCACCCTTTGGCGCCTTCCTCCGACTGAAACAAGAGGAACAAAAGGGAAACGGTGTCACCATTCTATCTTCAAGCCCAGAACGATTTTTGTCTTGGTCGCGAGCTGGAAAGTGTCAGTTCAGACCTATCAAAGGCACTGTGGAGAAGAAGAATGGTCTTACAAGGAAAGAAGCAGAAGCATTGTTGAATGTGGACAAGGAACGGGCTGAAAACCTGATGATCGTCGACTTAATCAGGCACGACCTGCACGGCGTCGTGGGCTCTGGAAATGTCAAAGTTGAGAAGTTGATGGCCGTCGAAGAGTACCAAACTGTTTTCCAGCTTGTGTCAGTCATTGAGGGACAGCTGCAAGAAGGATCAAGACATAGCGGCATTGATGTGTTAGCAGCTTCTCTTCCTCCAGGATCCATGACGGGTGCACCAAAGAAACGATCATGCGAGTTGTTGACAGAAATAGAGGGGAACGCAAGAGGCATCTACAGTGGTGTGCTTGGGTATTTTGACGTCGGAGGAGGTGGAGACTTCTCAGTTGTGATTCGAACTGCTTTTCAGTGGGATGATGAAGGTGTATGGCGCATCGGAGCAGGTGGAGCAGTTACTGTGCTGTCCTCGCCGAAGGCTGAGTTTGAGGAGATGGATTTGAAGCGGCAAAGTTGTTTGCCGCTGTTCGGACATCGTCGGGGCCCTGCGAGGTAACCGATCGTCAATCGAACTGCTCTTCAACAGCTTGTGACGTTGAAATCCACTTACCGACACGCTTGCACTCTCTCTGGTAGCAGAGTATGCGAGAACGAACTAGTTCTCTCGCTGAACCCGAGCCTCTTCTTGCGCGACAACCTTGGACCAGTGGATGACTCTTCCTTGGGCGCGGTCGAGTATAGCATACTGCATTGCAGTAGCGACTCCATCGTTGCCAGACTCTGCAGCAGCGAGGTCTACACCAGCTTTGGCCGCGACGTGCTTCCACTCCTCCCACTGGCCTTTGACCCTCTCCGACCTGACTTTCCAGTACTCCTGCAGCATTGCATTGGCGTACTCATGCTGGTAGATCTTCTCGAGCTGTTCCATGTTGTCGTCAGGCACGAGGCTTATCAATATGTCATTGATGATGCGCGGATCATGCGGCCGGTGGCCCGATAGCATGCGTTCGGAGTTCCAGGTCAGGACTGGGCCGTCGAGCTGCGGATCTCCTGGGAGAGCAGAGAAGGACACTTTGGGAGGGCCTTCAGGGCGAGGGACCGAGACGCCGTTCTCTGTGACACTTTTGTCTTTGATCAACTCTTTCCAGACTTTGTCGAAGTTCTCAGGCATAGTGGGGGCCGACATGGTGATGAGCTTGGTGAAGGGAGAGAAGAAGTAGCGGATGAGGTTGTCGAACCTGAGGTTCAGATAGAGAGAGACCGGATCTTGACGTTTGTTGTCGTTTCTCGTCTCAATAGGAACTCGACAATCGACATCGACGCCATGGAACACTACAGACAATACCTCTATTCGCATTCTTTGTCGACACAAGACAGTCGCCTTGAGCATCACTACTAAAGAGCCTTCCCAAAGCTTCTAGATGGGTACAGAAACACCTATATCAATGCAGCAATCTCGCTGATGTAAACGAGAATCACTTTTAGAGACATCCGTGAATGGAAGCTTCATCTGGTTCTCTGTGTAGTCCTGTGAGACCAACATCTTTTACAAAGCCGGTTGAAGTTCATGGGTCCCTTGTATTGAGGTCAATTTGCATTATGTGTGACGGCATAATTCTTCTAATCCAGTCAACTAGAACCTCGCCATCTTTAATCATTGCTTGCATGTAATAATAAATTACAATATAAAAGAATGCTTAATCATTCTTCAGTCTATAACTTAGTGTTGCAAATCTTTGACTATAGGTTTCGCGCCTAACGCTTTTATCGTATGGTTTGTTCATCTTTCACAAAGATTGCTAAAACCTTGGATAGAGAAGAACCTTAAGACACTTGACCTTATATATACCAAATTATCTGTTTAAATGAAAAAAGGTTCTTAGTAGAATGATGACATTTTGACTCACCTGTGACCTATCTATAACAGCACTACAAAGTATTTGGGAAGTTGGCTATGGATCAGTATGGACAGAGATGAGTCTCGACTATACACCTTACGATCTCGAGGACTGGGAAACAGTTTTGGTCGCACCAAACTTGACAGCTGCATTGATACTTTCTTCCATGTCACCGACGAGACAGGTCGAGTAAGGCATGTCGATGGAAATATGGGGAGGGGACGAAAGGATCTCATCATTCTCAAGGCCAAGATACTGAGCAGGAATGCTAGATGGAGAACGAGACGAGAATCGTGTGTCACAACGTGAGCCGAGAGTCGGTTGACGGTGTCGAGAAGATTTGGATCAGAAGAGCCATGGCAAGTATGGCGCATTGCAAGCAAGCGCGAGACTTACACATCTCACGGTCACGCTCTGCTCATTTTGTTAGCCAACAGTTTTAATGGCTTTTAATACCACAACTGCTAACTCTGTTGAATAACCACAACTCGAATGGCAGTCGCGATAAACTGCTGCTTGCCTAATGCCCAACACAAGACTTCACATCCCATCCCAGTGAACACACGGTCATGAAAACTCAGCTCCAACCCTTCACTTCACTAGTATAAAACGCACCTCCATCCGCCTCTCTGACCTTATCACACAACGTCCTCCAAAGACATGGTCATCGCTTATGGCCAGATGGCCTACACAACGAAGGCTCGACGCCAACAATCCATCACGCTGCCACCACTAAACTTGCACACGGCCAACACCGACCCACCGACAGCACACCGAGGTCATCGGGCTCCATCGAGCGAGAATACCAGGTCACTCGTATATCCGCTCCCAAGTGTACTCGACCCCTGACTTCAGGCTCCCGACCCGGAGATCGTACGTTTTGATTCTAAAGCATTTCCCGAAGGCTAGTAGATTTTTGCTCTCCTTGTTTCTCTTTTTTGTTCTCAGTCAGCGAGTCGACTGCTATACATGTTGTATGCGAGAGAGCTACGTGAGTGGAGATCAGGGTTAGATCTCAGGGGCAGATAGACCCGGGGAGTGTTGAGCAAGACTCTCGAGATATAAAAAAGAAGTTGACGATAACGATGACATTTCTTCAAGAATGTAAAAACGGAACAACAGCGAGAGCATCTATCCGAGCATCTCAAAGATTAATAGGAACGTCTGCACATTCTTATAAGATTGCAAGTCCATGCCTCAAACATCAGACGACAGTCGGTCATACTGTTTCAGTCTCGACTGTCAAGTCGGACAGATTATGAATATAAGTAAGATAGAAAGAGATTTTAAATCAGATACTCATAATCACTCGACTCAGCAGGTGGAAATCCCAGATACAGAGACAGCTACGCCAAAACACAACACTCTCTCGCAGAAAAGAAAATCTTCAATCGCTCATTCCAAATCTGATTTTCTCCTTTCGAATTCTAGAAGTTTCAAAATTCTGTAGACCAAATACTTGACGAGATCTTATACCTCTAGTCCAAACGCAGATGACAAAGAAACACAACAAATTGCATGTTTCAACAATATGCAACTGCTCGAGCAACTGCAAATCTCACATGGAGAAAGTTGGTTTTTCATGCAGATTCTCTCGGAGACACAGAGCGAAGACGAGCATCCGGTCGATGAACGTTATCTCCTCTCTAGGCTTCTAAACCCTCAATAAGGGTAGGCAGGGGGCGAAGTGGATGCACGAGTAACAAGATCATGCGTTTAGGAGTTTATAGAAGGTAGCTTTAGGCTTGGTGCTGTAGTATGAGAAACACTGATAGTAAAGCGAACAAGGAGATACCAAAGATGTCTGTTTGCTAGGGAGCAAGCAGAACAATAACCAGGTCCATCGGAACATAGAGCCCTGATAGTCGTGAGGTTTCTATAAGTTCGTTCCCTGCAGTAGCGGGCGAAGAATCACCAGAGTCGTGAACAATGGCAATCGTTGTGGCTTGTCGATGGGGTCTCCGAGAATCAAAGCAACAAATGAAATCGCTCGCGTGAATACTATAATCGGGTACCAGGTCCGGAGTACCTCATCAACTAAGACATCTCCGTTACTACAACCAGCGAACCGACATCTTTCTGTCTTCCACAATCATGTCAGCATTCCTCGACGATCTCCCATCGTGGAAAAAACCTCTCCCAGGCCCCTGAACAAGGACGGACACCGACAGCGAGCAGATAATCGAGTGAACATTCGGGATCTTCCACATCAACGGCCTTGGGTCCGTTACATCGCTACCATCACACTTTCCCTAACTGAAATGACATCAACAATAAGCAGAGATGGACGCAGGGACAACATTCAAACGGGAACGAAGAAGAAAAGGATGATGTGGTGGCAGAGTATTGAGCGTCTTGGTGATACGCGGCCCGAGGAACCTGCTCCCCAGCCAATCTACAAACTAGACCGCAGGCCACAAGAATGCAGAAGAACCTGGTTAGAACCTGCTAAACTATTGAGGCTTCTCCAAGTATACTGCTCTAAGGGTAGTGCAGACCCCGCAAACTAGTCTTGAAGACTCTCACATGTGCGTAGGGAGCAGCCAAAACTTACTGGGGAAGTGGCACACAGTGTTGTCGCTGGCCGAATTCCTACACAAGGCTGTAAAGCATCGCCCCTCTTGCTCTACTTGTACCAGGTTGTGTAGAAGCAAGCAAGACGGAGAATCTGCGCGTCGATCCTGAATCTGTGCCACTTATACGCCTTCGTATATACTGGGGTAGCACCATTGCACTATAGCAGCAAGCTAATCGGACAATTGTCCAGGGAGTGCCAGCAACCTGATGGAGTGCCTGCCTTGCGAGTGGAGTCTGGTCCTGGCAATCGAAATTGTAGACATAAATTGTGCGCACCAAGCAGACCTCTCCCTGATCAACAACTCCGACCGTATTTTCCTGTAAGTCCCTAGCTATGCACATTGCCTTCTATAACGCGCCATGGTGAGAAGAAGCATCGACTGCGTGAGTTGCAGTCGCAGGAGTGCAGTAGAAGACACCTCTGACCATATGCAAGTAGACGTACCCATCATGCCTACCAACAAGAATGCAGACACCGCCGCATCCGCTCCCACAAGCGTTAGCAAGGGCTCTGCTCCTACAAGCAACCCAGCTGGCTCCACCACCAAGGCCAAGATCACCAAAGACCTCACAGTGGGCAATACCGTCAATAGAGGCAATGGCCAAAAGCTCATTGCTGAGCCTTCGCGCTTTAAGTACATCTTCGAAGACGAGATGCTGCAGCATCTCATGCTGCTCAACGCTTGAGACAGCAGGAAATGTACGCTCATACTTTCAGCAACCGATAACGATCCAACGATACTGACGTATATTGAAAAGTACATGTCAAGGCCAGGTCACACCCGAGAGAGTCGCCAACGAGGTCTTGTTGCGGTCCGAGGGCATAGCACGAGGTTGAGTCACCTCTACATGTTGGAGCGAGACAGACAGCAAAAGTTCAGGAGGTTTGAATATCGAGAATGAAAGCTTCTTTGTGGTAACTCGACTTGTGCCGTGTGTGAGTGACTTGATCTTATGTATGTGTTATGGTGTCTTGACATCGTCATGGTTTTCAGCTGGACAGGTTGACGTTTTGGCAAGCCCGAGTCCGAACAGAATCCCTCCTGCCTAGTCGTACAGTCCCGAGCAGCTCTGGGGTGATGAGTTTCGTCATGAACCCGGGTCGGTCCTTTGTCAGAGGTCGAAGTGTTTGTATCCACAAGGTGCTTGTTTGAAAGTGAGGGATGTCAGAACTTCATTACAGCACGTTGAGCTTCGACCGGCCGAATCCAAAACATCAACACCGAGTGTTCTCATCTGAGCCAAGAATAAACATTACACAACGAATGAGTCGACAAGTCGGAAGCAAAATCGGAAAAATGTGTCAACCGCGAAAAGTGGCTTTCTGGTCTGGTTTCGCGAGATGGGTATATCAAAAGGTTGCCGGTATTCCCAACGCCGTGCATGCAATCTTTTCGCTGGATCGTCAAAGGCATCAATTCATTGAAACTTTACTGTCGGAGTCCTTTACCAAAAGCGCCAGATGATGAAGAACAAGATGATGGCGCCGAGAGCGGCAAAGGGACCGTACTGTTGCATTCAGTAAGCAGAGGCCAAGGTGCAAATTGTAAGGCTTGACGTACCTGCTTCAATAGCAACTCCCAGTTAATTCTCACAGCGGCACGCTTGTACTTTTTGCTGGATTCCCTCAGATCGGAACTCATCTGACCCATTCTATCCAGGCTGTCACCACGGTAGAGCAAGTCTTCCAGGTTCTTGGACATGATCTGAGTCGTCTCTTTGAGTTGAGCTTGCACCTTGTCGAGGTTGTTGGAGGCTCTCGGATTCTCGTATGACTTTTTCGTGCGCTGCATGAAGGTGTCGAAGTCGTTGAAGGCGTACGGGCGCAATGCAGGCGAACGGTATTCGGTATCTCTGTGGGTGCTCAAGAACTCTGCCGAGACGTCGTCAAGATACATGGCGGCAAGCTCCTTGGGGAAAGAACGTTCGGTGATGGCGAAGAAGATAAGGTCTTCGTGACGATAGTAGCTGTGACATCCAAGTTAGACATGAAAGACTAAGACAGAGATATGGACTGCTCACTGAAGTTTGTATTCGCCCGACTCAATGGCAGCTCGTGGTTCAGAGGTGTTGTTCATCTTGCGAACGAGCGTTCGCTGTTGGTTCTTCAGGTTCGAGATGGTGTCATCGTGCTACAAGCTGTGAGTACCCGTTCATCGCTGAAGCTTTGCTTGTACGCACTGGAGAGTTCTCGATGGAGGCAGCCAGCATCAGACCGTCCAGGCGGACGATTTGGGTCGAGTAGATGGGCATTCTGGAGTTGCTTGTTATTCTGAACTCTGAAGTCAGCTTTCTTGTCACAATGCTCTAGGTGCTACCGCAACAGGTCTGGTACGGCTGTGTGTTGGATGTGTGCTATGAATGTGTGAGGTTGCGGGACCAAATAGTTGTTCTTTACTGGCAACCTAGTGTTGATTGGCACTTTCGAGGCAGTCGCAATGGCGTCATACCAACTTCTGCCGGACAAAGAAGGTACACTTACAATCTAGGCTGTAGTTCCTGGGTCGCAGGGTCTTTATTGTAAGGTCTCTCGCAATCCGAAAGATACTAATGTTCTGGTTGAAAATATTATGGAATGGCTCAGCACAAAGATGCAGCTTGTCAACTCACACATGCCACTTCTGGCAAGGGGCACGCAAGGGATCAACAAGCTCCGACTGCCGAAGGCGGTGACCATCTGCCATGAAGCATATTCCTTCGAGGACAAGACATGGCTCTCTTGATTGATTACCTGAAATTCGATTTCCTCTGAACTCTGACTACTTCATCTCACAAATCATTGCCATCGGTATTCAGCGCCACTGGTATACTGTGCTCTTGTCACTGTCACTCAAGCAACATACGTTGTACGATTACTATACAAGAGCTCACCAGCTTCGCTCTGGGAAGCATCGAGTCCACTTCTGTATCGGTCATATCCTCAGGTTCAGCAGTCAATCATTCGTGTTTGTCGTGTGCGTGGACTCTTGTCAAAAGTCTTTCTGGTCACTGAGCTTCTGGGCCGTGGAGCCTCTGGTCCATACCGTTCTCGACCAACTATCTGGTTGTTGATCATCCAATCATAGACGCTCTCCCAATTCTGACAGCTGTGGCCCCTTGCCCATGTGGTCTCGGAGATATTGTATCTCAGATGTGAACTCAGATATCTGGAATTCTCCCTCGCCCTGTCCCAGCACTCTTGATCTGAAAGCATTCGAGTCATTGTCCGGTCTTGGAAGTTCTGCCATCAAGACACCCGATCATAGTGTCTCAATTCAAATCGAGCCCTGCAGTCGTTTTGTGTAATTTCGCAAGTCAAAGCAGCTCGAAAAGGTAGGCAGTCATGTCGCTCTAGATGCCTATCTTATGCGCACGGACCATTTCAATCCCTTCTACTCTGAGCACCAACGCTCCAGGGCTCTTTCCTCTCTCAATTCACAATCAAAACTTTGACATCGAAATCGAACCATAGCACACTTTAACCCTTCACCTACGTTCACACAGCCTCGCCATCAATCACTCGCTACATCTCATCAAGAAAACCATTGGCGTCGAAAGGCAAACATTTCAACATATCACCAATCGTTCTACCGCTAAGGAGCAAGATAGAAGCGAACTCACCATCGGCATCACCAGACGCTTCTGTTCACCATGTCAGACCGTCTCATCACCCAAGCCAACTCGAGGCTTACAAAAGCCAATCTAGTCGTAAGGAAACAATCAATAATGACTCATGGCCATAGCTAACGGGTCGTACAGACCTTACTCACGAGAGAGGAAGCCTGGTCCTCACTGAGCCTGGAAACAAGACGCGAGCTATACAACATGCTCCCCTTGGGCAACAACTCTGCTCCTGATCCAGACGTCCACCCTCTCAAGACTAGCTACGCGAAGTACATCAAACACTTCATCTACGAGTGGGAGCAGGACCTCGCTGCCGGTCGCAACACTGCAAAGTGGCAGAGAGAGGCCAAGCAAGCTACCGGCGAACGCATGTCAGGGGCTTATGACGAGTGGAAGGAGAAGGAGCGCGAGGAGCACTGGGGTCAGAAGTATGATCCCGAGCATTTCAAGGGCTTCAAGCAATGAGAAGATCTCATATTGTAACGACGCAACGAAATTCATGATCAAGGATTGGGGACACGACTTTGTATTATAGGGCATGGCAGTCATGTCTCGCCAATGAGAGTATTATATAACTACGTGAAAGCCGCCGCGTATCTACTTTTCTGGTGACTCGTGTATGCCCTTTGTGAAGCTGTGTTGTTGGGAACGCATGATGTTTGCAACGCCATGTGAACAAGCCCAAGGCGCAACCAAAGTCAAGTCAAGTCTGGCAAGTCGAATATTTTCTCGACCATCGAAGATACACTTTGTAATCAACATCACACTCACCTGGAATTTCTCATAATCAGAGGCTATATTCAAGACTGTCGAATTCAGCTCGAAATTGGCCTGCAAAGCATAGCGTCAATTGACAAAAACTCTTCAACATGGCACCAACAACGATACAGCACCGCCGTACTCACAACTTATTGCTGATCTCGAAACTGTTGTCTCAACGCGAGAATGTATCGCCATTCACATTGATCGTGGATAATCTGGAACAATCTGGCAAGCCTGTGTTGAGAGAATATATTCGACGGGCTACAGTAAGCCTCCACCAGTAATCGTGATCGGAAAACCTCAGAACTGATGATGGGTTGGGTAGGTAGCGAAGACCGAAGTCATTTTTGTGTCTTTTGAGACTTTGAAGAAACCGAAAGACGTTGGCATTTTTGTTAAGGCGTGGGAGACTGGTGTGCAACAGACTCAAAAAGAAGTCGGTGCATTCATTGCGAAAGCGACTCAGACTCAACAACGTGAGTGTTCTGATCACCATGATGGAAGCTAGCAAATACTAATCACAATCAAACAGGCAAACTATTGATCATCGACAATTTGAACACACTGGCCTCAGATCCAGCAACAGCGGCCAACCTTCCAGCACTCCTATCCTCCTTTCTCTCACCTACAGTATCACTGGTTGCAACGTACCATGCTGATATTCCAATTCCGCCGAGCATAACCTCAGCTTCACCGTACACACCTCAACCACTCACAGTGCTCAAATATCTAGCTACTACCATCCTAACCACACACGCTTTCAACCACATCCTTGCAGCAAAAGCAGCTCGCGAACGCAGCGTCGCCGAACCAGTCTTTGGTCTAGCCGAAGAAGCCGAAGGAGTACTTCTCGGTCTCGGCGGCAACTCACCTTCTGGTCTGGTGCTTGAGATGGAGTACCGTCGTAAATCCGGACGCGGTGTGCGAGAGTGGTATTTCCTACCTCATCCTGCATCGCAAAAGCAAGATACTGTGGAGGTGAAGAACAGGTTCAGGGAGACAGCCATGTTGTTGGAAGATCATGTTCTGTATCGCAGACCTGCTGAGGAGAAAGAGCAGGCTGGAGATGATATGGACGTTACGTTTGAGTTGGGTCTTACTGATAGGCAGAGGCAGGCCAGAGAGGGTGTTGTGTTGCCCTATTTTGACGCACAGAAGGGTGGTGGCGAAGGTGGTAGGATCCTGTATGACATGGGCGAGGAGGACGATTTTGATGAAGAAGAGGATGAGATCTAGTTTTGACAAGAGCGAATCCATGATAAAATCATCGAATCGAGTTTTCGAAGTCTAAGTCCAAAAGTGACCCTGTCCTTTCAGCTGTGAATCTAGATTTCCAAAGCTCGTGTGACATTAAGCACCAACACTATCACTCACTTGCGACAACCAAAGCACTTTGCGCAACGACCATCGCATCGCCATCTCCGTCGTCGCGAACCATCTATCCATCCATCTCACAACTCTTGCCCATCCACACTCTCGCACAACAACCTCTTCTTCCACAACTACAGCAAAACCACAATGGCGCCTCGCGACTCGAGTCCACGCGCAAGCGACCACCGCCGCCCATACTCAGACCGCCGCGATCACAACCCAAGAGATACACGCGACACCCGACCACCACGCCGCGACCGCAGCAACTCTCGCGATCGCGCTCCCCACTCCTCCCGCGGCGGCCGAGGCGGCGCCAACACCTCCCACAGAACCTCGGATCGCGACACCAGACCCACTCGCTCACGCTCACCGACCCGCTCTTCGAACAACACCTCTGCACGTCAACGATCCCCTCCGCGCGCGCCTCGTGGTGCAAATGCAGCCAACTCCCGTCAGCCACGCAAACCGAATGTGAAGGCTGAAGAGCCTGCTGCTATGGCGATAGATCCTGATGAGGATGAGGAGACTGCCATGAAGAGGCTGATGGGCTTTGTGGGCTTCAAGAGCACCAAGAATACAAAAGTGCCTGGAAATGACAAGCTTTATGGCGTGAGGAAGGATAAGAAGACAGAGTACAGACAGTACATGAATCGTGTTGGTGGATTCAACAGGCCGCTTAGTCCTACGAGACTGTGAGCATTGTCATGGCCGCCGGCAGAGAAAAGAGCTACGGTCCCAGCGATGGCGCTCTTGGGATGGCAGAGAACATCTGCAGTTTGTGTTGAGGAGACACGAGGTCAGGCTCGGATCATTGACTGCTTACCAAACAGTCAGAGAAAGAATTAGGACGACAATACTAGGCAATCATTTTCGATCGTCGGGTCAAAGCAACCAAAGCAGATCTGGATTACTGGCTACTTGATCATCTGTCCTTCTTGTTAAGGTGCAACACTTTTTTGGACAACTTGGAACCACGTCGAGAAAACAAGACCGAAAAAGGAGAAAACGGCACGCCAGAGGATACAGAAAACAACTCGACTTTCTACAACATGATTTACTCAGGGATCATTCCTCAATGACCACCCCCAGCAACTTTCGCAATACTCCTCTTCAGCCTCAAAGTAGGATCCTGCAACGCCGGCCTCACAAACGAATATATTCCGAAACTGAGTGAGAATCCCATAACAACAACTATGACCAATCAGCAACTATACCTCTATATCGGCAAGAAGCAGAACTTACACAATGGATACGTCTCTATTGGTAGAGACTTGATCCAGAATCGCACTCGTTGAGTGGCTGTGTGAGCTGCTTGTTCCTCTCTGGCTGCTGTTTGGAGAAGTCTGGGTGTGGAGTGGAGGGATCGTGTTGATGTTGCTCGAACTGCTCGTGAGAGCTGGCAGCATGTCTTCGTATCAGATTGAACGACTGATATAGGACAGAGTGTAGTGGAGATGCGTCACAGTGATTGATGGCTTGATATGTGTAGTTGTTTATGCTGGAAAGAGCAGAATGGCAGGCTTGTTACTTGATGCATTGACTCTATATATCCTTCCAAGATATCAGATTGCTGACCCAATTCATCCTTTGAACCAACTTTGCCTGTCTGAGTATACAATATAGGGCTCTCAAGACCACGAGACTACAAGTGTCTGGTCATCACGCCGTCGTAGGATTCACCTTTGCCGAATCATGCCGATGCTCGCTTATGTACACTTAGCAGTATAGAGCTGGATCGATGAACTGTTGTTCGCATGGCTTAGACACATATCAATGAGAACCCCGGAACGATTGCAGCCGCGCGGAAAGCGCCTGTTGTTGTCATGGAGCGGGATGGCTGGTGATGAATGAGGTGATGCGAGATGTCACACCACAGGCTCCTTCCGCCGCGTCGCCGGCAGCTGAGCTCGGGGAGAACTTCGCCGGTCCTTTTTCTCGAAAACTCATCTCTATACGATCTCCAATTTCTTACTGTTGTCTTTGCCTGCATGTTTGTAGACGATGATAGCCGTGTCTCGCGTCGTGAAGGTCTATTTCTTGTTTTGAGAGATGGAAGGTTGACGTGCATGTTCCAGGACGACGCGCATAACAGCTCACGACGATGCGACTGCAAGGTGCTCGCTAAGGAATAGAGTAGGTCATAACAAATCGTATCAACATATACATACATCAACGGCTCTCTTGTACCCACAACCATCGCCTACATCCGTGGACCCCTTCGACTGCCGTGGGGAACCATCTTCCATCCCATACTGACGGCCTACATCGCTTTGGTCTTGATCAAATGCTGGTACTGCGAAGTAGTCCACTTGCGCATCTTCTTCCCAAACATGATGAAGAAGAGTGCAAACACGGTGATCGCAAAGCTCAAGCAACCCACAAACACAAAAGTGTTCTGCAACCCCATGCCTTGGATCCACGATTGAATGCCAAAGGAAATGCCAAACCCGATGATGTTTCTGATGAGAATGATGGTGGTCACGACCTGCGTGTCAATCTCCTTGTACGAGTCGAGGATGTAACTCATGGTTACTGTGCCGCCGACACTGAGGCCAAAGCCCACGAGACCCATACCGACAACAGGTGCGATCCAAGGCAGTCCATGAGCGGCAGTGGCGCCATACATGATCAAGCCTCCGGGCATGATGAACGCACTTGGGATGAAAGCCCAAAGACGGTATTCAGGCTCTCTCCAGCCTCGATTGCGGTTGCTGAGGTATACTGTGAGGCGATCATTCAATGGACCCGAGAAGTATGCGCCGATCAAAGACCCGATGAGTGGTGCGAACCACACCAGTCCTATAGCACTGTTTGAGAACAGGTATGGCGGTGGTGCGAAGATCAGAGCGACGGTCGTACCCATGACTGCCAGCCAGCTGACACATGTGCCGTAGTTGATGCCACACCAGACGACTGCTGGAAGACTGCAACACTTCAGTGGCATCCACCACTCGGTGAATACGGCAGTCCAAGTAGTGGGGTATGTCTTCCACAGACTGTACTGGACCCTGAACCCTTCTGCATCGAAGACTTCTCCGACGATGGCTTCGGCATGCTGGTGTGTGCTCTGGCTGTCGGCCTCTTTGGCCATGGACTTGTTTGTCAACGTCTTGTCAAGTTCGGGCATGTCGGCAGTGCTAACCAGAGCTTCATCGTGGGCATCCAAAGGCCGGATGAAGTGAGTCTCTTCCAGAGTGAAGTAAAACAGCACCAGCAAGAATCCAATCACTATCACCCCCCAGTAATACATCCAGCGAACGGACTGTCCAACGACCATGTAGCCACCACACACTGGACCGACAAAGCTGCCAAAGGCCAAGCCGAAGACATAGGCACCCAGCTTACCACCACGCTCATGGGCGAAGTAGATGTCTGCAATCGAGATGGCAGGCAATGCCTCGAAAGGAGCCGATCCAAGTCCTCTGAGGATGTTGACCGCCCAGTATTCGCCGTATTGTTTCGAGACCGCCATCCAGATCTCGGACACAAAAACCAGAAGGAGCGTCCAGATGTATACGGACCGTCGACCGAATTCTGCATGAATGTCAGTGACGAGCTCTCACGTGAGGTATAGTGGTCACATACTGTTTGACAATGGCACGAAGAAGACGTTTCCGACTCCGAGTAGCAGCAACATGACGGCGCCTGCATAGTTCAGTTGGTTGATGCCGGTGTGGTAGATCTGCAACAGATTGAGGTAAACGACAGAGTCGCCGTTGGTGATGGCTCCAAGAGTCGCGCTGTAGAACCTGAGCAGATGTTAGCTGATGCACTTTCAGTCCAATTCGATGGGGCCACTTACACCAGGAGGAAAAGGTGATATGACTTTCGCCATTTGGACCAACGGAGAGGATCTCGAGGGTCGCTCGAAGGTGTAGGCATCAAGATGATGTCTTTGGACGAGAAGCCATTCTGGTGTGCACCTTGCACTAGGTACACTGTACCAGGCACCACATCATAGTCAGGGATGTCTTGTCGAACAGACTCCATGAGAAGAGAGGCAATGGGACTTGGGTGTGCAAGTCGATAGAAGTTTGAGAGTGGAGGTACAAGTCAATGAAGATACAAGTCCGGTATTCGAAAGGAACGATCTGTGAAGACGATCGAGTGGTCTTATGTATGACCCCCCAAGTCAAGAGCTCAATGATAGATGAAGTATAGGGTATCAAGTTCAGGATCAGCGGCAGCTATCAACGAGGGTGAGAGTTCCGCCGATGGCGGTCGTTCGCCGCAGCTGATTGATACTACATCCTGTCAAGGTGTGGCAGTATCTCGAAGATGCACAAGGTGGCTTGTTGAACTCGAGGGCCGCGCCAGATAAGATGCGTTGACAGCAACGGCTATGTATTCCCAATCGAGAAATACCGCCCTTTAGTGTAATGGTTAAGGAGGACTGTCAATCGCCAAACTCTGGGGGGGTGATCCGCTGCCTTCGACGCAGCATCGCTGATGTTTTGCGTAGCAGATTTGTGAGGTTGCAACGTACTTTCGGAAACTTGCGCGAGTAGTGAGCAGAGATCTATCTTGATAGGACTCTCCAATCACTCTTGAGAGTGTCATAGCAGTTCAGCGTCATCACAGGCGTCAATGCTGTCCCCCGAAGCTCTTCGGAGCGCCGGTATGTGACCTCCTCCTTAGCTTCTGCGATCACCAAACCCCGCGCTTTGTTTGACACTCGCGACTGATAAACTTTTGTCTTTTGTCTTCGCCCACCGGTGGATATACAGGCGGACGTCTTCATGAGGAAATAGCGCCTTTCGTCACGCGATAACTAACCCCTCACGTCGAGCGAGATACGGACATGTCTGAAATCAAAACACTCAACTGCCGAAGCGGAGCAGAACCGCTGTTGACAGATAGCGAGGTCTTTTAGGCATATCTACAGTCTCCCCATGATCTCAATATAAGGCTAGAGCTGGCCAATCCTTACCTTGCGCACCCTCTACTTCATTCTGATTTCCGTGCCATTATACATCGTTGCAAGAAACACTATGGCTGGCGACAAAACATACGTGGATATCTCTCGGGCCAAGTGTGAACAGAGAGATCGATTCATCAGAGACGATTGGAGGATCTCGAAGAAGCTGTCCCTAGGAAACAATGTTACCCAAGTGCCCAAAACTTGTGGCATACTTACCGAGCGAGAGATCGGTATCACGGAAGATAATGACGCCGTGGATCTCGTCAAAAAGATACGCCAGCAGGAATACACTGCAGAGGAAGTCACCGTGGCCTTCTGCAAGCGTGCCGCCATCGCACAACAGTTGGTAAGCTTTTCTCGACAACTTCTCCAGCTTCGTAGCTAATTTTTCTCACAGACCAACTGCCTCACTGAGATCTTCTTCGAAGATGCAATCGAAAGAGCTCGTCAACTCGACCAGGAACGCGCTAGTAACCCTTCAGCACCATGGAAGCCTCTACATGGGCTTCCAATCTCGCTCAAAGACTCGTTCAACGTGCCAGGTCTTGATTCGACTATTGGCATGACATACTTTGCGAACAAGCCAGCTACCGAATACTCAGCTCTACCGAAGTTGCTACTTGATCTGGGAGCTGTGCTCTACTGCAAGACGAATGTGCCACAGACCATGATGACAGCAGACTCGGACAACAACGTTTTTGGACGCACACTCAATCCTTCGAACTTGAAGTTGACCGCAGGCGGCTCTTCAGGGGGTGAGGGGTCACTTATCGCAATGAGAGGCAGTGTACTGGGAATCGGCACCGACATTGCAGGCAGTATCCGCATTCCCAGCATCTGCAACGGCATCTACGGCGCCCGGCCCAGTTCTGGTATCGTGCCTTTCGATGGCCAGCAATCACCAGAGGATCCTGGAATGCCCGGTATCGAAGTCGTGGCTGGACCTATGGCGACATCGTCGAGAGCTTGCGCTTTCTTCATGAAGACAATCATGAGCGCTCAAGCATGGCGTTATGACACGTCATGCTTGCATCTCCGCTGGCAGGGCCATCAGAGCAGTCGCAAACCACGCATAGGTCTTGTCCTCGATGATGGTGTCTACACACCATTCCCGCCTGTACGCCGTACTATCCGGGAGGCAGCACAGAAGCTACGAGATGCAGGTCTAGACGTTGTGGAGTTGAGATTGCCTCACGTTCCCGCTGCAGTGGGTATAACGTATGGCATGTTTGCAGTTGACGGTTGCGAGGTAAGCAAACTTGACCCGAGCTCAAGCCATATCTAACATGTATCTTCCAAAGTTTGTTCAGAATCTCATCAAAGAAGGCAAAGAGCCGGAAGTCGAATCTGTCACGAGAGTCAATCTTGCTGCTATTCCCAAAAGCAGTCTGCAAGGTTATATGGACTTGACTGCTGGTAGACGTAAGCTACAGGCCGCATACCACGAGTTCTGGTTCGAGAACGAACTGGATGCTATCATACTGCCTGGAGCCCCTCAAACAGCGACACGCTTCGACGAATGGGGTCCTATCAGTTATACTATGCTCTGGAACTTCCTGGACTACCCTGCGACTATCATTCCCACTGGCAGAGTTCGCGAATCTGATGTCGCTGACGGAGACGACTCAGCGTTGTATGGCGAACAAGACTTGAAAAACTACAAGCTATGTGAGTAGTCACGCGCAGTTCTCATGGATGTTTGGCTAACAGTTGCTCCCAGATGATTCTCCTGAAACATACAAGGATGCACCATTGTCTGTACAAGTCGTCGGAATGAAGCAAGAGGATGAAGCACTGGCAGAGATTGTTGGTCTTGTGGATAGCATCCTCAATCACTCATGAGGCTACGGATCTGTTCTTGCCGTACCTCGCTCAAATGCAAGAGATTTCTTCAACAAGCATGCATGAGATGAACAATATGTGAGCTATCTGTATGCAGACATCGCTGTCAGATCACAATTTAGGTGTTCTACGTCGTGTAAGAAAGACTTCTGCACACATGGAGGGGGGATGTTTTTATTCACATAAAGTTTGTCAGCTCATAAGCATCTATCAAGATCCTGCTCTCGTCCATAGCGAGGACACCTATACCGAAAACGCTGTTCATCCAGTCATATGGTCCAGAAGCCTCGAATTGCAACCGAGTGAACCACTCCACTTCGTCTTGAGTCATACGAGTACGAGTTGCAGGGTCGATATCCACACCAGGGCCAGGCTTGAAGATACCCTTTGAGACCACATAGATATAGTGTCCGTCGTCGGTCTTCAGCGTATAGCGAGCGTTCAGTTTCATGAGCTATCAGGCGATGTCAGCGAGAGATAAGCGATCGCAAATTTTGCGACTTGCCCCTGTTCCTCCGATTACAAGACCCCAGTCTGCTCCACTCATGTGTTCTATGATGGCTGAGATTTTGGGGCCTTTGACGGTGCCGCCAACGATGGGCATAATGACTCTCGCGTTGCTTGTGCCAGTTTGAGCCCCTACGACGTGGTCGTCTTTCGCCATCTCACATTCAAGGCGGTATATGAATTTCATGGATGGTGTACGCATCTCGATCGATCGGTCAGAGAAGGCACTACCGGGAAATGCTGCTTGTGGATTTTGGGCAGACATGCTGTAGATGGAGAGGAATGATAGTTTGCAGGCACAAGGGAGGCGCAATGCAGACTTATATATACTTGTCTAGGGCACGGGATCGTCTCTCAATCGAATGCCAGGTTATACCTGCCCGATGTAGTAACCGAGGTGTCCTTCGGGTCGACTTATCATACGTCAGGGTCTTTCCCGCAGCAAGTCAATCGTTTGCGCAAGAGCGATCTCCAAGCTTCTCTTTTCCATCTCGCATACATTCTTCTCTACGCTTGACTCTTCGAATCCAAGACAACATGACGTGGTCACATTGAAATGTTCAGTGGACTCCTGTGCTTCGGCCGCTATCAATACTTCACCCCGCACCTGTCCTGCTTGACAGACGATAGCCATTGAGCAGCGCCTACAACGCTCTTTCGCGTCCTCTCAATTGGTATGCGATGTTTACCAGATTCTCGAACACAAGCCAAGGTCTCGTAGAAACCAAACCCCGGCCGAGATCGAGTGGATTGAATATCAGTTGCTTGCCCTGTGAGTTTTGCCCGCAAGATTCCAAGCCATCGTAGTGCTGACGTGTGACGGACCCGAAGGTCGACGGAAGAAGAAGAAATGCGATCTGACCAAGCCGATATGTGGAAGATGTCGAAACAGTTATGGCCAAGATGAGTGTGTATGGTCAGACGGCCATAAAGGGCGTCAAAGTCGATCTCGAAAAACTACCTCAACTCAGGAGTCGGAACCTGCATCATCATCCACACCAAGCACCCCGAGCAGCTCTACAAGCACTTCCTGGAGTTTGTCACGTTCAGTGACAACGATTGAGCCATGTGATAGTCCGAGTGCAAACTATCCTATGGATCGTGGGTTCGAGAATTTCTGCTCTTGGAGCATACCAGATGTTGTGACGAACATATCACCGTGCGGACAGGGCTAGCTTTCCATCAAGTGGGCTTTTAGTAACGTCTCACAGCGATCTATCACCGCAAGCATTTCTGAGCATCTCTGCGGCCTTCCAAAACCAGATTCTATGTCTCGACAGCGACTTCAAGGACTCGATTGTTGTGCGTAGTCTTCCTCTAGCTCTCGAGCACCCGACTCTTCTAAATGCCTGGGTTGCGTGCAGTGTCATAGCACTTTCTCGCTCAATGCCCTACTGGCAGGAGAAAGCAATTAGACACTACGATAGTGCCGTTAGCGGGCTGAGTCAAGCTCTCCAGCATGGCCAGCAGACTGATGATATGTGGAAAAGAGAGACCGTTCTGCTCCTGCACTTATTCGAGGTAAGATCGACGTTACAAGATGCGATCATCAACCGCTGACTTGTAGGATAGGGATTCCAATCCAAAGATGAAGAGTCCGCTCTCGGGAAGGCCCATCTCCGTGGAGCACACGAGCTCTTCAACATGACTGTTAAAGACAAGACTCCCATGAGCCATCACGAGATATTGGTTCTGGAAGCTTACATCATGCACACCGTCAACAACCATCTCTTCCAACCAGATTCGCAACTATCGATTACACATATATCAGAGGCATTGAAAACACTCACTTCGGCTTTGGAACAACTCAATATGGACTGCAACTGGCGCAACAGCCCCTGGATTGGATTTGGAGGTCCAGAACTAGCGGACTTGGTGTACAGAGTCTCGTTCTTCACTCACAAATCAGGTCTGGATATCGAAGATCACCAGGAAGTGGAGAACATAATAGCCCGTCTTTCATCGTGGACCGCCCCCGCCTGCCTGGAAGAATCACCCTCAACACACCTCGACTTGCCGCCCAGGCGCTTGGTGTTGCTCGCTCAGGCTTATTGGTGCGCATGTTCCCACCTTGCAACGCAACTCGCACAAGAAGCAAGTCCTATTCTGTCCTTCGATCCCAATGCTTTTGTTACTGAGACCTTGCAACTACTGGACCAGCTCATTGAACATGAACACACGATCAACAATCATCTATGGCCGTTACTTGTCGTTGGAACAGCAGCCACGGATCTAGCGGCACAAGAGCACATCATCTCGCTTCTGCCCCAGTTTCATCAAGGCCTTGGTCCAGCTTCTTTAAGAAGAGCCGAGAGATTTCTGAGAATTGCTTGGAAGACCGATCCGCAAGGGTTGATGTATGGCAGAAATATCTTCAAAGACAAAGAGGCACTGTATCAAATGTTCTTTTGAAGACATGCATACTGGATTTTGGGAAACCACAAGATCTTCTGACGCACGCAACATTGACCTGCCAAGTCTCAGCTCTACCGCTTTTTTTTTTCGAAAGACACCGATGACCAACTTGACCACAGGACTGAGCGACCATCGGTGTACGCTCCACGGAACATAAAAGAGACTTCCGCGAGCCTCTACGAACGGTCGGCATGGATCCAAGTCAGTGTTCGCAAAGATCTGGGGGCAACACTTTCCAGCTCGCCCATCGAGCACTGCTAAGACAAATTGCCCTAAGATCCACAATCGGCGGCCGTGTGTTCATGCACAAACACCCCGGTCGACGACGTGAATCATTCCGCCTTACCAGCCTCTGCCAAATCTCGACATGTCTCTGGGCACACAAGTGTCGCAGCACTCAATGTAAACCACCAAGACTTTTGTAAAGAACGACGAGTGACATGGCCATACGAGTCACTGTGGATTCGACACCATTGACGTTTCATGAACCGGAAAACAGTGCGGTGAAGGCGACCATATCACTTCTCGACACGTTCTCGTGCTTTCCGGCACCAAAAAAGAAAATGGCTCGGATCATCAGATATAGCAGATCTATCTTCAGAAAGTACGGTCTTTGATTTCGTTAGGTCCGAAGAACATTTCTCACACTTTCGTACATACTTTTCCCAATTTCTCTACTGTACAGCTATCTAGATATTTGGTAGATCTGTTAATGTCAGACAGAGTGTGAAACAAGAAGAAGCTGTATCTACATCCCCAGCAGAGCACTCGATCATTGAGAATACAGAATGCCTTGTTCATGAATTTTCAAGATTGGTATCTACCTAAACTTCTACAAGAATGTCATTTGTGGGAAAAATCAAAGATCGCTGTCTTCTTACAACGCCATCAAACGCCAAATACGCTCGATTCACAGTTTCTTTCCCTTCCCTCGAACCCAAATAAAAACGCTCGTAAATAACAACAACGATCGCCGGAGAAAATACTAACCCTGCGAGGTCTGCGAAGGCCCGTCTACACCCATATCACCACTCTGGAATTTATTGAGATTCTTGAGCATGAAACTGCGCTTGAAATAAGTGTTGGGATGCGTGATAGTATCAAGCTCACTCTGCGGCCACAACGAAGCATCCTTGACCTTCTTGATTTCATTCTTGTGTTGATGTTCAAAGACGCGGTTGCAAGCAATGTGGAAGCGAGTCTTTGTGACATCCTCCTTGACTGCTTTGAGGACTTCGCGGTCGTTGACGCCGGTAGTTTGAAGTAGACCCATAAGATTATCTTGGCTGAACCAGCGGTATGGGCACCCATGGCTTTGACCACTGCTGGGGACGTCGGTGATGAGTTTCTGGCACGAATAAGGTGTGTATCCTCTGCCGCGTCTGTTGGAGTCACCGCCAACGTCGCCGTAAGCGTGACGGATGTTGTAGAGGTATTCTTTCTTGAACTTGTCGTCGGTCATGAGTTTAAAACTCTTGCGCCAGAAGACGATACATTCGTTCATGTCGAGACCGATGCCTTTGAGGAAGAGAGAGTATTGCAGTCTGGCGAAATGCTTCAAGTGGCTGTTCTTGCGTAGCTCGCGGTGCAGACTTTGCATGCAGAGAGGGAAGTGGGAGGCCAGGGCGTCGATCATGTTGGCGGTGATGACGGTTGTGTCGGAGATGGACGAGGCGTCAGCGTTGTAATGGGCGTCTGGCGAGGCGAAGGACTTGGACAAATGCGTGAGAATGGGGGAGAGACGGTTGTCTTCATCCATGCGAGGCAGGGCACGAGCAGCCAGTTCCAGACCGGCCTCGAGTTGTCTGCTGAACTCTCCAACAACCATGCTCGTTTGCTCACGCATGTGAACATAGGCTTTGCCCATCTTGAGGAGAACCTTGCGTTGCTCGACCAGCTCGGGAACATTCTCCCAGTCGACCTTGAACCACGATTCCTCGTCGTTCTTGAAAATACCAGTAGCGCTCTTCAGATCGTCCAGCATACGGGCCTTTTCGTCGTCGGATACAGTCTCCCAGCTCATATTGAGACTTTGAACAAAGTCTTTGCGTTCTCGAGCATCGTTCTGGTTGAGTCTGAGGCGGAAGAGCTGGGTCTCGAGTCTGGCAAAGCGCTTCCGTAGGTCGTCCGTTGCGGAGAAGGCAAGTCGAAGAGTCCAGTGTGAGTAGTGATCGCGCTTACGTTGGAATTTGTGCTCGGTGGACCTTGACGAGTTCTGATCCAGGCGTAGGTACTTGTCCAAGATGGGCTTCATGTATGTCGAGGTTTCTTCGGCGCTGCGGTTGCGGAATTGGCATGACTCAAGTTCGGCGAGGACTGTAGAATGAAAGTTTAGTGTGTGAATCACGAGTGGTAGTTGGAAGGCATACCCTTCAGTCTGGCAATGCCCCATTCTTCAAACTGTTCGAGTGCAATGTCGCCGGTGGGAGGCAGGTTGTAGAAGTTCATGGCATGCTCGTAACTCTGCTCCTGCCATTGTGACTTTGCAAACTGCCTCTTGCGAGGATCGAGCACCGCTCTTCGCTTGTTGTCGAGTCGTGCCACTGGTCTAGCTGCCAACATCTTGAATGTCTATTGTTCGAGTAATTGTGATTACCAGAGTCGCTCCTTCTGCAATGGAGACGCGACGCTCTCATTGTACCGCGACGCGTTATGCCAAGAAATCAATCAACGAGGATGGCGCGTCATGCAGCATCTGCACTAATTTGCATAATGTAATGCTCGCTCTCTATACATATAATACTCTATCGATCATCTAACCCAAGAGGTCACCGAGCTTGTTGACATAGGCCGATGGAACCACAGGAGCGTCCTCCGCCAGGAACTCCTCCTTCTTGCTCACACCAGTCAGGACGGCCAATGTACCTCCAAGCTTGCCCTCGATACCGAATTGGATGTCTGTATTGAGACGGTCTCCAATCATGCAAACACGACTGCGGTCGAATTGGAATTTGCCCTCGACCGCATCCATCATAGCTTGACTAGGCTTGCCCAGTGCTAGAGGCTCCTTGCCCCATGCCTTGACCAGAGGAGCACCCACTGATCCAGCACCAGGGAAGAGAGTGTGTGAGTTGGGTAGAGTCGAGTCGGTGTTTGTGGCCAGGAAGACGGCTCCTCTGCGGAGGTAGTGGTATGCCATGCTCAGCTTCAGGTAGTTGACGTTGAAGTCGAGACCGGCCAACACAACCCCGACGTCAGGATCGAGAGCACTACCGTTAGCAATGTTGGTGAAGTCTTCTGGCTTCATTTCGCGACGAAGGTTGGGATCGGTACCGCCGCAGTATGGGACATTCTCAGACGCCAGCTCGGCCTCGATGCCCGATTCTCCGAGAACGAAGACCTTGTTCTTGGGCGCCTCGAGCTTGAGAATGCGCGCAATGTAGATGGCTGCACTGTAGGCAGAGCCGAAGACTTCTTCCTGTAGTATCCAGTCAGCTCAGACTCGGTAATGAGATAGCATGGCGACGTACCACTTTGCAAGGAATGTCCATGCTGTCAAACTTCTTCTTGTAGTCTGCACGCGACTTTGTGCTGTTGTTGGTCACAAAGACCAATTGCTTGCCTGTACATGCAGCTCAGTATGGCTGTCTCTTCCTGTTGTGACCACTGTGTGCCGACCTTTGCTTCTGAGCATCTCGATGGTCTCCTTGGTGCCCTCGAAAAGATGATCGCCTGACCACAGGACGCCTATCCTTCTCGTATCGTCAGTCTCGGTAGATTCGTTGGTTTGCAAGTCGTCATGTTGGGCGTGTAGGTGATCGAGTTTCGGGGCAGTTGCGTACCATCGCAGTCGAATAGAAAGACCTGCAGGTAGTTAGTACATTGTTCATCTGTGGTCCCGTGTCAAGACTTGCATCGAACTTGTCGAGGAACTCCTCAATGCCTGCCTTGTCGCCAGTCAGGAATTTGGGTGCCATGATGGTTGTACAAGTGTTTGGGACAAGATCGAGTCAACAAAGTTGTTGGAAGCGCATGCCCCTCCAACATCATCGTCACTCTCCGAACCCGGCCCGCGTTTCGGCTGTCCGCAGCGAGCATCCATCTTTCTGCACCCCTCCGACTGCCAACATCGAAGCCACCTATCTTCAAGAACTACCAACTCTCGGTAGACCTGTGTCTCACACATACAGTCCAAAAGTACCCAAATCTCGGTATACACTGTGTGCAGCGAATCATGTAGCTCTTACAAGCAGGTATTATGGTGTTTCCAGCATCAGTAAAACGCATGTGCATCCTACCTCATTCAATCACACCAGTAGCTGTACTTGACTTCCAACCATGCACTAGGACTAAGTGTTCGGGACCTGTTTTTGCACGTCCTCCACGAACAAGCATTTGCTACCTTCTCCTCATTTTCAGTCCACCATGTGTACCACCAAGCAACAAGAAGAACCAGCAGGCTTTGCCTTCACTTTGTTGGCATCTTTGTTACGCACAAAGCACACAAGAATAGAAGTTTCACTGAGTCCGAGCATGACCACAGCTGTCTTTCTTCCCAATCTACTCATATAACCACGATCTCAACACAGTGCCCACGAACAAACAGAAGCCAACAATGGTCATCATCAGAGCCATCGCCCACAGGGACACCGCCGACCTGGCCCACTGCCTCAGCAACCACCAACCCCACCGACCCCGAACCTTCATCCCCGATCTCATCCAAGGAGCCCAAGTCAAACCCTGCACCGGCTGGCCAAACCTCACAAAGCCACCCACCAACGGCTGGTGGGCCGACAGACAATCCTGTCAATGCCCACCCTGCTACTTCTACTCCCTCACCGATCAAATTAACTCTGGCGCTTTACCTTTCTCTGTCGCTGTTCCTCTGGCTCAACTTATCAATGTGGGGTTGATACGACTCAATTTCCGTCATGCTGATCACAATGATGTGTTTACGACTGAGGATAGAGATTATGCTTTGTCTCTGCACAGAGATATTTGCTACGGCATCAATTCGGGTCAGCTTCCTCTGCAGTTGCTTGAGATTCTGCTGGTTGCTTCACGCAAGGCTGTGTTGAAGCCTTCGGATGCTCGGGAGCCAGAGTATCAGCACAAAGAGTTTGAGTTGTATCTTAAGCGTGCCATCAGGAAGTGCAAGGAGGACCAAAGCAATGGCCAGAACGAGGAAGACAACGATGAGCAAGCTCAGGAGGGTGCTCACCAGGAAGACGACCACGACGACGACGACGACGACGACGACGACGACGACAGTGATTTGAGCCTCTCTTCCTCTGATGAGGTCGAAGATGATGGAGCTCATGATGGTCGCTCCGACACTGAGACGTAAGTTTTCCTCTCTTTTTCTCACCAGAATTTGGATCACTGACTTGCTTACAGCGCTTTCTTGTGGACTGCTTCTGCAGCCATTCGATCTCGTCCATAGGGTCATCAGGGCACAAACCGTGCGACCTGATTACTAACTATCTTTTACAATGTGGGTAGATGACACGAGCTCCCCAGGATGCGACCACAAAGGAAAAGAAGAGAGATCCGAAGAAAAGAACGAGCGGGCAGTGATCACGGTCGGATGGAGCAAGCAACGTATTGGAGAGTGAACACAATGGAGAAATCTATACTTGCAAGCTCCGATGAAAGCACGGTATAAACATGCTGCTCGTAGGTATAAGTCTACTCTTCTGATTATACCTGTACATTGTGATGATGTTTGTGTTTAACATCGCCCGGGAGTGATCGCATCATCATCCTTCTGCCTGGAACCAGAGACATCGGTGATTATACCACAGCATTGGACAAGAAACTCCGATGAGCTCCAAGAACTCACATGTGATGAAGACCCGGCCGATGGTTGTGTTTGTACTGTCCACGGAGTCGTCGAGATATTCGGACCCTGTCAAATCGTTGATAATAGTGAAAAGAAATCATCCAGTCGAACCATCGCAAACGACATTCGGCCGGACGACCAAGGCAGCGACGATACCGTCGAACAATCCAGGACCGCAGTGAACGTGCCTCTTTTCTCTTCACAAGGTGCTTGTCTTCCATGCAAACATTTCTTTCTGTCAGAGTCGGGTACCTCACCAAGCAACCAACCTTGTAACATCCCGACGCGACGTCCAACCATGGAAGAAGACCCGCTCGCCTATCACAAGTCTGTCCTGAAAGACGAGATGTTGGCACGAAGACTCAGACAGGCAGGAGATCTTCGCAGAGTCTCGCAGTCTCGCAAGCAACTTACGAAAGAGTTTACCAATGTAAGCAGAAGACGGAGACACACTTATAACTCAATTCAATACTGACCGGTATGTCGTAGCGACCTCTACCTTCTTGTCCTGAGACAAGACAGATTGCTCGTCCTGTGCCCGAGGACTTCTACAGGCCTTGCTACCTCCCTCCCGCTCACTTAAAGAAGATTCTCTTGAAGGATCTCAAGTTCGAAACTCACCATCGTGGCAGCTTCTTGCTCCTGCGCGTCTTCTGCCAGCCCTTTCGCAAGTCAGCTGTCGTGGCTGCAATCGAAGATGAGACCAGAGATGTCGACAGACTGGTTGTCTACCAGACCAGAGAGTCCCTTCGTGCCTTCGAAGTCCTACCAGAGAGCTCTGTGGTTACGATCAAGGAGCCATTCTACCACATGGAAGAGGACGGCCGGTACGCACTTCGGGTCGACCACCCGTCCGACATGGTGGTATTGGACCATTTCCACAAGCTGTATCCAGAGCAGTGGCAGAATCATGAAGAGACGCAAATGACGGCTATGAGTTGGAAGCTCGAAGGTGACAGAGCCGTCATGGGGGAAGAGTACCTGGAAGCACACCGCTGGTAAGTACCAAATACTCACTCCGAACTGCACAACATGTTTTTCGCATGGCCATCGAAATGCACAATTGTTTCGAGTCACGGAGTAGTATCCAAAGAGAGCGACTTTCTCATCAACTCTCTTTGGACAGCTTCTTCAATGTCAAATACATCGTGCATTTTCACAACCAGTACTTGACTTACCCGTGTCCAAAGAGAGACGACTAATTTGTGTTTCCAGTTATACCAGTGGCCTTGCCTGCGTGGACCCAGAGGCATACGAGGGTATGCGCAACCCGATGCGCGACCTATGTCGCAGTCGCTCGCTGGCCGACCTCCATCTCAGTCGCTATGATGCGTCCGTTTTGGACGCTTTCAAGTCGATCTCCAATCGCCAGGATGACAGAGCCAAGTCAGAAGACGCAGAAGCCTGGTTCTGCCGCGGTCGAGCCAACTATCAGCTTGGACATTATGCTAATGCTCTCCACGCCTACGAGCGCATGCTCATGCTTGCTCCGACTGACTTGCAGTGCCACCAAGAACTGGACAGAACGAAAAAGCGCCTTCTGGAACAGCGGGAAGGAGCATACGACTTCGCAGAGATGATCGAGGAGGTTACCAAGAATGGTTACTTTGCCGATCGTGCCAGCTTCATTTCGAAGACCGAAGCGCGCCAGACTCAAGACCGTGGTCGTGGACTTTTCGCAACCAAGGACTTGCGCATGGGCGATCTCATCCTGTGTGAGAAGGCGTTTATGACCGCACACCCCAATGATCGCACACCAAGATCGACCGTGCCAGTATGGCTCGACAGCGTCCAGAAGGTGGTCGACAGTCCTTCGCAGAGCAAAGACCTGCTTGGTCTGTACGCTGGACAACCACATACCTCGCCCATCTCTGCTCCTATCATGGATGGTGTTCCGGTGGTCGACACCTTCAGGGTCTCAAGGATTCTCGATTTGAATGGCTTCAGCTACACCGTGGGTCGTGAATCACACGCATACGGCACCTCGGCGATGATGACCAGAGAGAGCCCCAAATCGACTGGCCTGTGGATACGCGTCGCCAACGCCAATCACGCTTGCTTGTCGAATGCGGTGAGAAGCTTTGTCGGTGATATGATCATTCTCAGAGCCGCAAGGGATATCAAGAATGGCGAAGAGATTACTATCTCCTATCAGAAACCTGCGCCACTCCTAGCAGACCGTCAGAAGGTTCTTTTTGACTCTTGGCGTTTTCAATGCAACTGCCTTCTCTGCACATCGGAGGCGAGCTCCGTGGCCAAGATGCACGATCTTGCTGAACATGTCGAGACTTCTATGGCATTCGTGGCAGACAGAACCTTGGACACAATCCTTGCTGCCGATTCAGAGCTGATCGCGATGGCTGAGATCGTTGCAGAGGACCTCGAGGAGATGTATGCTGACAATCTGATGCATCGTCTACCTTGCCTTGGTATGGGCGACATCTGGCAGTGGCTTTGCCAGACATACTGCCAGAATCTCAACAGAAGCCAGCTCAAGCGCTGTGCCATCAAGGTTCTTCAGAGTCATGGCTACTGGATGACTCTGCAAGGCTCCCAATTGAGCATAGATCTTGCTCATGGAATACCGACCGTTGCAGTTGTGGACGCCTTGATGTATCTGGCTGGTGTGGCTGAAGGAGAGCAGCAGATCGAGCTTCGCCGGGAGTTCGAGGCCTGGGCCAGAAGGTTCTACGAGATTGTGAACGGAAATATGACGGGGTTCGAACTGAAGTACTGAGAAGCAACACGAGGAGTAGTGGCACAAATGCAACTGGGCTCCCGCCTAGACAGATCCCCTTACTCAACCAGATGCAACGATAGTCATCGTAATATCATCCGTCTGCGATATCTTAATGCACACCTTGTCCCTTTGCGTATGATAGAGGGCCATGGCTGATGGTACCAAGGCGATCCAACAAACACGGACTATCTGATACGTATGTACATTTGGTGATTCAGATAGGCGTTGAAGGTGGAGATCCTTATGGTAGCGTTGATAGTGGTCCATTAGCGACTCGTCGGTATGTCAGATGTGGCGAGCCGGTCATTCACGGCAGCGTAGATGCAATCCATGCAAGCAACCCTCATTTGTTCTCAAGCCAAAGGAGGGGGAGTCGATATTGCGGGTCAAGTTGGGGTTCTTCATTTGACTAGCCAGACCCGGGTTGCGGTTGGAACAGGGCTCGGTATCAGTAGACAGCAGGTGATTCGTGGGCCAGAGTGAGCGTGTCAGATGCTCTGTGGCGGTATCACGTCTGGTCCAGCTTCGAACAACTAGGGTCGCGACTAGCTGAACGGAAAGAGAAGGCGCGGACTCGAAACTGCAGACTCAGGAGAGCGGGGCTGGCATGTTGGTTGGTTCGAGTAATAGATATCGAACCCTTTATCCGTGAAGATATACAGCCCCCACGCGTATGCATCTGCAAGCTGCGAGTAACAGCATTCGAGTCTGTGCTCTGAGGTACTGGGTACATGCACTCAAGTTGATGTTGGGAATGGTCTTCTGCTGAAAACATTGAGGACTCGGAGAAATACCAGCTACTGTACCTACTTGCCACAAGCAGAGGTTAAGAACGTGTGTTGTCCTCTGTCGAACAAGATTGCCGCCATTATTTGCGACAAGAGGCACAAAAAGAGGTGCGTTGAGCGGTGAAGACTAGGTTCTGTCACAACTGATTGTACGAGGAAAGGTGCTTCGGACGACGTTTACGTGGATGCATGGCGTTGCTGCACCTGCAGCAGAAGACGCCGCCTGGCGCAAGAGCAAAAATGCCGCAGGCTCATGCTCCTGCCTGTTGCAACTTGCATCCTGCAAATGCCTTTGCCGGCAGCAGCCACAGACATGTCTTTGAGATCGGCAGAGGACAATCCAAGCGAGAAAGACACATCACAAACGCGGTGTCAAATTCACGACACGAAGGAGTTGTCACGAGGTTTTGAGTTTGACAGAAGAGAGTGTCAAAGTCGCGAACAGCCGGCAGTCGATGAGAATTCAGAAAAAAACACAAGCCCCAACGCGGGAATCCCGCTTTTCGCTGTAGCGTCGGGAATTTCACTACGTCAACGTGAGGCATTTGTGGTCTGTCGCGCAACGACGACAATTTTACAGCATCAACATGGCAACCGGTGCGGGTTTCAGAGTGGCAACATTCTTGATAGAGCCAACACGTGCAAGATGTGCAACCAACAACGAAACGGCGGGCTTCCAAGCCCAAGTGCGAAGCGGTGTGCAGCAGACAGCAGATCGAATCGAGGTTGGAAGAGGGGGTGGAAGGAGCACGAGCGGTTTAGGCTCGATTGTTGTTGGTTGGGCGAGAGGGAACTGTGGGTGGGCCCGTGAAAATGGCCGCGGCCCCGAACAATCGCACAGTGCCCTCTGCACTGGGGGGCCTTCTAGTTTCCAAGTGTGCGCTTCCGAGCAGCAATTTGCGCCTGCTCTCTTCCTGCACTCCATCAACTCGCCCTCTCGTCCTCTCGCCCCTCTCTGGGTCGCGTGCGCGGTGCGTTTGTGAGTTGCAGCTGACCTAAAGACTCTCTTGTTCCCTCTCGTCGTCTTTCGACTTGTTCCCGGCAAACCCGAGTGATCTGCAAGTGAGCGTCATTCTTGGATCCTTGGCCACCACCAAGCAAGCAGTATGGGCTATGCTATGTCTGCGCATTGCCGAATGCTGTCGCGACTAACACTCTGCTAGGCGCTTGTCTTATTATCGCATCGGCCTCGTCGTTGTATTCTTGAATCCAGCTACCATGTCCGTTCAGGATCTGTAACAACAGCCTTCGGCTCCAAAGCGCGTCGTCCTACCAAGGGAGTCTCTGTCCTGTGGTTTGCGCCACGCTCTATACATAAATCGAGTCTACGCGCATACAGCTTTTTACGACGCCGGCTAAGCCACCAAACGCCCACGAACGCTTGCATCACTTATGCCTACTTCAAATAGGCTCCTCACCCTGGACATGGCACATATGGCTCCCTCCCAAAGAAGCATTTCAGCCATGGGACACATCGACTCGGAACTCTTCGCCGAAGCAGACGAACCACCGGAAAGAAAGGATCAACCACCGCTCGACTCTCCTCGTCTCGACGCCGCCTTTATCAAATCACTACCCCCGGCTTTCACCCGCAGGGAATCTCTTCTTACCCGCCAACTACACTCACCGGAACCCGAACACCCCCACGAGGATGAACACCATCGCGCCAGGGCCATCGTGCGTGGCATGTCAGCATGGAGCAACCATAGTATCGCCTCGACTGCTGAGCTTACCAGCGATAACGACCTAACCAGCCCTGGAACTCGTGAAAGCACTCCAAGTCCTCCTCTACCACCAACCTTGATCAGGGATTCTATATCCGCATTGGAAAAATCTCCATACAAGGAACCGGTCATCCTTGAGGACATTAAAGCCCAGCCTGAGAAAACAGTGGAGGCCGAGCTCGGTCGTCCTAGATGTATCACCTTCGCTTGTGGTGGCAGGAAGCCCGCTTCGAACCATGCTACTTCCGAGAGTGAGCAGGAAAAGAAGCAAGCCCCAACGCCTGCTCCTACAGAGCCTCCAAAGCGCAAGACATGCATCACCTTTGCTTGTCCTTCCAAGCCTGCCGTCCAAACAGCCCCTGTCAAGGAGAAGACGAAGGCAATTACTCTGGCTCCCACGCAAGGACCCAAATCAAGAATCGTCAGTCCCGGACCAAGAATCTCCAAGACCCAAGCTTCGCCAAAATCTTTTCCTAGGAGTCACCGTGGTTCCGACTCGACTGTCAAGAATGATTCGCCGAAAAGCCTTCGCAAAGGCCCGTCGCTGCCCGTCAGAAGACGTAAATACAGCATGGAGAATGACGATGTGCCTGGCGAAGAAAGAAGATTTCACGAGTTCGGACCTTCAGAGGAGGAAAGCGAACAGTGGCTTGAAGAATCTGGCTGCTATCGTCAACGCTTGACCGTCAACGACACCTTGTACAAGGAAAATATCATCAGACAGATTGGCGAAGAGGTCGAGGAGGAGGCTATCGAAGAGGACGAAGATGACGAAGAGATCGAAGAAGACGAGGATGAGGATGATGAAGACCTTGAAGATCTCCATGTCCAGGGAGCTATCTCGGACGACGCAGTCTCTGATGCTGGATTCCAGACAGACGACGAAGACGGCTTTGCGGTCTCTGACAGTGAAGGCGACGACAGCGAAAATGAATGGTGGGCCCCTCGAGGCCGCTCAACCGCTGCTACTTCTATGGAACAGTTGGAAAATGCCCAGCTTACTCGTAAAAGAACCAACTCGGACTCCTCACTAGGATCAGCACACGGCGAGAATACGACCGCATCTGCTCCTTACGGCATGGTCAAACGCAGAAGCCGAGCACTCAAGATCAACCGTCCCCAGACTCCAGACCTTCCCGACAGCACCGACTTCGTCTGTGGCACCCTCGATGAGGACCGCCCTCTCGAGCAAGCATACATCATAAGCCTCGAGAGAAGAAAAGCTGCCAAGCACAAGGCGAAGCCCCAGGACATCGATCCTACCTTCCCTACCTCTGATCCGGATATGGATGAGGAAGATGACGACGAGGACGACGAAGAGGTCGAGGAGAGCGATCATCCTCTTATCATGCACGGCAAGATTGAGATGAACGAAGACATGGGCTACCGTGGACGTCGCAAGTCCAAGACTGCTCTCAAAAAGAAGTCCATCTCCCCTCCTCATCAGCGACTCCGTTCACCTCCTCCTCCCAAGCATCGCTCTCACCGTTCTCCTCCACCGTCAGCCAAGCGTTTGCGATCGCCTGCCCCGATCAAGCGCACTACTCACAAGTCACCACCTCCTCGCAAGCTCTTCGGTCAATCACCCAGACGCATGAGATCACCTCCACCCCCACCCCGTCGTCCTACATCTCCACCACCATCTCTGCGCAGTTCCGTGGAAGGTGTCTCTGCTATCAGTTTCACTCCAAGAGCTGCGCTGGGCCGCCGCCCTCAGCCTACTCATACTGCCTCGTTACCCCGAGTCGAGAGTCAGGTCAAGATTGGGCAGAACGCAATGACCCCGTCGCTTGACGAACACGATGATCCTTTATCCGGTATGAGAACAGCTCGTGGCGCTATTGACATTGTCAAAGGTCTGGAGAAGAAACGCCAGCGACGCAAGGAGAAGCTTTACCAGAAGCACTGCCAGAAGGGTAAAAAGGACCAAGAACGCAAACCAAAACCTGGCAAGGGCGCGGAAAGAATGAGAGAAGTTGGACTCGAGCTGGCTGCTTACAAAGGCAAGAAACAGCACGTCCTCTCCTACTAAAAGACTCGTCTTGATCACGGGCTTGCGACGCCGTCAACACAGTTGGCACATTACAGTCTCGTACGAGTCTGCTGGTCGTCGCAGGTACACAGATGATCGACGAACAGAGCATCTTTACTGACGCGGGCCTCTTTCCAGCTGCGCACGAATCGCCCACTGGAAGCTCGTAGTCCTGATATTTCCTTTCGTCCACGATGGAGTCGCGCGGCTCAGGTTACAGAACACCTCCGGCTGGCCGATGCGCGCACATCAATACATAATGATACCTTTCTCTGTATATAATACATACCCCTGTTCCTTCAGTACCTCGTGGCTAGGGGAGCTTTTTTTGCTCAGTTTTGTTCTAGACAGCGATGATTTGGAGGCCCAAGATACCACTTTTGCTTGCATGGATGGACATCAGAATTGGCGTTCGTCTTTTTCAATAAGGGTACGAGAGTTGAGCATGCTTATCCATGATCAGGATCAAGTGGCTTTTCTCATTTTGGACCCAGCCAGGATTGCAGATAGAAGAAATCACAATCGCTAGCAACTATCTAATCACTTGGTTCTGTTGCAATGTCTCTTAGTGCTCGTAGATTGGAGTTTAAATGCAACGATGACGAATGAAGTTTATGGTTGATGGTCGACTTGTGATGGGTTTGGTGATTGTCTTGGCACTGGCAGCTTCCCAGATGACGGCGGCGGCGGGACCAACGTGGACATTGCCTAGTTGGTGATAATAGTTGTCCAGACTCACATCTGCCATCCACTCAACCCCGGACTATCGCAAGGTCCTCCTCTACACACCGACTCACAATCACAAGCGACCGACAAGATGTGGCTCGTCGACTGGTGTAAGTGACGGCTGTCGCCATGGCGTTTGGGCCTGAGAGGGAGACAAGCGCTGACACGAGCCATTGCAGTCTGGGATGTCCTCGCCAACCTTGGCCTGATGAACAAGCACGCCGTATGCCACATCCAAAATTCCAACCGCCTGCGATCCCAATACTGATAGCGACGCCCATAGAAACTGCTGTTCCTTGGTCTCGACAATGCCGGAAAGACCACGGTGCGTCCGACATGGCCTGTTTCCCCCCTAGTCGGACTCGATAGCTAATCTAATCTGAACTCGCCAACAGCTTCTTCACATGCTCAAGGTACCTTTGCTCCCTGTCTTTGCGCCTCACGTGCTCAACAGTAGCTGACTCCTCCTAGAACGACAGAGTGTATGTCTACCCTGCCTACGAACCCCGCAAACAGTCCAACTCACAATCAACAGCGCCGTCTTGAACCCTACCCTCCACCCTAGTACGCTTCCATCCTACCGAACACACCGCAACACGCTTGACTGACATGGCACACAGCCTCTGAGGAGCTGAGCATCGGCAACGTCCGCTTCACCACTTTCGACTTGGGCGGTACGATCATCTGAATGCAAGAGTCATGGGAATACACAGCTGAGATTGGAAACAGGTCACCAGCAGGCAAGACGTTTGTGGAAGGACGTGAGTTGCTGTCAGGACACACTTATTGGCTTCAAACACTGACAGGCTCCATACAGTACTTCCCCGAGGTTTCTGGTACTTGAAAAGAGCTTCAGTCTGTCTGCGAGCACGCGAGCTGATAGAGTGTTTAGGCATTGTCTTCCTTGTTGACGCCAAGGACCCCGAGCGTTTCATCGAGAGCAAGGCTGAGCTCGATGCTCGTACGTTACACAAATGCGGAACACCAACATCATGTGCTGACAACATGTCTTACAGTCCTTTCCATGGAGGATCTCTCCAAGACCCCCTTCCTGATTCTCGGCAACAAGATTGATCGTAAGCTTGACCGCCAGTGTCGATTGACAGAACATGCGACTGACTCGATGTAGACCCCAGTGCCGTCAGCGAGGACCAACTCGTACGTCTTATGTGACCGCTAATACAAAGATTCCAAGGACTAACAGATTCCGCAGCGACACGAGCTTGGTCTTTACCAGACCACCGGCAAGGGCAAGATCCCTCTCGAGGGCATCCGCCCCATCGAGGTCTTCATGTGCAGTGTTGTCATGAGACAGGGCTACGGTGAAGGTATCCGCTGGTTGTCGCAATACGTCTAAGCCGGACGCATTTCTTACTACCTTGGCACCATCACCCGGGGGTTTAGCATGACAGAGCCGAAGAGTATATCCTCGGATCCCACCAGATACCGACGCACCTGAGCACAGCCAGGAGCTTAAACAGTTGGCAAACGGACGTCAAAAGATTATGAATCCACGTCCGAAGAGGTACTACTCTCTGATTTCGATTTCGTGGAGGCGTCAAGTGTTGTCTTTTTACAAATTTGCTTTTTCCCTTACAGAGCCTTGCTGAATTCGACTATCGAAGAATGCAGTGTGTTCTCTCCCAAGCCATAAGTCCTTGTACAGAACGTGTTGTCAGCGATAACAATTTCACCCTCGAGCTGCCCCAACCGACCCACATTGGTTTTTCGACTGCTGATTATGGCTTTGCGTTTGCAAACTCTAGTCTTTCCATGTTCCGAAGACCGTCATCGTGTGACTATGCCAAGCCACCTCCTGCAAACCATTATTGTTCCCAGAGCTGTGTGTTCTCTCTTCAGCTCTGACGTCCAGTCTTGCTCACATCAAGGTTCAGTTTGCACATCTGTGCCATCAAGGGTCCTCGTCGTCCTCCTCCGATCCACTCTTGTCGCCAGACTTGTTTGGTCAATTTCATGTTCATCTCAGGAGCCCCTGCTCTGCCTCTCTCGATCCAAATATCCAGACCACCATACTCATGGCAATTGTCAGCAATATCTTTGATGAGTCGCTTGACACCATCCTGCTGGTCATCGTCCTCCAATCGATGATCGCACGCATAGGCCACATAGCCCTTGTCTAGCCTGTCGATAAGATCGTCACTGGTGGATATTCGACGACCTACGAGCACATGAAAGCTGAATGTCGTGTGAAGAGTGGGCACTGTGCTCAGGGGCCACTCGCTGACGTTTGTCAATCGCATTCGCCATATCTTGTCGCGAGGCTTTATGGCAAGATACCACTCCTCATCGCAAGAAATCGCTGTCCAGAAGAAGGCCGAGAACCGACGCAACAAGACAGGCATGACCTCTTCGCTAACTTGATCCGAGACGTAGGTGAGAGAGTGGCGGAGGACTGCCTCTTTAGGGTCACTGAAGATGTATTCAAAGATGATGAGGCGAAGTTCAACAGGGAGTCGAAGGAAGTGTGAAGTTTGGGTCGACATGATCGACGGTATATAGATCACGACTACTGGCTGCAGGGCGATGGACTACGTTCAAACATCAGTATGGATTCTATCAGACGGATCAGTGTACGAGGGCGTGTGTACCTATCGTTAATCTGGACAGGGACCCAGATTACAACATCCGCTGCATCAGAGGGACTTGGGATGGAAAGAGGGATCGACGAGTGAGATAGGATTGAAATCGTTTTTGGAAGAAGGACGAACATATTTCTTTCCACGCAGCGGAGGAAGCCGCTACTTCCCCTACTTGTCTTCTCAAGCGAGGGAAGGCATGAGTTGCAGGATTTAGCACATGGGGAAGTAACATTCGTTTCAGAGGGAAGTCGCAGTCCACCTCAAGCCTTCTCCAAAAATCCACGAATCGCCTTTGCTGTGTCGGCGGGCATGCTCAGGAAAGGACTATGAGCAGATTTCAAGTACGCAGTTTCCACTTCCACACCCTCGGCCCTGACAGCATTGATCATCTGCTCTTGGCCATCTTTGGTCAATGCTCTATCGTCTTCGCAGACGATGTATGCAGTTGGAATCTCGCGCCATGCAACTTTCGAAGGAGAGTTCATCACATGAGAAAGTGGGAACCCTCCCAGATTGTCAATTGCGCGCTGCGCCATCTGTTCTGGCACATCGGAGTAGAAGAAGTGCATTGGCTCCAGAGGCACGAGAGACTTGGGGTTCTGCGATGGAACTTGGTTTAGCTCACGATAATAGTAGGATAGATTTTGCATACCTGCTCATCGTCGACACGGGCGATATCAGGCCAATCTGGAAAGTCTGCACGTGTTTGGCCTTCTTTGAGCATGAACGAAGTCATGTAGATAAGCTTAACAACTCTGCCGGATGTCTCGTTTTCTTTCTTGCCCAGGCCACATGTTGCTTCCGATCCCGCCATGCCGCCGAACGAGTGCATCACAACTGCAACATCTCTGCCAGCCTCGGTGTGCAAAGTGATGGCATTGCGGATGATCGAGATGTCTTCGGTCCATGTGTTCTCGGGCAAGTCCTTTTCGTCGCTGGTGCAAGACGATTCGATACAGTCTACAGTATAGCCGGCCGAGTTGAGCTTCAGCGCGAGATGTGCGTAGTGTGCTGGCACATGCCAAGCTCCTGGTATAATCACAACGACAGGCTTTGTCTCTTGAGAAGTCATGCTTTGTTGTTATGATGTGATGGAATGGTTGTCAAGATGGTCGTGGTCCTGTAAGTGCTGATGTCCTCCCCTCATGATCATGATCCTTCGGCAATCATCTCGCCGAAGCAAGTCCGACGGTCCTTTCTTTCCCTCCCTCTTTCACGACCGACAACTTCGCTGACGAGGTGTGACTTTGAGCATGCGAGACTCTTGGTCTTCGAGACCTGGGCTCATTGAGTAGAGAGATGATCTGAACTGAAGAAGTCGCCGTCATGTTGTTGCCTCGAGCTGCACACCCGCCCTCGGAATCCGAAGATTCGACAGAAGCAACAACACACGAGAGGGTCTTGGATTCGATCCCAGGCTCCAACTATCCATGTCTCATTCCCTGGTCGGAAGACACTTATCAGTGAAGCTGTCCGCTATCAACGCATATCAACTTGCCCAGTCACGATCCTCAATAACCAGTGTCCCAGCGACCATGCCCTGATTATCATTGACACGTTATCAGCACGTCATATTTACACCACATGCCTAAACGAAGGCAACAGAATTGTGAGAACGAGACATTCAAACCTCAACCGGATTTCCCATCGTGTGGATACAGTATTTTCTTGCATAGGGCCGAAGCGACCACGGTATCGCCGGCGCATGATGAACAATGACAGCGCGGTGGGTTCGACTTCGTCCGAGCTCTTCGGAAAACTGGCTAGGAGGTGAGATTGATATGACCATTGTTGTAGCCTGCCCGAGACTCCTGCATATTATAAGTATACGAATAGCTGGTTCTGCCCTTTCTATTGCTCTACTTGTCTGCTATTCCTTATACAATTTCTAAACCATTGTGGTTTTGGTCGTACTCATCATTAAATTATAAGCACCTTGCTATAACGAAAGCGGATACCAACTGGACAAATATATAAATCACCACCACGAACACAGTCAACATGGTCAAAGTAGACTCGCCTGTGCAGGCAGCTGGATTCGGTATATCCCCTCCTGGATTCCAACATGAATGCTCAGCGCTAACATGCCTGACAAACAGAAAAACCGGCGCTGCCGCTGAGTGACGAGCTAGCACAAGAGATGCAAAAACTAGATCAGATGTTCTGGATCGATCAGCAGAAGCTGAAAGACATCACGAAACAATTCAAAGTAGAACTCGATCAAGGCCTCAAAAAGAACAACCAGAACATTGTATGTTTCTCGGACCTCGGATCATCGTTACAAACTGATCGCTAATCAACCCGTCACAGCCGATGAACATTACCTGGGTCCTGGGTCAACCACACGGTGACGAAAAAGGCAGTTTCCTGACAGTAGACCTTGGAGGCACAAACCTTCGTGTCTGCTGGATCACACTACCGGGATCGCGCGGTCAACCCAGTATCGTCCAAGAAAAGTACCAACTGTCCAAGGAAGTCAAGACTGGAACAGCAAATCAACTATGGGATGAGGTAGCCGATCGCATGCAAACCTTCATTCGAGATCAGAGACTTGACGAAAAAGCTACTCAGCCTCTGCCACTTGGCTTCACCTTCTCCTATCCTGCCATGCAAGACTTTATCGACCACGGCGTGCTTCAAACCTGGACTAAGGGCTGGGACGTCAAGGGCGTCGAAGGCGAGGATGTCACAATACAACTCCGTGAAGCAATGGAGAAGAGGAAGCTACCTGTCAAACTCGTCGCGTTGATCAACGACACGACAGGTGCTATGATAGCATCTGCATACCACGACCCCGAGACCATTGTTGGTGCTATCTTCGGAACAGGCTGCAATGCCGCATACATGGAAGACAGCGACTCCATCCCCAAAATCGCAGGACGCCTACCACCCGCCTGCCCCGTAGCCATCAACTGCGAATACGGCGCCTTCGACAACAGCCACACCGTCCTCCCAATGACCAAATACGACCACATCATCGACAAAGAGTCACCGCGACCAGGCGAGCAAGCCTTTGAAAAGATGAGCGCTGGCCTCTACCTGGGCGAGATCTTCCGACTGGCCTTGATCGACCTCGCAAAACGCAATCTCATCTTCCATAACCAGGACATTTCAAGACTGGACAAGTCTTATATCCTCGACACCGGCTTTCTCTGCGCAATCGAAGACGATCGATCCTCTGGCCTCCAAAACACAGCTACATCCTTTGAGGCCCACACAGGCATTACACTGAACACACAAGAACGCCAGCTCTGTCGCTACCTGGCAGAACTCATCGCGATCCGCGGAGCACGTCTTTGCGCCTGCGGTATCGCAGCGATCTGCAGCAAGAAAAACATCGAGCATGGTCATGTGGCTGCTGATGGCTCGGTTGCAAACAAGCATCCCAAGTTCAAGCGACGATGGGCTGATGCGTTGGCTGAGATTCTGGAGTGGGATGAGCAGAGGACGGAAGATCCGATTGTGTTGACACCTGCGGAGGATGGATCGGGTATCGGTGCTGCGGTTATTGTTGCTATGACTTTGGAGAGAGCGAGGAAAGGTGATGATGCTGGGGTTAAGGAGGCTGCTGATATGTGAAGCTAGATGTATAGGATTGGAGAAATTCAGATATTCTTGGGAAGCAGAAGAGACAAGAGACGTCACATGTGTTCGAAGGAGTTGATACGGAAAAGTTGGTCGTAAAAGCATTCAGTACGTATCAAATTGAAGTAGAGGCAAAAAAGGCGTCATCAGGAAAACCATGATACGTATGACACCCAGTCGCAGTCCATGTTTGCGAATCTCGTAAACAAAGGAGAGGCATCAGATAGCGAGAAGCGAGGAGCGAGACTAGAAGTCGCCGCCGCCGTCATCGCCACCACCGAAATCATCGCCGCCGCCGCCGTAGTCATCACCGCCACCTCCGTTCTCGTAGCCTTGCTCGTAGGCGTGGTCTTCCATATCGTCGATGCCGTTCATCAACATAGCACCACCAAGCAGACCAGCACCACCAGCAAGAGCCATGCCACCCATGCCCATACCACCGCCCGTCTTACGCTGCGGCTGGCCGTACATCTGCTGCTGTGGGTAGCCTCCGTAGCCTTGCTGAGGGTATCCGCCGTAGTGCTGCTGTTGCATGCCATAGCCACCACCGCCCATCATGCCACCAGACGGATAACCCTGCTGTCCGTAACCCTGCTGGGGACGCGAGCTGGATCCTGAGACCTTGCCGAGAAGCTTGCCCATGAGACCGCCCTTCTTGCCGCGGTCCTGGTCGCGAGGAGGCAGCTCGTTCGAGTACTGGGGCTGAGACTGGTTCGAATACTGAGGCTGGGATTGGGACTGGTATTGAGGGGTTCCAGAGCTGTAGTAGTTGTCGGATGCGCCTGTGCGAGTGGAGGATTGACCAGACTGACGAGCGCGAGCTTCTTCCTCGGCTTGAAGCTTGCGGGCAAGGGCTTCGTCGTCGTTGACGTTGTGTGCTGAGCCACCCGAGTGAATGCTTGAGCCGTAGGGGTTATTTGAACCGTAGCCGCCCTTCTCGGGACCGGTGTACTGAGACTGGTTGTGGTCGTAGCCTGGAGGAGCACCGGGAGGGGCGCCACCCGAGGAAGCGTAGGCGGGCTCGGTGGGCTTCTCCCATTGTGACTGCTTGGTGTGCAGGTTTACGAAGAACCATTGTTTGTATTGGTCGTTCCACTGGGCCTTCCAGCCTTCTGGGACTTGAGGCGGAGGAGGGCCCTGAGAGCTTGTCAGCGATCGTGTTGGTGCCTAGCTGTTTGAGGACGCGCGCATACCGGAGGTGGGGCATAGTCGGCCATGGTGTGTGTTGTGGCAAGCTGTGGTGGTGTGTCCTGGGTGTAATCCAAGAGCTTTCGAGGTGAGCGTAAGATGGACTGGGATGTCGAGTGAAGAGTGAATCGAAGGTCAAAAAGGTGGTCGAGACACGGAAGACAAGCAGGTAAATGGTCGAGGTGACCGTGGCCGTTTACACTTCACCCACGTCATTCAAGGTTCGTGGTGGCTGTGAGGGGATTGTGGCGCAGGTGAGCACTTCATTGTCACACTTCGACTTTGCCATCTTTGTCTCGGACTTTCCATGTCCTGTTTCTCGCTTCTCTTCTTCTATTGGTATCTATTCACAGGGCTGTGCCTGTATTCCACCTTGATGCAAAAGATCAATCTATCTGCCTGACACTGAGCTGCTGCCAAGTACCCCGCCTCCTGGCACTAGAAGCCAAGGACCGAAGCTGAGGTGGCGCCAAGATTAATGCACGCACCAAAGCCAATATCTCTTACAATATATGTTTTGTATCTTGACACCTGAATATCATTAAGCCTCTTTAGCTCAGTTGGTAGAGCGCGGCACTAGTAATGCCGAGGTCACCGGTTCGACTCCGTTAGGAGGCATTGATTTTTGCTCTTTCTAACTATGTCAAAACATCTCATGCTGAGTGATTGTTCGTCTGTTTTTATTTTATTTTTCCAAAGCACTCGTTGTTAGCATGCACGTGGCATACGACGCTAACACGAGTTTTGCTGGCTCCTGCTGTTTTGGAATTGAAGCCGGCACAATCCGGGACTTCAAGTTGCATAACCCTTGACAACTCGAAGCAACACTTGGTTTTGAAAGCTCATTTCTAGCGAACCAATCTGGTGAGATTCATCATACTGATTCGTGGTGCTTTCAAGAAAGGACTTTCTCTTGATGCGTAATATTAATGTTTCATCTATCATATATTATTGACGATAAGATTTCTTCTTCCAGCATCTAGTGACTCTGACAAAGTCCATGTTCTCATGTACCGCCCGTCTTCTCTTGCTTTCGTGCCTTCTTTTCTTCTTTCTTGCGGACTATGCCTTCTCTCCAATCACGTCCCCATACTGTGACTGTCCAGGTCAAGATCGCCGAAAAGGACAAGAATGCCGCACTGATCGTGCTGAACCACCCTACGCCAATGGCCTCGACAGCAGGCAAGCAAGCTGCTGTCCCAGTGGCAGCAAACAGATACCGTAGCATGTAATTACCAGCCACCACTTCCGAAGATCGCTTCTGCATCACATCCAGACAATAGGTGTTGAGTGACGGGAAGCAGAACAGTTGTGCCACGCCTTGGACAAACATGACGATGACAGGTAGAGGGATGCCGCCCTTGTCCTTCTCAATCGACCATCCGTAGATCAACATACATCCAGGGATGATGACACCCATGGAAATGAGGCAAGACCGCAGTCGATCCTCGGGTACGCGCTCACCATTGCGCTTTCCGATCCACTTCTTGACAGTGCGGTCAGCCCAGCGGCCTCCGAAGAACGTGCCTGTTTGCATGTCAGCTTTGGTAACCTGCGACGTGATGAGGCACTCATACCGAACAAATAACCGCATCCAGGAGCAATGTAGAAGAGTCCAGACTGGATTGGCGAGGTCAGGTGAAAGCGAGGGTTGATGACATATCGGATTGGTGTGAGTAGACTGTACATGTTGAAGACCAGCGATGACGAAGCAAGCCCAACAAACAGCAGATTCGGGTATCGATACAGCTTTATGACTCGAACAGGGTTGGTCCAAGACCAGATTTTCTTTGCTTGTTCGCTTTTCTTGAGGCCTTCGAGCTCGACGGATTTTTTGTAGTGGATTGTTTCTGGGAGGAAGAAGAAGCACAGCACAGTGGCGGCGACGGCTAGTCCAGTCTGTAGATAAAAGATGTCGCGCCAGCTCTTGTACGTAACGATGATACCGCCTAGTAAAGGACCCATGGCTATACAAAGTCAGATGGTACCGGCTTCACGATATAGTTGAGACTTACCAGGTCCGATGAGAGTTCCCGAGAAGAACCAACTCAATGCAGTCGCACGCTCTGTCGGGCGGTAGATGTCTCCAATACAGGAGCTACCAATGATGAGAAAGGAAGTGCCTTGGAAAGCCGTCAAGATGCGGAAGATGAAGAACGAAGCCAAGTTGGGAGCCAATGCAGTACCGATTGAGAATGCGGCAAAGAAGATGGCACTCAACAACTGAGTCCATCTTCGTCCATACACCTGACCCATCGGTCCCCAGAACATTGGAGACAGTCCCATGAATAGCATGTATAACGCGTTACTGGCATTGATGATGGTACCGGTGGTGTTGTATGTTGCTGCCACTTCAGGTACGGCAGCAAGTACAGTAGTTGATGCCATAGGAGCCAAGAAGGAACAGAAAGCCAGGACCGATACTATGCCTATCTTTTTCGAGTGAGTGAACTTGTCGTAGACTTCGTCTCCAGATTCCCGGTAAGGTATGTGGGGTATATCGTGTGCGGAGGCATGGCTCTGGATATGTACAAGATCTAGGTCGGGGTTCTTCTGATTGCCCTTTTCCAAATCCACGCCTTGGGCCTCTTCGTAAGGTTCGGGAACCTGTTCAATGGCTGGATGGACTACAGGCTCCTCTGCCCGAGTCTCTGTGGCGGTCGCGTGCTTGTTCCCCGGCATTGTGTCGTTCATATACTGATTGCCGTTTGCAGGGATTACATTAAGTGCGAGTGTACCTTATAAAGATGGTTTGTTTGCGGAAGAAATGATACAAGGCCGAATGAGTCAAAAGGCATCATGGAGATCCGAAGGATGAACAGGCCGAGAAGAATTGAGGTAGATTCGAGATAGTGATGCCGATGAGCCGGCAAAATCTTGACTTGCCGTGTGGATTCGTTGGCCTATCGACTTTTCCGCTCATCGGCGAGAATACCGCTGACGAGCGGATAATCCATCGGAGAATGTCCGCTCGCTTCGTCCATCAGAACTTGCAGTGGTTGCTTTGAGATTGTCATGTCCCACTGGATATTGTAGAATCAGATGACTGAGGGTGTCGTACTCTTGGGATGATACGCCACGACTCCTCTTGCTCACCCAAAAGTGCCAACTCGGCGTGCCGTTCCAGTCGCAAGCTGTTGCGGGGTTATAAAACTTCGACCTGAGGTCATTGACCAGCCTTCGGAAGAACCTTCGAATCCGACAACATCATCGTCCAGCACTGTCAACCATTCGACTCTACATGAGACAGCTCTGCACTTGCCAGGTGTTTTTGCTAATCGTTCGACGTTCTTTGGGAGACATGCAAAGTATTTGCTGTACTGCACTCTGGGAACATGAATGAATATCCTCTTGTCATGGTCTCGATCGTAAGTCTCTCACAAGTGTAGGTAATCGCAGCCCGTGAGATCTCTCAGATCACATTAATACAGTGGATAAGGTGTCTTTGCTGTAAAGCAAGGAACAGTCCAGAGAAATCTCATCTGCATATGTGCTCGGCTGTAGACATCTGTCGCAAGGACAACACGAGACATGTTCTTTTGATTGCATGTCTTGCAAACATGATATTCGGAGATTCTGCACTATATACTGGCCTGCTTTCTTCCATGGATTCTGGAGAACAGCTTTACCACCATTCTCAGTGATGCCTTCTTTTGCGGATCTTCCAACAGAGATCGAGTCCATAATCTTTGAATTCCTCGCCGACGATAAGGAGGCGCTATACTCTTCAATACGCGTCAGTCAGACATGGCACAACCACACTGTTGATCTGCTGTGGCAACACTCCTCGGCAGATGATCTCGCAATGATTGAAGAACTTCGCCGTCAACATTATGCCAACAAGGTTGTCAAGCTGGAGGTGAAGAGCTCATGGTGCTTTTCTCGATTTAGGTTCCTGTCGTTTCCTGCTCTCTTTGAGGTCAACCTGGGCGCGGACTACATACCAGATTATCGCCCTCGTCTCGGAACGGTACGGATCAGCTCATTTCTGCAGCCAACCTTGAAAAAGCTTCACCTCAGGGAGCTATTCGTCTTGACCGAAGATGTAATGGATTTGATATGCCTGAGGTGCCCTCTGTTGGAAGAGCTCGAGCTCGCTTCTGAACTCTCCTTCATTCATCCTGAAAAGTACCTCCTCCATTCGTCATTCAACTTCCCAAAATTACGCAGGCTTGTATACAGATGGGGTAGTCTTACCTCACGATCAGCCTTGAGACGTCTGAGTGAGCAGCTCCCATTGCTTGAGTACCTTGATCCTGGGTACCAGGACTTTGATCTCCGAGAAGAACTTGTTGGAGTCGTGTTCCCTCGGCTGAGTACTCTCAAACTACAATGCAGACCGCACCGCACCAACCCTGACTTGTATGCGGTATCAAAAACCCAGTTCTGCATGTGCTAATGATGATGTGTAGTGATCTAAACTACAAGGGAACGATAGCAGTCGATCACTTGAGCGCAATCCTACATCTTGCGCCAAAGCTTGAGACCTTCTCTCTTGGTTGGTTCAAGCTGAATCATGAGTTTTTCCGGGAGGAGATGGATGTGAACGAGCTTCGAAGCTTGCGCTGAAGTGTGGGAAGACGCTGCGGTTGTCATGAGATTCGAGCTCGCGGGGTCGAGAAGGAAAAGATAAAGGCGGCCTATTCTTTATAAGGCATAGAGATGGGGGCACAAACTTCGGATGGTGATGGGACTTTAATGGTGAGCCGACGTCGGATTTCGCATCAGAGATTAAGAATTCGACACAAAGTCACAACGAAGACTCAACACACTTATCTTGATAGTCACTCAAAGAATAAAGTCGGCAATGACAGAAGCAGAGAAAATCACATGGCGGGATGTTTAGACCAATAAAGGAAGTGATTTGTGGGTTGACATTTATACAAGCACGTGCGTCCAACAGGGTGACTAGGGCGACCTCGGCATCAGGCTATCAAGGTTGTTTGGCCGAGGGCGGCGAACTGGGATGCAATCATCTCGGGTACACGATCATGCCATGCATTACACGTCCACCTCCACTCCCAAGGAGCTGCAGAAGCCCCTCATCATATCCCTACACATAGCGCCTCGATAGTCAACTACAGACTGAGCATCGAACGAGAAGCCTGGCCAGCGCGCACCCTCCACCACCACTACCATGGCCGACTCGGTTGGTTAGCATCACATGCTCGAAGCCCCCTCACATTCCATCCACTCAGCACCACTGACACTCTTTTGACGCAAACACAGACCGAGTATTCGGACATGCGCTCAACACAGTCAACAAGATCCGCACGGGCTCGCAAAAGCCGCCCGTGAGCGAGCGCCTCCGCCTCTACGGCCTCTACAAACAAGCAATGGAGGGCGACGTCGCATATCTGCAAGAACGCCCCACCACCCACGACAAGAAAGAGCAAGACAAATGGGATGCCTGGGCCTCCAATTCTGGCTTGTCGCGCACGCAGGCGAAAAGACAGTATATCGAGACGTTGATACATACCATGCATGAGTATGCGAGTGCAACGCCCGAGGCTAGGGAACTGGTTGCTGAGCTCGAGTTTGTCTGGGATCAGGTGCGGAATAATTCGAACCCGAGTGGAAGTTCGGATGCGTCGAGTCCGTTGCGTGTGTTGCATGAGCAGAGGTCTGGCTACCCGGGTATGGTGTCGAGCTCTGCCGCTGCCTTTGCGGACGATAATGTCGCTTCGAGGCCGCTACGGATACTGAGTCCTGTGAGTCAAGCCGACGAGGATGAATTGCACGACGAGCATGACGAGGAATTTGTCGACGCGCCCATAAGCCAATACGACGATACCGAGGATCCAGACATGGACGCAGAAGATCAAGATAGAGACGATCAACAAGCCTCTCCCTCACGGCCACCGCGATCCAGGATATCAAGTCCACGCGACTCACGCTGGCGGAAGAGTATAGACACTGCTTTGGTCCGGATGACGACTGAGATTGCCGCTCTGCGAGAACAACTGGAATCGCGCAATTTCATAGCACAACAGCGGAAACGCTCTTTACTGGCTTGGGTGTTACGAGCATCGTGGTTTCTGGTCAAGCTGGTCGCTGTCGATGTGTTCATCCTCTGGCTTGTGCTACTCTATCTACGGCGAAAGAAGGATATGCGACTCGAGGGCGCTGTCAGGGTCTTGCTGGGTGATGCTGTCGCGCAGATGCAAAAAGTCGGCAGTAAAGTCAAAGTACCTACGCTGACAGGGAAGAAGTGACCGCTTCGATGTCACACCTGTGTTGGATCTCTTGTTGATACACCCTGCACGTAAAAAATTATCGAATTATGACTGTGATGAATTTGAATCATTCATATTTGCATTACATGTCGTGATATGTCAGAAGTCAATGCCTAATCCTCCTTGAAAGGGCATCCCTTGGCCGAACTCTCCGTTCTCGTCTTGGACTCGACAATCTCCGCTGTCAGTCTCATGAGACGGTCTGCCAGAGCCATGTCCTGACCCTTCTCACTCGGTGTCTCGTAAACCTTCTGAGGGGCAATGTAGTTGCCGCCAGTAGGAGCCACGGTTGCGGCATACATGGACGAAACGCAACCCTCGAACTGGCTCTTGCGGAAAGGCTTGAGTCCAACCGACATGCCGTAGCCTAGAAGAGGGAACGCCTCGTGGATGTGGACATTTGTTTGTGCAGTGTCGACAATGCCAGGGTGGATAGCATTGACGATGATGTTGGGGTGCTCGGTCTTGAGGTGCTGGTCCAGCCACTTGGCATACAAGAGGTTGGCCAACTTGCTACGTCCGTACTGAGGTTGAGGTCCGTAGTCCTTGTTCAGTTCGGCAACAGATGCAAACTCAGTCTCGCTAGGAGCCTGGGCGTGCAGATTGGAAGAAACGCAGACGATGCGGACTTTGTTGCCCTTGTCGGCGGTCTCCTTGATCGTGGGAAGCAAGTGGCTGGTCAAGACAACGTGGCCGAAGTGGTTGGTGGCCAGGTGAAGATCGATGCCATCCTTGTTCAATTGTCTGGTCATTATTCCACGGCCGGCGTTGTTGATGAGGATATCGATTCTGTCGGTTTGCGAGGCGATCTCTGCAGCGACCTTGCCGGTCTGCACCCAGTCGGCAAGATCACATTGCTTCCAGATGAACTTCTTGCGTGCCTCGGGTCCAAACTCTTCCTCGATTGCGTTCAAGGCTTCGTCGGCGACCTCTTGTCTCATGGAGGTGACGAAAAGCTTGGAGATGTTCTTCGAGAGCAGGGTGTGGGTGCATCCAAATCCGATACCTTCGCTGCCGCCGGTGACAACAGCAACCTGTTGACGCCATGTTAGGTCTCTGCTTCGTACAAGAGCCTCAAGAATTTACCTTGCCGCTGAGGTCTGGCACTTCATCCAAACTGAAGCTGTTCTCTGGGGAAGCAAGAGCATGGGCAGGACCGCCCAAGTTCTCTGCGATCGTGTTTCTGATAGTCTCCATTGCGCCTGAAATGCTTGGAACCTCACTCATTGGTTTGATTTGCTGATGTATTGCAAACGCAGAAAAGGGCCCAGCAGTGCATTATAAACAATACCCCTCATCTCCAAGTCGTGATGTCAGGTCGTCCCAAAATAAGGTGGACCCCAAGGAGAAGCCTCCCGATCCACGATGCAGGAGTTTGTATGACGACGGGCGCGGTCATGAATGCTTCGTGGTGCCTGATTGGGCATATCTGATCCTTGTATCCATCTTATCACTCGGCAATGGCCCGTCCCGTTTCCTGGGGTGCATCCCCTCAAGTGCGGATGCAACGACATTTCTCTTTCGTACTCAACCCGGCGATCGAGATGTTGAGATTGGGATTGTTGAGCTACTAAGGTACCTGGGCAGTGAGCTGAACATTTGCATGCTCTTGACTTTATATGCATGTGGCTCACTCAGCTTGTTGCGAGTTGCTCCTATAAGCTGCTTCGCCCTTACAACTAGTACCTAGCTCCTCAGATGCAAGAATGACATGAATACATCTGAGAAGTACAGTGCGTTGATGATCATCTGAAGTCCAGATCGGGCCAGATAAATCTAGATGGACGGAGTACGGGAGTATGTGATGCGTAAGTGTTGATCACAAAGCCTGATAGAATTTCGTTCAGTTACACTTTCTGAATGTGTATAGATATGTTTGTACAGAGGCTGACGACTAAGATGGTGAGTAAATCCTGCGTAACAGGTAGGAGCCGTAGCCCATGGCTCGAGCTCGGTGTCGTTATGTGGCAAGGGAACCCCATGAGTTCTCATCCTCGTCCACGCCAAAGACCTTGATAATGTGCTCTTCAACCAGTTCGCACGTTCCTTTCTTCCACTCTCGAGGAGCATCTGCTTTCCAATGTACGAAGACGCCTCCAAGAGTGCAGGCGACATGCCTGATTTCTGCCCAAAGTTCTCGCTCGACATCCATGCCAAAAGTTTGGATGGTCTGCTCTTTATCTCCCCATAGTCGACGGTGTTCGCCAGTCTGGTGATTGATGGCTGGTCCGTCCTGGTTGAACAATGTGTTGGGGTCCATCTTCGGGAAGTTTGCATGGATAGTAAATGGCATCGGCTTGACGAGTGCAACATAGTCATCGACAGGGTTCGACTGAAGCATGGCCACTCCGCGCAACTCTCCGTTGTCGTCGTAACCGAGAATCCTGACGGGGTCAGAAACCTGGTAGAAAGTTGCATCGACAGCCACTGCACCCGCAAGGAACGTTTCTTTGTCCCCTTCGCCCGGACCTCCTTGGGTGAGTAGGGGATAGTAGTGCGAAGGTCCATAGTAGTTATAGTATGTAGACACCAGCAGTGCTGCCGAGTGGGTCCGCTTGGACACAATGACTTGACCCGATTCCGTTGATGCTCTGACTGTAGTCAGAGGACAAGGTTTTCCTTGGATTTTGTAGAACTTCTCGGAAGCCGACGAAACCCAAAAGTCTGGCCATGTCACTAGACCAGTTGACGTGAATGGTTCTGTTTTGAAAGCGTGGTCCACATTGTGTACAGGAAAATTGTCTGCGTCGAGCAAGAGCACATCTTCGAAGCTCGAGAACAACACCGAAAATATTTTATACTGGTATTTCTCGAGCTTGACCAGTCCAGAAGGGAAAAAGTCGTCCAGAATCACGCAGCGAGCGTTGAGAGAGGGAAGCAGTTCTTGACACAGATAGTTATCGCCGCGTGCTTCATCGGCTCGTAGGAAGAGTTCAACTGGCAGGATACTACCGGAGCGCCTGAGCATGCGGAGGGACACGATGAAGATTGGCAGGTGTGCTCCGCCTGCAGTGGAGACTATGCCACGAGATCCTGGCTTGTAGGGCAATGTCAAGTTGGAAATTTCCTCAACGAAATTCTGATGTGCCAATCGCATCTCCTCGACCTGGGTAGGAGTGATTGGCACATAGTCCGGTCGCTTCAACGGCTTGTTTTTGTTGTCGTTGAAGCCAATGGCAGAGATACTGTTGGTTTTAGTCAAGGATGGTACCCGGGGCTTGGTCTCCTTCAGGATGCGGACTAGTCTGCGACTGAAGTGAACGTAAGCATCCCCATCTTCGGGCTCAGAGGATTGCCAGCCAAGGATGCTTGCAGCATTCCTGCGACGCTCGTCAGCTCTGCGCACCCAACACTCGACGATAACACGAGCACATACGACTCTATCGTTGCCGGAGCCGATGAGAAGTCGCCGCCAAGGATGAACTTCCACACGAGCACTATGAGACAGGCAATCACAACAGCCTTGCGGAGACGTGCAGGAAAGCGGATCATCGTCCCTCTCCGCCTTGAAAGCTTAACCTCTCGGTGAGGGGAAGACGGGGGTGACCAGAAAACTCGAGTCCAAGGCTTGTGGGATGGCGGGTGTGTCTATGTGAGCATGTCGAACAGAGACTAGAGTTGTTGCACGATTGACGATCTACCAAAAGCCAGACTGTCTAGGTTCTAGCCCCGAACGCCGCTGTTTGGTTGAATCTGAGTCGATGCGCCAACAGCTTTGGATGCGGGGGGAGTTTTGACGCCGTGTCAGAGTGGGGCTCTCGGTTGGTTCGGTTGGTCGCTCCGGCCGCCGAGCCTTGACACGGCAAGCGGGAGCGTTCTCGAGCCTTCGTCCATCAACCTATCACTTGACTCCCATCTTGCGTATACTCCGTGTCGAGGAAGCTAAAAGAAACCCCTCCAACGCTTCTGGCCCTTGTCGGCAACTTGTTTTTCTTGCTCGATCGATTGTGGTGCTCGGACTTGTTCGAACAGCTTGTCTCAAATCGCAGACTTGGAGGGTTGGAAGAGTATCGCCGACGCGTAGTTGCCCTAGTCAGCATCCAAGCAGAATACCCCCGAAGACATCGATAGATGTGTATCGAATCTTCATGAGTTTGCGAGCACTTTACATGGTTCTTCCAGTGTTTTTCTTGTTTCGTTACGAAGCTAGGCTTGCGAGGCTGGACCTTGCAAGTTGCCATCGCTGGAAATGGCAACGCGATCCCAGCCGTCGTCGAAGAGTCGTTTATACCTCGTGCTTGTTTCTAGCTGTACCGTAACGTTGCAAGCTATTCGGTCTTTGTCTTCGGATCGCCCGGCTCTGGTTTCCAGCTCTCTGTGCCTACATGCAGTGAACATGCGTTTGTCGAGGGACTTCATCAATCCTTCCCCCAGGCTACCGAGTGTCTCCGAGAAACTCACCACATTGCCCTGCTACTTTACGTGATATGGACGATGGAATCGAGATATGAGAGGGGACCGCAGCTTGTGCATTTGTTTTGCCCTAGCTGTCACTGCCTGTCGGATTCAGTTCAGAAAAGATCGTCGTTCTCGCGCAAACTTGCTCCTCGTGGTCGACATAGCTTGGCACTAGATACACAGAGTCTGAGAGCTTAAGCTCTAATATGTAACTCGCCGTTCTTTCCTCCTCAGCCTCTAGTGTGTTTCGCCAAGTTCGAGAACAATACAAGTCACTTTGTCCTCCCCTCCTTCAATACCCCTCGATTTTGTCAAGGCTTATTGTACATCCTCGAGCGCTTCCAGGTTTATCGCTATCATTCTTCGAGGCTTTCCATTGATAATCAATCGCAGTCCCTGGAGACCAATCCAGCGCGATAAGTTGTTGATCTTCCGATCCTTTCCACAACGACTTGCGAACTTAAGAATTCACTATAAGCTTCGATGGCCCAATACACAAACCACCCTCGTCACACCAGCTTCGCTGAAGCTCTCCCAGGTATCCTTGAGATGCAGTATCAGCCAATATTCCAGCCGGTCGAGCATGATCCGAACATGCGATCGTTCCTCTTGGAAGCACAGGCTCAGGCTCAGGCACAGCCGCAAATTTATGGATTTCCTCCACCAACCGGAAGTTCCATGGACTCTGGATACGCTGGCGACGACGCCAACCCGTTTGAGAACGGCAGCCTATGTGCGGACTTCAAGATGGTCTATGGCCAGCAAGTCAATGCCGCAGTTCCGAGCTTCGACGCGTACAGCTTCGTGACCAACGAGCAGCAAGTCAATGGTCCCGGCCAAGCCTTCATGCCGGTCGATTTCACAGCGACTTTAAGCCACAACTTCAATCCGATGAAGCAGGATGCCACAATCTCACAGAGTCCAAACACACCAACACTAGTGACCGACGACGCAATCAGTGTCAAGAGTGAGGATGGCTTTTCAGATGCCGCGTCACCCAAGGATACGACGCACCCAAGAAGCCAGCTCCCCAAGCGCCCTGATACGATCAGACGAACGGCAACGGAACCGTCGATCGAGAACCGAGCGGGCAGCATGCAGCGTACAGGGATCAAGGAAGGTCGACGAGGCCGAAAGCGAATCCCACACACGGCGGTGGAGCGTCGATACCGCGAGAACCTCAACTCACACCTGGACAACTTACGAAAAGCGGTGCCGCACGTACAAGCAGCTCAACGCCGCCGAGCGAGCGACATCAATGACCCGATGAAGCCAAGCAAGTGTGAGGTACTGTTAGGGGCGTTGGAGTACATCCACCAGTTAAGGAAAGAAAACGAGGAATTGAAGCGAAGGTTGGGTGAATGAGCAACGAGTGATTGAACAAGACAAAAAACACAACGACGAAGGTGGTTACCAAGACGAAGCCTGTAGAGAAAGCGCATCACTTACATGCTATGCGGGCGTTTGGGACCGGACAAGGCGATTCATTGTAGGCTGTATCGTAACTTGATAGAACCAGGCTCATGATCTAATAACTCTCTCCTATGTAGACACAAAATTGACCATGAAGGTCTTGCAAGGTGGAAGATGTAGAGATGGGAGATTTGACACGACTCCTGAAACGAACCGAGAAGGAGTCGCTTGGCACGTGCGCGTCATATTGATGAACCCTTGAACCTTTGAGATCAACAAGGAATCACCGCAGCATACGAATCCAGTCGTAGTGCAAATCGCTCGTCATTCGCCATGTCTCCTGAGCGGTAGACTCGACAGCACGATCCGTAGCACACAAGCCTTCGACAGCTGGAACAAGATGGCAGACTCGGCTGCCCCCGAATTGGCAGCGGCCCTGCTCAAATGGGTACCACACCACGACACACCCAAACAATCATACAGTCTGCTGACATGGCCAGGTGCAAGCATTCCAAACGTCCAAGAAAGTAGAGAGCTGGGAGGACATACAAGACGGCCAAGTCCTGTGGGACATTCTCCAGGACATCGACCCGGGCTACTTTCAAGACGACCTCCCAGAAGCTCCCGCCAAAACAAGAGACCACTGGATCCCACGGTGGCAGAACCTCAAGCATGTCAACCGTCTGGTCACTGCCTACCTCAGAGACTCGAGCGGCTCCATCGAGAACCCTGCAGGCAGCCGTGACCCAGACCTCAAGGCGATTGCTACAGATGCTAGCCCGACCGACACCGTCATGGTGTGTCCCTGCCATACCTCCGCTCAAATATAACCTCCCGGCTAACATCTCTCCTTGCAGCTGCTCAAAACCATGCTCCGTGCCGCCATGTATTCGCCCGAGTCCAACCAGAGAATGGGCCGCATAGTCGTCGGCCTTGGTCCTGAGGTCGCTGTCACCATTGCTGCAGCCATGAAGCAAATGGAAGACACGGACACACCGCAACCAGGCGTCGCCGATCGATCTGACTTCGAAGTCACTTCCGAAACATCAACCCCCGCCGAGCCTATGCTTGAGAAGCCTGCCGTTTCCGTCAACGATCGTCTCTCCTTTGGTACTTCCGGCGAACGCGATCCCGAGTTGGAACAAGAAGAGAAGCTCATCCAGGCATACAAAGTAATCAAGGACTTGGAAAACAACAATGCGAAGGCTGCGAACGAATTGGAAGAGCTGAGACAAGACAAGGAGGAACTGCAACAAGCATTCGATGCCTTCAAGTATGAAGTCGAAAATCAGGGTCGCAAGGCTGCCGAGAACGACAACATGAAAGACATGCAACTCAAGGCAGAAAGAGATCGAGATTACATTGCAGAATTGGAGGCAGAACTCGAGACCCTGAGAGACAAGTCGCAAGCCCAGGAACGCCAAATCGAGCGGTACAAGACAGACACAGACGCAAAGCAGAAGCTGAGAGATGACATGCAACTTCTTCGAGCCGAAAGAGACGATCTGCTGCAGAAAACGCGCATGAACGAGAACCTCAAAAAGAAGATTCAGGCATTACAGGACCAGGAGAAGGCCAATTCTACTCTGAGAGAAGATCTTCGTTCAGCCAACGACAGGCTACAAGATCTGGACCGCCTAAAAGACCAATGCACCACCCTGCAGAAAGCAAACGCTGAGAATCTGAAACTCATCGCCAATGGTGAACAAGAAATATTCGACCAGAAAACGACTCGCAAACGCATTGAACATGAATACAAGGTCCTGACCCAGAAGTGGGAAGCGGCTAAGGAGCGGCAGGTCAAAGATCACGAAAGTATCACTGAACTCGAGAACAAGCTGCAAACTCTCGAGATTGGAGGGTCGAACCCCAGTGGTGCCAACGGCGGACTTGATGGAGAACTCGAAGCTTCTGAGAAGGCGAGAGCTGAGAGGGCAATGACCAGAAGCCAGACCGACACAATCCCCTCAGCTGACGCCACGATCCTGCAACAGAAGCTCGATGCCATCACCGCGAGAAACCACAAACTGGAAACCGAGTATCTAGATATTCTGTCGGACAAATTGGGCCTGGAGACTGCCTTACAAGACCTCCGTGAACCAAGTCGAGAACCAGAAGAAAACGTACCATTCTTGGAACAACGCAAGAAGCTGCAGGCAGCTCAAGCTGAGATACAAGACATGCGCAACCAGCATTTTGGCACAAATACTGAGATGGCCAACATCAAGGAGAGGCTCATGGCTGTGCAGAAACAACTCACTGACAAGGACGTGCAGCTTGACGGTAATGCAGAGTATCAGACCTTGACCGATCGATACTCTGAATTGCACAAGCACAGCGAAGGTGTCGAAGCAGAATTGGCAGAACAGCGCGCTTTGTTGCGACATGCTCTGCTCAATGCTGCACAGTTGCTGAAGGAGCCTGCTGAGAGTCGCAACGAGAACGAGTACAAGCTGCTTCTACAGCAGTTGCAAGCAGTCAGGGATGCGCCAGACGATGATGAGCTCTTGGAGTCCACGGCCGCGCAACTTGCGGACCGTATGGAGCAAGCACGTTCCGACACTATTGCTGCAAACAAAGTAAACCATCTAGCCAATGCTTCTCCACGGGAATATACTGACACACCTCCTCCTAGCTCGCCGAAGACCGCGCAACAGAAATCACGACACTCAAGAAGCAAATCAGCCCGCCAACAACGACAGCGACCGGCAACGTACCTTCAGCCGAATTCGCAGCACTACAGCGTGAGAACAAGCTCATGACATCCGCATGGTTCGACCTCAGTAGCAGGCTGCAGAGCAATACCGTCATGTTGGGTAGACGCAAGGAGAGTCCCAAGAGCTTTTTGGGCAAGCAGCGGCAGCTGGTGACGCCTGGGTTGGTGTCTGGACAGGTGAGATGAATATGCTGATAACTATGCATGGTTCAAAGACTGACATTTTGAGTAGCATCGTCGTTAGATGGAAGAGGTAGATGAGCATTGTCAGAATAGAGTGATATCCACACGGTATCTTGAGCGATCATACAACGCGATGAACAAATTTGTACTTGGCGACGACTTGACCATAGGCATGTTGACAACGAAGAGACGAAGTGATGGGCATCGAGAGTGTGAGCATGGATCGTGAGGGATATACACGACGCAGGTTGTGGCTAATCATCGGATCCTGAATCTGGCCAACCAGATTCAACCCTTACAAGCTAAGGTGATGTGGTGTAGTGGTAGCATGTGTCGTTGTGGAGGTTAAAGTCCAGCAACGCCGACCCGACGGCGGTTCGATTCCGCCCATTGCCAGGATCTTTTTTTTGTGCTTTTTGTCTGCGTACAGCAAGCAATCGATATGTGTCCAATAGAGATTGTATGCTCTTAATAATCATTGCGGCGACCTGTAAGCATTGTTTTGTTGTCTAACATGAGAGAGTCACGGAGTGCACTATCAAAGATTAACATCTATTCATTTTTCCTCGTCAAGTGTACCGAGATACAAGTGGCTGCTTCTATCTGACACCTATACTCTGTTTAGGACCAAAGCGATCTTCTGAATTCCACGTCTCCTCCGCCTTGGTGCCGGGAGGCAGCCACGAGCCAGGCGAAGCATTACTCGATGCTCTGGCACGCATACTGTGCTCGGCTCCATTCGGCAGACCATAGCCCCCGTGGGAGGGTGGGCCATAGTTGGCGGGTGATTGCGAGTAAAGGTTTGCATCTGACTTTTTGTTCTCTCCACCCGCTAGAGGAAGTAGTGTGTCTTTTCCTTCTTGCAGGGCGCGAGCGCGTTTGTCTGCTTTTGCGGCATCGCTGGTGCGGTCGTAGAGGTAGAGACCGAGGATCGTGAGGCCGATGCCAAAGCCTTGGATTTTGGTCATGGGGTTGCCGAACCAGATGATTGCAAAGACGATGACGAAGACGCGCTTGAACAAGCTGGCTACGCTGTAGGTGACTGGAGAAACGAGACCCAGCAAGACAAAGGCAACGAGATTTTGACCAAAGTGGAAGGAGCCGTTGAAGATGAATTCGAGACCCAGGCGGGCGTGGTCGAGGGAGCCAGGGCGTTCGGATAATTCGATGGAGGCGTCGGCTAGGAAGTCGCCGATCATTGAGAAGCCTTCTGACCAGAGCCAGATGGGTAGAGTAAAGATGAAGGCAAGACCGGAAGAATAGCACAACAGGTTGAGCTTGTCAGGCTTCTTGTTACGCGTGCTGAAACCATCGGCCTCGGCTTTGGCGGCCTCATTGAACAGCTTCTTGGACACGATGTTCTGAGTGACGAACAAGAGCGCACTGCCGAATGCGTATACGAGGCCCAGCAAATTTGCTTTGAAGCTAGCGGAGCAGGCCATGACAACACCCAGGGTCAGGGGTACGAGCGACATGTAGGTGGCATACGAGTATCGGACATCGAAGACGAAGCGGTAGGCGAGGACTGTAAGGAGAGGCGACAGGCCCTTGATAGTGTGGACGAGCGAGACTGGGATGCGACTCATGGCGTCTGAGCTGAGGATATGGCCACCGATTTGGAAAGCAGTCAGGGGTAGGGTGGTCATGATGAGTTCACGGGAAGGCTTGCGAATACCGTGACGTAGTACAGGCATCGAGTTCCGGAGAGGTGGGTGGATGCGAGCAGCCCAGGACAGCAATAGACACCACGAGCATACAAACATGAATTGGATCAGAGTCAAGGTCACGGGCTTGGGCAAGGCGGTCAGGATGGCCTTGGACGAGGTATTGGACATGATCGAGGTTGTGTACCAGATGGCACACAGGAACTTGGGCCGAAGAGTAAGCACGGGAATGCGTTTGTATTCAAGCTGCAACGTACAATGAGCCGTCCAGAGACCGGGGCCTTGAGAGCGTCGGCTATCTCGTGGGCGTTCTGGCTGACGCTGCCTCTTCTCCCTCGTACTGTCCGAATTGCCTCGCTCAAGCTCTTTTGTCTTCCATGGCGGCCCACTGCTCCGCCGGCATTGGGCGTCCAACCGTTCGTGGTGTGCGACCCTCTGCGCGCCTGCCAACGCTCATTGCTGTGCAGATGGTTTGGCAGCCCGAGCGGTTGTGGCATAGGTGACGCTGGAGTCGGGTCGTAGACATGCTGTGTCGTCTGCAGCGTCTCATCTGAGAAACTTGGGAACTTGAAGGTTGCTGGTGACGGCGAGGTCGAGCTCCGTCGGTCGAATTGCGACGCCGACATTGCTGTACAAGCTTCGAGAGTGCGGTCTTGTTTGTTCGGATCGAGTCGACTACAGTCAATCCATCGAGAGCAAATCCGGTCAGATGCGCATTCAACCCTTGGACATGAGTTTCATTGTTGCCAGCTTGGGATGGACAGACTGGCGAGGTGTTTGATCTCCATTGCCGTCATGCGGCAAATGCCGCCCCCGTATCTGAAGCCTGAAGCTTTCTCCCTTCTCTCCTTGTTCAATCGTTCAAATAAAACACGTCCTTTGTGTCAACGGGTCATGTAACAGATATGAAGCTTGCTTCCCTATTTCTCAACGCTCTTTGGCGTGTCCAGCAGCCTGTCAGCACACTTGTGCAGACAGGCAAATGCCCGCTGGCCTTCTCCACGTCGTGGGAGGTCATGGGTCCCTTCCAAGTCGGCACTCGAGGCATGATGCATCCATCATCGCTGGATGCATCAGAAACTGATACTGCAAGATAGAAGCAACGTGGGGCGCCGACCCACTTGAATTCTTTGGTGGCTTCCGCTCCTTGAAGTATAATGAAAATGCAAGGTTTCCAAGCTCTCTGGCCCCTAATGCAACGGTATCCTGGTCCACCACTACAGCTCAACACTCGTCTTGCGATACTTTGTCCGCTCGGGTTGGTCTGTCTGTAGCATTTCCTGACATCGATCTGGACTTCCTCCAACGAATCTACGGTTGGGCAGCTCTTCAATACCAAGGCTGGGCTCGAGGCTTCCTCCACGTCAGTGACGAAGAGCCCCTCACTCTGACTCTTGCAACAGACAATCTGCTCGAGTTCTACCTCGATGGGAAACATCACTTCGGCGGAGATTATTATGCTTTTCGGAGAGCGCCAATTGTGCTATACCTCGAGCCAGGAGACCACATTGTTGACTTGCGATTCGTCCGCGATGTGCGAGTCATGGGTGGCATTGGTTCTCCGACAATCGATATACAGCTCGAAGCACGATCTTCGACCCGGGACCTTCACATCGCTGCAGACGATGCTCTCATGCCTGACCTGGTCAATGGACGTTTGGCAAGCATGTTGGGTTCTATTCAGGTTCGTAATGACCATGTGCATGACATTGAGATTTTCGCAATCTCTGCGAACGATACCTCTTACTTTGTGTGGCTCTTGCAACCTGATGAGTTCTTGATTGTCGCTGGACAGACCAGACCTGTTGCTGTGGCTATCTCATGCAAGACGAACTGCGGTCCATACCTCGGTATTGACGTAGAGTATGGTATCGTTGGTCAGAGTCGGTCTCAAGCTTCCGTGTTGCATCTTGATCATCACTTCGCTCAGCGGGAAATGTATGAACCACTGAAGGTGACTTTTTATCATCCAGCTGGAATGGTATCTTATGCGATTCTGAAGCCTCCACCATCGAACATCTCCTGTCCTCTAGACTTGGAGGGATCGTTGCCGGTATTCTTGCAGTTGCACGGCGCGGGCGTAGAGGCTGACAATGAAATCGTGAGGCATGCTTTAGATTCGGTGGACCTCTGTGCTTGGTCTTTGTTTCCCACTGGATCAACTCCATGGAGTGGTGACGATTGGCATGTTTGGGGCTTCGCTGATGTAGAGGCTGCTATTGAGGCAATCCCTGCATGGATAGAGAGCATCGGGTGGGACGGTCCCGGCGTGAATACAAAGCGTTGGCTTGTTGCTGGTCATTCCAATGGTGGTGAGTCACTATTTGAATGCGTGTCTGCACATACTAAGTGACTATTCTAGGGCAAGGAACCTGGTATGCTTTGACGCATCGCCCCGACAACGTGTTCGCGGCTGCTCCTATATCTGGCTATTCATCCATACAGAGTGAGTCAATCGATCCTCGTTGTACTCTTGAGCTAACACTCTAGACTATGTGCCGTACGATCTTTGGCAGCCAATGCCCCCTTCAGTACGTGCCCTGTTGGATGCGTCGTTGAGCAGTCACCGGCATGAGCTGTTGCTGGACAACGTGAAGGGTATTAGTATCCTGCAACAACACGGAAGCATAGACGACAACGTTCCCGCTTTCCACTCGCGGCTGATGAATCAATTGATCAACACGCAGGGCGCAAACGCATCGTATATTGAGCTCCCAGGAAAGAATCACTGGTTCGATGGGATCATCACCACGCAGCCCTTACGCGAGTTCTTCGAACAAGAACTCAACAACTTCGCACAGCTCTTACGTGCTCCTGAAGCTTTCACCCTAACGGTCGTAAATCCAGCAGATTCGGGTCCAAAGTTCGGAGTGGAGATCCTCTATTTGCGTCGTCCAGGCCAGCCAGGAAAGGTCCATGTATCCTTCTCTTCGTCGGATTGCATTCTCCAAAGCTCCAACGTTCTGAGCTTGCGCTTGCCCGACATTTATCCAAGAACACATGGCATTGTTGTCGACAATCAAAGGATAGACTTGTCTCTCCAGGCTAAGAGCAGTGATCTGTGGCTTTTCCCAGATGGCACCTGGAAGGTATGTGTACTGTCGACGAGATGTTTGCTTCTGGCAATGCTGACCAGTACAAGATTCTTTCAGAACATCAATTATTGGCATTGCGAGACCAGAATCAGCTAGGCGGCATGGATGCCATATTCCGCACTCAGAACACTCTCCAAATCATAAGCCACTCTCAGGAATGTCGCCATACTGCTGTCCAGATATCCCGTAATTTCTGTCAATACCTCGGTGCCGACACAGAAGTCCTGGAATCTGGTTCAAAGCCAGCAAAGCAATACAGCAACGTTGTTCGTGTTGTCCGCTCGGATAATCCACCCGCTGGCCATCTTGAGGACTTTGCTCTCCAGGTAGATTCTTCCACCGGCATCAGTATACGCACATCGAGCGGCCAGATCAAGTATCCCAGCTCGGCAGGTTTAGGTGCCATATTCCTAAGACCGCTGCCAGCAGGAGCGGTGGAGTTGGTGGTATGGGGTCATGATGCAGACGGATTGGACGTAGCATCACGCCTTGTACCCATGCTTCCAGGGGTTGGGCAGCCAGACTTTGTTGTAGCAGACAGGCGGATGCTCTTGGAAGGTGCAGGCGGTGTCCTGGCAATGGGATCTTTTGATCATCTGTGGAACGTAACAGAGAACTCATACTTTACTTGAGATAGTAGAGTCCCGAGACCAAGCGCACGACCGGCGTTAACACCGATATCTCCATGGACTAGACTCCGCTGTCTACAATCGTCACTTCCAGTCGTGCTGAAGGGAACTGAATACTGTAGATTTCCCAGCGGGTGGACCGTGCGCACGGACTTCTTGTGGTCGCTGTCAAGGAAGGCATCTACCTCACCCACCCACTTCCTAACCCACAATCCTTTCCACCCTTTTCTCGCATAGAACTGTGCGCACGCTCTTGTTCTAACTGTTGTCGCTCCTTCATCCCAGTTGCCGTTGGACGATCTTCTAATTGCAAAGAGCTAGCCGGCATCTTTCTTGTCTGCGCCCAATTCTTGGTCCACTCCTACCATAGCATCTTCCTTTCCAAGTAAGCATCAACCCACCCTACCTACCAACGATCTCTGGATCATACACCTCTCTCCCATTGCCTTCCGTCCTCTCTCATCTTCCAATACTCGCTGGAACCATCATGGCTTCTTTGAGTCTGGACGGATCACCGACTCCTCGCAAGAAGACGCCTCTTAACTTCTTCCTCAACACTGAAGACCAATTCGAAGACGAGAACGCTCACATCTCTGGTGGTGCTGTAGGTTCCGATACTGTAATCATGCTGCATTCCTTCGACTTAACCTTGGCTTCGCAGCAACCTAAGCGTGACTCCAACACACCCAACTTCAACGCCATGCCTCTGGCTACTTCTCGCTTCAGCAACCAGCTGCCTCCCCCACCTCCCAGCACTCGCAACTCTTCTTACAAGGCAAGTTTGCACCAACACGTCTACCACATTGACATTATGTTGACTCGTACCTCTATCAGCAGGGTCAAGTCGCTATGCCTACCATGTCTATGCCTAACGCCGGCCTCGGTCTTGGTGTCTCTCAGGCTCTCGCTGTCCGTAACTCGGACCTTCCCGTCCGTAACCAGGACCTCGACGATCTCTTGGCCAAGCTGTCCCAGCAGCAAGTCAAGCTCAGCAAGCAGAACACTGCCCTCCAGGCCCAGAGTGGTGGTGAGACGTCTCCAGACTCTTCCGGCTCTGGTGCTCTTACCAACCCTTACGCTACCACTCCCCGCACTGACTCTCAGTTCAACGACCTCTCTCAGGCTGACATGGCTGAGATGTTGCGACTCAAGAAGGAGCTCGAGACTGCTCAGACTCAGATCGCTCGCATGGACCAGGAGTTGTCTCAGTCTCGTATCACCAAGCACACCCTCGAGCAGGCCATGGGCTCTCAGTTCGACTCGGACTTTGACCACATCCGTGATCTTCGCCCTCACGGTGCTGCTGCCCGTATTGACAACTGGGTCCAGTCGACCGAGCCAGGTGCTCCTCCTGTCAACTCCAGCCTCAACGCCCACGCCACTCAGATGGGCCCACCCGCTGCTCGCGGTATCTGGGGCCCTGGACCCTCTTTCGGCCCTGGCGGCCTGGGCGGTCCTGGTGGTCCTGGTGTTATCGGCCAAGCATCAAACAGCACTAACAGCTGGGCTCTTCCTGACCCTCGTGTTATGGCTGGTGCTCGTCTGGAGGCTGACAACACCAACATGTTCCCCATCGGCACCAACACTCGCGGTTGTCCTCCTGGTCTTCGCATCGACACGAGTGCGTTGAGTCCTTATCTGAGCGAGCCCTCTCCCGCTGAGCTGTCGATGCGCAGCGTCCACAGCCGTCCAGCTTCAGCTTTCGGCAACCACCTCCACCCTTGGGGCCAGTTCGGTCCCCACAACGCCGCACCCGAGCATTCCGGTCTCACTCCACCCTTGACACCACTTTCTTTCCAGTCGATGCAGAACATGCACAACTTGACCGGCATGCCTCACCCTATGTCGGATCAAGCCTTGATGAGCAACATGTCCTTCACTTCCAGATCCAATGGCACCAGACTGTCCCCCACTGCAGTTGAGTTCCAGGCTGGCGGTTACGCCAACGCTGGATGGAACGCCAGCCAGCAGGTAAGTCTCTTCATCACTTCACGTCATGCGCGCATTCACTGATCATGTACAGACTATGTCTGAGCCCGGCAGTTACCTCACCAACGCCGAGCCCATGAACTACCGCCGTCTTCTGGACCGCAACATGAGCTGCAACTGGAAGTACATTGTCGACAAGATCGTCCACAGCAACGATCAGCAGGCCTCCATCTTTCTGCAGCAGAAGCTCAAGGTCGGCACCCAGGAGCAGAAGTATGAGATCGTCCAGGCCATCATCGACCAGGCCTATCCTCTCATGGTCAACCGCTTCGGCAACTTCCTCGTCCAGCGCTGCTTTGAGCACGGCACTCCTGAACAGATCATCGCCATTGCTCGCGCTATCCGCGGCAACACTCTCAACCTGAGCATGGATCCATTTGGCTGCCACGTCGTTCAGAAGGCTTTCGACAGTGTTCCTGAGGAGTACAAGGCCGTCATGGTCCACGAGCTTCTTTGCCGTATCCCTGAGACGGTTGTTCACCGCTACGCTTGCCACGTCTGGCAGAAGCTGTTCGAGCTCCGCTGGACCGACACTCCTCCCCAGATCATGAAGTACGTCAACGAGGCTCTCCACGGCATGTGGCACGAGGTCGCCCTCGGCGAGACTGGCAGTCTTGTCGTTCAGAACATCTTCGAGAACTGCCTTGAGGATGACAAGCGTCCCTGCATCAACGAGGTTCTTGCCAGCATTGATGTCATCGCTCATGGTCAGTTCGGCAACTGGTGCATCCAGCACATCTGCGAGCACGGCGCCATCCCTGACCGCAACCATGCCATTGACCACGTCCTCCGCTTCGCTACTGAGTACAGCATGGACCAGTTTGCCAGCAAGGTTGTCGAGAAGTGCCTCAAGATTGGTGGCACCGAGTTCCTTGACCGTTACCTCGACCGTGTCTGCGAGGCTCACGCTGACCGCCCTCGCATGCCTCTCATCGACGTCGCTGGCGACCAGTTCGGAAACTACTTGATTCAGTACATTCTGAGTCACGCCGATGCTCAGCGTCGTGAGGTCGTCGCTACCCACATTCGCAAGCACATGGTCTCCCTTCGTGGCTCCAAGTACGGCTCGCGCGTGGCCATGCTTTGCTCCAACCCTGCTGTCGCCACTCGTCCCGGCCCTCCCATTAGCATTCCCGTTGGTCGCAGCGCTGGCGGTTTCGGCGAGCGTCCTTTCAACGGTGGTCGCAACTTCCCTTACGGTGGAGCCCACCGCTGAGCTTCAGACCCTCGCATGTGCCGACGGTCATCAATCTTGTGGTTTACTCGACCATGTTTGGGCCTGGTGTACAACAGATATCTTCACAACATACTCCATGTCTCACTACCTAAGCTCTCGTGTGCAAATCTTGTGGTTGCACGAGCATTGCTGGCATGACAAACGAGCTGGCTGCATACATAAGGAATATCACTGCGCGTCTGATGATGGATGCAGACGAACGCATCATCGTCTAGCTCCAGCATGTTAGTATCTTTTCATTTAGTCAGTCGTTCTCACAGGCATCTGTCATGTCGAAGTTCTTCACCGTCTATGACAGAAAAAGGAGGAAGCTCGCTTTTGGCGCAACCTTTTGGATGGATCAAAAGCACTTTTTTATCTTTCGACAAAGATGAATGTTTCAGCAGAGAGCAAAAAGGCAGAAGAATTGGCGACAAAACAGAAAGGCAGGAGATTTTCTATTTGAAGACGGTTGTCTTTTTATTTTCTTTTTTTCCTATGTTTTTTTACGCAAGCCGGGGATGTAATGGGCGGAAGATTGCGCATCAATGGTTTCTCAGAGCAAAGACGTGGTAATGTGACGAAGGACAAAAGGTCGGCTTGAAATAGCATGAATATACAAAAACAAGAGAGATGATTGATATGAAAACAAGACTCGATGAGATGACGGGGTGAGGGTGATGATTGTTGTGATGATGTTGTGTTCGACTTCTAGGGGTGATGTCAGTGTGGCTGGGGGGGACAATTCAGGGAGCGGCAGGCGTTCGCCAGTGACAACAGACGCATGTTTAAGCGTGGCAGCCAATCAAGGATCCCGCAAGCTGCAGACGATGGCCTCGCTCACCTCTGGAGTCCAACCTGGCAACCGACGACTCTCTCCTGTGCACTCGCCCTCGGCCCCGACAATCATGACAGCGGCTAACGGCCACTTCGCCAGCGTCGGCGACGACAGCAACACGCAGCTGCAGTCGTTCGAGCACGGCATCCAAGTCATCGACGAGAACAAGACGTACAACGCAAACCTGCCCGCATACCTCGACGCCGAACATGTCCTGCGCCAGGGCTTCAACTACCACCTCATCTCCGTCTTTGGCAGCCAGAGCACCGGAAAGAGCACTCTGCTCAACCACCTCTTCGGCACCCACTTTGGTGTCATGTCCGAGTCAGAACGCCGCCAGACCACCAAAGGAATATGGATGAGCAAGAACAAGCGCGACCAGGCCGAACGAGGTGCCGTCAAGATGGCAGACAACATCCTGGTCATGGACGTCGAAGGTACCGACGGCCGCGAACGTGGAGAGGACCAGGACTTTGAGCGCAAGAGTGCCCTGTTTGCATTGGCCACCAGCGAGGTCCTGATCGTCAATATCTGGGAACACCAGGTTGGTCTGTACCAGGGTGCCAACATGGGTCTGCTCAAGACCGTCTTCGAGGTCAACCTGCAATTGTTCCTCAAGGACAACAAGTACGATCATGCGCATGTCCCCTGTTTTGGTCTTCAATCCTCTGACTTTCTTCTCCCACAGCTCGACGCCTCGATCGCTCCTCTTCTTTGTCATTCGCGACCACATTGGCACCACTCCCCTGTCCAACCTGCGTCAGACTCTGCTTGCCGACCTTACCCGCATCTGGTCCACCCTCTCCAAACCTCCTGGCCTCGAGAACTCCAAGATTGAAGACTACTTTGACTTTGCCTTCACCGCTCTGCCCCACAAGATTCTACAGCCCGAACAGTTCATCGAGTCCGTCGCCAAGTTGGGTTCGCGCTTCCGCGAAGGCCAAAAGAGTTCTAGGACGAACCCCTTCTCCGATGAGCAGGCTGAGCCTATCTTGCTGCCCGAGTACCACCGCAGGATTCCCGCCGATGGCTTCTCCATGTATGCTGGAAACGTCTGGGAGCAGATTGACAGCAACAAAGATCTCGATCTACCAACCCAGCAAGAGCTCTTGGCCCAATTCAGATGCGACGAGATTGCTCGCGAGGTACTCGTTGCCTTTGACGAAGTCATTACTCCCCTCGAGTCCAAGCAAGCGGACGCTGCAAAGTCTGGCTCTCCCAGTGTACTCGTAGGCCTCGGCAAAGCCATGAGTGGAGCTCGCGCAAAGGTGCTCAAGGACTTCACTGGTGAGGCAAGCAGATATCACCAGGGCGTCTACAAGCGCAAGAGTGCCGAGCTCGAGACCAACGTCGATGCTAGGCTGAAGACTCTCTTCCAGGGCCAACTTTCCGCAGCTCACAAGACTGGCGTCCAACAATTCACCGAGTCTGTCTCTTCTGCAGTCAAGGCTGGTCAAAAGAAGGGTAGCAACTACGATTTCCAGAAGATTGTCAACGCCGAGAAGCAAAAGTCTCTCCAAAACTACGAGCAAGAAGCATCGGACCTTGTGATTGAAGGTGCTTCATGGAGCAACTACAAGCAAGAGCTCGACTTGTACCGCAAAGATCTTGACGAGGCCAGCGGCAAACTTCGCAAAGACGAGATGCGCCGTCTCGCTTCACGCGTAGAACGCTGGGTCCGCTCTCATCTCAGCGAGTCTATCGGTGTGCAATTTAACAAGATCGGTTCAGGACGCGGTGGCTCTGGTGCACCCGAGACCGGTGAGAGAGGTTCGATCGAGAAAGATCTCTGGGACCGCATCTGGCTCGTTTTCACCGAAACCGTCAAGCACGCAGAATCTCGCTTCACCGAGCGCGCAAAGGGCTTCGATGCCAGCCCCGAAGAAGTTGAAGTCGGGCTTTGGCGCCTGCGTCGCAAGTCTTGGGGTGTTTTGAGGGCCAAGATTGACGAGGAGGTCATGGAAGGAAACATTCTTCTCAAGCTTAGGGAAAACTTTGAAGACAAGTTCCGCTATGACGAGGAAGGCGTGCCCCGTATCTGGCGTCCCTCTGACGATATCGAGGGTATCTACACGCGTGCGAGGGAAAGCACTCTCGAGCTCATTCCTCTGCTTTCAAAGTTCAGGCTTCATGAAACAAAGTCTTTGCCGCCGCTTGAAGAGTGGATCGGCCAGACACCTGCCGAGCTTTCTGCTGCTGACGAAGAGGACTTGCATCCTATCGGTGGTGTCGACGAAGAAGACGGCAAGACCCTCGACGAGGAAATGACTGTCCTCAGCGATGCGAAGAAGCAGGATCTCAGCGTGCGGTTCAAGAAGACTGCTGATGGCGTTTATGTCGAAGCCAAGCGTAGTGCGATTGGCGGTGTCACTCAAGTACCTCTTTACTTCTACGGTCTCTTGCTCGCTCTGGGCTGGAACGAGATTGTCGCAGGTATGTTTCCTCTTTCCCTTCTCAGCTTTTCCTTTTTGTTATATGCTAACAGTCTAAATACAGTCCTTCGCAACCCTCTGTACTTTGTCTTCCTCATTCTTCTCGGTGTTGGTGGTTATGTCACCTACACACTCAACCTCTGGGGCCCAATCATCCGCATGAGCAACGCTGCTAGCGCACAAGGCATTGTGGTGTTCAAGGAGCGTCTGCGCGAGTTCCTCGAGACATCTGATACTGGTCGTCAAGCCATGGCCATGTCTGGCAGCAAACCTTCTGAGCGTGAACAATACAGGTAAGACCATCTCCTTTTTCCCCCCTTTGATATCTCTGATGAGTAAGAATGCTGACTGGTAGAAACAGAATGGACACGCTAAACAGCGAGGGCAAGAAAAATGCTTCTGCGGCAGCTGCTGATGAAGATGACGATATCTGATGATTGATGAATGACTTTGCATGTCGATTGTCTTTGCATACCTATTGTTTCTTTGGATGTCCTCATCTCTTAGCCTCACTCCTCCTTATTGTGTATAATTATATATGATGAGAAGAAGAAAAAAGCATGAATGCCTTTCTTGTGTCATGTCCTTCCTTTGCCTCTCTCTTCAGGTGTTGTTTGCCGTTCTTGCACAGTCATAGCCATCCATCTTTCTCTTCCATCCCATCCTATTAACATATGGTTTGTCTGTAAGCTTAGTTGCTTGTTATGCCGGATGACTATGGTTTTTTGCGAGGAATCGCCGTGGGTCATATAGGGGCTTCTTTCAATGTCTTTTCTGACACGTTGCTTGGCTGTGTGTTGCTTTTTTTTTTTTTCGCAGTACCAGTTGCGGATGGAAATGGGATGACCCTGGTCATGTTTACCCATCAACATATTTCCACGACACCGTCTTTGCACTTCAATCTTATTTGCCAATGAAGGCATGTGATGGCTAGCCGTTTTGTCTTAGCAAGCAGATGAGGCGTGGTGGAGAAAGTCAGCATTCGACAACAAAATCAAGTGGCTCGTTTTGAGGTCACGGATTAAATGTGGAAGTCAGAGAGAGATACTCGAACACCCACTACGATTACTTTCATACGTGTGAATCTATAAGCTCTAGTATCTGATCATAATCCGTCTCAACCGATCCATTAGTTTGTATAGTTGTATTGTCAATAACACGCCCCTGCTCACAGACTGCTGGCAGCCCAGCACTCGGAACCGTCCATCTCGTCAAATCATCTTTCCGACTCGTCTTTTTCAGAAGCAAGGGTTCTGTGGGATAGAAAACCAATGTCAAACGGCCGAGTAAAGTGACGAGCTTGAGAGGTGAGAGAGTCGGTGGTCTTTGTGGAGAGACCCGACTCATGGTGAGCTTCTCTCGGCGTCTTTGGAAGGTCAGGAAGACTTGGTACGCTGCTCAAGAAGCTGCTATCGATGGTAGACGTGGGAGATGTAAGAGTCGAGACCCTTGGATCGGCTGGGATTCGTGTGTCGTAGCCGGAAGGGCCAGTGCCAGTGCTGATGGCCTTGCCACGACGTGCCTTCTCCATGCCTTCGCGATTGGCATGCTCAAGGCCAGTACGGAAGTAGTCAATGTCAGGATTCTGATCGAGGACACGCAGACGTTTGTCGACCATAGTTGGAGTCAAGGGAGCTTTGGAGAGCTCAGGGAAAGCACTTCGGAGCTTCTTGACGATGGCGTTGAGAGAGTAGTTGCAGGTATCGAGAACACACATTGCATGATCGTGAGTTCCATTCCATTCCTTGGGCAGAGGAGGAGTAGGCGGGAAGCGATATTTTGGAACGTCTAGAGGTAGCAAGGCCGTGGAAGAGGGCGATGGTGCTTCATGAGCGGCAAATGAGGGTTTCGATACTGATTGCTGGATGTTGGAAGAGACAGTTGGCGGAGCGTTGAGGTTGCTGACGGTAGATGGTCTGGTCAAAGGAGGTGGTGGACAGTCTGGAACTGGAGTGGGAGGTCTGCTGGCAAGCTTCGAGGACGAGGGTGGAGTCTCTTTTGTGATGGTATACTTTGGCTGCCCGAGGGGCTTGACTGGCGTTGATGGATCGGGACTGCGTCTGATGTCAGATTGGTGTGTCACGCCAAAGGCGAGATGTGACATACTCGGAGGCACCGTCGGTACGCCTGCGATGTGCCGAGAAGAGTCCCATCTAAGACAAGGTTAGTTTGACGAGAAAACGAGCGGAAATGTACGAATGACGGACGGGCGCCGAATGGCGGATCTGAGTGCTCGTTGGAATTGGATGGGGTGATAGCGCAGTCATGGTCTCCAGACTGAGGACGATGGCTGTTTGCAAAGGCATGTAAGAGGGAAGTGTCAAAGGGAAGAGTCAGGTGCAGATAAAGAGAGGAGCTAGGCGTGCAAGATGGAAAGAGCGAGGCTGGATTTTGGTCTATACGCTCCTGCCCCAAATCCGGAAGTAGGAAGATTGAAAAAAAAGGTGTCCAATTGTGCCGACTTTTGTGATTCAAAATACAAAGACAACCTAGCAAATATGGCGTCTCGTTTTATTGTACAGAAAATGTCCGCGTAAAAGCATACTCACCCTCGCCGTCGCTGCAAATGGATTGTTCTCGTTGATCGTTAGGAGCAAATGTCTACTTCTGGAGACCAATCTTCTGGAGAAGGCTGCCCGAGGCGGGGATGTTACCGTTGCCGCCCTTCTCGAAGACGCCCAGGATGTTCTTCCACACGGCTCCGGGCTCCTGGCTGGCGTCAATGCCTCTCCAGATGTTGGTCTTCTGGTAGTAGGAGATGACGGGTGCAGTCTGGTCGTGGTAGGTGGCCAGACGCTTCTTGAGGGTGGCCTCGTTGTCGTCGGCACGCTGGATGAGGGGCTCGCCGGTGATGTCGTCGGTCATGGACTTCTGGGGAGGGTTGAAGATCTTGTGGTAGGAGCGGCCGGAGGCGGGGTGGACGAGACGGCCGGTGATACGGGAGACGAGGAGCTCGTCGTCGATGCGGAGCTCAACGGCGTGCTTGAGCGACTGCTGGCGGGCCTTGAGCATGGCGTCGAGGCGCTCGGCCTGGGCGACAGTGCGAGGGAAGCCGTCGAGGATGAAGCCGCTCTTGCACTCGGAGTTGTTCTCGAGCTCGCTCTTGATCATGCCAATCATGATCTCGTCGCTGACGAGACCGCCCTGGTCCATGATCTTCTTGGCCTGTCTGCCCAACTCGGTCTTCTTTGCGACCTGAGCGCGGAGCATGTCACCGGTAGCCTGCGCGCGCGTTAGTCGTGGGTGGCTTCCTTCGTAGCAGCGTGTTCGGGCAGACGCACCAAATGGCAGACGTTGTACTTTTCCTTGATCTTGGGGGCCTGGGTACCCTTGCCTAGTCGCCGGTCAGTCGCGGAAGAAAACAGAGAGGAGGCGTGCAATCGCGCATACCGGCACCAGGGGGACCCATAAGGATGATTCTCATCTCATCCGAGTTCGAGGACAAGGACGAGGCTGCTGATTGAGCCTTGCCGTGAAGACGGGCCTCAAGCTCGGCAACGCGAGTCTCGAGCTTGTCGATGGTGCCCTTGAGCTGGTCTACTAGTTGCTCTCCGAGAGGTGCCATTGTGATAGTTGTGTGAGGTGAATTGAGTGGATCAAGTCAAGTGGAAGCGCAAGACCAAAGGTCGGAGAAGACGCCCAAATGCCTGTTGCTGCTGCTGCCGATTCGGCCTCGGATGTGCGCTTGCTTGGCAGAATTACTTATCCATTCATCCACACCTTTCCACAATTCCGACCGACATGCATGCATCGCATCGTAAATTCATCGCATTCTTTCATAGTAGTCATCACGACCTTCTTCATCACTCTCAATGCAGAGTTGGACTGTAAGCAAACCGAGAAGTTGTACAATACGTTGAAGAAAGCCATCGATTCCAATACATCAAAACCACCTCACCAAACCTTGAGAGCTTTCCACCATCACCACTGCTTCACTCTTCCCAAGTATCTTCACGCTGGGTGTGGCTGAGCTCTTGTTGTATGTATGCGCACATGTCGTCGATTCTGCTTTCGAAAAAGCTGAAGGCTGTTTTGAGTCTCGTCAGTACACAATAAACCCAACCCTCTGTACACGAAACTTGGAAAACGTACCCGAATTACACGGTGTGTTGTCTTCTGAGAGACGGTCCGAGTCTCCTGCATACCTCTTGGTCTCGATGCAAGGACGAACCTTTTCGCGCAGCCAAACTATCAGGTCCGACTGAGTCTTGTCGTTCTTGCACACCTCTCCATAGGTAGCGGTATGGATAGGATAACCAGGAGCGTCTCCGATGCACTCCTTCTGTAATCATCGTTGGATCAGCCATTTGACCAGCATGTCTTCTGGTACAGGTACTTACAAGACACTTGACTGTCCCCTCGGGTTTGTAGACCTTGTGCTCAGAGTGATACACCAGTCTTTGCTCCAAGCTCATGGCTGCAAAAGCAGCTTCCTGTGCAGCTTCCTCTTCGGGTGTCAGTTGATGAATGGGATGTGGGTCATCCACGGGTGCAGCATTGACGACAACTGCCATAGCAGCGACGAGCCCGAAGAATTTGAGGACGAACATGGTTGATGTGCGAGGATGAAAGTCAGCGGTACAAGGCTCTGATCATGATTATATAGGTACTGGAGGATGCCATAGATTGAAACATACGAGTGTTGAAAGTCTATGAGCACGTTGTGTGGTGTTTCCACATTGCCTGGTCAAAGTTCACGAGCAGCCTTTGTTGTCCCCAATCTTATGAGTCCTTTTCAATCTTAAAAGGTCGACTGGCATGATGGTTCGAGATGGTGGTATGTAAGGTAAAAGCCAACGGTGGAAAACTTCGTTGATTGCATTACTCCCGCATTATCCACTCTCTACACTTCGAGTCTCGTTGGCTCGTCCGCATCAGGCTTCTTGTCAGCATTTTCGGGATGATCTTCGCCTTTGGGTCCAGCCTTGGATGCTGCGAAAGACTGTTCAAAGTCTGCGATGATGTCGTCAATGTGCTCGATGCCAACAGAAATACGGATAAGGTCCTCAGTGACTCCGCTGTTGATCTTTTCCTCGTCGCTCAATTGCTCGTGAGTGGTACTCCAAGGATCTGTAGAACATGGGTTAGCAAGATAAGCGCAAACCTTTCGAAGACTCTCTGGTCAACTTACGGATTGCCAATGTCTTTGCATCGCCAACATTTGCAAGGTTCGATATCAATTTGAAATTGTCAACAACTTGACTGCCGGCGTTGGCATCTCCCTTGACACCAAAGGAAAGCACACCTCCGAAACCTCTTGGGAGGTACTTCTTGGCCAGCTCGTGACTAGCGTGGCTCTTCAAACCAGGATAGCTGACCCAGGAAATGTTCTCATTCTTCTCAAGCCACTGTGCCAGTGCAAGCGAGTTCTGAGCATGTCTTTCGCAGCGTAGACTCAAAGTCTCCACACCCAGTAGAAGTTGCTGGGCTGCGAAAGGGTTGAGAGCCATACCGCCGTCGCGAAGTATCTCCACGCGGACTCGAACGATGAAAGCTAGCTTGCCGACAGCATCCCAGAATTTGAGGCCGTGGAAACCTTCCGAAGGTTCACTCATCTCAGGAAATCGCTTTCTTGCCTCGGGAGTGCCCCAGTCGAAGCGGCCAGCATCGACTACAATTCCTCCGACAGTAGTGCCATGTCCGCCAATCCATTTGGTAGCACTGTGGACAACAATGTCGACTCCATGATCGATAGGACGACAGAAGTATCCGCCGGCACCGAAAGTGTTGTCGACAATGACCGGCACACCAGCTTCATGCGCGATCTTGACGATTGCTTCGAAGTCGGGTACGTTGTATCGCGGGTTCCCAATGCTCTCAACATACACAGCTTTAGTCTTGTCGTCGATAGCCTTCTTGAAGTCATCCGCATTGTCACCGTTCACAAACTTCGTTTTGATGCCCAATCTCGGAAGAAAGACCTTGAGCTGGTTGTAAGTTCCACCGTAGAGGTTGGAAGTCGAGACAATATTGTCACCTGCATGAGCAAGTGCCGCAATGGCCATGAACTGGGCCGATTGACCAGAAGATGCTGCAACGGCTGCAGCACCACCTTCGAGGGCTGCGATTCTCTTTTCGAGAACATCCACAGTAGGGTTCATAATTCTGCTGTAGATATTACCTGACTCCTTCAGGCCGAATAGGCGAGCTCCATGTGCAGAGTCATTGAAGACATAGGACTGTAAAGAACGTTTAGTGTATGGCCTTGTGTGTAACTTTCAGTCTCTCCATACTGTAGTTGCATATATAGGAACAGCACGTGAATTGGTAGCACTGTCTGGTTCATGGCCTTGTCGTTGTATGATCAGCTCTATACCCGGGACATAAAATGGTCAGTCTTCCTTACCAGCATGCAGCTGCAAGGTATCAAAATGAGGGGTCTTTTCTCCAGCCATGTTCGTCGACTTCTTTATGCCTGCTTGTGTCTTCGAGATACCAAGAGAATGGGAACCTGAGAAGAATTGTTGGCCTTGAGAGTCAAGGATGGCTGGCACCTGCCCCTCTTTCAGGCGCGGGGCAGGTTGATGATTAGCGAGCACGCAATCGTTCGTCTTGTGTGGCTTCGTTCCTTCCTTCCGCCATGGCTGGGATCGAGCGACATCGCAAGAAAGGAAGAGCGATGGTTGCTCCGGGATTGATATGAGGCGAGATGCTATAACGTTCGTAGACGTGAGACAGGGTAGACAAGAGTCTGAAACGGAGCCTCAAGACAAACGTCCAAGCTCTCTCTGGTACCATAGTCAAGGAAATCGATTGGAGGAAGAACAACATCATCACATGTATTGTATGAAAGGGCAAGTCATTGTTGAGTTCAGAGGACTGGGATTTTTGTATTTGGAAAAGGTTTGCGAAACGCCTATGCGATGCCAGAAATCTGTATCAACCCGAGGTCTCATCAACTCCTTCTCCTCCTGCCCAGGACCTCCTCAAGGGACATTAAATCTAAGAAAACGATTTTGAAGTACAGAAAAAGAGAAGACGTGACGACATTAAATAATGCTGATGGCTGTGGTCAAGAGCATCTAGTCAACCTCCTCCATGGCGGACTCACCGGCGGCCTCGGCAGCAGGGGCCTCGGTGTTGGCGGCCTCCTCAGTGGTCTCGGCCTCCTCGTCGACGTTAAGGCCGAGGGAGACGAGCTTGTGGATGCGCTCAGCGTAAGCGGCGGGCTCCTCAATGGTGAAGCCGGAGACGAGAAGGGAGGTCTCGTAGAGAAGCTGGGTAATGGACTTGACGGTGCGGTCGTTCTCGCCGTCGGTCTCGACCTTCTTCTTGAGCTCCTTGATGATAGGAGAGTTGGGCGAGATCTCGAAAGTCTTCTTGGAAGACATGTACGAGGACATGGAGGTGTCACGGAGGGCCTGAGCCTTCATGATGCGCTCCATGTTGGCGGACCAACCGAACTGGCCAGTACGGATGGCGCAAGGAGAGCCGGAGAGCTTGTGGGAAACAACGACCTTCTCGACCTTGTCACCGAGGACGTTCTTCAAGCTCTTGGCAAGAGACTCGTACTCCTTCTCCTCCTCCTCACGCTTCTTCTTCTCATCCTCGGTCTCCTCGAGCTCGAAGTCCTTGGTGATGTCAACGAGCTTCTTGCCCTCGAACTCCTTGAGCTGAGTGAAGGCGTACTCATCGATGGGGTCAACAAGGAAGAGAACTTCGAAGTTCTTCTCCTTGAGGGCGTCAAGGAAGGGAGACTTCTGGACGGCCTTGAGGGACTCGCCGGTGATGTAGTACATTTGCTTCTGGTGCTCGGGCATGCGAGTGATGTAGTCCTGGAGGGAGGTGATCTCGTCGAGGGACTTGGTGGAGTTGAAGCGGAGGAGCTTGGCGAGCTGGGGACGGTTCTGAGCGTCCTCGTGGATACCGAGCTTGAGGTTCTTGCTGAAAGCAGTGTAGAACTTGTCGAACTGCTCGCGGTCCTCAGCGATCTCGTTGAAGAGCTCAAGAGTCTTCTTGACGATGTTCTTCTTGATGACCTTCATGATCTTGTTCTGCTGAAGAGTCTCACGGGACAGGTTGAGGGGAAGATCCTCAGAGTCGACAACACCCTTGACGAACGAGAGCCACTCGGGAATGAGGTCGGTGGCATCGTCGGTGATGAAGACGCGGCGGACGTAGAGCTTGATGTTGTTCTTGGTCTTCTTGGTCTCGAAGAGATCGAAGGGAGCGCGCTTGGGAACGAAGAGGATGGCGCGGAACTCGAGCTGACCCTCAACAGAGAAGTGCTTGACACCGAGGTGGTCCTCCCAGTCGTTGCTGAGCGACTTGTAGAATGAACCGTACTCCTCCTGGCTGATGTCGGCGGGGTTGCGAGTCCAGATGGGCTTGGTCTTGTTGAGCTCCTCCTCCTCGATCTTGCTCTCCTTGACCTTCTTGGTCTTCTTCTCCTTCTTCTCGTCCTCATCGTCGACCTCCTCGACCTTGGGCTTCTTCTCGTCACCCTCCTCGGTCTTCTCCTCAGCCTCCTCATCGGGGACCTCAGTCTCGGTCTCCTTGAGGACATGGAGGTAGATGGGGTATGAGATGAACTCGGAGTGCTTCTTGACGACCTCCTTGATCTTGGCCTCGTTCAGGTAGTCGAGCTGCTCGTCCTTGAGGTGAAGGACCATCTTGGTACCGCGACCAAGCTGCTCACCCTCGGTGTCCTGGGTGAGGGTGAAGGTGCCACCGGCGGATGACTCCCAGAGGTACTGCTCGTCATCGTTGTTCTTGGAGGTGACGGTGACCTTGTCGGCAACAAGGTAGGCAGAGTAGAAACCAACACCGAACTGACCGATCATGGAGATATCGGCACCGGCGGTGAGGGCCTCCATGAACTGCTTGGTACCGGAACGGGCGATCGTACCGAGGTTGTTGACGAGGTCCTGGGAAACAGTCAGTCACGGTTCAAGTGATGTGTTGGAGAGTGCATTGATAACTTACAGCCTTGGTCATACCGATACCAGTGTCGCGGATGGTAAGAGTCTTGGCCTCCTTGTCGGGGATGATGTCGATGCGCAAGTCCTTGCCAGAGTCGAGCTTGCTGGGGTCGGAAAGAGCCTCATAGCGGATCTTGTCAAGGGCATCAGACGAGTTGGAGATGAGTTCTCTGAGGAAGATCTCCTTGTTGGAGTAGACAGTGTTGATGATCAGCGAGAGCAGCTGAGAGATCTCAGCCTGGAACTCGAAGGTCTCGGCGGCCATGTTGATGGTGGTGATGGGGGAATTGGTTCAAAGACGAGACAAACACGGAGATGCAAAGCAAAAAGTGACTGCTGGGATAGAGACAGCCGGGTATCTGAAAGAGAAAAGAAGAGGTGTGATGTGAAGAGGGGAGGAAAAGAAGGAGTGCCCGTCAAATATGCGCCTCACTCCACGAAAAGATGGAAGCTTCCAGATAGAACCCAAAAGAATCAGCGGCCCTTGAGAGAACCGCCGGCTCTTGGTCCAAGCTTCTTGGTCTCGCAGACAACGCAGCCGCCGAATGGTGCAGATGCTACTAGAAGTCTCTATTTTGCACATGAGCATTCACCATTCACTTTGACTACGGCATGTGACTTGATGTCTGCTAGAACAGTCAATTCCATCACTTTGACAATCTGGATGGGTAGGTGGTTGAAGTCTCTCGTTGTAGTCCCTCGTTACAGTCTCTCGTAACCTCCATGAATCCAGACTTTGTGGGGATCCCTGTGGGCGGCGACCCTTGTTGCCACCCGAACCTTCCAACTGCTCAGATTTCCAAATATCTCATTCGAGTATTGGAGGTCTGGGGATGTGTCCTCGTTATCAAAAGGCATGGTCACTTCCACACCGAAGACCTTACCGAAGCAAGCCGACAGAACATAGCATTTTAACGGGCGCTGTCTTGATGCTCGAAATTATTATGCTTTTCTATAGTCACATGCGTTACAAACCCTTGGACACAGGATAGCAGCTTTGTTTGCCCATCATTCAATTGCTCACGGAGTATTCATTGCATCTGTAGCGTCACGGATTCAGCTAGAGAAAGTCCACACTGTAGGCAAACTTTCCTGACGAAAGTGGCCGTCCGAAACACAACATCCTCAAGGTGATAATATACATGCTCCCATTGATGGAGAAGGTTACGCGCTTGCCGAGCAAGACTTGGCCTGTTCAAGCATCATGGTTGCTGCCAATGCACTTGATGAGGGTGCTCGAAACCACTTGCAAAGCCTCCCGAATCAATTCAAATTATGCAGCTCGATTGTAGTGATTAAAATGCAATATCAGTGACCCCTGCCAGTCAAACGAAACCCCCCATCGAGCATCACCACACGCGAAAAGACCAAACAAGGGCATGCAAGGGCCCCAAACCACGTCGCCTGTGTTCAATGCCCAAAGAAACTGTATCCATCGACGCCGACCATCAAAAAAAAAAAAATGAAAACCATTCCGCTCATCCAGACTAGAGGGTCAAGCCCATGCAAATGATTGTTGTAGACCGATCGATATTCAGCCAATGCCGTATCCTGCCAGACGTTGCTTTGTTTATGAGCCAATCTCGACGCTTCTCTTATCGGGCAGCTCAACGGGGTCTTGCTGGCCTTGCGCAGGGGGTGCAGCAGACAGCGACTCTCTGCGTGTGAACTGCGCGTCTTGTCCAGTCATTCTTCTGCCGAGTGCGCGCTCAACCTTTGCGCCCAGAGCGATGGTGTTGATTTCGTCGACCTTCTGTTCGCTGAGCTGATAGCGCTGTTTCTCGAGGCGCTCATCCGACATGCGCTGGAAGCCAGCCTTCCATGACTTGATGTCTTGGGTGCGAGGGTCTGCGGATCCGACGGTGCTCATGGATGTACGGGGCTCAGCGACGGCGATCTTGTCGGTGTCATAGGTGGTGGTTGTCGAGGGCGAGCCTTGGTATGCGTCTTGCTTGAAGCTGGCATCGGCCGTGTTGTTGGTGACGGTGGAAGAAGTGCTCATTGCGATTGACGGGTGCAGAGATGGTGCGCCCGAGTGTGTAGAGAATCTGAGTGACTGATTGTGCGCTGAGGACAAGTCGTTCGACTGCCAAAAGGGTTGGAATGTCAGAGGCAGGAGATCAGCGAAGCGTTATATTGGCGTAGCAAGCAAACACGGAAACGGTGAGGGGCTCTCGAGACAAGGAAAATCCCACAAAAAGAATTGGCAATGAAATGCGAGCGGGCGATTGAGAAAAAGAGCACAAGGCCTGTTCATCGTACGTACCATGACTAGGTCTATATGCGGAGGAGATTCAGGAGTTCTCGATCTTGTGTTAGGCTCTTTTGTCGTCAGCTGCATGGTCATTAGAACGCTCTTTTCATATCGGCCGTCGATGATGTCTCACCCGCTGCCTGGCCAGTGGATTGTTCAATTGCAACTTGTATCTGCTGGCAAAGATATATCAAGAAGGAGCAGAGTACGTTTGAATCAAGAAGCTACGAGACAAATAGCAATCCCCGAAATGCATTCTTCAATCCTTGTAGATGGTGTCGGGAAGACGGACCCCTTTGTACCGCTCGACACGTTGGATCATGCCGCTGAGAAACATCCTGGCCCTGCCTGGTGCAATCGCTGAACACGATTTTCTACCATCTTGCTTCAGACTTTAGAACCTGACTGACACGATTACTCGCCAGTCAGGGTCTGCTGGCATCCACCGATTCACCTTCATGTCTCGTTGTATCACCACTACAGGATAGAGCTAGAACGCACGTTTCAATAAACAGGTAACGGATCTGTCCTGCAAGCGGTGCGACTGTCACGTCAACGTGGCCTCGATCGGCGCCACGTGCGGGCAGTATGATGTATTGTAAGGCAAGGGAGGGAGCACATGAACCACGCATTCCGCTTGCTCGTGGCACATGAAAAGTCATGCTACAATGGTTGTACTTGGTCTCGTTTCATTCATTTTATCATATCAGCTCTCCTTGCCTATGCCACTACCACTTGCCTCCGGTCAGGAGGGCTTTGAAGAATTCAAGAGGGGCCCTGCTGTTCTCCCTGGCTGACACTGCAGCATACCCAGGAATCTGTACACTCGGGGAGCTCAAACCTAACGCTTCTGACACGGTCGCCCAATTCCTCGTTGCCCACACCAAAATCGTGGCTACAGCACCACACCCTCCGACCACCTGCAGAAGACTCCATCTACCGACTTTCAGTCGATGGCTCAGTGCGAGCAAGCCTAGGGGATCTCGGTGGTCGAAGCTACCAAGCTCACTGCTCTTACTATGTGGGCATGTCTCGTGGCCAGATCTGATCAAGGCCGAGTTGGTATTGTTTCGTTCGTGGGCACCCATGGTCAGTTGTTTTCTTTCCCGGTTCTCGATGTCCAGCGCAATCTTCAGGTTATACGCCCACTGCGGCAATTGCATGCTTTCCACGTCAACGTTGTGAGCATCGACACGACGACCGAAATCGTACTGCGACGTCGTGCCCATAGCAGGCACAAGCTTAAAGGGAGTGGGCGATGTCCCTCGCTGGCTTGGAGTGGGTACTTGCGGCACTAGGAAACCTGAAGGCGAGGAAAACATGGAAGAGACAGACGACGGTGCAGCGTCTTGTAAGCAGCCGAGTCGCTCGAGCGCCAGCTCGCGAAGCTCGCGTTTGTGTGAGTCGAACGATGTCTTCAGATAATCCCTTCGCCATTGGATGAACTTCTTGACAGCACAGTGTCGTAGCCATTGGGCGTTATCAGGATCGAACAGCTGGTTTACTAACTGGTCAAGATCGCTCGAGACCAAAGGCTGCACGTACTCAGAGGACATGAGCACGCTCGCATCCATAGTCTCTGCGTCTTCGCTCAAGGCAGATGACACTGCAAAAGGCGACGACGTGGAGGCATCAGGAGCATCCACTGCGTGGAAGGTGAACGTTCTGATTCCAGCTGCTTCGAGACTCGACCGGATAGCTGTCTTTGTGTCCATTAGATTATCAGTCGTGCAGGTATCAGATCTGCCAATAACAGGAACTATATTAGTGAGTGTAGAGAGGCGCCGAAGGACATCGATTTCTGGAGGATTGATCTGGTGGGATGCTGGAAACTGTCAGCGATCTCTCAAGCCGTTTGGAAACACGTTTAACCTACTCGGATAGAACATGTAGAGTATGACATCCACTTGAAATCCTCCATTGCCACTCAAAACACCCAGAAGATCTGTATCGCTCAACTCTCCCGTTAGAGCGTTTCTTCTGAAGGAAGCCTCAATATTTTCGCGGATGGTGTCGATCGCATCTGCCATGTTCCCTTGATCGCTCGCGCCGCTCATGACCCATCCAGGGGTATCGATTAGAGAGATATTGCGTTCCAGAATAGAATCTCCCATGCTCTTTCGACGTCTCAGACCACGGCCTTGCTCAATCTCCTCTGACCACCAAGACGGGTAAGATCTGGTTGAAGCATGAGTTTCGAGCACATTATCTGCACGCGTAGCCGAGGCGGAGGATGAATCGACGGCTACGATAGGGTCGACATGAACAATGTCATCGCACGCTTGAACGATGCTTTTGATCACGCTTGTCTTGCCTATTCCAGAAGGTCCTGCAACCATGATTCTGAGCCGCGGTATGCGCTTGCCTCGTTCTGTGAAGGGTCGGCGTGCAGGCATGGATATGCTGGGCATGACCAACTGAGGTATACTGCTCTGAGCCATAGTAGGAGAGGTCGACTCGATCAGAGTGTCATCAGCAAAGACATCGTCATCCTCGCTCGAAGAGTGGAGAGCCTGGCTAGCAGTGTCATCGATGATGCTCCCTTCTTCGTCGGAAAGGCGTACGCTTTTCACGCTTGGTGATCGAGTACTGTCATCGCTAGCACGTAGAGGGGTAAAAGAACGGCCCAGCGATGTGAGAGATTCGCTTCGCACGCGGCGACGAGTTGGCGATGGAGTCAATGGTCTTTGTGCAGGGGATGAGATGGAGGCCGTTCGCGAAGAAGGCCGCTCCTCGGACGATATGATGCGCTGGGCAGCTGCAGCAATCTTGGGGTGAACAGGATTTCCAATCTTTCGCTTCTTCTCGGACGCAGTATTTGACGGCGACAATGGTCGGTCTGGTGATCTAGGGGCAAAGGCAGCTTCCAGGGTTTCGTTCAAGCTCTCGACACCGTAGTTGTTGTCCTCGTCATGGTCCTGGTGGCGGCTGCTCTTCTCGGCCTGCTCGGCTTTTTGCATATCTCTTTCGCTTCTCAAGAAGAAGGTAGCCGGTGGCTGCGCGTGTCCCGGGTTCGGTGTGGTACCTGCATCAGTACCAGGCTGCTTCTTCAATCGTGGCCACGCTCGCTCGGAATGGCTCATGGTGGGATGTTGGTGGCGATGATGTCGGATCCAGGACGTCTGGGTGGTGACAAGGAAGTTCTACGGCGACGACAAGGCTCATGATACGATCAGACGACCAATCTGCTCGATCAAGCGCACTCCTGTGACAAGTGCAACACGCAGGCACAGAATGATGACGATAAGAGCATTCCCCACGGGGTCTTGATCGTCCCGCTTGCCGGCCTCGATGCGATACGCATGGACCTTTCCAACGTCCACCACTCTCTCCGTTGTATGACCTATAACATCTGTGCTATTCGTGTTTCCAAGTCTTCAAAGGTGAACCAATTCAAAGCAGAGATGATCAAGCTAGTACAGTGTCATGAGAAACGTCATCGTTCATTCTGCATATCTACCATCATCCATGAAGAGCATGCACAAAACTCACAGCCCAGCCTGGCCTGTTTCTTCCATCACCCCTTCGAGCCATACTACGCCAGATGACCTGCGTGCTCCGAGGAAAAGTCTCCTTTTTCGACATCCCATCCACGCCCTCCAGAACCAAGCCACAACCGTGTTGATACAAACTGCAAAGCCAAAGGAACTCCGCAACAAACAACAGAAACACAGTCGGAAGAATGGAAAGAGAAATAAATGAGAAACACGCGCCGCTATGCATTAGTGACAAATGTGTGATGTTTTGAGCAGCGCGCCACGGCTCTGGAGTCCGTCTCCAAGTCGTTCTACCGCTGAGAAAGAACTTTTTCGAAAGGGAGGGCATATCGCGTCATATTTTACAGATGAGAGCCGAATCGCTTCTGTGGTTTCGGCTCATGTTTGTAGAAGGCGTTTAGGCAGCTTGGGCACCTCCGCGACCGCGCGAGGCGGCACCACCACGGCCTCTCTGGGAACCGCCGCCACGGCCACCCTGGAAGGAACCGCGAGGAGCCTGGTTGGCACCGCCGCGGCCACCTCTGGCGCCACCACGGCCACCCTGGAAGAAGGGTCTGTTGTCCTTGGGACGGCGCTCCTCGATGGTGATAGCGTGCTCACCGATCGAAATAGGGCTGGCCTTAAGAGCGGCCTTGTAGCCGTCAAGGGTCTTGAAATCGACAAAGGCACAGTTCTATTCGCAAGTCAGTCACTGTGACGTTTGGTTTGAAACACAAAGCTTACCTTAGGTCTGTTGGCATCGAAGTACTGGAGCTCACCATACTTCTCAATAGTCTCTCTCAAGGTGGGAAGAGTAATACTCTCGTGAACGTTCTTGACGTAGGCGCGGTATTGAGGAGTCTCTTGGGCACCTGCAGCGGCCTGACCCTTGTTTTGCTTCTTGTCGCCGACGCTGGTCCACTCTTCCTGCTGGTCAGCGCTGGGAGCAGCGGGAGAAGATTCGCGTGCAGGGACAGTAGCAGCCTCCTGGGCGGGTGCTGCGGGTGCAGGCTTAGCGGCGGCCTCGGTTTGGGTAGCGGCCTTGGTCTGAGCAGGGGCGGCAGAAGCAGAAGGCTGAGGAGTGAAAACAGGAGTAGCGACGCGGTGAGCAGCAGCAGCGAGGTTGGCCCAAGTCTTGGGGGCGGCAGGGGCTGCGGGAGCAGCAGGCTTAGCAGGGGCAGCGGCCTTTGCGGGCTGGGCGGTCTGCTTCACGGGAGAGCGGGGAGCGGGAGTAGGTTCGGGGTCCTTGGGCTTCTCCTCTTCCTGAGCGGCAGGAACCTCGGGGGCGGCCTCACTGGTGGCCTCAGGAGCGACCTCGGGAGTCTCGACGGTCTCAGCGACGGCAGCGGCGGGGGTCTCTTCAGCCTGGGCGACCTCAGCGGACTCGGCCTTAGTCGATTCCTCGACGGCAGCGGCAGGAGCAGCGGTCTCCTCCTCGGGCTTCTGGGCAATGATCTTCTCCTCGATCTCCTTGTCAACCTTGGCGGCATCCTTCTCGATGGCAACGGGATCCTCAGAGCTGGTCAGAGTCTCGTGCTCAGGCTCCTGAGCAGGCTCCTGGACAGCAGCGGGCTCCTCGGTTGCCTCGGCCTCATCCTCCTCCTCGATGATGTAACGGAAGATGTCGTTCAAGACGAAGTAGCCGTTGGTCTGGGCGGCGAGGACGAAAGTCTGGGTGAACTTCTTATGGGGGGCCGACTTGTTGGAAATCTCGCCGATGACCTGGATGACAATGTGGTCATCCGAGGCTTGCGAATCGACATTGGTGACGCGAACCTTGCACTCGGAGAAGTCGAGCTCCTTGATGCGCTCGTTGATGGCCTGTTCTAGCGGTTAGTCCCTCGACAATCCTGTGCGCGGTCTGATCAGAAAAAGACGTACTCGTTGTCCCACGCAGACTTCGACCTTCTCAGTCTCGTTACCGGAGACGAATTGTGAGCGCTTGTTGTAGAAGAGCTGTGACCAGTCAATCAAAGTGCTTTACGCGCAGGTTTGTTTGGTGGTTGACATACGTAAATCTTCTCGGGGCTGCGGCTGAGGGTGGTGTAGTACTGCTCGACAAAGTACCAACCAACCTCATCCTTGGGAATGTCGGCGGCAGAGTTGTTCGACTGAGCAGGTGCGGAAGAGGAAGGGTAGCTGGGAGCGGTGTAGCCAGACTGCTCTATCGAGCCATAGCCGTTCTGGGGGACGAAGGTGCCGTTGATAGCGGATTCGGAAGCCATTGTGAGGAAACCAAGAAGCGGACAGATATAAGAGTTGGCGGTAGGGGAAGTTGGGAAAGGTCTGGTGAGGAAAGACTGTCAGCGCTGCTTCTTGCGATGCGACGAATCCAGAGCGAAGCAACAGCGGGGTGGCCGACCAATCTTTCACGGTTTGGCAGAGTCTCACCTCTAGAGTGACGGTAAAACAGGCCGATATAAAACTATCTCGTGCAGCTCGACGGATCTACAGTTTTTGCGTCAAGCTGCGGTAGGAGCTTGGTAGGTGATTGGAGAAGAGAGGAGAGAGCTGGAGAAGTATGGGCGAGAGAGTGAAAGAGGATTGGAGCTGGGCGAGTTTTGAGGCGTGTCTATGAGTAGGTGACGATAGATTCACCTTCTAGTCGAATCTATCGTCCAAAGACCCGGCCCGTGCGCCGTGCTAGACCACCAATTCACCCACGTGACCATGCATCTTTGTTCGCTTGCTGATCGTCCAGAACATCTCCTTCATCGGCCAACTGTCGCGACCCACCATGTACCTAGCTATGAGATTGCACAATGCTTCTCAATACACTCCAGCGCTGGCTATGAAGATCTGTTTCAGCAAGCTTACCATTCGAAACCGCTTCTGATCTGGACAGTAATTGTGCATTCTTCTGGTTTGCCATATCACTATCTTAGTTTAAGAAGATTATTAGTTGCAAGATGGTCTCCCGCGAGGGCTATGTCCACTCGTTCTCATGCGCTGGTCTCGTGGTGACTGCCAACGAAGTTGGTGTTGGCGCGTGCCTCACCTCGTGCCTGCTTCATCTTGCTCGAATAATCTGCAAAAGAGTATTGTCTAGGGCCACGGCCAATCCTCTTCCAATCTTCAAGCTTCCAAAACTCTTTTCAGTAAAGCACCTCATTCTTTAATCTATACGGTATTCTCGTAATCCAGCAAGATGCTTCCAAAGGATGTCCACGTCCGATTGCATTATCTCAACGGGCAACGCAATGGAGAGAAAGAAACAGGCAAACCATCAAAGACGAAGCTATCATGCGCAGTCAACGCTTTGAGTGTACTCGAAACCATTCATGATGTTCGCGGAGCTCACGAGGAGTTCAACCTTGACCTTCAAGGATTCCGCTTCGTCAGAGCACCAACCAAATTCGAAGGCTGGGCATCAAAGCAGGAAATAACGAAAGTTTATGTTCCAGAGATCGAAAACTTGTTGCGCCAGGAAGTGGATGGCTGCGATGAGATACATGTGGTCAGTATCGAGGTAGGTGGATCCTGTGAGCCTCGTAAGTGGCCTGTCCTAATAAGCACGGTCAATAGGGGCTCGACCATTGTTGCAATCAACCGGTCCACGTCGATTACACCGCATCGAGCGTGGAGTCACTGTTACACGAGACGGACGAGACGAAGGCCAACTATCTCCTCACTGGAAGGGTCCGATTGATCAAGTGGGTTGTTTTTCTGAATGTGCTTTTGAATTGACGAGTTTCCTGATCAGTGTTTCTAGCATATGGAGGCCAATCAAGGGCGTCATGTCCAGGTCTTCCATTGCGATCGCAGATGGCAGAGGAGTCGACTCGCTGAAGGATATTTCAAAAGTCGATACAGGCACGCCTGTGCGTCACGTGAGGTACAGAGATGGATACCACTGGTACTACATGAGCGAACAGGCTGAGAAAGACGTCGTGTTGTTCAAGACCTACGACAGCGACAAGAGTCAGCCTTCCTCGACATGTCTCCGCGCAACTTTCGACATTCCCAACACAGCAACAGACATGCTCTCCGAGACAATTGAGATTCGAGCGTTGATCTTTACGCATCCTGTCAGCAAGCAAGTCGCGCATGATCAACAATCTGAAGAAGAGGTCGAAATGCTAAAGAGAAAAATCACAAGTCTCTCAGACGAGATCTCAGAAAGCCAAGCGTTGATAAGAGCAGGGTTGAATCTTCGTCAATGGGAGTCTAGCAAGACAGCAGAACAGATGCGTCATCTGATCTCTGACCGCGACCACGCCCGTACCGAGTCGCTTTCCCTGAGCATGCAGCTCAACTACCTGGAAGACTGGATCACGAATCTCTACATGTTGTGGGGCCCTTCATGTCACTACGACCCCTTGGTTGAACGGTTGCAGCATTTGATAAGCTCAACACCGAGATTGTATCAACGTCTTGGTCAGACTCGGCAAGCACATGCTAGCCTTGTACAGAACATGGGAATGTATGGTCCGGATGTCGAGATACTGCTGCTACGCCGACAGCTACAAGCTCAACATACAGAGAATAAGAGGCTCAAAGCTCGGATCAAGGCTCAGGTTGAGGACGGGATGGATGAAGTGTTCGACTCTACTCTGCAGACGACGGTCGAGTATGAACGTGGCAGAGATGATTCTGTTATTGAAGGCCTGCGCTGGGAGATGCAGAGACTCCATGAAGCGCTCGAAGCAAAGACTTCTGAGAAGGAGAAGTCTGCTGAAGCAGCATGAAGAAAATTGCGGCGGACGATGTGATGGTCTTATGACGAGATGTAGCTAGACTGAGATGAAGCAAGATGTAGCTACTGAGCAGCCGAAAGTGTAGCATGATGTAGCTAGGCGAAGGCTCTATTTACAGTCCTCGCAGTCCTTTGTGCCGTCGGCTGTAGCAGCGACAGAGCTTTGAGCGGGCTCTGTTGGCTCTGTCGGTTGTGCAGTTGTGTCCGAATTCTGAGTCTTGGAGGGCTTGTCAGAGTGACCGAGGTCGCGACCCGGCTCAATATGATTCCTCAATCGTTGTTTCAATATCTTGGCTTCAGGAAATCCACCCTCGGCCTTCCTATCCCATAGCAATATCTCTTGAGCTTCGGCGGTCTCGGCGGAACCAGGTGGTACATGTGTCAGGTGAACGGTGAAGAGGCCTCCAGTAGCGGGTATGAGGGCAATCTCGCCAATAGCTGTCCCGAAGGTCGACAGCAGCTCCTGGGCGAAATATGCTGCTCGTAGCATCCATTTGCACTGAGTACAGTACGAGATGGCGACACGGGGTAGTTTATGCGGCGACGACATGGTGGTTGTTCGACACGTGGTTGAGGGAGCGTTCCTGCCAATCTTGAAGTCGATGTGTAGCGTCGTCGTCGCACGCGAGCCGTCATTCTTTCTCCAGCCTCGTCAGCGACCGACAACATTCCCAAGCATGCCACGCTCGTCCATCATAGCTCTCGACCAATTCCTGTCGTTCGAGTTGTTCCTGAGATATGACAACCACATGTAGGTTCTTCACTTGCGCCGTAGGTTCGGTTCGGCGAGCAATTACGCAATAGGCGTTACCTCGTTCTTTTCTTCGTCTTCCAGTCTTCTCCTGCCTCTTGGTAAGTCATGGCTCTTACAACAGTCCCAACTCTCTCCGGTCTTTACGAACAGCGACAATCGCCCACTGCTGGCATTGGAGTCTTCGCCGTTGCCCACATTCCATCGGGAACTCGAATCCTTTGCGAACCTCCGCTCTTTGCCCTTCCTGACGACGACGATGTCATTGAATGTTACCTTACAATCAAGGCTCTATCTCTAGACCAGCAATCGCTCTTCTGGACTCTTGCAGCATCCACTCCTCCTCCTGGGGACACTGATTGGGTTGCCGAACTACGAGACGTCTGTGATGGTATGCGAATCGTCCTTAGAATGATGCTCGGACAGTATTGACACACAGGATCCAGAAGACATAGGTGATGCTTTTGACGATCTGGTCAAGAAGTACGAAGAGGCATACTCGAGATTTGAGACCAACCGCTTCACTTTGCGCTATCCCGACGGCTCACCCAACAAACTCGGCGTCTTTCCGAACGTAAGCCTCTCTATGCCCATCTCCCGTTATGGGGCAGATACTGACAGGTTACAGGCTGCGCGATTTAATCATTCATGCTTACCCAACGTCTATCATCGCTACAACCCCAACATCGATCGTCTTACTATACACGCTCTTCGCGACATTCCTCCTGGAGAGGAGATTTGCACTGCATACATTGATATATGTTATGACACGGCCGAAAGACGTCGCGTGCTGCAACACTGGGGATTCAAATGCCGTTGCGAAGCATGCGAAGCACAGGATCCAGCTCGCGAGGCCCGCAGAAACAAGTTGGGAGAGCTTACGACTGTCATGCATAGGAGAGAGAACAAAAGATCCTTCGAGAATTGGGGAGTATGGGACTACGCTGAGGCCCTCACGACCGTGGAGCAGGTCATCTCTCTCATGCTGGAGGACGGGCTAGAAGAAACAGATACCCTGGGCGAAGCATACGAGGTTGCTGCCGTGTACAATATTGCCATGGACTGCAAGGAAAGCGCTATCAAATGGGCTGAGAAGGACCTCGACATTGAAAACAAGTGTTGCGGCGCTGACAGCGCCGAATATACCAAAGCATTGGCCTTACTGGAATCTGCACGAGCAATGTAGAAGACAAAGCAGTCTGTGTAAAACTTCTCTTATGACAAGACATGTAGAAATGCATATTTATCTCTAGATCAGAAACAAGCCCAGAGAGAGCTTTTCTTGCTCTCGCTGTACAAGAATCCGCTTCTCGGGCTCACTCAGCATGTGGGTACATGTAGCAACATGAGAGGAGGATATGTTGATCGCTCTTGTTGACTTTGACTATCGGTGACGTCGAGCGACCCTGATCCATCAGTGAAGCTTCCGAGGCACGACTCCGCACCAAATGTCCTCGGATATCCGGACAAGGAATCGACACATTACATAGCAAACGAATATCCAAATTTCACATACCAAGACCATCTCCAAGAGAAATTGTACAGACTGACGACCATGCCTCTCCTGAACTTCCACCTTCTCCGCCTCAACGACGACATCCAACCCCAGACCTTCCTCACTCACCTCCAGAAGGCCGACCCATCTATCAAGGTAATAGTGGCATCAAAACCACGCCACTTTGTTGTCAAAGCCACTACTCAAGATGCGGATATCCTGAACAAGCCCTGGGACCTGATGCTTCTTCTTCAAGGTTCTAAGGACTCACTCCCACAATCTGTTCTCCAACACATCTCCTCAAAATACAGTCTTCCCGTCGGCATACCCGGAAAGCTACTATCAGCTTACCCAGAGAAGAATGCAAGACTCATCAAGGAAGCTCCCTCAGCTGGTCTGACAGGCTCCCTCGACAACCCCAAAATGCCAGACTCGAGCCAGAATTTGGAACTGTCGCCTGACATGTTGGAATTCATGGAGCAACTTCTCAAGGAACATGATGGTCCTGTTACAATGTTGAATCTGTTAAAGTTCAAACCCGATGGTAAACAGAGCTACTACCAGTATGGACAGAATTTTATCGAAGTGGCAGGGAAACGCGGTGGAGATGCAAAGATTGTGGGTAATGTCATTGCTGCTGATGGCGAGAAGGGTGGTTGGAATGAGGTGGCCATAGTACACTACGCTAGCATTCGTCACTTCGCTGACATGCTTGCTGGCGACGACTATCAGGCTATTAATGAGAAATATAGGCTTCCGGTGAGTATTTGGGGTTCAGAGATTTATCAGGCTTCATTTGATCATGGCTGACTTGAATACGCTTAGGCTTTGGAGGATACGATATTGATTTGTACTACTGAGTTTAGTCTGATGGGTACAAAAGCCAAGCTCTAAGAAGAGCTTGTGTTTATTTTAGCAATTGGTAGCTTGAGATCCTAGAAAGTTGTCCTTTGGAAATCCAAAGCCTTTTACCTGCTCATCTGAGCCGAAGCCAAAACTTTCCTTGCACCATCAATGCTTGTTTCTCCAGTTACCAAACGAGAGTGGATAATGTCTTTATCGCCATTTCTTGCATCTCTCGCTGCTTCGGCCCAGGCAGTAGTGTGTGATGTACCTGGTCTGACCATGTGACTTTCGTCTGACAGGCGAACCAGTAGTTGCTCTGTCTCAGCCGAAACAGCGGTAATTTGTCGCCGTAGGTAAGAAGTATGTTGCATCAAGGCTGCTTCTTCCTGTGCGGTCGATCGTAGGATGCCGATAAAAGGCAGAACTTCTGAGGCAAGTGCAGCACTATGTGACGATGTGTTGCTGCTCGCTGATTGTTGTCTTTCAGGAAGTGGCTTCATGATTTCCGAGTCGGTCTCCGTGTATTGGGTGTTCAGGACACGGGCAAGGCGTTTTCGTGAAGTAATGTACTTGTTGTAGAGATCTGAAAGAGTTGTCTTAATATCTTCCATTGACTCTGCTCCGATGTCTCCTGGCATGTCCGGATCAGGGTCATCATGCTCTTCGCCCTCCGACAACTTTGCAAGCTCATCTTCGATCCAGGCGATCAACTCGTCTCGGGCTCGTCGAAGCGCATACGCTTGTTTCCACTCTTCCGTGACGGGCTTCTGAGAAGAATCAATGCGTGGTGTTGACTGGATAGTGCTCTGCGCGCGCAGAACAGCCTTCTGCAGCTCGAACACATGAGACTGCGCCTCCGCTAGTGACTCATCCTGGGATTGTTGCGCAAGAGGTGGTGGTATTTGTGATTGCATTCCATTCAATAGCTCGCTCGGATCCGCATATTGTGAAGTGTGCCTGACCTTTTCCAGATCGTCCAGTGCCTTGTCGATGACTAAAAGCTTGTCTCGTCGCTGTCTTTGCCGAATGAGCGCTACAGTTGTGGCTACTGAGTTCTCTTTCTCGTGATTTTCCTTTTCCGTGGGAGTGTGCTGCAGGAGATCCAATTCCGCTTTCAGAACATCGTACTGAGATTGTGCTTTTTGACGGGCTATAAGTGCTTGCATGAAAGCTCTTCGTGCTCCGTTGAAAGGACTGTTCAGTGCAGATTGTGCAGATGTCTCGGCAATAGACAGTGTCACTTTCGAAATTGGAATATTGTCATCCTTGATGTGTTGGCTCAGGAGTGAGTCTATGCCACGTCGTATCTCAGCAATTTCCTCCCGCGGTTTGATGTATGGTCTCAAAGCTTCTGCGAGCTCTGGTAGAGGACATTGATCCACCAGATCTGACATGTTTTATGTGTTTTGGTTGTGGTCAACTTATGTTGATGAGTCGGTGAAGGATTGTTTGTATACCATGGCTTGGCGGGGCATTCGCACGTGAAACTGGAGATTCAAGGAAACACCACTGCACCACGGACTCTTGATCTGCAACCTTTAGAACTGTACTCCGGTCCGCTTTGCTCTTCTATTTGTGTTTACTGCGCACATCGCTGCTAACACTCGAGGATTCACCACAAGGTGGACAGTTGATGCGTTCTGACGCAACTATGTTCTCAAAAGCAGGGTTGGGCGCGACCAGCTCCGAGAACATGGTTATGGCGAACAGCTAGCTCCAACAAGTGCATGCTCGGACACAGTCTCCGAATGATCCCACATGCGGTTGTACAGAGGTACAATGGCGTCGACCCTATGTAACATTCTAATCTATCCAGCAGCCGTACATGATTATCTGTTGATCCCCAACCCAGAGCATCGAGACAACTGACTTCCAACCTCGAAATCCTTCAAGAGTTCGCCAGCTAGCTACCATGATGGAGGTACCGAAGCATATGGAGAAGTTTGTCACGGCTATGCAGCAAGTTTATCACTTCCCTATGGCTGTAGACGACAAGTAAGACACCTCTCGCACCATATCCTCGAACATTGATGCCATGGAGACACCGCATAGACACGGAAATTGAATCTGATACTGCACTAGGCTTGACTGGAAACCACCGCCTTTGAAGCAAGGCCAAGGCCATCAGGGACGATATCTCTGGACCGATGCCTTTGGCGTCCTCAACTTCATCACCCTTTTCGTCGAAACAAAACAACCTCATTTCCTAGTCCTAGCCGCAATCCTCGTTGAAACAGTACACGACACACTTGGCCGAACGCGAGATTCGTCTGCCCGGCTACCAGGAGCTTCGGACCAGACTCCGCTTGCTGGTGGACTGCGCATAGGCAAGACTAAAGCCGCTGGAGCCGATGGAGACGGACAGTATCATCACTACCTCACCATGTGGATGTTTGCGCTCAATCGACTTTCCATTGCGACGGGCGAATCGAGTTACAACGACCAGGCTGTGGCATTAGCAAAAGCAGTACACCCTGCATTTGTATATCAGCGAGATGCTCCATTTCCACGTATGGTCTGGTAAGCAAACGCTAGAATGCATAAAGAGTGGTTGGTTTTCTGATCGGATTCACAGGAAGATGTCGATGGACCTATCTCATCCCCTGTGCCGTGGTGAAGGTAACCTAGACCCGATAAATGGTCTCATTACTTATCGCGTACTTCAAGAAACTTGCAGTAACCCGAGCATATTACAAGACGAGATCCATGACTACCAGAGGATAGTCGACCAGAAATGGAAAAGCTATACCTCCTCAGATACTTTGGATCTTGGAATGGCACTTTGGGTTGCTCACTGGTACTCTGATCAACTCGAGTGCGCAACGGGACTCGCAGACGCCGCTATCCGTGATATGCGAAGGGTGTTCCACGAAACACACTATCTAGATGTGCCGATCACCCAGCGCCTGGCTTTTAGAGAATTTGGAACGTGTCTGGGTATTGGAGTCCACTCGACCGATGATCTGAATCCTATCGCCAAACAGATAGTTGCAGCCTGGGAGGAAGCGGGCAGAGTACCCATACCGATCTACAATCCCGAATGGGAGAGTCTCGAATCGATCGATCTTGTCATGTATGCTGCAGCAGTGTGTCCGGGGGCCTTCAAAAAGAATTATCTGCATTAAGGTGTAGTCTATAATCATAATTACCGGTACTGTTAGCCCTCAATTCTATGCATCATATACCATCATCAAACTATTAATTTACGAAACATATCAATTGTGTCCTTCCTCTGCGTTTCTCTGCACAGCTTCCTGGTCTGCATGCTTTGCTGGGTCGAACACATAGATCGGGAACTCGAGGAACAAGGTTCGTTTGAGAATGACAGGCATCCTCTTGTAGAGGGCTGGCGGGAAGGGAATGAGCATGCTGGTTTGGTGGAGGTAAGCAGCATACTCGTTCCAGCCTTCTCCCTTTTCATATCTCTTCTTGGCTCCAGGACGTTCTTGTAGAGTCAGACCGGACACGAACATCAGCAATGTTGTCAAGAAGATTGGTCCGACAATACTGGCGAACAGAGCTGCCTTTGCGCCGCCATGCACATAGTTGTAAGACGCAGGAGTGACGGCAAGCATGAAGATGGCTGGAATGAAGATATTAGGTTGATATCGCCAGGTTTTTCGAGGGCAAAAACTTACAGAATTGGATGAGAATCTCGGCGAAGTAGTTAGGATGGCGAGACCAGGCAAAGAAGCCTTTGTTGCATACAGCACCACGCTCTTTGTGGTTCTGCTTGAATTTGTACTTTTGAATGTCGCTGACGGTCTCCATGATGATGCCGATTGCGAAACCAATCACGGCCAAAATATCAGTAGCTTTGTTGAAGGCAGGTTGCGGGTATCTGTTGACAATGGGACTGTTCAAAATAGTCACAGGCATACTGACTGTCCAGACCTAGACGTCGAACTCATCAGCAACGTCCAGAAAGCAAGAGGTCATAGTGACTAACCCAGAGTGTTTGGAAGGAGTAGAAGCCTAGCATGGGCAGGACCTTTCCACGCTTGTCATCGAAACGATCGTCCTTGCCAGTCTTGATGATGCGGAAAAGTAGAAAACCCGCAAGACGTGCTCCCCAAAGCATTATGAAAATGCTGTCGACAATCTGACGCGCATTGTGGCCACCGTACATAGAGACTGTGATGATGGCCAAGAGGACAAAGTTGGTTCCGCCAGCAACATCGTTCAGCTGATCGGTCTTGAATCCGACAGAGATACCAAAGAAAATGGCTTGATATCCAAGAGTGATCAAGAAACTGATCGCGAGATAGTAATCATCAAGAACATGGACCGGTGCCATGTTCGCTGTCACCTAGTCCTTGACGTGGTATCGTATAAGTGATTCGATGGGTAATGAAAATATGATATTAGTAATTCGATATGTCGTGTCGTTCTATCTGAACAGATCTGCAGGGAAGTGGTATACAGAAAACCATTCAAGGGTCCTTTTCTGTGCTTTTTGTTCCAGGCTGCGGATGTCGAAGGAAGACAAAAGGTTAAAGTCTATGCCGTCATCCACCAAGTCTCAGTCATGCATCCCTTTGCCAAGCCCACGATACAACGCTGAGAGTGAGATCCCTCCGAGTCTGACACTCTTCATTGCGATCCGAGTCCAGAGTCCAGAACCCAGCAAGGCGTAGTATTGTCAGTTTGATCCTCCAGAGTTCAGCTTGAGCGTACATCTCTTCACAATATCATTCTGTTGCAAAGGAGAGAGAAACCATGCGACCGGGACGGCCAAGTGAAAATCAGACAGAGAGAAACCGTGGGATCAACTGACTATCCTCCATGTGAACTCCACGTGTAGATGAACACGACTATCACTGATCGTCTTTTGTACAACCTCACCTCATACCAGTGTTGTGTTTCAGCTCTCCAATGCTGTTAAATTGTTGATTTGAACGTCGAAAGGAATATGTTGCAGGCTGCGACATGGGCAGTTGGATTTACAGAAGGGGGCCGCGTTGGAGCCAAGTCTCCCTAGCTTGATAAATGCTCCTATATGGTATGGCTGTTGGACATTGCAATATTATGCGGAGACAAGTTCTTGTTAGCAGAGAGCCTACGAGACACTGCTTTCCAAAGGGGGCATCTATCAATTTCGAAGCTGTGACAGCACCCCCCACTCGACTTGATCCTGCTGCAATCTCACCAGATTCAGGTCTATCTGACAGGCAACGCAGATAGCACATACACGTAACATCGTATAGACGCATGGCCGGTCGCGGAGGAAAACGAGTGAAACGGCTGCTTGAACAAGACCATCACACATCCCTGCTGCATACGAACCACATCGTTGGTGGGATAATGCTCGAGGACATGAACCGAGCTTCATCACTCGAGATGGGCTCTGCAACGTGCAGTCGATCATCGACGAAGCAGAAGCCCTCGAGTAAGAGATAATTAGCGATTATATCGCACAGTAATGGTGGCTTCCCTTCTGTCCGACCCATGTCAAGCCTTCTCAAGCTCCAGACGGACGGTCCAAGGTGTGACAGCCAGCGGATCTATCCACAACGCACACAAAGCTGTGTGGAGATGTCCACGCAATGCAAGAGGCACAGAACATATCTGATGGTGTGTCGGACTCGGATCGTTGTGCCTACATGATGCATCTCGTATCTGCACGGTCCAGCCTGGAGAATATCATACCGCTTCCATGTCTCTGATATGCACTCTTACGAAGCCTCTATGCGGAGTCGGGGAGAATGCCTTTGGGTGAGTGGAATGGTAGAGGCACGGCTCATGACTGGTTCAGACACAGACGCACGCACGCACGCACTCCTCAGTTGATCGCATCTCTCATTAGTCCAAGTATGCCGACCGTGTTCATCATCAAGCTACCCCACTACTGTCTACGAGAAGAAACAAAAATTGATAAATTGTCGTTACCGTAGCGGTGGGTACGCTTTTCCACCTAACACAACGGGTCTGCATGACCACTCATGGGCCTGACGCAGGTTGCGGTTCTTGTCCGTTGACTAAATTCGACATGCTGCTTCTCGTCGTTGGCGATTCAAGCCTCTCATCACGATGCTGTACCACCGTCATCAGCATCATTGTATACGGCCTATAAGAAGCCAAATCGCAAAATGAAAGAATAGAACCTAAAAAATTAGAGACGAGTCCTCAACAGAGCCCCGCGATGACCACATACAGCACGATCAAGGTCTGCCCTTGTCAGCAATCTACGCACCGGTCTCTAGGTCCTGGGAATATCTCTCATCAACGTCACACTCGGAGTTACATCATCATCATCGACCTTCTCAGTTTGTGCTTAGGTCCCCGAGTGGTCGGCCGGCGTGTGGAGGGTGCGTTGCGCCCTTTCGGAGTCCCAAGACTTGTGTCACTGACGAGCGGCGGAATGCCACCGCGTGGCCAATCATTGCCTCACCGGGGATACTCGCTCCCAGTCCGAAGCTCTCTGATTGGGTACAGCGTCTCAAACCCTGACCTTTTAGGCCCTGGTCACCTCGGTGGCCATTATGCTGGCCCCCCATATAACACGCGTCATTGGGCAAGATTGAACCGAACTTAGCCGCCAAGGACCACAGACCAAAAGGCGCGACCCCGTTTCGCAAGCCTTAGACGTTGATGGCGTCGGACTAGCGTACCCTCCAGCTCCGATCAAGCATCGAGTCATGTTTTGGCAGGTTTTGATCAGCAGTCCGGGAAGAGTCATGAAACCGAGATGTCGTGCTCGGTGGAACGGACGTCACAATAATTGAGAGTGTTTGAATATTTGTTGCAAGATCATAAGAGCTTGTGGGCGTATGCCACATCTCGTGTAGCAGCGCCCTCTTTTGATACTATTGTACAGAACATACCGCCAGTCTTGGGTAGGAAAGCAAAAACAGATAAAGTAACGCCATGTACGCCTATAGTGGGATCCACAAAAAGCCATCTCCAAATCCATGGGTATCAAGTAGAAAGTGTAGCGATTGACGATGAAAGGTATTAGGTTTCGATATGAGGTTCGTGATCCAAGCTCCAGGTTGGAAAAGTAGAAGAACATCTTCCGAATCGGAGGCAGGCGCGTGAATGACGCCAGCGTATTCGGGTATTGCCAATGACGATTAGGTCGTGAACAATGTAGTGTCCAGACCAAATGATGATGATACAAGGCGTTGAACAGAATGTTGAACGTATGCGAGGGTGTTGATGAGGTGTTGTCAGACAGAAGCGGAGGCGCTTTGTGCTTACTCGTCATCCGGCGAGGCGTGCGAGTCTTCGCCCTTGTGTACCTTGCGGTGGCGTCTAAGGTTGGATACGACTGAGAAATGGCGGCCACATCCCTCAACATCGCATGCAAATGCTGCCATAAAGTTAGCTGGTGTTTCTTGTGATATCTTAGTGCACTGGGAACTTACGCTTCTCGCCAGTGTGGCTGTACATGTGGGTTTGAAGAGAGCTGGGACGAGTGAAGCGCTTATCGCAAATCTTGCACTTGTGCTTCTTCTGAGAACTCGAAGAGACCTTTGAGCTGAATTGACCCATCATGGATTGAGGTGCAGGAGGCATGGCAACACCCCCTGACAGAGCAGTAGGGCGGGGCAATGTGCGAGATGATGTGTCGACGGACTCGCTTGCCGAGCTGTAATCGCCGTATGAAGCCTCGCTGACAGATCCATAGTATGATGAAGGGTAGGTGCTGGAGGATGAGATGGAAGAGTGGGCTGAATGTGTAGAGGGGAAGCCATATGAGTCGGTTGAGCTTCTGGCGGAGCCCTGGTTTCCATAGATGTTTCTGGGAGTGATGTCTTGGCTCATGGCAACCATGCCTCGGCTGGCATCAAGAGCATCACTGAAGCTGCTGCGCTGCTCTGTCTCATTGGGAGCGGCATTCAGTCTGTTGACGTCAATTAAGCTGCTCTGGCGGTGCTTTTGAGCGAGCACGGGGTTTCCAAGGAAACTGGCGGAAGCTACTGACGGGTGCGAGGAGCGACGGTCCTGGTTGTAGGCGGCGTATGAAGAGGTCTGAGGGTACTCGCGGGCATATTGAGGAGCAGAGGTCGGGGCGTACATGGCGCCAGACGAGGGAGCCGATGTGACATAGGACGAACCATAGGGACGAGGAGCACTGAGGCCGTCTTGGCCTGGTAAGCTGGATTGCGCGTAGAGAGCATCCAAAGAATCAATACCTGAAGCCAGAGTAGGAGCCGGCATGGCACTCGAGTGCATGGGCATGGTCACACTGACACTGGGGGCTCTTGCCACCAAGTGATGTGCGCCGGGATCGCTGACCATCGAAGGTTGAGGCAACGAGGTAGCGTACATGTGGCTCGGCGCAGGACCGGCAGACACCCATGGGTTGGTGAAATGCGGTGCGGCGGGGTAGCGCATGTGGTCGTAGGAGAGGTGGCCAGGGACCTGCTGGCGGTTGTCGACGGCCATTGCCATTGTGTAGAGAGATGCGAGGGGGATTGAGAGAAAAAGAGTAAAGAAGAGACAATGATAGTGTTGTTGATGATGGTTGGTAGAGAGATGAGGCTCGAAGCGTGTGTTGATGGTTTGGGATCAACGCTGGAGAGGGGTTCACAGAACGTGGAGAGGACGATCAGTGTGCGTCCAACGAGGGGATCAGCGAGTTTATGTGTTTCGAGTTTCCTCTGAGGAAAGCACGCTCAAGTGTCGCGTCCAAAGGCGGGATTTGCTAAGCCTCTGAATGTGGACTGCCCAAAAAGCTTAAACGCTAGAGGAGAGAGATGCTAGGGCCAGAGAGAAGCTCGAGGCGATTTCGGAGCAAGGGTAGATGAGGTTGGGGTGCTGATAGCAGACGAGTCTGAAAGAGGTAAGAGATTTGAGGTCTTGGGTCTTAAGATGTGTGCGGAGGCCGTAGTCGTTTCAAGTCTTGGTGGAAAGGTGGGCCAGTTCGTGAAATGTAGAGGATCACCAACGACGATCAGCGGGGAGCAGAGGTAGAAATACGCACCTGCCTCAGCGAGTCACCACTGACGTCGACCTACAGGCCGATGTGGCTGTCTTAGCTCACTGCAGGGTTCAACCTTAGCAGCCAATCGCCGTCGACGTGCCGTCTCCACTCCGTCTACCCCTAGCTTTGGTTAGCGCAACGGTGCCTCTTGACTCGTCAAGCTGTGGCCTTTTAGCTGTGCATACACTTCCTCGAGTGCGAGCGGTTCAATTGATTGCGATTCACCTTGTGTGTCGAACTTTACACTGCCACCTCCACATCTTGCACGCCCTCACCATCTTGCAAGCCCTTGCTACTCTAAGCACCTCCAGCTGCCAACCAGACGAGATTCGATATCTGTCGCTCCGTTTACCTGGAACTTGTCCCGTGCATCATGCGGCATTATTGACAGACATTTGTTTACCATCTGGCTTTCGCTGGCCTTAATCTCATTCCACCTGCTCAGCTCAATGTCTGAGCTTTAAGGACCATCTGGCAAGTTGACTTTTCACTCGAGAGCTGCTTGCCTCTTGCAAGTGTGTGTCTCTCTCGTCCGACCGGGTGTCCTTTCGTACGAAAGCAAAAAAGCCGTTGTCGGATTCAGTCCCTCGTGCCGTTGACTGGCTGGCACCTGCGAAGCTTGGACATGGCGTTTGGCTGGCAGGTCGGTGGCTTTCGGAGGTGGAGATTCCGTGCAGAGCTAAGTCATTTAACCATAATGTGAGCCCACAACCCCTTGTCTTGTTCGTTGTGAGCAACGCCATTTCATTGGGTTCATGCTCCCAAGCCACTTGCAGCTGCTTAGCTGCCAAAGGTATGTTTCGAAAAACGCCGCAGCCGTAATCGGTCCTGCAAGCGTTCCAATTCCCAAATGCAAACCGTCATGCTATGTCCGGAACCCCCCAATAAACATCCGTCACTGACTCTTATACACTTTATGGCGTTTGCTTTTGCTTCGTCGCCTAGAGAGTGTGAGCAAGCCACTAACGGTGCTGGTCCACAGCGTTGTTCGATTCCGTGGTAGCATGATTAAAGATTAGTGGAAACATTGCTCGCCACAAAAGCCTGTGGAAAGCTACGCTTGTCTGCCCAGAGAACTCGTTGCGGTCAAAAGGCACACTACATGCCGATCGTTCCGTCAGCCACACTTTAAGTGCACCGCTCTTGCTCGTACCCCCTCGACCGTCGCAACCCAGGGTTGCACTGCCGGTCGGGACTTTTTGCACCAGAAGCCATCGACCCAAGAAGAAGAAAAACAATCCCAGCAGCACGAGGTCGGAGCTGGGCCGTTCATAACGGCCGCAAGAAACAACATGAGTCTTTCTTGCTCGATTGGTGGCGTTTAAAGACAAGAATGCTTAGGTGCGCGTGTGATACATGCGTGCTATGGCTGCTAGTTGGCTGCATCTGATGTTGCTTGCGTTCCCTGATTCCAAGCTCGTCCAAATTGGACACCTTACTATCCCCTTCATGATGTGCTATGGTCCTCTTCCGGTCTGCGATTCATTCAACATGACTCCTTTTGCTCTGCTAGGCCTGTCAAACGCGGGATCTGTTGCCACGCGCCACATGGGGACCATTAGATGCGGCTGATAGTCGGGGACACATTTCTTATGCTTTGATACGGGACCCAGACCAGGTCTTTGTAGATAAAGTTGGCATGAATTGTGGATTCTGTGTCGTGCGAACGAAGCACTTCCCATGTGCTCTCAACATGTCCGAGCAACGACAGCCCATTTCCCCGACCGACCCATCTCGTTGGTGCTTTAGTGTGGAACATCTTGCTTGGTCCGGTCAATTCAATGGCATTTGCCATGCGCACCTTGGTGGTTGTACCAGTGTCTTGGCTCTGGTGGAATCGCTCAAACCTTGTTCCCCGTGTCGTCCGCATGCGTGCGCCCACTCTCTACTGTCTTGTACGCCCGTAAGAGGGACATCTGGAATAGCATACCGGTTTGCTCTATGTAAAGTTTTCTCCTTGTTGCCTTTCGTCCGTCGCATGCGATCCGTGCAGACTCAATATCGGATCTGAGTCCATGGAATGTAGATGGCTCCCCTGTTAGATTGGTCCGGGCATGGAAATAGTGTCTGTCCCATGCGCGATAGGCATGCTCAATTCAGACATCCACGTGCAGGTGCCTGCCGCACAGTCAAAACTCCATTATCCAGGGTTGGAATCAATTCTATCGTCAAGGATTACAGTCAAAGCTATGCATGCACGGCCAATATGTTCCAACCATGCATTTTGAAAGGCCCTTGGGTCACATGCCTCTTTTAGTTATGTTCCATGCCAAAACACCAATCTCATCTCTCATCTCTTATTGTAACAGCTCAGTAGATCTATCACTCTGGCAGGACTGTCTTGTCACCATCTGACTTCATCCGTGTCCCCATCGATGGTCTCCCAGGACGTGACTGTGTGTTGCTGTCCACAGTGACATCTAGACTCGACGTATCCACATCTGGCTGGGTTACGTGGTCCAGGGGTGCGTTCCGAGTCAGCTTTTCAATGTTCTCACGCGTAAGGGCCGAAGGCCGGGTCTCAGTCGCTTCTTCCTGAGTTGCTGTGTCTCCCAGAACGCCCAAGAGCTTCTTGGGTGTAGCTGCGCTAGCAAACAACTGCTGATCACGGAGTTGCATCGCTTTCTCCTCATTCCGTAAACGGTCCATCGACCGACTCTCTGCTGTCTCCGCAGAACGCGCAAACACCGTATCGCTTTGGAAGTTGAGCTTGTTGAGTTTTGTTGCAAGGACATCTGAGGCTCCTTGGTCCTTCTTAGGGGTAAGCGAATCTTCTGATGTTTTTCGCTCCTTCTGCACAACACTCCTTGGAAGAGCAGGCTGAGGGACATCCACGGCTCTCGCAGCGGCGGCTGGGCTCGAAGACAGGGCCGCCTTGCGTTTCTTCTCGACAGCCCACTTCAACAGCATTTGCTCCAAGGTCTTGCCCTTGACAGGCTTTGCTAGATAATCATTCATTCCAGCATTTTCGCACTTTTCGCGGTCGCCTTGGATCGCACTGGCGGTCATTGCAACAATGGGCGTGTTCTGGATCTGCTGATCCGCGATGAAAGGCTCGCAATGTCGGATGGTGTATGTCGCCTTGTAACCGTCCATCACAGGCATTTGGACATCCATAAGAATAACATCCGGTCTTGGGTGGTCGGGACTTTCAGGTTTGCTAAGATAATCGAGTGCTTCCTGTCCGTTCCATACAGCATTGACTGAGAACTTGAGCTTTCTGATCGTTTTCAGAGCAATCTGTTGATTGATAGGATTATCTGTGCAATGATCGTCAGGAAGCTGTTCAGAGGTTTACAGTCACATTTACTGACCTTCAACAACCAGGACTTGAGTGTTCCGCCTCTCCTCGTCTGAGAGCGTTAGAGGCACGTCGAAATGCGCTGGAGAGCCTCGTCGCGAATCGAGGGATGCTTGACGGAGGCCTGGTTTCAATGGTGAGCCTGGGGGTTGTGGCCCACTATATTCTGAGATTGATAGCTCGGATTGCAATCGGTGTGGTATTGGGCCCATGTCCAATAGTGGCGAGTCACCGGATAAATATGTTGCCTTGTTGAAGGGAATCCAGAACGATGCTTTTGTACCGAGACCTAAGGAAGATTCGAGTGAGATCTCACCATGCATGAGCTCGACCAACTGTCATAGTCAGTACGTGTCAACGATCATCTCTCAAGAATGCCACTCACGTTCTTGCTGATGGTCAAACCGAGACCAGTTCCGCCAAAGCGCCTGGCAGTGCTAGAATCGGCTTGTGAGAAAGGTTGGAAGAGTCTTTTCCGAACCTCTTCTTCAATTCCAATACCAGTATCTTCGACAGTGAATTCCACAGCCACCGTCTCGGCAGTTTCCTCTCTAATCTTGACCTGCATTGTCACGCTGCCCTCTGAGGTAAACTTGATCGAGTTGGTAAGGAGATTTGTCAGGATCTGTCGTAATCGGCCTGGGTCACCCATGACCTTGAGGCGTTCTAGCTCCTGAGTCTCGTCGACATACATTAGGCCCTTGCGTTCGGCCGCGAACGTGAGCATCTTGTTGACGTCGCGTACAACGACATTTAGGTCAAATTGAACATCCTCGATATCTAGTCGGCCACTTTCGACCTTGGAGAAATCCAGAATGTCGTTGATGACGGTGAGCAGACCGTTAGCAGATCGTTGTAGGTTCTCGGCACACTCGCGTTGTTCTTCGGTTAAAGTGCTTTCAGTGTCGTCCAGTAAGAGTTCCGACATACCGATGACACCCGCGATGGGAGTGCGGATCTCGTGAGACATGTTAGCCAAGAACTGCGATTTCATCTTGCTTGCTTCCTTAGCGGCCTCGCTCTGTGCCAGCAGACGCGAGTTCTCTCGGTCACGTTCTCGGAGTTGTTCTTCTCTTTTTCTCAAGTCTGTCACATCCATACTGACAGCAACAACGCCGTCAACGAAGGTGCCGCCTTCGACACCAGCGTTACGTTCCATACGTTGTAGCGGGACAAACCTTGTACGAACCCATCTGTTGGTTTCCTTCAGATGCAACTCTGTAGTTTCATCGATCTGTTTACCAGTAAGGATATTCTCAATGTATTCTCGGTGATGGTCACCGTCTAGAATGGCATCTTTGTCGAAAAGCTCAAAAACGTTCTTGCCGATAGCTTTTCTTCGAATCTCTTCGTCAGATGATTTGGAATTGTCGTTCCAAACGATAGCGCCTTCAAGCATGGACAGGTTGCGCTCAGGGTTTACCGACCATAGCGTAATTTTGGCCATTTCGATGACTTGTGAGAGTCGGAGTTTCGTTTGTCGTGCGTCCTCACGGGCAAGTACCAACTCGTGAATATCAGTACAAGTGCCAAACCACTTGACAATCTTGCCGGTGTCGTCCTTCATAGGCACCGCTCGTCCTAACATCCAGCGCCACTCGCCATCAGAGGAAAGGCATCTGTACTCTGTTCTGTACTCTTCTCCAGTCGCTAAACTGTGTGCCCATCTCTTTCCCGTTAACTCCATGTCATCCGGGTGGAAAGGGTTCTCCCATCCATTGCCCAGACTTGCCTCAACTGTCATGCCTGTGTATTCGTACCATCTTCTCGAATAGTAATCATGTTGGCCCGTTGGAGTTGTTGTCCAGATCATTTGTGGAATCATGTTGGTGATGTCTTCGAATTGACGTTCGTTCTGGGCCTTCTGGGCAGTGATGGTATTGGCATACTCGGTAACATTGTGGAAAATGACAAGGCCGCCGAGGAATTCGCCGGTCTTGCTGTCAGTAATTGTCTCGCCATCAACATCATAGATTATCTTGGCCCCGGTTTTGGGATGGTGCATGCCTAGACGTCTGCCAGAGAATCGCTTTTCTGTAGTCATGAGGTGCATGATAGGGAATTCGCTCATGGGTAGCAATTCCGAAAAGTCTTCCTTCCAAAGAACATACTTTTGAAGAAAATCACGCTGGTCTCGGACTCCGGTAATACCTTCTTCGCTGTCCGGGTCGACCATTCTGATTGCGGCTTTGTTAGGAATACCAAAGGACTCATCTTTCCACATGGCAAAGGCCGGGTCACTCAATGAGTTCAGCAGAGCATCTTTTAGACGGTTGGATTTGGAGAACAGCGAAGGAGCAGCAGCAGATGTGGTGAGAGAGGGCGGTCCACTGGGCAAAGCTTGGGGAGCGAAGACGGAGGGGCTTCCAGAAAGACTTGTGCGGTGTTGGTGTTGAGTACGGCGGCCACTCGAACTAGAGCTTGATCCAGAGCCTAGACCTGAAGAGAAGGTTGTATGGGTTCTTGCAACAGTACGGTGACTTGAGCGAGAAGAAGAAGACTGAGTTTCGGCAGCGGAAGTGAACATCAAGGTATAATAGTCTACATCATCGGCAGACCAGACAGTGATGATGACAGTGGCCTGGATGTGGCCCGAAGCATCGTGATTGACCTCCTTGGTCCGCGGAAGGCCAGTGGTAGGGTTGCGGTTGGTGGAGAAGACAACATCGACAGCGGCGTCGTGTACAGTGGTGCGAGCGAGATTGGCGCGGGTCAGAGGTACAGGGCTTGGGCGCACAGCCGAGCCATCATATGACTCGGCAGTGGGTGTAATGTCACCCCCATCCGACTTTGCCTCGGACTGGGCACTGGCATCGATAGCGTCTTGTTTGATGGTGTTGAGAAAGTCCTCCCAGCGCATCCACACCGGATTGGCATTCTGAAGAAGATCCATTCCGAGATTGTCCATAGCCACACCACCCAAGACGTCGCTGGCACTTCTTAGATCCTCATGCTCGTTGATCCCGGCGCTGTCTGGTACTGCGGGCGACTGCTGCAAATCTATTCCCAGCAACCTGCCCATAGCCTCGTTGGCTAGCACGATTGTTTTCTCGCTCGAAAGGACCAAGACAGGCATCGGTAGGTACTGCAAGGCAGTGAGGGCGGTATCGGTCATGCTGGGACCCGAGGGAATACGGATGGACAAGGGAGAGGACGGCGAGTGGTCTCGATAGTCCTCGTCGCAGGTCGAAAGGTCGAAATAGCCTCCAGGATTGCCAGCCGGCATGTCGTCCAGTCTCATGGCGCTCCTCTGTCTGGGCGAGGGAGAGGGCTGTCTCGCGTGTCGGGGTGCGTCTGAAGCCATGTCGTTGGTGAGGGTTGCGACGCTATGGCGCGCGCATTGCCTGACAAGGCCAACTAGTTGGTGATGGACGGCGGGCGTCTGTCCGGAAGACGAGGGGAAGATGGCACTGGTACGCGTAGTCTATGAGAGCTGAAAAGACGAATCGTCGAGCGCGGGAGTGGCCGGCTAAAGGTGGCTGCTGTCAAGACTGCTGCGTGAACGACCGCCTTGCGCAGCTGCTGGCGCGGCTTCCAAATTCCAATATCCTTGCCAACGTTTCAAAGCTTATACGCTTCAAGAATGCAATCAACAAGATCCACTTTGCCTTGTACGTGCTGTATGTGCTGCGGCCGTCGGGCAATCTTCAGAGTCGTCCAAAGAGAGCAGCTGTGCTTGGAAACTATGCAGGTACGGAAGACTACAGCAAAGGTCGAAAAGCAATTCCCTCCGGCAAGCGATACAATACTTCCTGGAGCAATTGACGCTTTGACCGACCGTCCCACAAGATCTTCGACCGAACATGTTCTAGAACGCTTGCATCAGACAGAAACAAGCATCCTGATACCCGTCTTCTGATGATCACTCTATACATCGATCCTCGGAAGGAGCTCAGAAAAAACTGCATACCGTCCATCTCCTCTGTGCTAAAGATCACAACATTGGTTGCTGGGCAGGTACGCTTCTGCTCCCTGCACTTTCTTCTGTTGTCTGCACGGGAGTGGGAGGCTGGTCCCGATCGATCGCACCGACCACTTGCTGCTTGTATCGCTCCGCCGAAGCTCCTCGAATCGACGAGTTTTGCTACCAAAGCCGACCATCCACCATGCCCTTTTTTACCATACAGCAGTGTGCAATACCTGCTGTGACTTTTCTCGTCTGCCTCATAGCATATCCATCGTTGTGGCTACTTCGACGACTGGGACCTCAGCCCCTGACCCAACGACAATCCATCATACTCCATGTATATGCCGCGGTAATCATTTATTGCTACTACAAGGCATGCTTCACGGACCCTGGTAGAATTCCCAAAGATTGGGTGCCAAAGCAGAGCGAATCAGTCAGAGGCAAAAACTCGGAGGAGGAACGTCAGCGTCAAAGATGGTGTCGTAAGTGCCAGGCCTTTAAGCCCCCGCGGGCTCATCACTGCAAGACATGTGAAAGGTTTGTCGCTTCTTAGAACATAGCAGACCTCGTCTCTCATCTGACAATACAAGGTGTATCCCCAGGATGGATCACCACTGGTAGGTCTTACCCATATCTGTTTCGCCAACATCGTTCTTACTCTCTTAGCCCTTGGACAGCCAATTGCGTTTCTCATACTACATTTCCGCACTTTGTTCGCTTCTTGTTCTATGCTGTTGCTGGCATGTCACATCTCGAATGTCTTCTTGGGTCGCGGATGTATCATCTATGGACGCAGAGCGATCTACCAAGTGTATGTTGTTTATGTGCTGCAACGTCTGCCATCATCTCATTGTCGTTCTAGTATCTTGGTCCAAGCCCAGGCCTGATGTTCGGCCTTTTCTTCATTACCGCTTTGAATTCTGTGGTCGTCTTTGCGTTGTTCATTCTGCTCGCTCGCACTCTGTGGTGTTTGGGGGCGAACACAACCACTATCGAGGGTTGGGAGATTGAGCGACACGAGACACTGCTTCGTCGCGCGAGGTATCTTGGTGGAGTTCTCGAAGGCCCTAATGGAGCCAAGATACGCATCACCAGACAGGAATATCCATGGGACATTGGAATCTTCTCAAACATTGCTCAAGGCATGGGTAGCTGGAATCCTCTTGCCTGGTTCTGGCCGTTTTCCTTCACTCCATCCGTGGAGAGTGGACTAGAGTTCAGAGATAATGGTCTCGAGGGTATGTGTTTGCTGATATTCGATGCGCCAGGGCTAATATATGGTAGCTCCTGGTACTACATGGCCTCCGCCAGATCCGGATCGCATGTTCCGCATTGCGCCTACAGAGAGAGCTTTCGATCCATCAAAAGCATTTACCCATTCCATGGACCCGGACGAGTTTTACAAGAGGCAACAGGCTGATCGCATGCGTCCTTCGTTCGATACAGATACTTCTGAGCTTCGCCGCAGGCAGCCTTTCCATGTGCGATACGATAAGAAAAGCAGCCAAAGACGTCGCGACGAAGACTATGCTTACGGCACTGATAACGACTCGGACGGCGAAGAGCACGAGCAAGATTCACATGATTGGCAGCCAAAGCCAGGGGAAGGTGAAGAGGGCTGGCGAAACTCGGAGGGTGAAAGATTAGAAGACTTTGGTGTTGACGAAGATGTTGAGTTCTATGACGAGGACGACGTGCCGCTTGGTGAGTTGATGAAACGGAAGAACCTGATCAATAATGGTACCACGCATTGAGCGATTGGGTGCGTTGGTCCTGCCTGGATGGTTGATAGAAGGGATGCCGATCGCGGCGTTGGTGCCCCGATGTCGCAACACATGCTCACCTCCGCATCTGTCCAAGTACATCTATGAGGTTGATATATCAATACAAGCAACCCAGGTCATTCCATTTCGCAGTTCATCATCTTCTGGCAATATCACAACATGAGTCAATCCAACGATAAATGGTCTGCTGAGGTATGTCAATCATCTCTTCTATGCCCACTGATACGGAACTTCGAGACAGAACATATAACATGCTTCATGCCATATATCTTGTGTCGCTTGAAGCAGGAGTCTGACATAAGACCAGGCCTATTCAAAAGCTGCAGGGTTCGTCCCAAAACTCACAACCACCGTTATTTCCTACCTCTCGGCCCAGCCAACCGACAAAATCCTCGACATCGGCTGCGGCGACGGACCCTTGACCGCTCAAATCGCTGCTTCCATACCACAAGGCCACATCCTCGGTCTGGATGCATCAGCCTCCTTCATTCAAACAGCACAAGAAAACCACACGAGTCAAAACTGCAACTTCAAACTCCAAGATTGTCGCCGTATCGCCGAGTGTGCTGAGGCGGTCGACGGCTCTTGGGATAAAGTATTCAGTAATGCTGCACTACATTGGATTCTACGCGAACCCAGCACTAGGGATGCAGTGTTCAAAGACGTTTACTCGGCTCTGAAACCGGGTGGTATCTTTGTATTCGAGATGGGAGGAAAAGGCAACGTGGAAGCCGTCCACTCCACTATCCTCTCCGTCCTAGTAGCAAACGGCTACGCTCTTTCCACCGCTAGAGAGTCGTGTCCTTGGTTCTTCCCCAGCGATACATGGATGACGCGGCAATTGCAAAAGACCGGCTTCGAAGTCGAAAAATGCGAATTGGAGTATAGACCTACTAAATGTACTCCGAAATCTGCAGATGGGTCTGGTGGCTTGGAAGGATGGATAAAATTGATGGGGGCAGAGATGTTGAGTGTTGTAGAGGAAAGCAAGAGGGAGGATGTCGTGAGGCAGGTTTGTGATGTTTTGGAGACTGTGGTTACGAGAGAGGAGGATGGGAGTCAGTATCTCAATTATGTTAGGCTTCGCGCTGTGGCAAGGAAGGCTTAGTTGTTCTGGTTGCAGCAACGACTTAAGGGGTATTCACTTCATATCATGGTATGTCTCGAATTCTAGTCAGTTCCTATCGCAAATCGAACATCTTGGCGAATATTGATGCAAATTGCAAACTGCAAGTGTCCTTGGAAAGCTACGAATCTATGTCGAGTCTCCAATCGAGCACAATTCCCAAGACGAAGAAACTCATGTCTCCACAACGACATGATTTTCAACACCTCCAATGATTGCTATACCTGAAAAGATGTCTCAAGACCCACTCTGAGAGATATTATCGTATAGAGTCTATCAGGCGAACAGTGATGGAGAAAAAGGTGTCGAGCATCATAGTTGATGGTACGACCCTGGCAGGGGCCAATCCTAAGTCGCCGGTCACTCCTTCCGTCTCAAAGTATCTCTCGCGATTTAAGAAACGAGGACTTAATACTGCAGGAGCTTAGATAGCCTTCGTTCATCAGCGGTACACGCGAGAGTTCCTACTTAGCAACCAAACTCAAACGACAAGGCATACCCTCCCTTGGCTTGGCAGTACCCAACTGGATCTGATATGCCTTGTCACCAAACTGTTCTTGTACACCACTCAAATCACTCGGGTAACCCGTACCGTCATTCTTCAGCTTCTCCACTTCTGCAAACGCTTCTTGGAAATCAAGTTGGCGTATTGTCATGGCAAGCACCAATTTCGTCTCTAGCATTGCCAGTTCTTGACCAATGCAATTACGAGGGCCCTTTGAGAATGCCATGAAAGCGTCACGGTCTGCACCGTTCTTCGTTTGTGATTCTTCGGCGAGCCAGCGTTCGGGACGGAAAGAGTTGACGTCTTCGCCCCAGATGGTAGGGTTCACCATGTGGCCAAGGTTGTGAGCCCACAGAAGCCACCCATCGGTAGGGTAGCGCTCACCAGTCTCTGGATCAGCAATGAAGAAGCTAGCGATATGTAAGTAATATAACGTGCGGCCTGTGAGGCGTTACTTACTCTTCAGCTCCAGCACGGACAGTGTTTCCAGGAGGGTAGAATCTTAGTGTTTCACGGATGACTGCGTCTCCATATCTCATGCGGTTGAGCAGATACGGGTCAGCTTTGATCATATCGCCAGTCTCGCCAATATCCATGCCAAAGATATCCTCGCATTCCTTTCGCAGTCGAGCAAGTGCCGTCGGATGTTTACTGAGTCGATAAAAGCAGTAGCATATCGTCGAGCTGCTTGTGTCGTGGCCAGCAAAGATAAAGATCTTGATATTATGTGAAGCAGCAGCCTTGAAGTTGGGATCGAGTTTCGAGGACTCGTCCACGTTGTTCTCCTTGAGATAAGTCTCGAGTGCTAGGTCGATGACATGTTTCTTCTTGCCTCTGGTATTGCGTGACGCAAACCTTTCTTCGAGGATGTTATCCACGTAGGTATCCATCTGTCTGGAGTTCCACCACTGTACAAACGGTCGAAAGATATTGAAAACTTGTAGAGGCTTTTGTATGCCAGCTGATGGCATTAGTTTGGTTTCTGTGGGATGTGACATGACTTACGAGAAACCTTCATCCATCTGACTTGGCTTTCGAAGGCTGTGACGAGAGGATGTTCTCTCAATTGAGAATTAAAGTCATCATCCCTGATGATAGTGAGCTCGGCAAAACGACTCACAATGCTGGGAGACAGCTTACAGGACTACTTTACCAATGATGTCTATGGTCAAACGAGTTGCATAATGTTCCATGCGGAACAGCTTGTCCTCCATGGCATGTTTCTGAAGGATTTGAGCAAATGTAGCCACATTGTCAACAATTGCGGGCATAACGGTCATGAGATGAGCGGCAGAAAAACCCGGATTGAAGGCAGATCTCCATGTCTTCCATTGAGCGCCGTCACTAGTCAGCATATTCTCACCTCCAGTTATGCACGAGAGGATGGTTTCGATGACTTTTGGCATTGATCAGTCTGCAGCTTAATGTATGACCATCAAGGCAACAGCATACCTGGATGTTTGGGCATAGACCTCTGAACGATGAACTGGCTACTGTATGATGGATGAGTTGTGATGCACAGCGAGAGTGATAGGGGCCACAGATCCAGATAGAACAAGTCGGGCAAGTTGTATTTTTGCTTGATGAGCAGGGGCATACTTTGACCTGCGCAAGCTCGAGGAGAGGCTCGCGAGGCTTCGGCCATGGCCATCAGGTGACCAAAAATCGGGTGATGAGGTGGACCAGGCTGTTGAGTAGAAGGTCAGTAGAGGAGGATGTACCAAAAGATTCCTTCGACTTGCAAGTGTCGCAGCACATCGTCTCCAGAGGTAGCCTATGTAGATGAAACGAGCAAGTGCAGTCAAGATGACGGCCACAATGGCCGAGACAAGAGCGTTCATGTTGAGAAGGTTTGTGCACTGGGGTGGACTTCAAAAGGGCGACGTGGAAGAGTGTCCAGGGACTTTCGTTTACATATACACCTACTGAGGCTGGCGGCTATCGCATCCTTCTGGTGCTTATGGCGCAGAACAAGACGTCATCAAGCAGATGAGGAGAGGCTGGAGGTAAGCAGAGTCAACGAATGTGATATGCAAGGGAGGCTAGAGTCATGGCTGAGATGAGCCTCAATTCGGGAAGAGCATTCTCGAGAGAGGAGCCCGACAAGGCTCGATAGGTATCATGGTGTTTTGCGGGGCGATGGTCAGGGTGTGCGAGGGTCTGAGGTGCAGCATGTGTTTGCTACGGGGTCGACGACGGAGTTTTTCATTAGGGAGCCTCTCGAGAGACCATACGTGACAGAAGGCTCAGTTTCGTGTCTCACGACAGGATGAAGATGAAATCAGACGGAGACAGGTTCAATATTGGAGAGAAGAGTAAGAAGAGGTTGGGAACAAAAACAGCATACACGTCATGGCCAACCCCAGACTCAACTCGGGCAGTGGCAGCTCTCTGGAGCGGGAGCCGAGTGCATCTAGACTTGCGACCTGCCAATCCTTACAACGCATCCTCTCAAGACACATGGCCATGGAATACGAACCCACTGCCGACGACGCAAACGTCGACCTCGCCGGCCCCGGTCTGCACGGCAAGCTCGAGTGCCGTGTGACGGACCCCCAGAAGGAGAACGAGGGCACCCAGAACCCCTTCATCTCCTACCTCGTCACCACCGACACCGACTTCAAGTCCTTTGTCAACAACCACTCGGCTCTGCGCCGCCGCTTCACAGACTTTGTCTTCTTGCAAAAACACCTCACCCGCGAGTACCCGCAATGTGCCGTTCCACCTCTCCCCGACAAGCACAAGATGGAGTATGTTCGCGGCGACCGCTTCGGCCCCGACTTCACCTCGCGCCGCGCACACGCCCTGAACCGCTTCCTGAGCCGCCTCACATTACATCCTGTCCTCCGTCGTGCTGCCCTTCTCACCCAGTTCCTCGAGAGCGATGCATGGAACTCAACCATGCGTTCCCGAGCCGCCCGCGGCATGAGCGCCGGCGAGCCCGCTGCGCCCAGCGTCTTGGAGACATGGACAGACAGCTTCCTCAACGCTTTTGCCAAAGCCCACAAGACCGACCGCCGCTTCGTCGACGTCCGCGAACGTGCCGACAAGCTCGACGACGACCTTTCCACCGTCTCCAAATCCGTCTCCCGTCTCGCACGCCGCGAATCAGATCTCGAAGCCGACTACGCCGACCTAGCCACACAGTTCCAGAAGCTCGCACAACTCGAACCTGGTGTGCAAAACGACCTCACCAGCTTCGGCTCCAGCATACAGTCAAATTCGCAAGCATGGAAGGAGCTGCGCGAATACACCGACCAGGACTATCTCGGTAGTTTGCGTGACATGGAAGCCTACATTGCCTCTGTAAAAGCCCTCCTCAAGACGCGCGAGCAAAAACAACTCGACTTTGAAGGCCTATCCGAATACCTGACCAAAGCTGCCAGCGAGCGCGACCACCTGGCCTCAGGGCCCAGCATGGGAGCCTCTGGCTTCATCCGCGCCAAGATCGAAGATGTGCGCGGTGTAGACCACGAGACCGCCCGTAAAGAGCGCGTCCGCAAACTTGAGTTGCAGATCGAACGTCTGCAGAACGAAGTCGAGGCTGCAAAGAAGACGAGCGAGGCCTTTGATATTGAAGTGGTCAAGGAGGTGGATGATTTCGAGCGTATCAAGGCAACAGAATTCAGAGAGACGCTCGGTGGGCTTGCAGATGCCAATTGTGAATACTTCCGCTCGACCATCGATACGTGGCAGAAGTTTATCGATCAGATGGAACGTGAGCAGAGGGAGTCAGTGACGAGTTGAGGACTTTGAACCGTCTGTCACAATGTGTTTTTGGACCAACGGCGCAACAATGGATGGGAACAATGAGGGAACAGCCGAAATGTGTAATTATGAGTTTGTTTGATCGAGCCTTCTTCGATCAGAATTAGAGGGAATTGTGAATTCTCAGATCACTTTCTTTGCTTCCTGCTTCCATGTGCTTTTGTTACAAAACCATTGCCTCCCCTTGTTGCATCTTCTCTGCTCTTGTCATTTCAGCTGTCCCTTCTTCCTTGCAAAATCAATGCTGCTTTCTTTTTCAGGCATGTCTCGAGCAGAATTGATCGAATCGGCCATCTTCAATCTTCAAAGACAGAAACACATCTGCCCACCTCGTCGGGACCATAGTGTTCACGTCTGCCCACAGAGGACTCATCGTAGCCTGAACCTCCTCTTCTGCTCTTGCTTCTTCTGCTCTTACTCTTCTTTCCCTTGCCCTTTTTCCTGTTGTTGTTGTTGGCGGGGCCAGCTCCGTCCTTGGAGTGTTTGCTGTCCCAGGACATCTTGCCCACAAAGGAGGTGATGGTGGCAAGAACCAGGACGAGGAAGGTACGGTGGTGGCCCTGGTGGGGGTAAGGTGTTAGCTGGGAATGAGGTGAGGAGAGGAAAGAGAGACACTTACTGGCATTGTTGCTGTAGTCGAGGTGGATAGAAGGGTAGGCAGATGGTTGGAGGGGATGATCGGGGAAGGTGCTCGGTTGCAGAGATCGTGGGATCAGAGTGACGAAGCCTGGATGACCTTTCGCAGTGCAAGAGGAGGAAGTCGGTGTGAGATTGTTGGTCAAGGTTACTGCTACTAGAGCAAGTGACGATCTACGGAGGTCAAAGGTCAGTCTCTAGCTGCTGATAACACGTGCTGACGAACTTACATGAACCGTGTTGATTGTCGGTAGTGATGTTTGATGTGGACCGAGATCGCTGTGATGGGTGCAAGAAAGAAAGACGTGAAGACCAGCGATCTGTGTTGGGCTAGTAGAGAAGTGGAAGATAGCAAAGTGCAATTACTCCATCGATTTATAGAGCATAAGGAGGTCCGAGCACCATATACAGTGACGATATGAAATGAAGACGTGAGTAGAAGCAAACGAGAGAAGTTTCCAGAGATCCGTGCGCAAGTGAGGATAATGGTGATGAGAAGAACGGGCATGGAGGTGAACTGTCTAGTCGTATACGCATCTGTCTAGTCCAAATTGATCTTATTGGAGTCTTGACGTCCGAGTGCTGTCCACACTTGCTCTCACTGACTCTGTAGCCGTAGGTATTCTCTGCAGCGCCGGCATGATATCTCTCTCCCTGACCGTCACTGTTGTCGTTCTCGCTTCCCGCACCACCAAAACACTCTCACCCGAGTTGCGGTAATCAGTCTCGCAGCTGACCAGCGGCTGTGTTGTTTCTTCTTCAGCAGGTGCACTATTCTGTCCCGGGCTGAGCATCCTCGATAGGCCGCTTGAGTCAGAGGTGCCAGCAGAAGTGGAGACCGGTTGGATATCCACAGAAGGCAGGAGATGCATGCCTGGTTTCAACGGCACCAACACAAGCGAGATCTTGGTCACTTCGTTGTCCGATTTGTATAAGAAGCGTGAGCGCTTAGGTCCAGCCACAAGCCATGGGCCGTCTGTGGGAGCGTCGATGGTATATGCGAACGCAAGAGGTGTATCTGACGCTAGTTTTGCAGCAGCCCAGCGTCTGGTATGCTTGATAGTAAGGATGGCAGGCATTGGACGGCCGATAACGAAGGCCTTCTTGGAGTCTTCGTTGTCAAGATCAAGGGTCACAGTGTGCAAGACATCGACGGTTGGGACTTCGACAGAAAGTCTGATCTTCCTTGACAAGGTAGCTGCCACAGACTCGTCGAGAACCAGCTTTTGGTTGTTCTGCACAGGAATTAGCAAGGTGACAGATTGCATGTGGACCATGAAATGAAAAGAACTTACCGAATGCCACTCTTGCAGCCACTCGTCCAGACCTTGTCGCTTGTCGGCCGTGAGACTGGCAACGATCTTTCCCCAGCCCGTCGCCTCGTATGAAGGCACTTGGAACTCGTTGAGCAGCACAGCCTGCTCAAGCTGCTGAGATGGTGCATAAGACTTGGCTCTGTTCAACAAGGTAGGTACGAGCAGGCGTCGCAAAGCCGCGAAGGGACTGTTCGAGACTGCTTTCTCAAGCACATCGCCAAGCTTCTCAAAGATGGCCTCATCCGAGCGGACATATTCGACAGTCAGTGCCAATGCGGCTTCCTTCTTGTTGAGTTTGCTTCCTTCGGCATCTCTTCTCGTAATCTTGTACGTCAGGCTGGCTGGCTGTTTGTCAAACACAGTCATTGGCAGAGGGCATGGTAAAGCTCGCACTCCATAAGCCTGTGATTCTTGAACCTCTACATTCGTGACTTTTAGTGGTATCGAGTTTGTCGTCCTGATGCTGAAGCGCGAGAAGAGGGCCTGCGACTTGAAGATGTCGTTAACATCCACGTCTAGGGGCAGCGCTGCTAAAATGACGCAAGTGCGGAGGTATGAGAACATCCCTTGGCTGGTCTTGTAGCTCGCATCCAGTTTCACAGTAAGCTCGTCGAGGCTGCGTTCTATACTGTAGGGCACTCGGACTCTGACGTCTGTCCCTGCGTTCACAGCACCGAGTTTGAGCATGCCAGCCTGTGATGTGTCTAGCTGACTGTGATTGCTTTCTGTGATCTCAGCATCTGCAGTATGTAATCTCAGTCCAGCAGAGGCAGATTTGAGCCGCAGATCGAGACTCTCCGTACTATTGCGTCCTGTCGCGATTGTAAGGACGATGGACCGCAGTTTGTCGATGTGTATGTCATTGGAAAGTGCTGCCCGAGCTTCCAGTGAATCGCCATGAGCATACACTAGCAGTGAGGGCCCACTCATGCTGGGTCCTCTTCCAGACATGTTGGCATTGGTTATGCCTAAGGGTGTCGTGTGTGGCTTGGGCTGGAATTCGCGTGAGAAGTGGAGCTTCTTGGACTCGATCACAAGTTTGTCGATCAGGTAATGTCCGTATGTTGTGACATTTGAGTGGACTTGGATCTCCACGAGCCCTCGTTTCAGCTCTAGGGGCCCATCACTCTGCAGGAGTATTTCCTGGCTGGCGTCGCTTACCAGCACCAATCGCAGCCTTACACGATCGACAGTGAGATCGTCATCCAGAAGGTGCTTCAGACGTACGTTCAGATCGAATCCATCCTTGTCTGAATGGAGTTCAACTTCTGGACTGACATCGATTTCGGCGAAGAAATCAGACATTGGAGCGCTAAAGTTAAAGGGTAGTTCCTCTGAGAAGCTCACGAGCTCTCCAAGCACACCACTGACATCGACGGTCTCTTCGTCAAGCCATGCAGAGCCACCGCGTACTCTGGGCAATGTTCTTGTCGTGCGGCGTGCAACAACCCTCCCCAAAAGGCTCAGCATCACTCTCATATATTCATCTCGTCGGTGTAGATCTTTTAGACATTTGGCGTATATCCTCAACATCTCACCATGAACATAGGACCAACTGGTCTTGGAAAAGGTCGCAGATGAACGCTGGAAGTAAGTAGCTGCCTGAGCAACATCGCCGAGTTGGCTGTGCGGAAAGTCAGTTGAACTCAAAGTTGTCACGGTACTCAAGAAGACTTACTATTTGAGTATGGCGAGGTCACTTATGACAGAGTCTGCAGACTTAGTGCGATTTGCTGTTGTGAAATGTGACACTGCAAGCGTGCTCAATTGCTTCAAATGGTCAGTCGATGCATCAAACAAAGCGGACACGACACTATTACCTCGTAAACAGTCCTGAAGTCTTCCAAAGAGGCAAGCGCGGCTGATAGTGGGCCACTGAGAAGCATCTGTGCTATCTTTTCGATGTTTCCAGGTGATATCGATGAATCTTCACTCGACTCAACCTCGTCTTTGCTGTCAAGGTCAACATCAGTCATGTTTTGTGTCGCTTTGATCGCAGCCCAGCCCGAGAGCCACCCTTTTTGTTTGGCAAGGGCCTCGACAATTCTTCGCTGCATGAGGAAAAGCTGAGCTCGGGCAGAAGCAAGGACGGCTAGACCAGAGGCATTCGCAATTGCAGCGTCTGGCTGAGGATCGGGACTCGATTTTGCATATCGTTCGTTTTCGTATATGGTCTGTGGTGTTAATTGCGACGAGGACGAAGCGCTGCGCTGCAAAGAGCTTGATCGCGTCGGGTGAGTATTTGCGCCCTGAGGAAAGTTGAAGTTGCCGGCTGTCTCTTTCCTAGAGTAGACACCCAGCGTCTGACTGTGCGGCGCTGGTGATGACTTCTCACCAGATGATGAGAATTCTTCTGACGCAGTCTCACTAAGCACCTGATCAAGCACAGCGTATGTCCAGGAAGAAGTGATGTTTTCCACAAGAGAAGAAAGATGAGAATTGATTTCAGACCTACACAGCTATCAACACAACGATCTATCTGATGCACAAGGAATTGACCGTACCCGTCGGTAAGGCCGTTGCGAAGAGCACGAGCATTGGTTGCGGCAAACAGAGCTGCCCTCTTACATACTTCAGCAGTAAAGCTCAAATTGTCGTCTTTGAAATTACTTTTGGCGCCGGAAGGTCTGGCCTGTTGAAGACTACCACTTCCAGCGCTCAGGCGAAGCAGAAGTGCTCTCTGCCTCGCGAAAATGTACAATCGGAAGTCAAAAAGAGATATGGTGCTCGAAACAATTTCACCACGGTAGTCCCTGTTAGTGAGATCTAGGGGCTGAATGAACGTATCTCGAAACTGCGAAGTCAGTTGCTCAAGCTTGGGCGTATCAGATTGCGCATCGATCATGTCCAGAAGAGACTTCTTCTGGGCCGTAAGATCGCCAAGGAAGGTGCCTTGGGCAGCGCCAGTTTCGCTGTCTCGCAGAGCAGAATCGAGGCCTGCTGAAAGTTCATCATATATCGCCAAGGCGTCTTCAACCAAGCCAACACTCTCGAAACCGCGGGCCAAGCCTTCTTTCAGGGTGAAGAAAGTGCAAAAGTTCCAGCCGGGCAAAGCGCGTTGGGAATCTTTCTCACGGATATCATCCTCGTACTGCAGCACGCGCAGATCAAAAGACATCAGTATCAAAGTCTTGAACTTTGCGATAAGATCCTGCCAGGCATTGTCTTGCTCTTGCGGGCTCTCAATATAAGGTTGGGTAACAGGCGTCTGAGGCAGTAGCTGTGGAGGAACATCTTTCTTTTGCAGCCTGATTTGTGCGATACGCTCGGGTCCAGACCTTGAGGAAGCAGTGAAATCAGCGCGTATCTTGTCCAATACAGTTCTTGAGCTCTTGCCAGGCCATTTGGTGGTGCTTGACGGCCTCTCGACCAACTCGTCGGGATCTTTCTTGGATGCGGCGGTCCAGCGAGGTTCGGAAGCGGCGATAGTGTCAGGAATGACTACATGCAGAATGAGCCACTCGGCAGCGTCGTGATCCTCCGAGCGGTTGATGGCAGAGGAACTCTGAGGAGGTGGAGCAATGTCGTTGGTCCAGTCGCGGAGAAGCTGGCGTGACGAAGCCTTGTATGTGTCTTTGTCGTCGCACCGCAGCAGAAAGACTTTGAGATAGGGAGTCTGACGGAGGCCTGGAATCTGGTGTCTTCTCTCTTTGGCTACTGAAGGAGCGCCAGGTCTGGAGCCAGAGGAGTCGACACGCTGCAGTTTGTCGCTCTCTGAAGCCTCGGTCTGGGCGTCGGGAACAAATTCGACATGGAGGGCGCCGATGGATCGCAAAGGCCTCGAGGGGGACTTCCAGTTCAGGTTGCGCAAAGGTAGCCTGGATGCTAGGTCACGCGAGATCAAAGGAAATATACCAGAGGGATCGTGGTACTCGACTAGATGGAGTGTCAGAGGAAGGCGCTAGGTGAGAAGTTATGCGACGCACCAGTGACCTTGGAACTCATAGTCGACTCCATAGCTGAATGCGACCTTGATTAATGCGTGGTTGCGGTATGCTACAGGAAAGCCAAGGCGTGCAGATGACCAAACATGTCAAAAGATCAGCGCATTGTTTATGTGTGCGAGACGACCAAGTAGAAGAGGGACAGAAAGCAATTGGCCAGAAAGTGAATGCTTGGTCGCAGCAAGATGGCTTTGTTTAGGATGTGGATAGGGAGTGGCAGCTTGGAGAGACGGCGACTTGTGGCCGGGCGGGCCGAGCATTTTGTCAGGCTTGCTCGATGGTCAGCAGCGGAAGCCCAAGCAGGCCCGGGTAGACAAAGCGACGACGGCGAACTGTCGATTGATTCATCACCCTGATACCACCACACAACTCACAATGCAGCCGTCGCAGATCAGAGCCGTACGCCTTGTCCCTCTCACCAGCCATGCGCCTATACTAACCACTCTACAGGCCGGTTTCGGCACAAAGTTCGAGGGCCACCACGGCATGCAGCCCTGGGTCAGCCTTCCCAACTACAAGGCCTACCAGAGCAAATACGGGCCCAAGTGAGACGACCTCTAGTCTGTCCAACTATCGCATCGGCATACTGATCCGCTCGACCTCCAGCTACAAGATTGGCGCCAACTTCCACGGCATCGACCTCCACCGCGCCAGAATCTTGTACGTCAACCGCCTCACTCTTCTCCCACACGCACATCAACATCTCTTTGCCTACTTTCTCGAACCTATCCCTCAACTCTCGATTCTCTCGCTCTCAAATCCATCACCTTCGGCATTACCTCGTTCAATTCGCTAACACAGCTCCTATAGCGGTACCACCGCTGCTGGCTTCGGTGCCGTTGCCGGTATCTTCGCCCTCTTCTTCTTCGCCGACATCCCCCGTGTACGAAAGGACATCATGCAGAAGATTCCCTTCATTGGCAACCACTTCGTCAAGGAGATTGCCCCCGAGGACAACCCCTTCTAAACGCTCGGCCATCATGGTGATGCTTTCTGGAGTTGGCTGCTGTGTACATTAAATTCAGACGGGGTTGCAGCATAAATTGCATGTTTTCTAGACCTTCTGTTCCACCCTTCAAAAGCTACCATCAGGAAAACACATTTCTTTGTCTCTCTGGGATGCATTTATCATTACGCCTCTTTTGCGCCCATGCGATGCGCCTAATACATAGAATCAACATGACGTAAGTTTAGTTGGCCTCGAGCCTGGACACGACCGATGCCATTTCCTCATCGCCGTATATCCTGAAGCCCTTGTCCTTTGTCACGCTGGCCAACTGCACGTTCTTTGAGTCTAGCTTCTCCTCCATGACCTGCTTCAGCGTCTTGAGCACCAGAACCTCGGCCTCGGCCAGTGTCAATGACTTGTGGAACTCGTTCTGTAGCTCGGCCTGTGCACCCTCTGAGCCAGAACCAATGGCCTTTGCGTCGTAGCGGTAGAATGTACCCGAGGGCTCGGCGTGGTACCTGAATGGTTAGAATGCATGTTTGGTTGGATAGGAGGTGTGGGTGCTCACAGTGACGGGCCGTTCTCGTCGAAGCCGGCAATGAGCAGGGCGACACCAAAAGGTCTGCTCATGATGCTCTCCTCGCCCTCAGCACCTTCACCGAATCTAAGGGCCAAGTCGCAGATGGCCTGGGTGCAGCTCTCGACGGACAGAGGTTCGGCGTAGTTGAAGGCGTGGCTTTGCGAAGTGATTCTGGCGTGCTCGATCATGCTGCGGGCGTCGGCCTGGAGACCAGACATGGCAGCACCGATGTGTCTGTCAATCTCGACAATCTTCTCGACGGAGCTGGTCTCGAGCAGTGTTGAAGTGACGCGCTTCTCCACACCGAGGATGACACCTTCCGAGGTTGCGACCTGTTTGTTGGTCAGAGCGGGAGGACACAGTCGGATGTGTAGCGATAGGACATACACCGATAGCGGTAGAACCGAGCTTGATGGCCTCGAGCGAGTATTCTACCTGGAAGAGACGGCCTTCGGGCGAGAAGGTGCTGGAATAGAATGAGTGTGCTGTTCGGAGATGTAGCAGGAAGACGAGACATACTTGATACCGCGATCTGGATAGAGATGTTAGCAAGCTAGTAGAGGAGAGGTGGATCGTGATAATCACCATATTCGGAACGAGCAATGAACATGGCTGCGGGAGCTGGTGGGGAAGAGCGAGCGGTGGCGGCGTATGTAGGTGTGCGATGAGATACGAAGCAGGAGTAGTGGCTAAGATGACTTGTCTAGAGTGAAGGCGATGGGTTGTGGGAAAACAGAGGGGCGAGAGAGAGTTGGATGACAGATGGCGAGCTGATTGTCTAGTAGTAGAGCACGAAGCACGAAGCACGAAGCAGCAGTCGGCGAGCGGTGATGCATTCATTGCTGCGAGCTTGGGCCTCGTTGATTGTTTCGCGCGCGTCGTCCGCCGCGGCCAGACACAGCAACGCGCTTGCAGTCCGACTTTGTTCAGCTTGCAGCCATGCGAATACTGGATAATGTCAGCTGCCGACAGAAGAACGTCGGCCTCGCACCGCCAAAGAGTCCCTCGTGCTAGCGCTCAGCCAGACGCCTATCCGCAAAGGAATCCTCAACCCGACCCCTACTCGCAAAGAAGCGCCCACGTCCGCGTCGAGTCGCATCAACATGAATCTCGCTCTGCTACCGTCACCCGTGTCCGGAGCGTCCACAAGCCCTCTACCCACTCCAGCCAGCCCTCGAGATCGAGGCAGTCCGATGCAATTCCCACCAACGTCGACCCTACTCCTGCCTGGAACCCTCAGGCTTCCTTGATCCCTCATACCTCTGCCCCCTTGGCATCCCGCGTCTCCGTACCACCTCTGGCCGCCAATGCGCCTTCTGCTCTCCAGCCAGATCCTCTGTCGTCCATGACCCTCGACGCTCAAGAGACTGCCGTTATCCAGGATCTGCTATTCGTTTTCATGGGCTTTGAGGGCCAATACGTCCGCTACACCGATGCCTACCATCCGCACGAGGAAAAGAGTCGCCTTGCTGGCCCACAATTTCGACTGCTACCTGGTCTGGATCCAAGCTTGAGAGACTTGACCCTCTCTATGTTGAGAATGGCTACACATTATGCTGCTGTCGAAGCCTTTGTCGAGGTCCAGAGTCGTGAAGAATTTGGAGCCGTCAACCATGCCCTTTGCGCCGCCATGAGGAAACTGCTCAAGGACTACCTGATTCTCATCGCTCAACTGGAACACCAGATGCTCACCAACCAGTCTTTCACTCTCCACGTCCTGAATCTCCACACCAAACCTACCAGCCACATGATGTTTCAATTGTACAGCCTGGCTCACGAGATATTGAAGGAGAATTCCATGCTTGAAGACGATGATGATGATGACGACTTGGACGAATCCGACGACTTTGAAAACATCCTGGAATCTTTGCGAGAGGGCAGAGACGCTGGAAACGTCGGGAGAAAGGTGTGCAAGGGAGGTAGCGTTTTGCGCCTCATCACCAAGCGTTTAGCCACCATGTCTGGTGACCCTGCCGCTCGGACCTTGCTTACCACTCTATTGCGCGAGTCTTCCAGGCCCTATATGGCCATGTTGAACGAATGGCTCCACCACGGCAACGTTCGAGATCCTCATTCCGAGTTCCTGATCAAAGAGCAGAAGAGCATTCGTCGAGAAGGTCTGGAGCAAGACTACACTGACGAGTACTGGGAGAAACGCTACACCATTCGTCATGAAGATGTGCCTCCACAACTTGAGTCTGTCAAGGACAAAGTGCTGTTGGCTGGTAAATACTTGAACGTCGTTCGAGAGTGTGGTGGAGTCGACGTGTCGAGAGACATGGATGATCAAGTCCCTCATACGTTCGATGATGTTCGCTTCTTGGACAATGCCAATTCAGCTTACGCCTTCGCCAACTCTTCGCTTCTTACTCTCCTACTCACAACACATGCTCTTCCTGCACGTCTTCGCAGCTTGAAGCACTATTTCTTCTTGGACAGATCCGACTTCTTTTCTCACTTCCTCGAACTCGGCCATTCAGAGCTTAAGAAGCCTGTCAAGTCCGTTAATACCGGAAAGCTGCAGTCACTTCTTGATATCGTATTGCGCCAGCCTGGAAGCGTTGCAGCCGAGGACCCCTTCAAGGAGGATGTCAAGGTTGTTATGAATGAGGTCGGTCTGACCAGATGGTTGATGCAGGTCGTCAACGTCAAAGGCCTGGATGCCGATGGTGGAAGCATCACTTCCTACACACCGGCAGCCAGTGTCATTGGAGACGACACAGACATCACCGGCTTTGGTGCGCTTACCTTTGACTATGCTGTTCCATTCCCCCTCTCGCTGGTCGTCTCGAGGGTGACGCTGACCAGATACCAACTGCTCTTCCGCTACATTCTCTCATTACGCCATCTCGAACAGCTACTGGTGAGCTCCTGGATCGATCATTCCAAGGTCACAAGCTGGCGCCACAAGAGTTCCGACCGACGTATTGAAGATTGGAAACGCAGAGCGTGGTGCTTGCGTAGTCGTATGCTTTGTTTCGTGCAGCAGCTGCTGTATTTCTGCTCGAACGAAGTGATAGAGCCCAACTGGACTGCTTTTATGACTCGACTGAGCGAGGCGGAGGCACCAGAAAGTGTGGCCGAAGGCGGAAAGGTCAAGCGTACCGTTGACGAACTGATGCAAGACCACGTCGACTTCCTGGCCACGTGTCTGAAGGAGTGCATGCTGACAAACTCAAAGCTCCTCAGGGTATGTCGTGGATGATTTCATTTGCAGCACGGTAACTAACGTATAGACAGATCAACTCCAAAGTCATGACTACTTGCACAATGTTTGCCGATTATACTGCGTCTTTGTCTCGGAACCTTGCTTTGAGCGATCCGGATCTCGCTAAGACCGAGACCGGCAAAGCGGAACCCGACCCACGTAGGATGGAAAAGCTCGACGACCATCTCAAACGCTTCGAGGATAATTTCACCAGACACCTGAAGATCCTACTTGACGCGCTGAACTATCTCGCTGCTACAGAGACTGTGGTATTCCTGGGACTTTGCGCCAGACTCAGCATAGCCAATGAGAACATCTCTGCTCCTCTGGGATCAGTATCATATGGCTGAAACGAAAGATAAAGTTATGCTCATCTGGGTATCATGCTGTAAAACAAAGCAAGCGCGTTAAAACAAAAGGGGCCGCTAAAAAGTGATTTCCTCTGGTTGCATGTCCTCAGCAACCATACGCCTCTAGCGTCTTCTAGGATCCCTGCTCGCATCAATGTTGGAGGTATTCGTGTAGGGGAATGTCTGTGCCGCAGAAGGAGCAGGCAAAGCAGCATTCGCCATGGCCGCTGTCGGACTCCCGAGCATCCTCTTTCCGGTCTCCGCAGTAGCCACAGCAGCAGATCCTCCCATTGGCGCAACGGGGGCCGGACCAGCTGCACTACTCTTCCTGCGTTCTGCTCCAGCCATAGCAGCACTAGCACCGGATTTGTCGTACTTCTTCAATGTGTCGACCAGAAACTGTCTCGACTCCTTTGCGCGAGCGTTGTACTCTCCTACTCTGCGTAGAGAGTCAAGAGCAGTGAGGACTTCAGCAGTAGTCTGCTCCGAGATTTCTGGGCGTGTCTGGTTTGCCCTTATGGCTTCGGGTGCGAATGCAGCGTTGAACATTCTGTTTCTAGATGGTGTAAAAGTAGAACTTAGCACTTTGCAATGGAAGAAGAAAACTCGAGCAGTCCGAAACAGTGTCTGTTGATAATGTGGATCCGATGTTGTGACTTACCTCACTTGACTGTCGAGGGCATCGGAGTTGGCAATCATTTGCTTCAGACGAGGTTCCACGCCATCGAGACGGGGTGTGCCCGGGTTGAAGTTGTTGATTGGCAGCATCACCGCTCTTGCCATTGTCTGATGTTCCAGCGTGTCAGTTTGCATGTTCATCTGAGACTTTTTGGATAAAAACAGGTAAGCGTGAGAAGGGAGGGGTTTACTGTGTCGTGCTGCTTTGTTTTCTTTGCCCCAGCCATGGCGCTTCTTTTTGAGTTCGAGGTGGTACCCCAGATGCGGCCAATTCTCGACGGTCAGGGCGAGATGGAGAGGTTGGCGAAGTTGGAAAAGTGACGTGGAAGATCATGAGTGTTTTGCAATTCTGTGATATTGGAGAGTGTTTGCAGAGTCTTGAGACGGAATCAACATTGGAAGCGCATAGATTGGACCTGATGCGACTGGAAACCAAGATCACGTGACCTTCAAATGATTGTATGCTCGACATTCAAAGAGCGATGGATGGAAGCCGGATGAGACTTTTGACAGGAAACAATGAGTGGAGAAACACGTGTGTATTTCTCTTGTGCCTGCGGCAATGATACAAAACTGACTACGCCTTTCCTTGCCATGTCCCGCTGTACTGTGTGACCAAAGCCGTCCCATCCCGTCCTAATTACCCTGTGAGGTATTCCTGTAGGTTGTATTGATTTCATCCAAACGCCTGTTCCACTCCTCATTTCCTTCCTGATTTCATATCGGGTGATTATGTGCTCTACGAGGAGCCTCCGGCAACAGATACGACCTGGTCATCCTCAACGACAGCCTGGTACTTCTCGCCCAAAGCCTTGACGCTGTTGACAACCTTGGTGGGTGCGGTGGCAGCAAAGCCCTTGATGAGAGTCTTGTACTCGTGAGTGATGATGCCGCCCTGATATCTGTTAGTCTGTGTAGTAAATACATCAAAGAAGTGCGATGTATACTTACAGCTTCCTTGATAACGGACATTGCGTGCTCGATGACAGAGTCGGGAGTATCGTTGGGGTAGCTGACGATGACTTGCTTGCTGTCGGTGGCAGCGTAGGCCAAGGCCATGAGGAACGCGATGAAGAGGAGATGGATGGTGAACTTCATGTTGATTGATTATGATTGTGATGGTTATGGTTTTTGATATTATTATCTTCTCGGTCAAAGGCGGTGGTTTGGGAGATGCAGATGGCGGGGATGGCCCGACTTTATGTGCTGAATGCAGTTGCCTGAGCTACCTTATGTCATGGGCGTCGCAAGGTTCGCCTTGGCTTTTGCCAAGAATGGGGCCTTGAAAGAAGAATGCCAGACGTCGCATGCCTACCAAACCATTACCATCCACTCGCGGCGACCTCCTTCACCGCTCTCTCCATTCCGACTTGGAACATCGCTCACATCGACCATCCGTCAATACCACACACACCCATCCGGTCGACAGACGTGCTCTCCGAGAGGCACAACTAACCTCTGTGCTACACCACCCGTGATCCGACACCTGTCCGCACAGAGAAACAAAAGAGCACAACCAGAAAGAGCAAGAACAAAGAAAGCCTCCCTACAACTTGCTGCTGCAGATTGTGAGCGCGAGTAGAAAAAAACCAAGGCTTGGGGTGAAAGTGGAGGATTCTTCACAGCGTCTTCGCAGAAGACCAGGAGCCGGCTCTTGACGACATCTATTGAGAGCAGTGGGCTGCTTATTGTGGGCGAGAAGAGACAATAGCTAGTATTGATCCATCACACTCTTCTGATTTCACGCCTTTTGGTGAAGCAAGTGTTTTTCGCTTGCGGCTTGCCATTTACTCACCTCTTGTGGTTGTTCAAGTCGACCAAAGGGCTTTGCATCTTCTACCGTCTACGGACCGGATAGCGCATTGACTTGCCTCTTTTCTTGAGCCACTTTCGAAGGAAGCTATCTGTGACTTGTAGTCTTCTTTCTTTTCTCTTCTCTTTCTACTGCTGCAAATAATATATTGCCTTTGAAGAATCATGTCTGCCGACCAAATCTCTGACGAGGTCGCTCTGGACTTCCAGGAATCTCTGCAAGATCTTCAGAACAACAACAGATATGAGATTAGCAACCTGACCATCATCGCCAAGGAGAATACCGAACATGCGCAAGCTATAGCTATGGTTTTGGAAAAGCACATCAAGACGGTAAGACTCAGAAGAACAACGAGACATCATCTTTTTGATCTATCCGAAAGAGCATATAATCCCTATGGAATATCGGTGACTAACCCGACTGCAGACTGCCCCTGGACGCAAGCTGCCTGCACTCTATGTACTCGACTCAATCGTGAAAAACGTCGGCACCCCATACACAGTCTATCTTGGAAGGAATCTCTTCTCAACATTCATGGATTCATACACTCTTGTAGATAGCCAGACGAGAAAGAGCATGGAAGCCATGTTGAAGACTTGGAAAGAACCCGTGCCTGGCTCTATGGATCCAAGACCAGTTTTCCCTGCAGAAGTCACTCGCACGATTGAAAATGCGCTCATCAAGGCAAGAACAGCCGCGGTGCAACTGCAGACCAGGAATCGCACTCCTCTCAACATGCCAGGAAGGCCCATGTCGACAAATTACAGAAACACGCCTACCCCACCACACAATGCTAGTCAGTTCCAGCCGCCTCCACAGGATCCCTATCAGAATGGATTCCGCAGCCAACAGGTAATTATCATCACGCCTTTGGTATTATTCTGTATGACTAACATGTTTCAGCCAACGCCTCAACACTTCTCATCGCATCAGTTGCCTCCTGACATTGCTCGTTCACTTTCGGCTGTGCTCAACCCACAAGATGATCTCAACAAGCTGAAGGCCGATATTCATGGCTTGATCCAAGGTTTCCAGTCCGAGTTCGCCCGTAACCCATACGACTCCCAAGTGCAGACCAAGCTTAAGGCTCTTCTCGATTTGCAAGCTGTTGTGCAATCTCAACAACTCAACTCAGATGCCATTGGAATGATCAAGAAGCAGGTGGCACAGTTGCAGGCAGTACAATCACAGCCCAACCCTCCTCCTTCGGCTACACCACAACAACCTCAATGGCAGGCTCCGACTCCTGTCGCTCTCCCGTTCCAACCTCCGCCACCTATCCCTCAAGGCTTTGCGCCTACTCCCTCAGCACAGCCGCCTGTCGCTCCTCCCGCATTTGCTCCTGGTATTCTTCAGCAGCTGTTGGCATCTACAGCAAACGGACAGAAACCGAGCACACCTGTGGTCCAAGCTGCCTTGAAGGCAATGCCACATCCGCCTGCCAACCAGTCACCTCGTGCCGCTGCTGCACTTCCTGCTGGACCAACTGGCAATCCTCTCCTTGACGCTCTCCGTGCTGCAAACATCCTGCCTGCGTCAGCTAGTGCTACCCCTGTGCCTGCATCGGGTCCTCCTATTCCTCCACCAGCAGCTCCTCCTGCGCTATCTATCCTCCAACAACTTCAGGGGCTTGCTCCAAAATTGAGCAGCACGCCTATGCCGCCTCCAGGCACTCCTGCCAAAGTTCGCATTCCCATGAACGCTGCAGCTTTGAAGAGGTATGCATATTTACATCCTATCAATGTGAAACACCCGACTAACATTCGTTCCAGCTTCCGTCCAGAAGTCGTGCACACCCTCTACGATGCACAGCCAAACCAATGCACAACTTGTGGTCGCCGCTTTTTGTCCACCGACGAGGGCCGTGCCCAAAAGGCTCGCCATCTCGACTGGCACTTCCGCAGCAATCAGCGCATCGCCGACGCAGCTCTTGCCGCTGGTCTCACCCGCAGCTGGTATATCGATGAGATGGAATGGATCCGTCTGCGCGAAGTAGATGCCTCTTCAGCCGCTGCCGACACGACTTCCACCGCCGTCACTACGTCCAAGCCTGTCAGTGTGCGTGAGAAGTACATCCCCGCACCCACTGGCGCCGCAGCCAATGCTACCTGCCCAATCTGCCAGGAGAAGTTCGAGCCTGAGTGGCACGAAGATGCACAGGAATGGGTATGGATGGACGCCGTCAAGGTTGGCGGTCGAGTGTTCCATGCTTCGTGTCACGATGAGGTCAAGAGAGCCAGTGGTGGAGACAGAGGTAGAAGCACTACTCCAGATGCCGGTGTGCTTGGTAAACGAAAGGCTGAGGCCGATTTGTCCAATCTCAAGACCAAGTTGAAGAGAGAGGTTGCTGCATAAGCTATGGAGAGTATATAGACCCGGTTGCTAAGAATGCAGCTGAAGCATATGCATACAATCACATCCACTGTTACCATGACCACATTCTTGTCTTTATATAATGTATGTCTCGTAGACCATTTTATCGTTACTTGATGTCAGAATGTATTGCTGCTATGTGATTCCTCGATCTGCGGAATGTTAATGTCCTTGACCTCGAGAAGCATCGTGACCTCTGACTCTTGCTGGCCACATGGAAATACAGACAGAACAGTATAGCGAGGAGATTGCACATGGTGGTTCATAGAGCAAAAGAACAACAACAATTGGTAGCAGCATGAAAGAGTGACGCGACGGCAAGAGTACTTTTTCCAATTCATCACAGTCATCGAATCCAGAGGGTTCCTTCGCATGATACCATTCATCACCTGTCTCTGACACAAAGCAAAAAGAAGAAGAAGAAGAACATAACCAAAGACAAGAGGTTTGGCAAAAACAGAACACCCCCATAACCGCCGTGTTGCTAGATTGATCAAGAGAACACTCACGAGGTTTTGCTTCCTTGTTTTTTGTCGTCATGGCATTGAATCGGCCTCGCCGAGGATCGGACCGGTGGACTCTGGCCGACTGAGCGGAAGGAACACTGCTTGACCGCTTGCGCCATCCCATCGGTTCGATGGAATTCAGGGTATTCTTGGGGAATATATTGCATGTTGTGGTGGTCAGGTGAAGGTAGATGAGAATGTTTGGCTACCTCTTTTTCTGTGCTGTCATCTTGAAGGATCTGCTACATGCATTGATATTACATCTCTATTCAGCTACATGGTCTGTGATATCAAAGCCTACACTTCGAGCCAACTTGAGTGCGTACTCCCAGCCAAAGTTGACCTTCCACTTGGCGCCTGGTTCAAGTACGTCACCACCAACGACTGCTGTCCTCAACAGCAACCTCAAGGAGCATAGTGTCGCCAGTTGTGTGTAGATGTCTATCGTAGGCGTGAGGTCGTGTGGTAGTACAGCTTGTAGGATGGCTAGTAGTCTGTCGAGAGGAAATGGACTGGGCGAAAGAAGGTGCCTAGGGATTTTGCGGTTCTTCGACTCACGGCCAGCGACGGCACCGCCACCTTTTCTGCGTCGCTTTCTTTCTGTGGTCTTCATGAAGTAGACGTTGTCTTGACGAGGCGGATTGAAGGACGCGAGATATGCAGCACAGAGAAGCCACTTCGAGTAGTATGGTAGATCGTGGGTGACTGCGGCATAGTCAGCGAGTGTGTTTGGTTATGGCGGCCAGTAGAAGTACATACCATCAGTAAGTATATTAGTGTCCGCCTGAGGCTCGTCGATGACCGAATCCAGGAGACAGCTCTCGGCTTGGAAGAGCCTACGTTGTGCTACCATGAGTTTGGTAAAGTCTCGAGTGCCGTACGTGCCATCAACAATCGGTTGTACAAAGGGTCGCCAGAGTTTGTCGAGAATCGATTTGAAGGCGACAACATCTCGCGCTGCACCGCTCGCTAACGAATCCCAAACGGCAGCACAGAATCGCGACCAGAGCCATGTGTCATCTTCGGCAGCAAGCTCTTCCGAGTAGTTGGCTGATGGTGATAAAGGCTCACTGAAGATGGATTGTGGTTGGCAGCACGCAATCTGGATGACTTGTTCCCGAGTATAAGGCGAGAAATAGATATGTGGAGCACCTGGAAGATGGAGAAGACGTGGATGGGGAAATGTGACAATCATCACAACACTGAGGCAGGGAATGAGTTGACCAAGACGTGCAAGAGTAGGTAACAGAGTCGGAGGAGCCTCCCTCTGCTCATCGATGCCGTCCAGAGCGAGTACAAATTTGTCGATGCCTTTGAGAAGACGTTCCAGAGAGCTTGTCAAAGTGCTGAGATTCTCGCACCTTGGGAGAATGATGCCGTCCAGAGAAACATTGGTCGCCGTCTCGATTGCTTCGACACAAGCTGCCAGAGTCCGCTCCAAGAAGTGACGACTCGTAATGCATTCGGTGCATGGAATGAAAGCATGTTTGAGGCCAGAAACGTCCAAGTAGGATTTCAGCAGACCAGTCTTTCCAGTGGCTTCTGGACCATGTACAATCAGTGTCCCCGAACTTTGCAGCCTTGGCTAGGCGATATCAGTAAAGACCACAAGCGTTTGCGATGGGGTTGCATACAGAAAGGAGGGCAGAGAGAGTCCTGATCTGCAAATCTCTGCATGGCCATTGGTTTGTCAGGGATAGAGACAAGTCATCCGGGAGCAGTTCCAAGCCCATGTTTGTTCCCTTCCGTGTCTCAAGAGATGTCAGGTTTACTGCTTCTTGCCGGTTTGCGCTGCTGCACTGGGCTGAGTGGTTTTTGGTGGCTGCAAACGGGCTTGGGAGTCTCGTCCAATGCTCAGATTGGCCCTTCTCGTAGATTTTGTACTCTGGGCGTAGGTGTAGGTCTCATTCAGTGCGAATAAAAGGGTAGTCACAAAGAATGGAAGGCAGCCTGTCAACAGATCAACACCGCGTTGCACAAGCAGGCAGTATGGAGATGGATTGAGTTATGCAAGGAGCCGGAGTTAAGGACAGCCATCCGAGCAGATCTGGGGAAGAGCACGCTAGCGATGAACCGTGCGTCAGAAATTGTTGTAGAGGAAGTCGCGACATGTGAAACTGTGCCTTCTTTGGTTTCCAGACCATGCAATGAGTGAAGAACAACGAGGAAGGTCCGCACCGCCGGGTGTTGGACCTGCGTTCAGCCCCGCGTATGATGCGTCCCAAGCTGACCTGGATGCTCGCAATCGCAACTCCCCATCACCCTCTTTCATCGACGACAACGACATGCCACCCTCCAAGCCTGGCCTCTGGTTGCTCAAGACAAAGGCAGAGGCTCGTGCCTCGACTGCTACTGTCCAAGCATGGACTATAGAATTGCCATCCAGAGCTGCTAACACCGTCCTGGGGTATGCTCGCTTTTGTTTGCGCGCACTGCTCCCTCGAGCTGACTCTTTCGCACAGTCTTATCAAGGACAACGTTCCTGAACTCGACGCCATCGACTTGCAACACATCCGTCGCTTTGCAAAGGCCCGCTTCCTACCCACTCACCTCGTCCCCGAGACCGTCGCCGTCAGCCGCAGCAGAAGTGGCAGCGAACATCATGCCGACGGCTCCTCTCGTGGCTCGTCTCGCTCTCGTTCATCGCGCAACAAACGCCGGGGTAGTGTCCCGGCCACCTTGCACCTGATCGTTAGTCCCGTCAGCTGCATTGGTGAAGATGCCCTTACCGAGATCCTCCTTGCCAACCCTCCCTTCGTCGACGACGGCTTCCCTCTCATCCTCAGAGAGGTCACCCTTCCTCTGCTGCCTCCTACAAGTGCAGAGCAAGCCGAACAGTGGTCTCAACAGTACTGGCCAACCATCTACCGCAAGACCAATCCCTTCGGCCCTCATCCTAGCATTATCGGCCGCGCCGAGGAGGAAGTTCTCTCTGACAACAACGTGCCCCGCCTCATGGAAATGGCCAAGAAGGTAGCCGGAGAGACGAAGGCTAAGTGCTGCGGCGCTGGCATTGGATGTGTCATCATCGAAAGACCTACCGGAAAGCCCATCGAAGTCATCGCTGTCGCTGGAGATGGCCGCTACCAGGGCCTTGACGAGGTCGCTGGTCAACAGAACCCTATGGCTCACGCCGTTATGCGAGCTATAGGTATGGTCGCACGCAAACGTGTCCGCAACGCTACCCGCGACCCTACGAAGCTCAACCCAGACATGGCCGCCCTGGACATCAACAAGCCTTCTCACAAGCCCGCTCCCGGTGCTCCCAAGTTCGTTGACAAGACTCTGCTTGACTACCCCTTGACGCCCATGGAGCGCAAGGCCTTTAACAAGGATAACCTCATCCCTGATGGCTACCTCTGCGTTGATCTCGAGATCTACCTCACCCATGAGCCTTGCGTCATGTGCACCATGGCCATCTTGCACTCACGCTTCGCTCGCTGCGTCTTCGGTATCCGTATGCCCAAGACTGGCGCTCTGACCGCTGATGGAGGTGGTCTCGGCTATGGACTGTTCTGGCGTCCCGAGCTCAACTGGAAGTTCTTGTGCTGGGAGTGGAAGGAAAAGGACCCATACGATGGCGACACCCACTTGCACCTCTTCCTCGACAAGAAGACTCAGGTCTGAATGCGTCCTTCCCCAATGATTCTCCGCAAATCTTGCTTCATTCTTCGACCTGAGTTCTTCTATCTTCTTCTTTCATCTTCTTTCCTTGTCTTTGTTACCGACATGGTTAGATAGTGTGTCGGCCCCGCTTGTTTCCGGGGGAGGCTTTGTTTTCTCTGAAGACTGCCTGTGAATGAATGGCAGCAGCGTTATGCACACAACAGCGAGCATGGTATACAGGCGTCAATATGGGTCAGTCGGTGGCAGTGTGATGAGCGTTTCTTATACCCCTTTTTCTGCACATGAACAAAACGAGACGGATGAAATGGCTATGATTACGGGCATCCCCCAAAGTCAATATATTACAAAACGATGTTTCTCACTCAAGTTTCCATTGTGAATGATGTCCACCCAACAACTACACGACACTTCCTTGTGCATGATCGCGATCCTGATTAAAACGGCAAAGTTGACTTCTATTATGGCATGGCAATATGGTTCGTACACTTCGTTTGGTTTGAGAAACATGCGACAGCTCAAGAGCTGCAACTGCACTGCATCGCACGCTTGACATGAGGCACATCACCGCAGAATCTGTCTTCCTCTTCCTTGTTCCAGCCCCAAGACTCCTCGAAGGGGTTGAGCGACATCTTCATGACACCTTGAAGAATGTCACGCTCGCCCTTCTTTTCCACTCTGTCGATCAGTTCGTCGAGGATCCATGATCTGGGGATGAACTATGAAGATACATGTCAGTCTTTGGCTCTTGTAAGCAATAGTAGGAGCAGTTTCTTACCTTGGGGTTGACCTTCTTCATGGCTTCCTGGCGTTCGGCATCCTTGCCTTCACTCCAGTCCTCGATGACACGATTGCGCCATTGCTCGAGCCACTTTCCGATTCTAGTTCTGGCATCATCCTCGCTGGTACCTACAGTGCCGCCGAGGCCTTCGCCGTGGAAGAAGCGACCAGCGACATACTTCCTTTGTTCCTCAGACTCAATCTCCGATAAGTTGACGTTGCTGAGTTTACGGAAAGTGTGGTTGAAGTCCAACTCCAATGCTTCGAGTGTATCCAGCAACTCGGAGAAGAGGACGTCAAAGTCTGAATCTTTGCACTGCTTGAGACCGAGACGTGCAGACATGAGACGCTTGTATTCTGCCATGAAAACTGCGCGGAACTCTTCGCCTGTCTTCTCGATCAAAGCCTCGGCGCGCTTGATTAGCTCGTCGGCCCAGGTCTTGCTGACGCCTTCTGTGACGAACTCATTGTCGTCGCAGCGGGCTCCGGCGCCGATCAGTTCGCCAAAGGCCTCACCTAGACGCACAAGGTTCCACCAGATGATGCTCGGCTGGTTGCGGTAGCTGTAACGTAACATGTGGTCATCGTGGTTGGGTGTGTAGCTAGGATCGAAGTTGTCGAGAAAGGCGAATGGGCCAAAGTCAATAGACAAACCAAAGATTGATGTGTTGTCGGTATTCAGCACGCCGTTCGTGAAAGCGTATGCCTGCCAATGTGCGACCGTCTTTGCGTTTCGGCGAGCAATCTCGCGGTAGAGACGTGTGAAGCGGTTCTCTTCGAGTTCGTTCTCGCCCTGTACGACAGAGGCTGCGACACCTCGCTCGGGGTCAACGACCGACTCAGCTTTGTCAGTGGAGTTCAAAGCACCTGGGAGATTCTCCCAACCACCAAAGACATCTTCGGCAACATAGGTTGCCAACTTCCGTATAAGGCCCCGGTCGCCACGAGAGCGTGCAAGATCGAAAGTTCCAAAGCGCAGCCAACTTTGAGCGAAACGAGTGACGATGGCGCCAGGCTCGATACGTTCTCTCAGAGCCTTGTCCTCGGGAGTGAAGGTCAATGCTAGCGCGCGGGTAGAAGGGATACCAAGAGCATGCAAGTTCTCGCTAACCACAAACTCTCTGATACTGCTTCGAAGAACAGCCTTGCCGTCTGCAAATCGACTGTATGGTGTTTTGCCTGCGCCTTTGAGTTGAACCTCGTAGCGTACATTCGAGTTGGGGTTTGTGGCCTCGAACAAGGAGATAGCACGGCCGTCACCTAGCTGGCCTGCCCACTGGCCGAACTGGTAGCCGCCGTAACATTGTGCCCATGGGTAGATTTGTTCTCGTCGTTGTTGCTCTTCCGGCAGCATGTTTGATTCTGAAGCCTTGGCCTCATCCCATGTTAGGATCTTTGTGCCGGATACCGTGTCTTTGAAGTCCTGTGAGTCTGTCGAGGATGGGTCGATGGCGAGTGTTTGGAGTGCTGCGGGAGATACGGCGAGGACCTCGTACTTGGTAGGCGGATCGGGGCGAACGTATGTGTAAAGAGCGCCCTTGACCAAGCGAGGGCCGAGATGTTTTCGCTCGGAGGCATGCGAACTGGAGGGAGTGGGGAAGTTCTGGTCGGGTGGCAGGTTGGTGGTGAAGTTGTTGGACTTTGGTAGGTCCTTGATCGAGTGTGTCTTCTCGTTGGTCTTGGTCGAGTCGTACAGGGCATTCTGGTGGCCAGCGGTGGTGATGTGGGCGGCCATGAGTGCGATGCGGGTGCGGGCTGGCGATGGACGCAGGCTGCGTGCTCTCGATAGCATAAACAAGGTGGGTGGGTAGGAATGGACTGTCTTGCTAGGATGAGTATGCGGCTAAGAAGAAAGCGAGAATCAGTCGTATTTGTATAAATTCGCCTCGAGGTGACAATGCATTGACGATGATTGACGTCGCCGTGATGGTCGGAAACACATGGCGACATGTGGGGTCACCGCCTTTGCCCTTGAGCCTCCTTTGTGCATGTCACTATTACTATCATCTGACTCTTGGTGGATCACCCTCTCAATACCATGTCTTCACTGTCTCGGCTGGTGTCAGTGCTCTTGCTGAGGTAAGAGTGGTGTCTTTCAACCAGACCCATCCTCAGTGCCCAGCTGTCCTGTTTGTAGCGCTGTCCGTTCATCTTGACAAGGTGCCGGGTTGCTAGGGCACTTGCTTCTGACCAACACACTCGCTCTCACTTGGTCTCAATGACAATACCAAGATCATCTGCTCTGATTTACATTCCCTGAGTTCATACACTGCTTCTTACGAGTTACCGCCTTCCCATCAGGGAACAAGGAGATTGCACTTGCCATAACCGTGGCTTCAAATTCAATCAGTGGCTCCTTCCCCACGATCTGAACGTGTGCGACGGGACTTTTCAAAACAGCCGCCCGTCAACAAGACTTTACTCCCTTGCATGCGCGCGCTGAGGCGCATCATGTGCACTGCTTGAGTCCAAATGCTCTTATGTCTCTTCCCAACTCATTGCAAGCACGCGTTACGATGCAACTGAAGACATCGATCCATACTTACACTTGCAAATCTGTCCATCTTCAACCTTCAACTTGCAGCAGACATGAACCCAGTAGACGACCATCACAGAAAATATTGCGGCTCCAAACTTCTATACGACAAATTCAGGATCAGACAGCCTGTCTTTCTACAACGAAACCTGAGAAAAGTTCTCGATCACCATGAACACAGTCTGAACACTTACAATAATCCCTCGACGAACGCTACCTCGGAATTGGCAGCGACAGATATGCTCTCCAACAATGAACATCCACGACTTCTTCCAAGCATGAAAATGCTGTCAGCAGCCACCAAACCTACACAGCAAACACTCAGAGCTCTTCCAATGAGCATTGTCAAGAAACGATGGGACTCTAATGGTCAACAGGTGTCAGCATTACCGATGCCAGTTGCCAAGCCAGTGCCATCTGCAACTCCGTGGCTTCCTGTCCCCAACCAAGTTCAGATAAAATGCAATATGTTTTGTAGCATCCATGCTTATGATGCTGAGAATGACAGACTCGGCGCCCATCTGCATACCGAATCGCATCTGGCTACCCTGACTGGCGTCGAAGATGACAAAGGCGATATTGACTTTGCCATTGACACGAAGCCTTTCAAAGTCACCGAAAGTCAGATGCTAGCAAACCACAGCAGCGGCAGAAGATGGAGAACAAAACCTCATCCTGAGACTGTTCTCAGTTTCGCTATCGAATGCTTCAACTCTGAGCATGCCTCCCAACTTCTTTCTGTGATTGATCCGGACAGCATAGGGACAACTCTGTCCCCAACACAGGCTCAGCTAAGGGCGCATTGGAAGAGGCTATCTGTCTGTCCGATACCTACCCTAAATTCCCTTCGGCGATCTCAGCATGAGCCCAACAACCAAGCACCGCGTGCCGACGTCAAGAATCTAGGTTACCTTCTCAGAGCGGATATCTCTTGGAGCCCAGTCACCAAGTCAAATGGAACTCCGCTAGCTATATGCAACCACATCATGCAGGTGCTCGCCCCTAGAGTTCGAACCCAACTACCAACAACGACGCAACATCAACAGATCCGTCGCATCACTTATGTTTTTGATGGTGGTCCGATAGGATCGAGAAGTGTTATCTGCACCAACTTCAACTGTGTCTTCTGTCCGGACCGTCTGCCTCATCCAACATTCGACAGACTTCATTTCCATTATTTGAGCTTCCATGATCATTTCACCTTCAAGGTGCATAAGCCGGCAACGACAGACTCTGATTTGGTTGCTCGCACAGTATTCATCGAACTCGCGACACCAAAGTACGAGCGAGCTAGCGATAACGTGTGCGATGAGCGGGAAATCACTTGGATCCAGCCCAAGATCCCTTTCGATCTCCAACAATATCTCTCCGAAGGCGGTAATAATGTCTGGGCTAGTGGTAAACAGTTGCCTCTTAGGACCTTCCCCAAGACTGCTAAACCAAGCTTCATGTTCAAGGGAGTGGCGCGCACAAAGACATTTTCTACCAACGGACAATCAATATTTACGCCATCGGACCGCCAGCCAAAGGTGGGTCCGCCTGCAGAGGTCAAAGAGGTACCGTCAAGAAAGCGAAAGAGATACCTGGTCCCTGACATCCTGGATGTCACCATATTTCGTGCAGAGTCTAAACGCGAGGTAAAGCCCGGCGAAAGACTCAGCGAGAGCGATGCTGAGCCTGATGACACATGGCTTCGAATCAAGCACGGAATAGAGGATTTTCCTCAGCTCACCGGTGCAGCGAGACAATTTGCAGATCTCTTCGATGGTCACTTGCTACAAGATGAGCCAAGAAATCTGGCGAACGTACATATTGGTGAAGCAGTCGTTCGTTTCGTGCGGAGGTTTACAGTTCAATTACGCCAACCACATCTGCGACAAGAACTCAAACTCAAACTTGACGAACTCAGGGAAATGGATCTGATCTCAGACGAATACGTTGATTATTGCCTCGCCTTGGTCGCAGAACGAGAGCAAGGACACATCAACGGTGGCCCTGCGATCAAAGAAGAGTTTCCATCTCAACATAGTCGCGTCCCACCATCAACTAACTTGCCTGGTCATAACGCGCTGGACATTATCATGATTGACGACAGTGATTCTGAACCTGGCGCTGAGGTTTCTCCAGCAACATTTCCACAGACGAAGGACGACGATACAGACATGCAAGATGCTGTTTACCATGCACCAAATGTCTGCGTGTGCGGCAAAGTGGCTTTGGGCTCACACAAGGTCATCAGCTGTCAAAACATCGTAAGCTTATCACTTAGTCGTAGATGAACTGTCGACTAATTTCTTGAAACAGCATTGCCCACGCACTGAGTTTCATATGGCTTGCGTTGGTCTTCGGAAACGAATACCCGATTGGCGATGCGAGGATTGTAAAACCGAGACGAATTAATGGAAGCATCTTGCGCAAGCCATGCCTTGCCTTGCTCTTTTCCTCTGACATTCGCGGTGTTTGGTCTGGGCGCACAAAGGGACAACTTTCAGCGGGAAAGGGAAACATTGCATATTTCGATTTAGCACAAGCGAACACCAGCTTTTCAGTCTCAAGACCTGTTTTTCCTGTTGCTACACTTTATGTTGCTGCTCTCTGGTGAACCCGAGCGAACATACCTTCTCATCACTGTCTGAATACATACAGTGAACGCAGTCTATGTTATAGATGATTAAGGGGATCCGAATAGTCGAGAGATTGCATCGATCATGTTACAAAGTATAACTCATTCCATGCGAGTTGTTTGATGAGTTCATCGTCGATAATTGTCGACAAGGACCATTATGGCTTTTGTTGACAACAACTATCCGCTCTCTGCGCTTGACAAGGTGGCCGTGGTCGCCTTTTGAAGCTCCATGATGTAGGATTGCGCTAAGAGTATACATCTAGCCGGATCTCGATAGAGCTGTGATAGATTTCGTGAACTGCCTAGTCAGTGTCTGGTCTGTTGGATAGTTAAACGATTGTTGCTGTTAATATGTGCGCCACTGGCGTACTCTTGAACATGTTGGACTTGCTGGACTCTCCTGGTGGCCAGTTTTGCAGTTACTCTTTTACGCAAAGATTGCGCTCGAATCGTCGACGAAAGACAAAAAGCCTGGCAGGATCCTCTCAACCGATCGAAGTGGTTTGGCAGTCGAAGGGATATAGTTTGAGATGTCAAGTAGGGCAGCAACATCTGCAGACGACAACTGCTTTGTCAATGAAGAAGCATTTGTACGCGCCGTACGCGTCTTCCTCAGGCCCATCATCTGTTACGAAAACATAGGGCGGCGTCCTCGCTATGGAAATGCACGATAGATTCCATGACTGAGAGGTAACCAAAGAGATTCAGCGTGATAGCGCTTTTCGATGGACGAGGGTCATCTCTCGGGAGTACTGTGTATTGTTGCAGCTGGCAGCCTGAGGCTCCTTCGAAGCCGTCGAGAACATCGAGAGTCTGGATAACAGATTCTTGCTCTCCGGCTCTATACTCGGCTCAGGCTCTCTTTGTAAGCAAGGCTATTGCACTTACTCCTTTTTCTGAGCTGGCAGACTCTGCTCACAGGGCTTGCCACCGTGGGTCCGTCATTGTGCATTCAACCTCAGCGTGAATTTTGTTGACCGCTCTGGAGCCCAGAACAAAGCGACCCTGCCCCAGAATATGATTCAGAAAGCATAAACGCTCGGACCATCTCGAAACGTCATTTTCCATACCAGACCCCGCGGCGGTGCGCAAACAGAAAGAAGTGAGGCAGGTGCGCTCCAGAGTGAATTGAAAAGGGCAATTGCCTTCTCGAAGTAGCCAGAAGCTGCAAGCGATATACCGAAATAACTAGATATCACAACCATGTCAAAAGTGACGGAGCGTGACGAGACAGATGGGTCCTAGGTAGGTAGTGGTGGAAATCTGTGGAAGACGATGGAACGAATTCGTCGATTCTGGAGTGTCGCTGCGCAACCAAACCGCCGCTGCACGGATTTATAAAACTTACTTCTCTTTCTCACACCTCACCTCACAACTTTCTTCTCTCACACTCAATCAAAAGCACTTTTCTTTACGACCTTGACGACATCTTTTATATCGTCAACAAAAAGCTCTCTGTTTGATACCCATCTTCTTTTCCTTCAATTCACAACACATCCAACATGGCTCCCGCTATCGGTATTGATTTGGGTACCACCTACTCATGTGTCGGGTATGTACAAGCTTCGCCACCTGTTTTTCTCGAGACATCCTACTGACTTGCCCCTCTAGTATCTACCGTGATGACCGCATTGAGATTATCGCCAACGACCAGGGTAACCGCACCACCCCCTCGTTCGTTGCCTTCACCGACTCAGAGCGTCTGATCGGTGACTCGGCCAAGAACCAGGTCGCCATGAACCCTCACAACACCGTCTTCGACGCCAAGCGCCTCATTGGCCGCAAGTTCGCCGATGCTGAGGTCCAGGCCGACATGAAGCACTTCCCCTTCAAGGTCATCGACAAGGCTGGCAAGCCTGTCGTCCAGGTCGAGTTCAAGGGTGAGGAGAAGACCTTCACTCCCGAGGAAATTTCCTCTATGGTCCTTACCAAGATGCGCGAGACTGCCGAGTCTTACCTTGGTGGCACCGTCAACAACGCTGTCGTCACTGTTCCCGCATACTTCAACGACTCTCAGCGCCAAGCTACCAAGGATGCCGGTCTGATTGCTGGCCTCAACGTCCTCCGTATCATCAACGAGCCCACCGCCGCTGCCATTGCCTACGGTCTTGACAAGAAGGTTGAGGGTGAGCGCAACGTCCTCATCTTCGATCTTGGTGGTGGTACTTTCGATGTTTCGCTCCTTACCATTGAGGAGGGTATCTTCGAGGTCAAGTCTACTGCCGGTGACACTCACTTGGGTGGTGAGGACTTCGACAACCGTCTCGTCAACCACTTCGTCTCTGAGTTTAAACGCAAGCATAAGAAGGTGAGCCAATCCATGTTACCATTGTCGTCCGAACTAGCATGCTAACTTTTTCACAGGATCTTACCTCCAACCCCCGTGCTCTGCGCCGTCTGAGAACTGCTTGCGAGCGTGCCAAGCGTACCCTCTCTTCGTCTGCTCAGACCTCTCTCGAGATCGACTCTCTCTTCGAGGGTATCGACTTCTACACCTCGCTCACTCGCGCCAGATTCGAGGAGCTTTGCCAGGACCTGTTCCGTGGCACCATGGAGCCCGTCGAGCGCACTCTTCGTGACGCTAAGATCGACAAGTCTTCCGTCAACGAGATCGTTCTTGTCGGTGGTTCCACTCGTATCCCCAAGATCCAGAAGATGGTCTCCGACTTCTTCGGTGGCAAGGAGCCCAACAAGTCCATCAACCCCGATGAGGCTGTTGCCTACGGTGCTGCCGTCCAGGCTGCCATCCTTTCCGGTGACACTTCCTCCAAGTCCACCAACGAGATCCTTCTTCTCGACGTCGCCCCGTTGTCTCTTGGTATCGAGACCGCTGGTGGTGTCATGACCGCCCTCATCAAGCGCAACACCACCATCCCCACCAAGAAGTCCGAGACCTTCTCTACCTTCTCCGACAACCAGCCCGGTGTCTTGATCCAGGTCTTCGAGGGTGAGCGTGCCCGCACCAAGGACAACAACCTCCTTGGTAAGTTCGAGCTTACTGGCATTCCTCCCGCCCCTCGCGGTGTCCCCCAGATTGAGGTCACCTTCGACGTTGATGCCAACGGTATCATGAACGTCTCTGCCCTCGAGAAGGGTACCGGCAAGACCAACAAGATTGTCATCACCAATGACAAGGGCCGTCTCTCCAAGGAGGAGATCGAGCGCATGCTCTCCGAGGCTGAGAAGTACAAGGAGGAGGATGAGGCTGAGGCTTCCCGTATCGGTGCCAAGAACGGCCTTGAGTCCTACGCCTACTCCCTCAAGAACACCATCTCCGACCCCAAGGTTGAGGAGAAGCTCCCCGCCGATGACAAGGAGAAGCTCCAGGCCAAGATCAACGAGACCGTTGAGTGGATCGACTCTAACACCACCGCCACCAAGGAGGAGTACGAGTCCCAGCAGAAGGAGCTAGAAGGAGTCGCAAACCCCATCATGACTGCTTTCTATCAGCAGGCTGGTGGTGCTCCTGAGGGTGGCATGCCCGGTGCCGCTCCCGGTGGCGCTGCTCCCGCCCACGACGATGGCCCTTCCGTTGAGGAGGTTGACTAAGCGCATCGCTTCAGCACAATCTTTCGTCTTCAGCATCTTACAGCCGGCGTTGGTAGAGGGATAACAAGGACTTTTTCGAGTTGTCTTTTTGCTTTTGATATCATGAAAAACGGTTTGCAGAGAAACTGCATTCAAACGTTACTTTAATGTCGCTCATAATGAGTGTAACGAAGCTTTCTTTTCCTTTCAAACATGTTTCTTTCGACCTTTTATGTGACTGTTGCTGTGACTTTGCTTCTCCAGGTGTATCGTTTTGTGCTTTGTTTTTCTTCAACAACATTTGCTTCCCTCGCTCGCGCTCTCTATGGACCTTGTTTTGTCAAAACAGCTATCAAAATGCACAGTGCTTTTATGGTTTGAACAACATCCACTGAGTTGGAACCTGCTAGTTGGTCTCAATGATTAACGTCCGGTCACTCAAACAACTGTGCATTTCTATAGCTTTTTTCGTTTAAGCGTGTCCATTGAGAGTCAACCTCGACGACGCCCCTGAATTGGCCACCAGGGTACTTTGCGTGATGTGACGTATGGGCAGCCAACTCTTTATGCTCTTGAATGAGCTGTTTCACTTGGGTACTTGGCACCGGTGAGGTCGATCGTCGGTGTACACATTCATATGCTGTTGGAGCTCCCAGGTTGTTTTGAAATCTTTGGGGCACTCCGTGCATTGATGGGGCTTCTCGGTAGTGTGACGTTGCATGTGGGAGTTGAGCCGACCAGATCTTCGCAGACTTTGCCACACTCGGTGCATTTCTGAGGCCGAAGCCTCTGGATGAGATAGGTCTCCTGATACTCAATGCCTTCTTTGGTGATAGGGCCGACAGGTGATAGCTTCTGTTGCTTGGTTGACTCGGACTCGTGCTTGAGTGAGGTCCAAAGATGAATCTGTCCTATCATTGACAACTAGGATGGTTCTCATCAAGGACAAGGCCCAGTCGTTTCTCGATGTCGACTTACTGCTTGAGCTTTGTAGGGAGAGTTGCGATCGTATACCTATCCTTGCCATCTTCCTCGGTCTTCAGTAGTTTGAGAAGGACGAGCAGAGTGTTCTCGCCTCTATGGAGTTTCCCTTTCTCTTTCGAGGTGGCAACTTGTTGATAAAAGCACGGCCGAACAGTCTTGATTGCGAGCAGCGCACAAAAAGTGTTCGTGACCAAATCGGCCAGATCGTGACTCCTTTCTGGCATGTCTCGTAGAATCGCCTCGGGATGGTGACAATATAAGTGAATCTTCTCTGGCTCCAAATCAAGGCAACCATACTAGGGCTGACCAAGTCGTTCAGCCTCAGCTGACCCGACTGCAATGTTATACTCAAGTACCATCCGAAATCCGATGTAGTTTCCTCCTTGCTCAGTTGTGCCTCCAACGGGGCTCTGTGTGCCAAAAGAGCTATCAAAGTTCACAGTGGCCGGTCAACACGAGCATCAAGTTTGAGCTGCTGACCAAGCTCAGTGGTTATTCGGCGTCGAAAATCGACTCGAAGACTCAAGCTAGCCTATTGAACAATAAAATTGCCAATTTATCTCGCCTAAGATCCGACAAGCTCCCAGTGATGATCGTTATACCGCTTACAGTGCCTCGTAAAATCGCCTCTGGATGGTGACAGTAGAGATGTATTTTCCCGGACGCCAGGAGCAGGTGGCCATGCTATGGCTGGCCGTATGGTGGGATCTCGGAGAGTGGAAAATACACTCTTTCCTCGTTGGCATTGGAGCTTCACACATGAGATACACACTGTAGTCGAAAGCTGAGACAAGCATCCTATGGACCTCCACTGTAATCATCGCTGAATACATAGCACATCGGCGTTAGCTTCTGTTCTGCTTGCACCAGGGTGGAGATATTCTGAGGGGGCTCTCCAGCCGGACCATTGTCCTCTCTTCTTCTGCACCCGATAGGCCTATTTTGGTCAGAATATTACATAAGCTCCTCGGACTCATCGTAGTCTTGACTGGATGCTCATCGTTTCAGTCTCTGATAGTGAAAGGGCAGCCCTTCCAAGTTGTCCTTGACATCTATACTGCCACATACAAGACGCACACTATAGTCCACAGCCGAGACACGCTTTCGGTGGAAGTCTAGGTTGAGTTCCACGACCTCAGCCGGAAATGCAGCATCGTATGGGCGGCTCTTGTTCTGGTTGCGCCAGCTAAGAGATGTCTTGATGAAAAATCTCTCGATCCAAGCCAAAGACGTCTCATCTTCTGCACCCGACAGGTCCATTTTAGTCAGAATGTTGTGAATACATATGTTCCTCGGATTCATGGTTGCCTTGGCGGGGTTTTTCTCGTTCTTCCCATCTGCTGGTGGGTAGTGTAGGGTGATCAACCCAGGTGATAGCCGCTGGCTATGCAGCACGATGGGTCTCGTTCTGCCCGTGCCAGCGGAGAGAGATATCCCCAAGAAGAATCTCTCATGCTAGGCCATTAGCATCTCGTTCTATGTATCCGATAGATCCACCTTGGTTAAGGTGTTGTGTATGCAGATGTTCCGTGCTATTATTATGCTTTTGAAAGGCGCCTCGTCTTTTTGATAGTCCGCCAGTATACGGTGCAAGTTGATTAATCCAAAGGTTGACACTTTTTCTTAGTTTGAAATGCCGCACGGTATGGTTGGCTTTTATCCTTCTCACGCCAGGTTAGAGATGTCTTCAACAAGAATCTTTCGGTTTAGGCCAGTTGCCCTCTTACTCTGCACCACATGAGCCCATCTTGGTCAGGATATATGAATGCAAATGTTCTTTATATTCATGGTAGTCTTCAACGGCTGGAGATCGTTGCGAGAGTCCGAAGGTGGGTAGTGGAGCGTGATCAATCCAGGCGAGATCGACATATCTGGTGATTCGACAAGACTATGGTTATCCGGAACATCTGTTTTCCAAGTCATTAATCGAAAAGTTGTGGCAATGTCGCAGCATGAGGCTCAATGCATTCGTGTTTGATCGACAACAGTCTACATACGAGCGTGTGTGGCTTGATTTTGCCGTTGACATCGAACCACACGCTGCGAATACTTCGATCATGCCGAATGTTCCAGCTGTCTGGCGAGGATCGCTAGACTTCTTGCCCTTTCGCAAGTCCTCCAAAGATAGCTTCAGAAAGTCAATTTCAGCAGCCAAATCGCAGTTTCGGGCATCTGCGCAGACCGTGTATCTTCATGTCAGAGTACTTCCCGGCAGCTTTCACCCCGGTGTCAGGTCGGCATACACACCTGCATCGTATCTCTGCCGATGATGATCCTCGTGAGATTGTTGTTGCAGCACTGGCCCCGTCGATCGCTCAGTGGTTGGGCAACCAAGTCCTACACATCTCACCTATGGCCGATGATTTACGTTGAGAACGACCGGACCAAGGCCATCTTGAATGTGGTATGACCCTGTCAAAAGAACCACCGACATCAAAGATGGTACTATATTCGTAGATAGAGACTCTTCCTCTGTCTCGTTGAACCTTTGACTGCGCAATCATGCCTCTCTAGTCGTGCCATCAACTGTGCACTTGTTGAACACGATTTAGACCTGTCGATGTAAAATTTCCACAACATAACAAACTCGACGCCCGATACCAATGCAAAGTTAAACCATTGAAATGGAACGACGGCAATTTTGACAAATACGCGATACCTTACCATCTCTCTATCGCTTATATCGATCATGGATTCGTAGCCATGTTGTGTCCGCTGGTGTTTCAATCATCCAAAGTTGACAAGGTCATCCACCCTCTTCATGCTGTGCGATACACTCATCGGATGGGGAGGGCACAGCACTCTATGTGCCAAGTTAAGTAGATATATTTCTGACAGATAGCATTTCAAGCACATACGGCCACAGTCAGCTGAAAACTGGGCATCCCGTCCGCTCTGCCATACATAAGCAGTTGAACGGCAGATTAGTACTACGGTGGGTGACCACGTGGGAATCCCTGCTGCTGTATGTTTTGTTTTGTTATTGGCCCCCAACCTTTTGCTCTTGCTTCTCAAGTCATGATCATCATCTAGTGATGCCAAAGACGAGCTGTGATACAAACAGAAGTGTATCTAGGAGTTGAGAGGTGTGTGTCCACGCCTCTTTATCCGCGTAGACTTGGCTCGACCTCTTCTAAAAGCCGCTAGGGTATACATCATCAAATCTATCAAATGAAACAGCGAAGAGGATCATAATCGATTTATACTTCTGAATACTGACCTGCAATATAGAAACATATATATATACGACCCTTCCAGATACCAAGATATAACAGAAATGTCGCAGCAGCTTTTAGCCATGAGTGTCCGGATCACTCAGGCATCAAGCGCAACCAAACACACACATGCCCTTGACAAACATGCCCATGCCATCATGCCATGAACAATGACGGTCTGCATAATGCCACAAGTATGCAGAGCGCCATCTAAGCATCAACCTCAGCATTGACCTCAGCAGCAGCTCTGACAGCAGGAGAACCACCCTGAACAGCACGCTTAGCAACAGTAGTACCAGTAGTCCTGCCATCAATAGAGCCGGTGGTACGACCGCCAGCAGCAACAGCAGGGCCAGGCAGGTCAGGATAAGTAGTGGCGGAGCCCCAAACACTAAAGTTGATAGCCTTGTCGTTGATTTGGTAGACGCCAGGAATCTTGACGCCTTTGGGGACAGAGTTGCCTTTACCACCTTGGACCTTGATCTGAGCGCAGGAGTAGTAGAATTCGGCTTGCTTGTCGTGGGCACCGTGGATGGCGATGTGTTCGCTGCGAACGAGGTACTCACCGTCGGGCTGCGGAAGAGAGATATAAATTAGCATTGGGCCGTGAGATGTGTTCCAAGGAAGTTCCGAGAAACTCACGATGTTGCTGGGGACGGTGAACTCGATGTTGTTCTTCTTCCAGATGCACCATGCGTCATTCTTCAAAGCCTGGGCATTTCCAGACTTGCAGAGCAGATCTTGCTGGACCTTGAACCAGTCACCACTACCATCGTAGCTCTTGACCGATCCAGGGGCCTTGCTCAAGTAGACTTGAGCGGGACCAGGGTGCTACAGAGCACGTCAGCAAATCTATCCTCTAATAGGACGCACCGATACTGGTAACTCACCTCGATTCCGTTCGCACCAAAGCCTTGCTTCATTCCAATCTTGTCACCAGGCTTGACGGTGTAGACCTGAGTGTTGGCACCCGATCCAGCACCCGTGTTGCAACGAAAGTCATTCTGGAGAATTTCTCCGTACTTGGTGGGCATGTAGCCTCTGGTGTGCTGACGAATGTACTGCCAGTCTTTGCCGACAGGGGCACCATTGACCAAAAGTTGAGTGAAGGTGTAGTGGGCCTCAATCAGGGGAGTGAAGCCTGCAAGGGCGGCAAGGGCAACGGCAGTGAAATGCATTGTGTATGTGATGTGTAGGGATTATTTTTCCGTAGGTGTGTATAAAGTTGAGTACTAGGCAGAGCCGGCTGCAAACAAGGAGAAGTGAAATGTAGCGAGTGTTGGATGAGGGAGAAAGAGGTGGATTGAGGTAGTTTCCGAGTACTTAAATAGCCATGCTTACCTTGGTATGCACTGTTTTTGACCATTGATTGATATGGCATGTCAATCTGCCAACCCTCTTAGCGAACCTGCCCAGGTTGGTCAAACATGACTTGGAGAGCAACCATACTCAAGTTGAGATGTGTGTCCAGCTAAAGATAGATGGATCATGAGAGACGACCAGGTCTGTAGGTTTGAGAAACATGCAAGTAGCCAGAAACTAGTGCTTTGAGGGCGATTCATTCGGCCGATACCAGCTTCGCGAGCGGCATGTTCTGTCCTGAAAGTCTTGGCCATAGGGAAAAGTCAAGTGTTGAAACATACCATCAGCAATAGCAGTCTTGGTTGTACGAACAAGCAATAGGCCAAGTAAAACAGCAGGGGAGACTGTAGGCGCTTTGATATGGAGACATAGCCAAGCCTGCTACAGGTGTCAGGTAGAGAGTAGCATCTTCTAACTTCGTCGACAGATCCGTATAGACTGCGCCAACTCGGTTTCTCATGGAGAGACGGGAGAACGGGAGAGTACGGGCGAGTCTCATCGTGAAGGAAGTAGATGCTTCGTTGGAGATATAGAGAGCCGGTATCTTGGCAAGTGCATCTCTCGAGAGCGAATAGTCAGAGAGACGGCCAGCTGCTCGACCACTAAGTCATTCCCCTAGTCTGTGGAAGGCAGTCTTCGATGAACTACACGGTAGGTGATGTGCTGTGGTCGAAAAACAAAAGAAGTCAGGATGGATGTCATTGGTAAGTATTCTTTGGCGTAAGACTTCAAGGCCTTCGATCCATCAAGGAGAGGCTGGGTTGTTTCAAGTCGTCGAACCGAGCAATCTCTCATGATATTGACAGAAGTCGCGGTCGGCGAATCTCCAAAAAGAGAAGCGACCGTGTCGGAAGCTGTTCCCATCAGATGGCTTCCACTACGCCCAATCGAGCGGTCACTTCGGGTGCTCGACTTGCCGAAAAAGCACTTCGAATCGAGCGACGTCCGATCACTGTACACTTCCGAAATGTCATAAGACAACTTGCCATACCGTATAACAGTGACGACAAACCGCCCAAGAATCAGAGCTGCAAATCTCACGCGAGATCTGGCCTTCATTTCATGAGCTCAGCACTCTAAACTACACAAGTTTCATGATCGACACTTACTGCTTCATGCAACTTTTTTGTATCCAATATGTAGGTAACCATACAGGTCCATACACATGCTTCATTTTTGCCAGGCGCGAATGATCACATTCCGACCGCTATGAACCACGTCTAATCTGCAACTGGGCTGAACGCATTGTTCAGAAACGCTGCAGGTCTCCGACACAAGCCTTCCTTAGTCTAGACTGAAGACCGCGTATGAATCTCGTCCCTATGTGTCGAGCCTGTCTTGTGTGACTACATCTCTCATGTGCAGATACCGTGATCTACAACCGACGGCAGGATATGATACCTTCCAAAGGTATGTGTGATCACAAAGTCAAACTCAAGACGGAACCATCACACAACGACAGATGTTAGATCAGGCTGTCTGCTTCTACTGTCAGAAGCATGAGCGTTCATGTTCCAGCGGATCATCGGATCCAGTTCGTGGGCGGCTTTTTTGGCGCGCTTGCCAGCATGAGATCACAATACACGGATCTGCCACGAATTGACTGACAACAAGAGCACATGCATTGGATGGCCGCATGACAGTTCTAATCCCTGGAGTATATAGGACCACCTCCCATCCTCTCTCATCCTTCTCCTGAACACTCTACCTTTCCCAAACAACCCAACAACCATTCTCCATTCAACATTGTTAAACATAGTACATATTCACACCAGTATCCACAGCCCCTTGAACTCACCAGCACAGAACAAAGATGTCTTTGTCTCCAGATGCGCAGGATTTGCGCCTCTTCCAGTACCTTGCTCCGAACACCTTCAGTCAACTATTGGCACAGAGCCCAATCGCTTCCAAGTCCTTGAAGGTGAAGATGCCGAGACAAGCCATCGATAGCGGACATGAAGAGACCGATTCCGACCCCTCGCCTCATGCTCAGCCTCCTGCTTCAACTCCATCGATCAAGTCCGAGCCTCACAGTCAATCGACCCGTGCTGATAGCACCATCCAAGATGCTGCTCCATACACAACTGGACCCGTCTCTGCCGAGGTCATCGCAATACCAGACGACGGTGAAGTACCTGAGATTAGAGCCTCATCACCATTCTCCGCCGACGCCGACTCCGTTGATCACGACTACATGAGCGACGCCGATCTTCCCGAGAAACTGTTCCGTGAATACGAAGGTTATGACAAACTATCTCTTGTCAAAAAGAAGGTCTGGGAAACCGAGCGAGCAACAAAGTTCTTCCAAGAAGGCAAACCTAAGCACTTTGAGTGTTTAGAGCACCTGGTGAGCGGTAAGCCGTGTTCTACTCTCCAGGAGTATCTTCCATCAAGACTGGTAGCCCGCCCTGTCATTTCCTCCTTCTTTGGCCACAACAAGGGAGGGTGGAACCATGTTATCAAGAGCGTGCGAGTGTTCTTGTGCAGAAAATGCTACCAACGCCACGAAAACAGACTTCACTCGCACATGGCTCCTGTTCAGCTACCTCTCTTGCGAGAATTCATCGACAGACTCGAGAGATGGCGTCCTGGTTGTCTCCTCACGATCCAGCTGCCAACTGCGATTGAAGCAAAGGTGCAGAGATTCAACAGAAAGATGGAGGAAGAGGGATCTGTGAGAAGTATTGTAGCGGCAGAGCTCGATGCTGAAGACTCGGAGGGTAAGAGTTCGAGAGCCGCCAACACACCTGTACTCATCGCCATCAAACTAGAGAACCGCTTTGGAGGCATCAACAAGACCACAGCAGATCTCCACAGTCTGTTGAATTGGCTGGATACCAAGTTGGCAGATGGCACCATTGAAGATCTCCCAGCATTTGAGGCTCTTATTGAGGAGCGTCCACAAGACAAGGGACGCCTACAAGTTCGAAAGCAGGGTCGTGATGCATTCGCGAAGACACTGCTCATGAGAGTGCCGACTGAACTTGCGTCTACCTCAGAGGCGGCCACCGAGTCGGAACACACGCCTACACACCGTCCTGCTAGAGCTGGTGCAAGGAAGAAGCCTCGTCATGCCAACAGATCCCGAGCCACCACCGTCGCTTCCTCCCCGAAAATTCAGGCTGATTTGCCGGCTACTCGTCAACCCACTGGTCCAGATGCGACCGAAGATATTCGCAAGGGAGGAACTGCCAACAATGCCTCCGCCCTGGCAGGACCCTCTGTTCGTCCGAAGATCATACTCAAGTTGAAGGGTAAGAAATCCGTCAACGCCGATCCCACAACCATCAAAGCTCAACCACGCATCACCAAGAAGCGCAAGCGTGTCACTGTTGCTACACAAGAAGGCGGCAAGAGCGAGGAGGAATCGGCTGCTCCTGCCAAGAAGGCCAACCTTGCTGCAACAACGCAATCCTCACCTGTCGAGGAAGTCGCAGACGTGCCTACAGTCAAGACTGTCAGTGACGGTCAGACTCAGGCATCTGAGGAGCAAAATTTGGAAGTCGTGAGCGGTGTCGCACACTTGGCTTCTTTGACATTCGGCAACTTGGAAGTCATCCTCGACTTCCCACCCGGTTCTTGAGAGATTCGATGAGAGTATATGTTGCTGCTGTTGTCTTGAATTTTCGTTCTTTGTTGCTCTGATGACGGAACGGGAATATTGGCAGAGAACGATCTGTCCTTCTACTATAATGTTCATGTCTTGTTCTAGGAGTTCTGATGTGTCTGAGCGAAGACAGTCTTTCCAGGTTGTGGTTATCTCAGATCAAACTTACGATGTTACAGAGGTCATGAAAGTTGACGTCCGATTCTACGAACAATGATATGTTGTTACTGATCTTCTTCTTCCCCACGTGATGCAGTTTATGACAGCAACTCAAAGTGTTCTAGTTTCTGCGAGCAGTTTCGAGTTGTTATGCAAAGACTGGCTGGTATGTGCTCGCTCGCAGCTTTTGTCTGTCAACTCAACTCATCCGCGCCCCGTTTCCGACAGCAGAATTTCCGAGGCAATTTTCTCAGAGAGCCTAGCACCATTGGCCTCCGTGATTGTGATTGAGACGGAACAGGCACAGCCGTGTCACCGAGCAAGCTTTCTTTGCTAGCCATCCATACATCATGCCCCTCCAAGTTTTGGTATAATGTAGAGCGAAGGATTGTTGCACACAGGTGGGGAATAGACGCTCGAATGAGAGTTCGGTAGCCAGATTTTAGTCGAGGGGAGCTGTTGTCATATGATGAGGGGTGACATCTTCCACTATGCGATACAGTCTTGTGGTCTCGACTGGCGGGCCTCTTTGGTGCAGCTGTCGGACACATTTTCGGTAACCCAAATGATCTGACCAAGGCTTTCTACATCATCCCGTCTGGTCAGATGCTTGGTACACCATGAGGGGGCAAATGTCGGGGGCAGTCAATAGAGAGAAGGTGGAGGATATCGGAAGTGCGTGCCGGTGGACACTCGCCAACAGGCGTGTACGAGAAACGCGTGCTATCTTGTCAAGCAAGACATGCTTTTGCGGGGCTCTATAGAGCGACGGGTCTGGTAGAGTCAGCCCCCAGGCTGGGGAGAGCGCGAGTCGCATCCTTCAAGCGCCCCACTTGCCATACCGAGTGCAAGGCATCCATTGAGCAGCACGAAGTTTACCAAGTCGAGTCCAAGGTCCCGTGAGTCTCTCGTCCCAGGGACGGATGTTGTTCGGCTTCTTTAGCGGACCGTACTAGTCCTCGAAAGGTTTGTGTAGATCCGAGCAAAAGCCAAGTACTTTGTCGCGAGTCCCGCACCGCACATACTAGACCTCAACCCCATGTCTCAAGCAGGAATGAACGTCCCAACATGCGTCAAGAGCTATGGGGTGAGATAAAGCGACGGATGAGTAACAAGGTGAGTAAGTCGCTATCGTCCAGAGAACCGGCTTTCTGCAATTTCGTTGTTTGCACGCTCAAAAAATACGTATCTTGTCGAGCAAATGCAGGGAGGCGTCTATTGAGCAAGGTACCCGACTCCTCCACTTGCCCTGGCGGCCCCTTCAACTCGGCAACGTCTCCAGTCTGCCCATCAACAGTCGCGCGCAATCCTTCGAAAGCAAGGGTGTCGATGAAATTGTACATCGACAGAATTTCAGCTGGCAGTGGGCAAGCCACTGTCTCTTATAGGAACGCCTGTTTCCAGAAAGTCGCTAGGACGTTTCCCCTAGACTACGTTAAAGTCTACAACGGTCTGCATTGGGTTTTGTACTGGTACCTCGATAGGGACTTCGTCGATCAGTAATCTCCTCAACAAAGCCCCGGGTTCTTTTCTGTTCGCAGGGAGAACGAACACAGTGAGAGAGTGGAGACGGACAATTAGATCAAGGACAAAAAAGAATATTTCATCTGTCTAGCTAGAGATCGGAACGAAGCCCGCTGCTGTGGTTGTGGTATAGTAACAAAGTGGTATCAAGTATAAGAAAAAGGTCAGCGACAGTAAATCTATAAGCGCCCAATATTGCACCAGGACTCCATGCGCTCGCTGTACACAAACAGGCAAATCAATATCCAAGTCTCAGTCAATCGTGATAATCAAACAGCCGTTGCGAAAAGGAAGGGATTGCCTTGCTCGTCCAACCATGAGCCCTTCTCTTCTTCTGTTGCCTCGAGGATGCCCTCGGCCCTTCGAAGAGTCTGGACGTCCAGGCTGGTGACCCAGTTTCTGCCGGATAGAGGCTCTCGTACTTGGTTGTCAAGGCCGAGCATCAAGTCATCCTTCCAAAGTCTTCGTGGTCCATCAAACACACACAAGACTCGTTTCTTCATCTTCATCTTCTCTGGCGGTGCGTTCCATGAGGGAGGATAGTTCTTACGACGCTTGTTGTTCTTTGCAACAGAGTGTAGTGCAACACCTCCTTTGGAGTAGGTCATGCCTTGGCGAGTCACATCTGTGACGCCGCTGTTGGAAAGGACGGGAGAGACCATCTCATCCTTGATGTATCTCTCCTCATCATCTTCGTCATCTTCATCATCATCATTGAAGACAGTGGGTCCCGAGAAGCCCGAAGCATTGCTCAAGGAGTGTCGCTCCAAGGTCTCCATGACAGACTTGTCATCCACCATCGAGCTAAGGATTCTCTCGTTGATGGCTTCGCAAGGGTCACCTTGTTGGATGACGCGAAGAACACAGTCGTCGAGATGCTCATAGAAGTCTTGAACGTTGGCGAACGCCACGCCACAGGTCGAGCACATGCCAGTGGTGCCGATCTTGTTGAGGGCGCCTTTGGAACTGGAGCTTCCACCACTTCTTCTACGAGCGTTGGGTGCGGTCTGTTCGACACCATGTACTGAGGTGAGATGTCTCTTGAAGACATCAGCACGGTTGAAGCTCTTCTCTGAAGAGCTGCCGCTGCCTGGACAGAATCCACAGACCATCGTACCTTTGTAGTGGGTCAAGGTATGTCTGTTCTTGTCGTACTTTCGGGCAAAGCCCTTGATGTGGTATTCGCATGAAGTGATCGGGCACTTCTCGGGTCGCTCGTTCTTGTGGGTAAGCAGATGTGCTTTCAAGTCCTTGATGTGTCTACCACAAGACGCGATGGGGCAGACGCCCTTGGTCTCTTCGGAGTCCAAAGACGACTGGCTGCGATGGGAGTGTTGAGAGTGATGGGAGTGGTGGGAGTGAGCTGATGATACGGACTGACGTCTAGATGACGATGACACGGGATAGGGGTTCCATGATTGTGAGGGAATGTAAGGGGATGTTGGTCTCTTGGACCGTACTGAGCTAGTTCTGAGAACGCCCGAGCTTCTGTTCGAATGGACTGATGATGGAGTTGGAGATGGGGGATGAGGGAACAGGTGCTTGGAGTCAGAGTGCATCTGTGTTGTTGGTGGGGTGGGTGAAAGAGGCTGGATCAAGGTAGGATCTGTCAGGTAGAGGTTAGGATATCGGTGCGTTCGTCAATAGGGCATGCAAGACTTACCAACACATCCTGCCTTCGCGGGTAAAGAGAGGGCAGCATAGTTAAAGGTGTCGTTGACGAGGATTTGCTGGTCATAGTGACCTTGGTGGAGGACGTTGGATCCAACCCCATGCACTGGAGTCCAGTTTGAAGATGAGTTGAAATCCATCGGAGGAGATCCCCTGGACGAGGAGAGCATTGAAGCAGCCGACTCGGACTTGACCGATCCCATGGGACGAAGGTCGAAGTAGTTGGCAGAGGGATGGGTGGGCGAATATAGAGGTGTTGAAAGCTGAGCACTCTGTTTTGTGTATTTAGAAGAGCTGTGAGATGCAAGGATGTAGTTGGAAGGTGCTGCAGAGACACTGTTTTGCTCAATGCTGTATGGATTGTAGCGATTGTCGGGTTGTTGCATCGGATATTGGACGGGTTGATAAGTAGAGGTGTGTGTCGGAAGCCCAGAGAATGCGTACAGAGGATATTCCTCTTCTACAGTGTTCGGCATGTCGATGGGGTGGGGACTGAAAGCAAGCATAGCTTTTGGTATCGTATGGACGATTATTTGTCCCGGCAAGTTGGTAATCGAGGCGAGGTCCCACAGAAATCTGAGAGGGTCCTAAGGACGGGGTAAGCTTCTGTTATGTGGGTGCTCCCAATCCGTCATCTTCGAAGACCTACCAAGAAGACGAAAAACAAATGGAATCAAGCGACCGCGCTATAGGTGCAGATATCCGATGATAGGACAAATGCAGTGATGGCCCAGAAGATCTTCCCAGAGACAGATGGGTACCTTGCCACTTAGGGTAAAGCGGGACGCGGTTAATGGGAGCGGTTGTCTGAAGCTCAAGCTCGTTCCTGTTCGAGGCTGCAAAGGGCACAGCTGAGCTCGTATATACAAGAGGAAAATCAAAAAGACTGGACTGCGTTCTTCTCGCTTCGGAGGGGGTGAAGATGAGCTTTATCTATTTCGCTATGGACTCACTAGATGGCATGTGGGAGACAATGCGCCTCTCAAAACGGAATCGCAGCACTCGAACCACATGCTGTTTTTGACTCAGTCAGTAGACCCTGGTCGTGAATGGCGAAGGAATGGGCGCTGTCGGTTCTGCCCTACGGTTTGATGAGGTTCACAACCTACACCATGGCGTCGCTGCGGGAAGTTTATTGGATCGGGTACTCTATGGCTGCGGATCAGTTCATCTGGTTGCAGATCAAATCGTCTGGCAGCCAGTAGAGTGACGATATACCGGCGTCAGACGTGTTGGTTTGGGTTCGTTTGCTCCCGCTGATTTTTATTGTCCGGCTTCAGCTCAACCAGAGAACTGGGAGGACGATCTTCGTCTTCGCTCGTGGCAGTCGAGCCATACCACGCCGCAGAACATGACAAGAATGCACCCGCCCAAGATGCAAAAGGTAATTTCTTTCTGGTGCAGGCTTGTCGCGCCAGCAGACTGCATGGTCTCCCCGACCGTTTGGTGTCGGACATGTCCTAGTGCCATGGCAGCGATTGGGAGGGAGTCACCGAACGAGCCTTACCGTGTTGGGCGAAAAAGCTGCGAGGTGCACAGCAGTGGTCCCGAGTGTCAACGAATGGCGCAACGGCTAAGAGTTGGCGCGCCGGGCAGCGCGAGGGCTAGGCACGTTGTTCAGGGAAGGACACCCAAGCAGTGGGCCGTGCGCAGGCAGGCGATCTTTCCCTTCTGGGATAATGATGGTCGGCAGAAGCATACCGCTCCTCGAAAAGGCCATGCGAATCTCGTTGGAAAGAGGCTTTGACCCCAGAATTGTTTTAGGTTCAGCAATCGCACGCGAGATGGAAGACGATGTGGCTTTCAGAAGAATTCGAGTCCGGTGCCAATGACTAGCTGCGAGTCGTGAGAAAGTCAGTTGGCTTGTCAAATGCCGTTGGTACTCGAGTATGCTCGGCAGTACTGCTGGTGGTAGGCAAGATAAGAAGGCCAGATGCTTTGTAGAAGCGCATGGACTTGAGCAAAACTCGCTTGCGTGTTGAACCTGTTTCGTAATCGGCAAAGCACTACTTTTTGCTTATGATGGTGATCCTTCCACATTCCACATATCGATTCGAACGCGACGAGAAGTACCGATGGATTCGGCCATGTCATCTTTCCTAATACGATTCTTCAAGGGCAGGCATGTGATTCGCTTGGGTAGCGGCATAGGGCTCATGCACGTCGTGGGGAGAGTAAGGACATGCTCTCCTCACAGTCGTTTATAAGGTTGACTTTGCAGTATCGGCGGAAGGATTCAGACTGGAGAGATACTCAGCCAAGTACTTGGAAGCATCCATGAGCGTGCTCCTGCTTTTGGAGAGCCCGGGCCAAAACACACGGGATGGTGCTGCGGCAGACAGTCATGGCACTTTGTACAAATGGCTTGGCAAGAATAGACTCCGGAGTCGGGAGGATATCGACGTTCCTGCATTTAGGACAGTTATGTCGGCCTCCCCTGCAACTTGCTGCTGCACCCCCTTAGAAATACATGTGCAAGGCTGCCGCAGCTGGTCTGTCAGCTCAGGGAGTGCAACTTTGACAGACAACCGTCTGGGGCTCAACATGTGTCGCGTAAGGGGATGTGCCTGGACTCAGGCTGGTATGGCAGGCTACATTTGGGCGCTCGGAGGATCCATCAAATTACAAGATTAGCAAGACATGTAACAGGTACATGTACAGTGCCCGGATAGGTGCCAACCTTGATCAAGCACGGAATGATGTGCTCAGCCTGCGTCCAGGTTAGAGGGTCGATATGGTTCGTGGGCTATGATCGACTGGCTTGACAGTGATGCATACGCATCTAATCCGGGCGATCTTGATTGGTATAGTGTCCAATCACAGCAGAGAGATGGTTCGAGATCTGCCCATGGGCTGCGGAAGGCTTCTGGATTATGGTGGTTGACACAAAAACGAGGCTTAAAAGCAACCACATGGGCGTGGCGGTGGAGCCGTGCAAAGTGATAGTTCAAAAGACTGTCGATAGCAGAGTTATCAAGCTGCTGCTGCATATGTGGTTGATCGGCAAGACTCGAGAAGTCGACGCTGCGATACTCAGCCAATCGAGTCAGGAGGAAGCGTCTCTGATAGAGAAAGTGCTGAGCTGGCTGAGGCACGGCTCATCCACGACCCGAGCTGTGAGGAGTATGGCTTGTCACTTGGAGCGGAAGATTGGAAGCAGCATGTCTGCTCGAGAGACTTGGTCAGCGCAATGAGTGATGATGATAAGATGCAGATGCTGCTTGGATGGCTACCAACGAGGCGCGAGTAGAGTACTCCGTAGAACAGGGTGGAGCTTTCAAATGGTCGCGGCAAAAGTCGGCCTAACGACCGCGACACGCGAAGCGCGACGAGATGCTCTTTGCACCGAATCTGTCCGTATCAACAATTGCATATACTGCATTTCACCACCTTGGTCGATCCGTGCAAGCGATTCCACGGCTTCTTTTCCATCTCGAGGACCAAGTAGTCGCTTCCATCGGCGTCACAACACGCCGCGCAACCCTCCCGGAGCTCGCTTCGCCGCCGCTTCGTGGTATTACACTCGCACCTTGAAGACTGCCCAACACATCACCACACATCACCACACATCAGCTCTAGTCACCGACCATGTAAGCGCAGCTGTTGCGTCGTGTACTCCACGTTCCACGGCGCTGCCCAAGATTGCTGTCCAAAGGCTGACACGGGCGCTGTAGGGAGACCTTTGACAACATCTACCTCGACCTCTCAAAGCAGACTGGCAAATGTCGTTTCGCCGAGTCTGGTCTGGGTTGGAAGCCATCAGGTCCTGGCGACACTTTCACTCTCGACAAGGCCGAGATCATCTCATCACAATGGAGCAGAGCCGCGAGGGGTTTCGAAGTCAAGATCTACTCAAGAAACTCGGGCGTTATCCAGCTGGACGGCTTCATGCTCGATGTATGACTGCACCTGTACACCTATCGCCTGCTTGCCACGACGCTAACTCGCTGCAGGACTACGACCGTCTCTCCAGATGCTTCAAGCTGTGGTACAGCATCAACCTCGAACAGAAAGAGCATGCCCTGCGTGGCTGGAACTGGGGAAAGGCCGACTTTGGCAAGGCTGAACTCGCCTTCAACGTGCGCAACCAACCCGCTTTCGAGATCCCCTACACCGAGATCTCAAACACCAACCTTGCCGGCAAGAACGAGGTCGCTGTCGAATTCTCCCTTCCTGGCGACGGCGATGAGACGGGTACCAATGGCGCTCTCGGGGGTGCAAGAGGCAGAGGCAAAAAGGCAGGCGGCTCGGTTGACCAGATGGTCGAGATGCGCTTCTACATCCCTGGAACAGCTACCCGCAAGGAGAAGAAAGAAGAGGGCGATGAAGATGGCAGTGAAGCTGATGGCGAGGACGACCAGCAGAATGCCGCCAACCTCTTCTATGAAATGCTCATGGACAAGGCAGAAATCGGCGAAGTCGCAGGCGCTACCTTCGCTACCTTCCTCGATATTCTGCACCTCACCCCCCGTGGACGTTTCGACATCGATCTCTACGAGTCCTCTCTCCGCCTCCGCGGTAAAACTTACGACTACAAAATCCAGTACGACTCGATCAAGAAGTTCTTCCTTCTACCCAAGCCCGACGACGTACACCAACTCATCTGTATCGGCCTCGACCCCCCGCTACGCCAAGGTCAGACTCGCTACCCGTTCTTGGTCATGCAGTTCAAGCGTGAAGAAGACATTGTCCTCGACCTGAACATGACCGAGGAAGATCTCGAGAACAAGTACAAGGGCAAACTCCAGCCCAGATACGAGGCTCCTATTGCCACTGTCATTTCAAAGATCTTCTTGGGCCTGACCGGCAAGAAGATTCTGCAACCCAGTCGCGACTACAACTCACACCACCAGCAGTCGGGTGTCAAGTGCTCGGTCAAGGCTAACGAGGGCCACCTCTTCTGTCTGGAACGCGCTTTCCTTTTCGTGCCCAAGCCTGCTACTTACATCGCTTTTGACAACGTTTCCGCCATTACCATGTCTAGAGTGGGCGGCGCTGTGAGCGCTTCCCGTACCTTTGACATTGCTGTCTCGCTCAAGGGTGGTGGTGAGCACCAGTTCTCGAACATCAACCGCGAAGAGCAAAAGTCGTTGGAGAACTTCTTCCAGCTGAAGGGCATCAAGACCAAGAACGAGATGGAGGAAGAAGGTGCTCTGATGGCTGCTGTGCTGCAGGATGGAGACCTCGACTCTTCGGACGACGAGGTTGTCGCGGTTCGTGGTTCAGCCGACGAGGACGATGAGTCTGTTGATGAAGACTTCCATACCGAGTCCGAGTCAGATGTCGCTGAGGAGTATGACAGTGCCCACGATAGCAGTGGTGACAGTGACGAAGAGATGGCTGATGCTGGAGGAAGCGACGCCGAGAACAAAGTGGAGCCTCCCAAGAAGAAGGCAAAGACGGCAAAGTAGTCGCTGCTTTCCCACGATACCCTTTCTCAGACACATGATTTTCAAAGCTCGGCATGGCGTAGGCGTTTTGGAGACAGGGGTGTGCGAGGGGGAATGGCTGGTTTCGTAAGGAGAGGCAGTAATTACTGCTGCATGATGAAAGCAAATGTAATCTTGATGGACTTTCAACAAAATCAGAAGAAACGTACAATACTGTTCAGCCAATTCTGTTGGTGCATTGTGAGCGATGTTGCAAAACTGGTAGATGGCTTGTGGATTTTGCAGTCAAGGGATTATCGACAAGGTATCCTTAAGAAGTACATCGCAGGCCACACAGTCCACCCAACATGCCACAGTCTAGTAGTATACAACTATAGTGAGCCATATAGGCGTTTGAATTCACCAAACATCGCATAAATCGATCTGGACAATTTCAACTGCGTTTTGAGCATCGGAGTCGCCAGTAGATCTATGCTTACAGGACAACCCTGACCTCCCCAGATTCGGCCTCAGCCTCTCACTCGCTCATTCTCCCAACCTTCTTTTGCATCCAGAGGCGTACATTATCAACGAAAAACTATGGTTGGTGAAGCCAGTGGCACACGATGCGATCAAGAACAGGATGGTGGGTTTTTTGATGTCCCGTAGTTGGGTGGGAGAGTCCTGCAAATGGCTGACATCATCTCGCTCAGTTTGACATGTCGCAATCGCAAGGTGCGCTTTCTTCCCTTGAGCAACTCTACAGTATCATTGACAACAGCATAGCTCAAATGCGATGAGCAAAAGCCGGGTAAGTGATATATATCAGCTAGTCCTCCATTTCCTGCACATGCCCTTACACACGTACACACAACTCCAGCGAGCCCCACACCGTGTGGAAGCTGGCAGACTGAACAAAACTTCAAGAACGATGCTCAAGATGATGCTCATGACTGACGAGATTTGATTTCAGTTTGCGGACAGTGCACAAAAGCTAGTCGTCAATGCGTACCTAGTCCAGGTGTTGTCTTCAGACATCAACAAAATGCATCCATGAATGGATCCGGCACGAGTAATGTTGAAGGCGGCCTCAAGAGATTCTATGGCTACAAAGAAACGTTCAACAAGAACAGTGTCTGGGTGGACATTCCGCGTAACCGTGTGTATTCTAGCATAGTCGGAGACTCCAGGCAGCTACTGATATCGCGTAGTCACATTTGTGCACACCACCAACCCCTACAACGATCCGGACACATCGCACTTCCACACAGTTTCGGAGATGACAGATACCGAGCCACGGATAGATCATACCTGGAACACCACAGCCGAGTATCCCTATCCGTTCATGCCGAGTTCGACCCACGGACTAGAGGCATTGTCTGCCGCAGCTTCAGGTGACCATTACCTCCAGAATGACACTCGACGAACAGGCGTATCGGAATCTTTCTCGCCACCTATAGACCCGAGACTCGATACGGAGCTGTCAGAGACATGCATGAGCTTGTTCGAGCCTCAATCAGATACTGGGCCGACTGATTTCGATCCGAAAAACGACGAGGATGTACCCTTCCTGCTACGTCACTTCTCGGAAGGACCGGGTGAATGGATGGATCTCTTTGATCTCGGGTCGTTCTTTGCAGTCGACGTACCACTAAAAGCGGCTTCCAGCTCTCTGCTACTTTACGCGTCCATTGCATTGTCGGCCAAGGCTCTGGGGAGAACTAGGATCACAGCACAGCAACCCAAAGGCTCCGGCTCAAAGCGTACCCCAGCGGAATGGTCACACAAGGCTCGATACTACTACGATCAAGCAATTACACTGCTTAGACAAGCGCTCGAGAACGAAACCAGACATGCATCCGCCGGCCAACAATCACCAACTACGGCCGTGGGAACGACAGACGCCGTAACAGGAATTGACATTGATCATCATTCACCATCTCCGCCAGTCCCTTCTCGACCGGACACGGATGAGCTGATCGCCACAACAGCCATACTTTGTGTGTTCGAATTCCTCGATGCATCAGGCACAGAATGGTCAAGGCATTTGGACGGTGCCAAAAGTTTGTTCGATATCGCCAAAGACGGCACAATGCCTCTATCGAATGCGGCTACGGATCAAAGCCCAATACTCACCTCTAGGCCAACCACTTCCTCGAAGGGACGTCGAGCCGTGTTCTGGAACGTTTGTCGGCAGGAAATGTTGAATGCCTGTGAGTTACAGCATTCAAACAATCGAATCTAAGCGAGCTGACTCTTGTCTTAGTCATAAACAATACGAATACTAGGCTGGATACAATGGATCTGTATATGTGGCGATATGCTGGACTGCACATCTCGCAGGCAGGATACATCTTGCCATCGAACGATCCAGCAGTACATGAACCAATGGCCGACGACATGGTATCAAACGCATTGATCTGGCTCATGATGAAACTGGTCAACTTCATTTCTGCTGGTGACGAATTTCCCCACGAGATGGGCCTGGGTGTCCGTCAGATAGCATTGTTAGAGTACTGGCAAGGCCTGGAACGGCAATTGGACATATGGTTTGAGGTAACAGTCAAGTTGGACAAGTTCAGTTGATTGATGCTAATTCTCAACTCGTACAGGGATTGCCACATAGCTTCAGACCGAGCGCTACAGAATGGCCTGACAGAAGTAACGTGAGTGCCGACCAAATCATTTGCTATATGTGGAGCTAAAACGTTTCAAACCAGAACAACGTGAGGAGTGCTACCAAGATTCCGCTAAAATGGTTCGCTCGGCCCATGTGTGCATCTACGATGCAATCATTCCACTTTGCAAAGATCCAACTACTCCTCAACAAACCTCACGAATCTACAGGGACGACGCATATCAAAGCATCAGGCACAGGCAGTAAAGGCAACACGTGGTCTCTAGCTCAACGGCACGCATCTTATGCATCCATCTTACGACAGAGCAGGAAACATGCAGAGGAGATTGTTAGCATTGGCCTTGGCCTCAAGAATGACAGTGCGAGAATCCACAGTGTTCAGCCTTTGTATACGGCTGGACAGGTACTAGGCATGCGAGAATCCAGTGCCAGGCCATCTCAGGGCGAGGGAAACTCGCCGGACGAAGTCGACGCTATGCGCGGTTGTGTGTTGAACCTGCTGCAGAGCATCCAGCGAGAGACAGGATGGGCGACAGAGTATCGCATGCAGCAGCTGCTCGAGGAGTGGGGTCTGCCAAATGGATAGAACTTATCAACATCACTAGGTTGAAAATACAGACAAAAAACTGATATTACTCGGCAGAAATGGGTATCGTGATCGGGATGCCGTGTCACTCCAACCTCGACGGTACTCGCTCGTACCTCGTAGGATTTGCAGATCCCTGTGTAGGTGACGGCACGGCGGTGTATTCGGACCGTTAACAATACTTCCCATGTGTAACCGAAACACAAACAAGGCATGTCTCAAGACTCGAGATGACCTCTCATGTCTAGACAGTTCATGCCACTGTACCTATTCCAAAGCACGAGGGCAGAAAGCCAAAGGATCAGGGCTGGGAGAGATGGCGGGTTCCAAGAAAGTTTGAGACTGTATCTGGTTGCGGCTACGGAGAAGACCGATGGCGGTAAATGTACCGAACATGAAAGATGACATGCAGGATATGGCGCGACGAGTTACTTTCAGATAGCTGTCAAAGTGCCAGACGACACGCATCGCAAGCAATTTGCAGTTGCATGAGGTGCCTAGTGTAGCAGACAGAAGGATACGCAAGAAAATGTGGTTCAAAACAGCAAACATGAGCGAGCGAGTCGCTGCAGCGGTTCTTCAGAGGAACGACCGCACGAGGGAACCATTGTGGGAGGCGCCAAAGCTCGGACACTTGGCGTGCATGACGGATTCGCGAGGGGAAGTTGGACGAGCGGGAAGTTGGAAGACAGAGAGGACTCGAAGGCCGGTATGTCGAGTCTCAAGTCTTGAAGAGATGGGTGGTTGTGAAGGTGAGAGTAACAGAGATAGGGCGGATATACCCATAGCAAGTTGGTATGATAGAATAGCTTTCGATAGACCAAAAGAAGATCGGAAAATTAACTCCCAAGGCTCCAGATCTCCACACTGACTGAAGCAGGAAGGCTGCACGGTCGCACGCACCGAGTACTCCGGTCCATCGTTACTGCCACTCGCTGCTGCTACTGCTGCTGCTGTTGCTCGCACTGTAAGGTCGCCGGCTGCCACTCGCTCTTGCTTGACACACGACCCGCATCCTCTAGCTCGCTCGACTTGCTGCTGGCACCGCGCTCCTGCAAGCTACTACTGACATTGACGGTCGCAACATTGCGACACACAGCCACTTGGTGCACGCCCGCTGTCCGCTACCCGCTCTCGCTGACGCCGCGTCGCCCGCACAGTACACGACCATCCAGAACCACAATGCCCTGCGCAAGCCGGACTGGCCTCTGTTACCTCTAAGCGACCGACTCCGGATCCCGCGCAGCTATCTCGCTGAGACTACACCCACCGCCAACTTGGCCACAATCGTTTCGTCGCCCTCTACGCCCCTCCCCCACCCTCGTCCCCGCGAAGCCGCTTCGCACCACTGACCACGACCGACAAGTCATGGATCAGGATCCAAACCCGCACGTCGTCCAGGACACGGATATGTCCATGTGGGACGACCCCTCCTTCTCCAACCTCTACGACAACCTGGGCGCCGCCGCCGAGTCGCCCTTCGATGGCGCTCGCCTGTTCGACATGTCGGCCGCGACCGTGCAAGCCGACAGCCCCAGCTACCACATCAAGACCGACGACGCTCAACACGCGCATTCTCACCAACAATACAACTCGCGATCGCTCGTCTCGTCGCGCTCCGCCGAGAGCTCGTCGCAAGACTCGTCGTCCGAGACCAGTGGCAGAAAGCGCAAGAACACTTCGGCCACTTCCGAGTCACCGCCAGGAAACTTTGAAGCCATCAAGCTCGAGCAACGCCCACACATGATGCACTCGCACCCCGCCAGCACCACCAACATGGCCCCGCTACACTCTCTACACAACCTCTCTTTGGAGCAGGACTTTGCCAACCATTTTGGCAGTGCTGCAAGTAGTCCTGGTGGCCAGCCCATGGATATGGTCGACCGCACTTACTCACATCGCATGCACATCAAGCCCGAACCGCCGGTATGTTGCCCTCCAGCAGCCATCTGATGCGACTAGTACTGACCCACAAGCAGGCTGGAACCGTCGAACCGTCCAACTTCTTCTTTGGCTCGAGTACCGCATCGCCCGTCTCAGTCAAGGCTTCACAAAACCAAGACGCCTCGCCCAGCGCCATGTTCAACAACCCAACACCATCTTCGGACGGAAACGACATATTCAACGCCAATCAGATGTGGAACAACTCGGCACAAAATCCTGCGTGGAACAACGATTATGCTCATGCCTTCGCATCACCAGGCGCGCTAGCCATGACACCTTCACCTGTCTTGAATGCCCCCAAGCCGGCACTGCCTAAGAAGCCCACAGCGCAAGGCGATCGAATTCCTCTGCACGTCGCCCCCATCCCAGCAAAGTCTCGAGTCGAAACACAAATCAACATTCGCTTGACCATGGATTATCTGCCGCCACGCGTCAAGATGCTACATCTGCCGACCCATACCATTGCAAAGGCCAAACTTCTAGCCAAGGAGGTCCATTTGGCCGAAGACACCCTCGAGCTACACACCATGCTCGTGTGCACCAGTGCCATGAACCAACCTCATCTGCGTGAGAAGGCCATGAATCAAGCAGCTCAGCAGGACAATGCCCAGATTCAAGTGAGAGGTCAAAACGCGGGCAAGAAGGCAGGTGAAGAGGAAGTGGACGAGAACGACAAGCCGGCCAATGGCGGAGAAGTGCGCATCTGCACCAACTGTATCAATCGTGAGCGCAAGAGAGCTGCACGTAAGAAGCTGAAGAAGGAGGAAGAGCAAGCACACTGGGAGAAATACGAGACGGAGCGCGTCATCGTATTCAACACTAACGAGTACAAGCCATGGCAAGACTGGCAACAATCGCCAGCGCCCAAAGACAACAGTGTCACAGCTTCTGATTATTTCCGCCCTCCGGAGACAGCAATGCAGGTTGTGGCTCCCATGCGCATTGCATGTTATTGTCGCCATCAGAATGAGAAGGATGGCTTCCAGGTCATCTTCACCATCAAGGACTACCAAGGCAATGTCGTGGCCCAAGACATTTCGGACTCGATTCTGATCACCGACGACCACAAGACACATCCAATGTCTAGTGTGCCCGGCCAGGTGTGGTATGACGGCCAGTTCCCAGCTCAAGCTCCTTTTACCTCACACTCGATGGTTGACCTGCATTCACACATGCCTGCAATGTCCGTCTCTAAATCGACTGGAAATTTGCAGAGTCTTGGTTACGGGAATCAGCAGTTCCACCAGCCCAACAATATGCACATGCAAAACTTCCCACCATCGCAAGCCACTACCCCAGGAACAATGACACCACGCAACTTATCGCGCCCTGGTTCCCCCAACAGTGCAGGTCAAGCAGGTCCCAGCAAAAAACGGAAATCGTCATCTGCTCATAGAAGGATTCCTAGCACGCTTACCATGACTAAGATGGAGGCCAATCAGCAGATAGCTCAACCCACTGCTCAGACGCCCTTTTCACCCACCAATGCTGGTTTTATCGGCAGCAACAACGACCCTTCCTACATCTCCATGCCACATTCGGCATCGCGTTCTCATTTCCACACTGGTCCATCAACTCCTATTGAAACCACCACATTTCCGTTTGCTGCTCTGAACCGAACGAACAGTATGGATGGCGCTGCATACCAAGCTTTCTACTCCGCTCCAAGCTCTGCTCACCAAAGTCGTGCACCCAGTCCTGTCTTGGTCGGACCAAACTTGGCTGCTTTCCAGAGACAACAAGCGCATGGTGGAGCTAACGCCATGTCAAATCGTCAAAACCCCTTTGCCATGTCGACCTCATCCATGCCTAGTGCTATGAGCGAGCCGGAACGGCCAGGTCCCATCATCAACAAGGTGACACCATCTGAAGGTCCGCCATCTGGCGGTATAGAGGTTTCAGTATATGGCAGTGGGTTTACTCCCGGCATGGAAGTCATGTTTGGTGATCAGGTTGCCACGGCCACCACATTCTGGGGTGAGAAGGCACTTTGTTGTGTCCTGCCTCCAGGCCAGAACGGAATTGTGCCGGTGGCAATTGCTCCCTCGCCTATGCGACAATACTCAGCGCCGCCACCAGGGCAAACACAGGTTTTCAACTATGTGGGAAAGACCTCAGAGATGCAAATGATGGAGATGGCTCTTCGTTTCTACAGTCAAAAAGAGACGGGTCGTGCTGACCAATGGCAAGCGTTGGCACAAGGTGCTGCGAGTGCCTGGATGTCGCAGGGCTCTGCTCCAACAGGTCTTCAAACAGCACAAGGAGCGCCTTTCGAGGGCTCCATAGCAGACATGCGGTATGCGTAAACGTCTTTTCACGAAGAGCATTCGTTGCGATCAGACCAAGATGGCCTGTCCTACAAGCCTCGGGTTGTGCGCTCGCGATCGTAACCCGCAACTGATAGTTTGGCATCTCTCGACCTTGCGACCGTCGAAGCGGCGATGTGGATATGTGCATATGACATTCGATCCTTCCACATCACTGCCGCAACGTCAACACTGCTTGAGCACGGCATCTCCAGGCTCGTTATCACTATTTTCGGCGGAGTTATGGTTTGAATTTGTCGGTGACGAACAAAACCCATCCATATCATGAATAAACTGGTACAAACGCGGGACATTGGAAGACGGAGTTTCTCCAATCTGGAAGGGTCTTCAAGGCGTTTTCTCTTTTACTCTTGTTTCACTGATGACGGGTAAAGCCAGCTACCCTTTCTCTACATATTTTCTGTTTCATGTGTTTTCTTTCATCATCATTCTCTTTATACATTCACTTTTCTTTTGTATACATTTACTTGGCTCATAACAGCTGAAAACTTCCTGTGTCTGCTTATCGTTGCGTTGTGCGTGTATATGGAAACAATCGTATCACTGGGACGAAGAATGAAACCAGGATACTTGTCCTCATAATGAATGAGGAATCCACCCCTCGCAGGTTGGAGTACCACCATCGCACCTTCCTTAACTACTTCTCATGTGTGGAGTGTATCCAATTGCAAATAGCGCCGCGGAAGATGTCCCATGAATCGTGACTTCCTTGACACAACAGATCATTGGTCTACGTCACTGCATATACCTCTGAGATATCATCACGCTGACTGTCGAAAATAATCAAAGTTCGACATATTGTCGAAACAGCGAGATAGACTGTGATCCACTCATTGTGCGGTTGACATGCATCAACAATCCCAAAAAGATGTGAACTATGCGGTGTTGAGTATGACCCTGTCTGGTCTTAGTTCGTTGTTCTAATTGCAAAATACTCGACGGTCCTTCACTACAAAAGATATCAACGGAGTGAGAGATACAAGAGAAGCATTTGCAAACTCTGGATCACAGAGCCGATTTGGCCGGTCGGATGCTCAGACGGCTTATCTTGGAATATAGAATGTTGTTTGATCTCGAGCGGTAAACAAACTGGACAAGATATACACGCACAAGATTTGTTTACCTACAAATTACCCAATCGTGTCGTGGGGGACTGATGTCATGTTGGATGTTCGTTGTAGAGGAGTGGATTGAGTACAGACTTTTTTTTCGAACGTAGTTTTGATGTGTTTCGTCTACAGACTGGAATTGCACCTGACGGTCAGCGTGGAAGTCTACTAACCATTGGATGTAATCTGAGAGTGCACTGTACAGAGTCAAGTGGTATTCGTGTACCATGAAGGAGCTCTTGAGAAGTGATTACCTCTAAGCCTGCCGATGACAGGAGAGGCTTCAAAGCATGTCCTTACAGTTGTTACGAGCGAGTGCAATGCTCCGCTTTCTAATATAGATTCGATTGCGGGATGGGAACAAGCGACCGCCTGCATCCAATATGTTTACTTGAATGAAAAACAAGACCTACGGTTCTGAGAGGGTGTGAAAAGGTGATTGGGATAAGCATTGCGATCACCGATGCAGAACTTTGCCGTCATGATACGCATGCCGACCCTTCTTGCCGAGGAGTCATGACCGGGTTGTTCAAGAAAGGGGCCATAGACCTGGATCATCGTTTGCGTGTCAGTCGAGGTATGAGCGTTCTTCCTGCCTTAGGAGATGTATGTAGTTGGCTGTATCGAGGATATTGAATGCTTGCATGTCAAACTATCAATCGGTTATATGAGGTGATGGTGTGGGCATTGATGTGGGTCTGTAGGCACACTCCAGGGGGGCAGCCGAGGAACATTATATCTCTAAGCGACGAGGATCCAGACGCCCATGTAATGTTGAATAGCAAAGATGCGCGGCTGCTTTAGCTTGGTGACCGGTCGTCAAATTTTTGGAGAATGAAGCCCTCTCGTTGGTTGAAGCTTGCTCACCTTTTTTAAGGTTGCAGGTGACAGTCTGCACTGACCGAAGACAAAGACCTGGTCGAGGGTCTTATTCTGATTGGCGACATAAAGACAGAAGAAGGTCAAGATCACCTATTTCCGTGCTATAGCTTTGACCCTCCGTTATTGCATTCAAGGCTTTGCTTGATGTGTACAAGAGCGTGTGAGCGAGTGTCAGAAGGTGAGAGTCAGCAGGATGTTTTTCGCTGCAATGTCGACTGCATTCGTTCTCTTGCAGCATGGTTATTTCGGGGTTTTTCGCTACTGTGCAAGTAGACAAACTGTGCGTGATCGCGCCCATCTTTGTTTTCGGCGACTATCACAATTGTCTCGCGACTTGCATGTGTAGCTTGAATACTCAAAAGTTAGCTTCTGTACTCCAACATCCAGAAGCGAGCCCTGGGTAAGTAGTGATGTGTAGAATTATTGAGACAGATCAACCAACTTCTCTGACATCCTCCGCTCTTTCGGGCGAGCCCGGACGTGGTACTAAACACCAGACGTCAAAGAGTGCAATGCCAATCCGTGAAAGTGTCGACAGCACTCTGCCTTGCCAGACAATGCAGAACTCCAATCTGTTGTGTCTGGCGCAGTGGGAGAAAAGTCCAGGCTATAACAGGTACGTACACCGGCTCCGCGCTATTACGATATGCATGAGGGCACCGCAGTTCGGATAACGAGTGTGCAATCTCGTTTCCTTCATATGCCTCACGTCTTTGCGTAGAAAAATGGCGCCCCTTGATTCGCTTGGAGCGTGAAGATCCAAATGCATTGGAATGACGACTTTCGCTTGGTGAGTGACCTGACCCAGCCACTCGTTTTTGGAGCGGCCTTTGTCGGGGTCTGCGTCGATTGGACTGATCGCGGTGCCGCTTGTGGATGTCGTGCGGGCCTGCATTGCGATCGCAAAGTACGACACCCTTACTCTCATCATCTTTGGTCAGCCTGCAAGACACTTTCTCGACATGCATTTCGCATACAACAGCAAGCCTCCGGGTCAGATCGAGATGGCGTGTTGTACTCCGTACACAGCAATTCCTCGAAAAGGCCACCAGGCGCTCTGTAGAAGCGTGGATAGTAGAGGTGGATACTCGTCCGTTAGTCTGATGTGTTGGCAGACCCTGCACCGCTATGCAGAGCAACTTTTACCATGGCGGCGGCTGGAACCGAGCTGCAGCTACGCTCAAAAGGTGAGTTAGTGCATTCTTTTCTTCCGCCTATTTCGAAACCTTGTAAGCGATACAACCAAACGACCAGTTCGCGTCCCTTTGGGCTTCCTGTCTCTGCTCGACACGCTCTTCGACTCAGTGACGCGTTTCCTCCCTGCATGCGCCTCGTCTGGGTCGTCAGAACGGTGAAGAATTCGAGAGGCTCGAGCAACACAGCTCCAGCCTGCCAGGAGGGTGTCGGAAGCGCTCACTAAGGACCCGACCGGGCAGTGTTACTGCTTCGGCTTATATTGCGTCGCTTGGCTGGGAGGAAGCCAGAATCCGCAGTCTGATGTTATATCGCACCGCGTATAACCCCAGGCTTATCTTGACAGAAAGTGATAATCTTAATAGGCGAGGGTACAGACAAACGGGCATGAACCTGAAACCACATTCCACTTGAGGAGAGCCTCAGCGGGAATACTGACACAACGCCGGTTACCGGATTCCTGCGTGGTGGTAGTGCAGACGCTGCTGCAGGATGAGGCGCCGGTCGATCAGAGGGTTGCGAACATGGCAAAGCAAACATTGGGAAGCCCCCAAAGGACCCACAAGCGGGACGGTGCGCAGTGTGGAGCAGACAACAGGCAATGAGGCGCGAGAACCGCCCGTTAGCTTACCACACAATCCCGAACATCCCGCCCGGGCAAAGATATGGAGGTGAGTTGCAACAGCAATTGCAATCACCAGAGTTTCCAGCAGCGAAACTTGCGCCGTGTCTACCAAAGGTTGATATCAGATGGCCATCGATGCCGGAGGAGATGCAGATCGCCGCAGCTGGGAATGGGCGCTGCCATGCCGAAGGTGAGAAAAAGGAAAGCCGAGCCAGACTCTCGTTAGAGTTCCCAAGTTTAGGGCACTTCGCTTGCGTGCGGCGTACGGCAACAACGCCCGGGCCTCCAAGTGTCGCCTTGTACCTGCCTTTTCCTCCGCGACTCCCACCTTCTTTTACTCTTCAGAACCGAATCCCTGGGTAGAAGTCCTTTTTTCTGTTGGAGGAGAGAACATCGTTCGTCGTTTCTGTGTCCACTGTTCTTTCATCTCGAGGGTGTTGTTCAAAGAAGTCCATAGGCTTCCACAGTCTCGACCAACGCGTTCGTTTACCTCGAGGGCTGTGTTTATTCCGAGCATCATTGATCGCGCCTGCACCACGCATCATATCCATCCCTTTCCGTATACAACCAGTAAGGGTGAGTTCATACAATATTCCATTCCTTGCATTTTTCTTTTCGTGGGAGTATCATGGCCACGCCGACACGGTGGTAGCTCGTTACCAGCCAGACAAGTGCTGGCTCAGGCTCGCCCAAACCTTCTTTCCTTCCCCAAACCGCTGTCACGGACCCGGCACTCGATATTGATACATTGTCGCTGACTCTTCCAACCGTTAAACAGCACAGTCACTGCTATATTACTGTCGCGCATCAAATTCTGTCACATCTAAACTGTTATTACCGTCGTCATGGAACCCAGAGTCATTTCAGTCCCCAACGAGACTGTAGCCTCTTTCTCGCGTACCACGTGCGATGGAAGACATCTGCTCTACAAGCTCAAGGTTCTCCAACAGCCAGAGCGTGCTCGCGCTTGTGGTTCTGGCGCCAAGTGTGCGTGGCTCCCACATTCAACGCTGACCATCATACTGACGCGACATTAGCTTCTGCCGACCGTCGTCCTGTCGACCCTCCTCCAATCGTCGAGCTCCGTATCTTTGATGGCGAGGAGCACAAAGACAATGATATCACCTTCGCCATGAACGCAAACTACTTCTTGTTTGCGACTCTGGAACAGGCCCGTCCAATCGCCCAGGGCCGTGTCCCTAACGACCCTGCCCGCTTGACCGTCTTGACCGGCACTCCGGTCGCTGGCATGGTTTACCTGGATCGCCCTGATCAAGCTGGATACTTTATCTTCCCTGATCTTTCTGTCCGTCACGAGGGAAAGTACAGACTGGGCTTCAGCCTGTACGAGGAGTTGAAGGACCCCAAGGATGCAGACCAGCTGGACGAGGCAGCTGCAGCCGCCGCTGCTCAGGGAGAAGCACAGATCACCCATCGCCTGGAAGTCAAGTCGCAGCCTTTCACTGTCTACAGTGCCAAGAAATTTCCGGGACTTGCTTCCAGCACCCAGCTCAGCCGCACCGTGGCTGACCAAGGATGTCGTGTCCGCATTAGACGTGAAGTTCGCATGCGTAGACGTGAGAAGGGCAAGGACTTTGACGGCTACTCGGACCGTGGTAGACATTCGGCCACCCCTGACGTCTACCAATCTCATCTGGCTGGAGCCCACCCCGGCGCTGAAGCCGCAGACCGCGAAAGGTCGGCCAGTATTGCCAGCCACGCATCGCTTGCCGCTGCTCCCTCGTCTCGCCGTCCATCTGGACATGACATGTGCCAGGTATACCCTCAGCCTGCATACCCTCCTCAGGCCGTCGCTCAGCACCCTGGAGCTCAGCCGACCGCCCCTGCACAGCCTCAGTACTCGCAAACCCCTACTCATCAGTACGCTGCACCATACGCGCAGCAGCAGGCTCAAATGCAGCCCCCACCCATGCAGCCTCCTCAGCCCCAGATGCACTACGGACAATATCAGTATACCCAGGCTGCAGCACCTGCTCCTGCCCACCAGCACGCCGCCTACTACGCTTATGGACACCCAGCTCAACAGCATGCTCAGTACGAGGAACCAGCTGTTGCAAGAACCATGAGTGTTGACTACTCTCACGGAGCCCCTGCTCCTGTTCCTGCCGATGTTCGCCGTCACTCGATGATCCAGACACCTTCGTATCCTCACAGCAGCCAGCCTCAGGCATACTCATCCCAATACCACCAACCTGCTTACACACCCCAGCAGACGCCTAAGATGAGACAGATGAGCCAGGTTTCTGCAGCTGGTGCATCGGCAGTTGCACCCCATGTGCTGCCTCCAATCAACACATCGCTGGTTGCTCAAACCAAGCTCGAGATCTCACCACCATCCAGTGCAGTGTCGCAGAGCCACTACTATGACATGGCTAGAAGCTCAGAAAACGGACAGGTCAACGGCAAGCGCTCGTACGATCGTGTCTTTGACACACGTCACCTGAACGGACCATTGAGACAGGGCGCCAGACCATCAGTATCGGGCTACGGTCATATCGTGGCGGATGACGGAAACGACAGCGAAGTCGCAGAGTTGGAGAGCTTGAAGATGAGCTACAGACGCGCAGATGGACGCGAAATTGCTCGCCCTCTTCCCCCCAGCCATGACTAAAAGACTAGTAGCGGACAGATGTCGGCACGGGAAAGTGTCGATGGGCAAGTTTCATTTGTACAGGGGTGGAACAACGACTTTGATCTCCTTTGTGTGGGCAAGCGAAGATGTGGGACATGTAATCGAGGAGGGAATAGAAGTGTCGCAACCAATCAGAGATTATGAAGTTATTCAACGAGAGCAAGGATAGACACGAGACACAATGAAGACACGCACACGAATTACAGCTGAAGCAACGGCGGCCTATTTTTGAGTGAATTGTGAGGTACAATGTCGAGTGACAATGAATCATGTATTTAGACGAGGGCGGGCGCGGCTGAGTGGTTCCGTGGTGGTTCGGTCAGTGCGAGGATCCGCAGAAAAACGGCGGTTCTGTTGTGTTTGGTGGCAGTGTCGGGACAACCAGACGTCAATCCGCATTTCGCACAATACAAGCATCCCGGCCATAGTGGGCTCACGACTCTGCAAGACACGACTCGGATTGGTCAATCGGTAGCAAAGATCTCGAGTAGCTGGATGCAGGGTTGCAGCCAAATCTGACGGTAAGTAGAGAAGGAGCTCTCGGTACCAACAGGCGCCGAGTCCCAAGGGGTCCAAGGCGTAAACAAAGACAACGGTGTCTAGCATTGGTCTGATTGCAACGCCGATCTTGACACATTCAGCGCAAAAACCAAAAGCTGACGTGTTACATGGCAGAAAGGCAGCAAACAACATGTCAGACTCGGCAGGAATGTGCGGCGAGTTTGGGAGCAAGCGAAAGCGCACCATGGAATGGGCCATGAAGGTGCCTGAGGCAGATGTGCATCTGCTCGCCCATGCTTCTTCCAATCACGATCTCCGCCAGCACGACGAGAGCGACGACCATGGCAAGCACGACGGCCACACACCCAAACGCAGCCGCCCCTCGCCGTCGCCCAAGCAGCAACCTCGCAGCATTCGCCGCAAAGACGCTCGCTACGGCCTGGCCTCGCTCAGCAAGCGCCACGCAGAACCCGCCGACCTCGATGTCCCGGACAACACACGCCCCTCTCGCTTCCAAGAAGGCAGCATGTCGGACAAACCCAGTGCCCAACCACCGAGCGTCTTTACTCGCGGCCACTCGGACAATAGTGTGCCCACCCTGGCCAACGTCGACGACCTCATGACCCAGTACCATCAAGAGAACTCGACCCCCGCTGTATATCGCTCTGTCAAGACCGCCGTCAACCACCCCCTCAAACCTGTCGTCAACCATCCCCTCCAGGACGAGTCTGTCGAGCCTCGTCCACCTCCGCCATTCAGTGCTCCTACCTTCGACTCAATTGCTCCATCGACGACAGCATCTGTCAAGCCTGCGGGCGGCCTCTTCCGCTTCGGCAAGATGGTTGCAGCAACCTTCAATCCCACCAATGTGTGGGAATCCTTCTCACGCACCTGGAAAGAGTCCAAGGAAGATCTTACTGTTAGAAACATTGAAGAGAACCGCAAGCGCGCTCAGGACGACAAGGCCATGTATGAACAGGCATACCAGGAACTTAAGAAGTCCGGCCAGTTCAACTTCACCGTCGTACCCAACAAGGCTTTAACATCGCCTCGCATTGGTGGAAACAGCCAATTCGGCTCGCCTGTACGCCAGCCTCTGACTTCGCCCCGTCGTGCTGCCGCCTATGCCCATCTACGCCCGGATGCCGATTTTCCACACTCGCGGGATACTTCGCTTGATTTGGCTGCCGATACCTCCGCGCCACCCCAGTTGGCTGCTCTGTTCAAACGAGATGATGATCCGATCACAGAGCCAAAGTCACCCCAGCACTTGTCACCCGAGAAGCCTCTGAGTAAACGCAAGTCCTTCTTCGCCCTACGTGGTGCTTCTCTGCGCGCTCCTTCCTTGAGCTCTCTGAAGCGTGGTCGCTCTCATGCCAATATAAGTGAAACCTTCGTACGCACGTCAGAGGACAAGCCTAAGAGGACTCCTTCCACATCGCCAGAGAAGCCTGCCATTCACAGTCATCTCACTTTACAATCTCTTCCCAGGTCTCAGTCCAAGAAGGAGCTCAACAAAGCAGTGAAGCTGAACAAACGTGTCAGTGATCTCGAGTCCAAACTTGCCGACGCTCGTCGTGAGCTGAACAACGCTATCACGAACGCCTCTCCACTACCACCCCTTCCTTCTCGCTTCGAGAGGTTCACTCCCACTTCCAAATCAAAGTCAACCAGGGCTAGGTTTGGATTGAGTGGTAGCAAGCTACCTTCTCTTCCTTCAGAGAGTCTCATACAAGCAGAGTCGTTGGCTCAGGCTCAAAATACTCCTTCGCTCGTCAGACCAAAGCCCACTCACTCTCAGTCTTTTGACTTGACACACCTAAGAAGCCCTGGTTATCAAAGAGACTCGGTCATCATCCTTGACACCCCTCATTCAGCGACCCAGACCTTTCTACCAGCTGACTACTACAATCAAGCTCCCATGGATCCAGCCGCTCTTGCTTCTTCTGAGGCTGCTGATCAAAGTGAAGTCGACAACCGTCCCAGTCTGGATGCCAAACTCAAGGCACTCGATGCTAGCATCAAATCGAAAGCCAAGAAGACGCCCACCAAGAAGCGCAAAAGTGCTTCCAAGGAAGACGGCATTTACAAGCCTCCAGCAGACGAGGAAGAAGACGAATTAGAGTTCATCAAAGAGAAACCAAAGAAGAAGCGTAAGTCCACCGGCAAGAAGGCAGCCAATGTTGAGTCCGCGAACGATCAACCTGGACCTGAAATCGGCCATGGCAAGATGAACAAAACCAACACCAAGAAGCAGGACAGCAGTGAGCAGCACATTCTCGACCAGGCCATCGATCTTCCTCCCAGCCGCCCAAGCATGGACACCCTCGATCCCATCAACGAAGAAGACAGCTTTGTAGTCGCCCCCCGTGTTGACTCGACCAACTCCCTCGTCCCCTCGCAGCACGACTCTGCCATTGGCGCCGCCGATGCCGAATCCACTCATGTACGCACCGACCCTCTCAAATCAATCCTCATCAACAGGTACGAGACTGCTCGTCCTACATCCAGAGGCTCTTCCAGAGGCTCGAACAAGCGTCCCTCTTCCTCGCAACGCCGCTCTTCGCCTCCACCCGACACTGTATATACGAAGCCTACGCTCGTCACCATCGAGAAGCACGAGAAGCACCACATTATCACTGCCACTCCTGGTGTTGGCTCCGTCCCCGTCTTGCCAACTGCGCTAGAGAAGGTTACGGGTGATCAAGCTGGCGCCGGTAACAAGCAATGGGACTGGCCTGATGATGTCTTCTGATTCCGTCATCGCATCGAGCATCTGATCCCAAGCATACACGAAGCCTCAACATTGCACATATGGGTTCAAACCGTACAGAATCTATCGACAGTACATACGGCATCGTCCTAGTTTCTGAAGGTCCGATCTGGGAGGACCCCGTGCTTCTCAGAGATACGCCCTCGAGTTTGTTCCTGCTTTTTCTGATTTTCTTGCATGCACCCTGACGATTGTTTTTCTCCTTCTGCTTTCCACTTCTTGTACCTTTTGCAATCCTTGCCTCTTGTTTTTCTTCTGCTTTTTTGACGGCCTTTACGCAACGACAGTCACGATTGAATTTCCCAGTTTTGATGATCACAAGCACAAGCACAAGCATAATTACTCATCACTCGAACGAGGAAGCCACGATGGAGCGGAAAGTCGTGGCTTCATACTTTTCTTGCTCAATACTCTTTTCGAGGAAGGATCGTGGTACTCAAGCCCAGTTCCTTCCAACTTTATCATGATTTCCAAAAATGCAAAGTTTTGTTTCCTCCGATTCCGTGTGCACTCCTGGAGCCTTTCTATGGTCTTGTAGTGATATACAACATATATGTTGCCATGAAGAGAGCCATCTCTCCTATTGAATTCCGGTACTCTCTGCATGGAAACATCGCGGCGTGTCATGAACGTTGATCGAGAGAGCATGAATATGCAAGATTTTCCATTTCCAAAAAAAGCTAGCTATGCTATGACCACTACCATGATTCTTCCATGCCAACCGAATCGATCAAAGTTCCATTCTAGATGGTGGTGTCCATGCAGTCGTGACTGTGACTGTAGAGCCGCACGAAAACGGCACGGCTGCACTGCTGCTCGAACTCGACAGACTGGAACCACTCGAACTCGATAGACTAGAACTGCTGGAAGAGGACAGACTGCTCGAAACCGAGGAACTCGGACTCGACGATATCGACGAGGATGATGAGGATAATGAAGCGGTGGCCGCGCCAGCTGAACTGCTTAGTACCGAGGATGATGAAGAGGATAGGATGCTGCTGCTCGGAGAACTGAGGCTGCTCGAGACTGAGGAAGACGAGGAAGAAGAAAGTGAGCTTGACACGCTGCTGCTTGAAGAGGAAGAAATTGAGCTCGACGACGATACTGAGGCCGAAAAGGGGGCAACACTTATAGAGGACAGCGAACTGGATGAAATCGAAGAAGACGAGCTCGAAGAAACGGAGGACGACAGACTCGACGAAACTGAAGACGACGAGCTCGAAGAAATTGACGAGGAACTCGACGAGGATGAGCTTGAGCTACTGGAACTTGAAGAGCTGAAGGATGATGACGCTGCGCTCCCAAGACCCGGTGCTGGTGTTATGGTAGATGTGAAGACAGTCGAAGAGGTGCCCGCTGTGGTTGGTGCCGTAGTTGCTGCAGCGATCCTGATGGCACCAACAGAGTTCGAGCTGGAACCTGGGATAAAAGAAGCAGACGTCACATACTTGAGGTAGCAATTGCCACCTCCTACACCATTGGCTCCTCCAATATAGACCCATGCGTTGCAACTGGTGTAGACAGTCTCAGTCGAGGGAGGGGTATAGTTATCGCACAACCCGAAGCAATCCTCGAAATTGTTGGCCGCTTGGAATCCCATGAAGCCAGGAGAGACACCAGATGTGTTGTTTCCACACGAGACCTGGTATGCCTGGCCGTAAGTGTCGATCACTGTCTGTTGATCTACTGCCGGACAGGAGAAAGTCGGACTCGGCTCTGTTCGTTATCAGCTTGGAGATTATGGAAGTCTAGGTTCTGCGGAACTCACTGGCAATATATCGTGATCCAATACCTGCAATACGAGTGGATAAAAGCACTGTGGTGCTGGCGAATGATTGAGCGCCAGACTAGAGCAGGCATTGGCCTGCTCCGTTACCATAAGCAGCACCTTGGTTCTGTGGAGCAGTTGCTGGGCAGGTCGACCAGAACTCCATCTTTATAGGGAACAAGCATGGACAAGCTTTGCCGTACTCCGATATCTTCCTGTACAGGGTGACATCTCGGCCTTTGTTCGCATAGAACTGGTCTGTTCGATCGACAAGATGTCCCTTAGAGTTGCGTGACTCACATATGTAAAACCTGTGCAGTTACTGCCGCCATTGGCGTCAACTTAGGTGTCGCAGAAGTTGAAGCAGTCCGTCCAACTCCTTACGCCGCTAGCAGACGGGATAGAGCCATAACTACCGCCCCCGGACCCTCCTCCACACATGTACTCGTAGGCAACGTTTCCAGCATCGGTATAGGCATATATTTGTGTGCCAGTAGCTGTACAAGTGGCAGTAGCGACAGTAGTGATACCATCTGGCCCTACGTATGACGCGGTCTGCTGTCCTTCAACCAAGGCGACAAGGCCAAAGACCAGAAATACCGCTTCAAGCTGCATTGGCCGAGACGCAGTCGAGAGACTTGAGTGAATTATTGAATGCCAAGAGGAAGAATACTGTCGGTAGGGTGTAACGAACCTAAATTTGGGGTTGAGATTATCTGCCATGCGGAAACATGGCAACGTCTGGATGCTCAGGAAGCCTCAGGAGCCAGCAGCAATGACGTGATACCCTAAGTCAGGAGAATGATTGACATAACAGCGCTTTTATGATGCTTCCCTGGCTTGTTAGGAAGCTTGCCCAGGCAGGGGCCAGCAAGACATTACCAGCACGACTTGCAGCCGTCTCGTCGCTGACGCGTCGTCCTAGGAGGAGGGAGGCGCGATGGCGATGCCTTAAACTGCAATGTCTTTGCGCATCCACGTTCCAACAAATTTATCTGGAAGGAGAGATGATTGTAGTGAGAATGTTTCCTACAGTGTATTGTTGTTATTTACATTGAACTCGAGCAGTCCACAGGCCATAATATCGCTGTTCATAAATTGGGCGTATCGTCATGTGGAAAAAGTTGGAATAGTCTAGAGCTTTTGTTTGAGGGGACGCCGGCTTGGAGCATAATTAGTGTGCTCACTGCTCCTCAGATGATGCGTGAACACTCACTAGCCCAGGAGGTACTTTGCAGCATGATCAACGTGGTCATCGGCGAAGGTGGCCATGAAGTAGTAGCTGTGGTCGTAGTCGGGCTGCATTCTCAGGTTGACACCCTTGTCGTTGCCCGACTCTTCAGCGGCCTTGGTCAAGTTTTCGGGCAAGAGTTGGCCTTGCTTGTAGAAGTTGTCGCCAGTACCCTACAGAAATGTATCAGTATGTTGTTCCTCGTTTCAGTCATCAGATTGACACGTACAACATCGATGAGCATATCCAGGGGACCCTTCCACTTCTTGATGAGCTCGGTGGCATCGTGCTCTGCCCACTTCTCCTTCTTGTCTTCGCCGAAGTAACCGGAGAAGGCTTTCTTGCCCCAGTCACAGTTGCTGGGGTTGGCGATAGGTGCGAATGCGGAGACGGACTTGTACTTGCCGGGGTTCTTCAGGAACTGGTAATAGTCGCGTCAGCTTGTGTCAAGAGGAGGTGGAAAGAAAGGGCATACCAAGGTCAAGGCACCGTGACCACCCATGCTGTGACCAGTAATGCTGACTCTGTCCGAGTCCAACTGTTTGAAGGAAGCAAAGAGAGCTTTGGGAAGATCCTCGGTGATGTATGAGTACATGTTGTAGCCCTTGTTGTAAGGCTCCTTTGTGGCATTGAGGTAGAAGCCGGCACCTGAGCCAAAGTCGTACGAGTCATCCTCGCCAGCGATTCCCAAACCTCCTACATGGGGGGTCAGTCATGATGGTGGTGAGTGTACAGGGCGGGTAGAGACGTACTCGGGCTGGTGTCGGGGTAGACGACGGCAATGCCCTTCTGGCTGGCACGGTGCTGGAAGAAACCCTTCTCGGAGCAGTTGTCACCAGTGCAAGTCAGACCAGACAGATAGATGAGGACGGGAATCTTCTCAGCCGAGCTTTTGAGGGCTTGAGGGGGAAGGAACAAGTTGAACTTCATTTCGCAGTTGGTTGAAGCAGCCTTGTGGGCAAGCTTCAAGAGCTTGCCGCCGAATGAGGCGATGGTGGCAGTGGTTTCGACAGACATGTTTGTGTAGTAGTGACAAAGAATTGAGAGGGCAAGAGCAAGTGCAGAGACGGCATGGTCTGTATATATTATTAAGGTGGGCCGGATATGCTTGCCCACCTTGCCCCGCAGTAGCTAGGAAGTATGACGAGGCCGATAACACCACAAATCGGGAAGTCGAATCCGGGAACTGTGGCGCGGGCGGTGAGCGGCGTTGGCAGAATACCCCAGATTCCGAGACAAGTTTTCGCAGAGCGTGATCAAGGTGGTGATGAGATAAACAAGCCTCTCAACTCTCGACTTGCATGACTGCTTCCTGACCAAGACTGGCGTCATGTGTGCTGTAGCCGGTGTCAAGCGCAAGGCGGCGCCAGAAGACACGGCAGATGCTGTCAAAAGAACAAAAATCGACGACATTCACGAAACTTTAGACGGTACTTAGCATCAATCCCGTCGTCTGTCAGCAATCCTGTTCTAACGCCTCGCCCTTCAGCAGCCAGTGACCAGGACGACAACGACCAAGATCAGAACGACACGTCCTCAATCGCATCGCCTGCCGCCACATCACGTACCTCGACCCAACCCTCAACGCCCAAGTCCATCAGAGCCCAACCCAGACCTCGCCAGAACAAGTACGCCTGCGATTTCGAAGGCTGCACCAAGTCCTACTCCCGTCCTGTCCGCCTCCAAGAACACAAACGCTCTCATACAAATGATCGACCCTTTGCTTGCCCTCAACAAGGCTGCGACAAGACCTTCCTTCGTGAGAGCCACCTGAAGCACCACATTAAAGCCAAACACGATGACGTCCGGGATTATGTCTGCGACTGGCCCGACTGCGACAAAGGTTTTCATACAGCTCAGCGCTTGAAACAGCACAAGAAGACTCACGAGAATACAAAGCCCGACTTTCTCTGCACCGGATTTCCTCCTTGTAACCAGAACTTCCGCAAACAGGAAACCCTTGACAGACACATCCAACTTGTCCATTTGCACGAGAAGCCTTTCGTCTGCGACCAAATCGATCGCTTCACCGGCCTAGCATGCGATGCCCGCTTCAAGACGTCAACCCACCTGATCGCTCACAAGGACCGTGAGCACAGCGGCAATCGCTTCTGGTGTAAAATCTGCTCGCCCGAAATGGCCGACATCGACCCAGGTCTGATCCAACACGCCCTTGTCAATGCTGTTGGTTTCCCTACATATATCGAGATGCAACAGCACATCAAGACCATCCATCCACCCACCTGCTTGCAGTGTGGTCATGTCTGCGTCTCAAACCGCGACCTCAAGGCACATCTGGAGATTCAGCATGGCGATATCGAAGATCGACGCAACTACGTCTGCGAGTATCCTGATTGCGGTCGTGGCTTCACCAAGAAGGGTAACCTCGTTGTTCATCAGAGAAGTGTTCATGCGAAGCAGAAGCAGTTCATCTGTGGGGAGACAGACATTACTGGTTCGAAGCGCGTTCCCGCCTGGGACGGTCGTGGTGCTTGCGGTCGTGCTTTTAGTGCAAAGGCGAACCTCGAAGAGCACGTCCGCACCCAACACCTGCATCTTCCAGGATACATCCGTCCAGGAAAGAAAGCCAAGCAAGAGGAGGACGAATCGTTCAACGGTTTCCCACCCGAAGAACACAACACAGTGCTGGCTAGACTCACCGGAATCGGCTACGAACATGGAAGAGACATTACCTGCATCGACGAGACGTGTCCGCACCGTTTCGTCAAACCATTCGATCTAGAGGTCCATCTTGAGATTGTTCACGGATACACCAAGACTGAAGCTATCGAGGCCACGGTCGAGCGCGAAGCTCTATCTGGTGGTCAGTTCTGGCTTGGTGGAGTTCAGCCTGATTTCGAAGAGCAGCGGCTGGCGCAGCAATTGGACCTAGCCCTACATCCACAGGGCGACCTAATGAACCAATTTTGAGCCGCTCGATAGAAGCATCGAATGTTCTACGAGTTTACTCCGGGACCGCCGCATTCAAGACTCAATCTCGAAGCAATGACGCGTGCACAAAGGTGCTATGCTTTTTTTAATTGTTGGTCATATTCGCAAGCGAGAAGCCTTCTGCTTTTAAGTACCTCGACACCCATAAATTAATTGAAAGTCTATATCATATACACCAAGCAACACACCTTGTGAGAGTGTACCCCAGTACTTCCCTTTAGCAACCGAATGCAAAGAACTTCTCAATCCTTCTCACCACTCGTGGTACAAATGTTGGGTGGCTTCCAAGATGTGGCTTTTATTGGATTCTCGAAAGGAAAAGTGATCAACAAGACTATAGGCATCCCGGATCGACCTGTCATGCGTGTGCCAACGATGCACCTGATATTATCGAATGCGAAAAAAGTATCCCTCGACTACATTCGACTCATGGTCGTGAATTCAATCAGCTTACAGCTGTAGAGCGTTGGGATATAGTGACAGGGGTTCACACCTAAGACATTTCGAGGATAACCCATTCATCACTCACGCCATTCCTCAAAGACTTCTCTTGTCTCTCTCTGCCGTGCGAAATTTTCTGTTTTGCCATGTCTTTTTCATCAGTAGGTTGTAGAAGTCGGAAGGTTTGATACTCATTTCGGCCGCTTCCGTGCAGGTAAGACAGGATCAATCATCCGTGCCAGCAGCAATGCGAAAATACGTGGCAATCAGGGTCTGGATGCGGTTCACAACCTTCGCGTCGATCTACTCCGTAGGGACGCACGAACGAGAACACTGCAGGTACGCGGTTGAAATGCCAATGTACAAGCAAACAAATCGCCTATAAAGACCTTCGGAAGGTTGTTGTTGAGTGACAGCGCCCTGGCGCCGTTGGTGGCACTCCTTTCCCCTCCCCCATGCAGCATACTCCAGTGGTTGAAGGCTGAACAAAACTCAGCTGCCGGCTTGATGGCCGACGAAGAGGGCTTCGCGGGCCTCACATGAAAATGTGCTCGAGAAGGAAGCCACGACCGCCATGGCCGTGGCGCTAGTGATGGCTATGCATCGAGGCTATTGGCATGGACCGTCTGTCAAGCTTTTAGATTGTTCATGACCCAAACTCATTGACAGCCTGTGGAGGGCGCCTGGCGCCATCATATACAACTCGACTGGCTCCTTTCGATTCATCACACATTCGCTTTTACACTGTACATACGATCACTCATCGCCACGTCTACAACCCACACTCGTTTCATCTTGGAAATACATCTAGCCCAGCCGTTTCGGACAGCACCCGCCAAACTTGCGACACCGATTGTTACAGAATTCGTCATATCTTGATCGAATCTATTTGTTTCTTTTTGAGGTTGCAAAGAGGAACCAAGCAAGCCTTAATTTCAGGGCTTCAAGTTGAACATGAGAGGACGTCGTTGAAAGGAAAGAAAGGAAGAACCATCGAACAACAGACTTTCACATCGCGTCGTTCAGATCAGCTTGCAGCTGCCGGGATGAACAGATGGGGTGCTTCACCCAAGTGCCGAAACGACTTAACGGTCGGGTTTGATTCTGACGCTGCTGCATCAACGTCCTCGAACGCCTTCTTCTTGGTCGATCAGACCTCGTACTCACCTTCGAGACGGACTGCGTGGTGGAACCGCGCGAAGAAGTCAGATGGCGTTTCGCGATTAGCATCCACACTCGTCTGTCTACTCATTCTTTTGGGGCTCTGCAGCCCATGTGTCGATGCCGCAGCCACGTTAGACTATGGTGATGAGCAAGCAACGCAAGCCCTAACAAACACCGAAAGTGTTCTTCTCTTCGACCCAAGCACTCCACCGGAGCCTTTCCTGCAGCACTTTCTCAAACGAGCAGCGGCACCGACGTCTTCTTCTGCTTCTCCCGTCTCTACCACCACCTCAAACGCGCTTCCCAGAGCCTTCGATGCCGGCTATGGGAACAACTTTACGACTTCTTCTTGTCCTGCTTTCTTCAAGGATTTCTTGTCAGATGATACTTTTAATGAATGTGTTCCGCTATCTCTTCTCTTACAGGTAAGTCTCGATCATTCTGAGTATCTGTATAAATTATGAAACTGATGTATGTTTGACCACACAGACATCTACTTCTTTCTTTACCGTTCAACGCTCGCCTGTCAAACTGGCGCAGACACTTGGTGCTTCATGCGGTGTCAATTTTGACACCTGTAGCACCCTAATGGCGTCGCTGGCTCGACAAATCCAATCCCCAAATAACTGTGCAGCCGATCTGCAAAACCAGAACCCTATGGTTGTGCAAGCCTATACTGGATTTGTAGCTTACCAATCACTCTATCACGCCGGATGTCTACTGAACGATGACACGGGCAGCTACTGTGAGTGTCCTACCTGCATTGCCATCATCAGCACATACTAATGGACCATCATAGGCTTCTCAGACGCAGTCACGAATGCAACTTCGCCCACCGACAGTTATGTCTACTATCTACCTCTAGGCGTCTCTTTGCCTGGAACCACCTCACCCAGTTGCTCGAGCTGCTTACAAAACACCATGTCTGTCTTTGCAAGCGCGGCTACAAATCGCTCGCAGCCAATCTCTAAGCTCTACACCACTGCAGCAGCCATGATCGACTTGACTTGTGGCGGACAGTTTGTCAATTCCAGTGGTCCCACTGTCCCCTCGACCGGTGCTGCTTCGCTGGTCAGCAAAGGGTTAGGAGGGCTGGGAAGCATTGCTCTGCTTCTGGCTCTTGTCACTGTGTTGATATAAACAACGCCGTTGATGCCCTTTCGATTCTTGTTTATACTATTTGATTGTCTTCTTTTTGGCCATGCTAGCGAAATCTTATTGGGAAGCGAATGGGGTTGAGAATGCTCGAATGATCATCTATTGTACATAGCCACTTCTCATATACAAGAGCGTGTCACGCAGACAGTTATAGAAATGCACAGTGCCTTCAGAAGATAGAAAGCATCCATCGAGAGTTACTGATCTTGTCTTCTCTTCTTGGCCTTTGCTACAATTCAGAGAGAACTGTGCATTTTGACGGCTTCAACTCCGCCTAGTCATTGACATGAGAACCGGTGGCAGTGGAACCTTCTCTAGTCCTCTCACTCTTCCTCATATGAATCAAAGCATCATACCTCACCACAATCACCTCAGCATCTCTGATCTTCCCATTCCAACAACCACCCATGATATCCCCACCAACGAGGTGTTTCACACTTGGATATTCCCTCTTCGTAAACAAGTCCTCCACCTTTTTATCATACTCATTCCATTCCTGCAGAGAGAGGAATGGTCCAGGAGATTTATACGGCCAATGCCCAGTCATGATAACATAAAATACTGAGCCTAGAGCAAAGATATCGGTGTCTTTGGTAGACGACCAATCACAGTTGGGGTCGAAGAAACCGGGGTCTGGTAAGTTTTCTCCATCGATGATTTTGTCGCCTATCTTGCAATAAGAGCCCCCAAAGTCGCACAAGAGCAGATCCGGGTCATTGCTGTCGTTAGACGCGTGAAGCAGGAAGTTTTCGGGACGTAAGTCGGAGTGTATGACACTTTTGGTGTGGATGTAGGTGATGGCTTCGGCGGCTTGGAGGCACCATTTCAGTCGAAGAGGTCCGTTGATGGTGTCGTTCTGATTGTCTAGGTATCATTGGAGGTCGCCACGGTTTGCTTCCGCAAACAACAGTCCTACAGTAGGGTCCTGTGAAGAGCCTAGAAAGCTGTTTTTGATGGCGTTAAGCGCTGATGGAGTGAACTTGTAATCGATATACTCTTACTTCACAATCCGAGGGTGATGGCCTAGAATTTCGAGGATTTGTTTCTCGACCGAGACGTGGTCGACCTTGTCGTGTCCAGGAGGATCAGGACATTTGATGACGATGCCGGGTTTGTATCTCTTGACAATTGCCGTTGAGCCCTGATTGATGTGGTCCATGGCAGTCCCTTATGGGTAGAGTAGAGACAGGAGGAAGCGCATGCATGATAGGAAGCAGATGGCAGAGGCGGTGTGACATGAAGGCACGTGCCTGATAGATCGTTCCTGAGTGTGTAGTCAGCAGCACGATGATGGAAGTCAGGGCGCTTAATCGAGACCTGAGAGCAACAAGAAAGGCGCTGAGGCCATATTGGCGACAGGGTCATCCAAATCAGCACTTAAGATTTGCAGCTTTCTAGTGAGTATTGTTCCACGACCACAACGACGACAATGAGCTGAGATAATTGAAATGTTTATGATTGTGCCAAACGTACTGTGTGTTCCAACAGACGTTCTTGGCAGATGCTGGTAAGCCTTTGTCTATAAAAGCCACAAAATGCTGCAAGTCTCTCCATCTCGTATCCACGCAGCCCAATGCATACCCTCGAGCCTAGAGCACCGAAACCTACTTGTGGGAGGTGGGGGCCTCGCCAGTTATTTTTTCCACGTACTCTTTCGCGATGTCACCGAGAGCAACCATGCAGACGGTTTGCCAGACGCCCAGACCGATACGGGGAGTGACACCACGGTAGAGACCCTTCATACCGTTCTGCGAGTAGATGTACTTGAAAGCCTTGCTGACAGTCATGTTCTTGGGACGGTTGGGGTCCTCCTTCTTGCTCTGCATCTCGACACGGACGACCTCGATAGGCTGGTTCCAGGCGGAGAGACCACCACCAAGGGCGGAAGCGAGGATCTTCTCGGGAGCACCAAGCTTCTCGCCGTGCTCCTTGCCGGTGGCCTTGCGGATACCGGACTCGGCGACACGGGACAGACCGAAGCGGGAGCCCCAGTTGGTGACCTGGCGGACGGCGACGGCGTTGACGCCCTTGTTGATACCGCGGATACCCTCGGCACGGTAAATGTTCATAAAAGTCTCCATGGTGCCTGGGGGCTTGATGCCAGCCGCCGCCACCTTGTGCTTGGTGATCTCAACCGTCTTCATGCAGGTGCAGAAACCCATGGTAGCGTAGGCCTGGGCGAGACCACCAACCATACCACCGGTGATGCCAGAAACGAAGTTGTTGGCGCCGGCGTTGCGGGCGTAGAACTCGGCCTCGGATGCGACGAAGAGGAGGACGGCGCCCTTGGTGGAAGCTTCGATCCAAGCCCAGGGGATGAGACCTTGGTAGACTGTGCGCGGGTTCTGTCAGCTGCTGTCGCTTACGGCTCGGGGGAATGCAGACTCACAGCCAAAGACACCACCACGGCCCCAGATGCGGCTGATGGCTCCTGCCATGCCGTCGGCACGGTTAGCGGCCATGGTCGTCTTTACGACTTCCAGGGGCTGGCCCAAGGTCGTGACCTCGAAGAGGTTCAGGCCAGCGCCCACTGCAGAGACGGGTTAGCGCACTGCCAGCAGAAGCAGGTGTAGAGACAGAAGAACGTACGCAGCAGGTTGCTGAACTTAACAGGCTTCTTCTCGAGCTTGGGAGGAGCGGCAACGCCAACTTGGGCGGCAGCGGTGGTAGTGGTGCTCATGCTTCTAAAGATGGCAGCGGGAGACAAGGCCGGACCGAGGCAGGAGTGTGCTTCTTCGCTACAGTTTTAAAGAAGTCGACGGCTAAAGGTCGAGGTGAAGGCGGGCGTAATCGGAGAGTTTTGGGGGGACGAGAGGGAGGGGAACAAGCGACGGCGCTCAGGGACTGGAAACAAGTGTCAATTTAAATATGGGGAAAGCTTGCTTGCTGGCTCAGTGGTTGGGAGCCCCGGCGCGTGCACCACATTCAAAGATTATGGCCCACAACCACTGTGCATGAGTTGGGAAACTGACCTGTAGAGCTCAAGGTGCTTCTGCTGAGTGAGGATAGAGAGAGAGGACTTTCAAAAGCAGCAGAGCCGTCCTTGCGACACGTCTCTCACTTTATCTTTGTTTCGCTGCTTCGGACAATTAACCACCACAACCGATTGTCCGTGACTACCCGCTTCACTCACTTCGGCATCCTCACCGCTTATCTCCAATTCATCTCTTCGATGGCTCATCTCATGCAGAGTCGTCCCATTTCTGTACTCACTGAATTCCACACCCTCAAGTTTCATGTCTTTTGGCAGATCACATATGGAAAGCTGGCCATTGCTATACAGCTCGGCCTTGCTGACCATCCCCTAATTGTCGGCCCGCTGACTCGTGCAAGCAGAGCTCCCTTCCCGATAACGTTGTTGAGATAAACAAAATTCAATACCACACAACCTCGTTCAACCATGCAAGCAACCGATACCCTACATATTCACTATACCTCTACGGCTCACTTGCATCTCATAAACCTTGCTATCGACTTTCGGATCATTCTCACCACCGCTCAAAATAGTACGAGCCGACCTGATATACATTCAATTGTCCGAACCCGGTCCCGAAATGTCCGTGCTATACAACTCGTTGAGCACATCATGCGCCTACCTGTCACTCTCGCTCAATCATGTCATACAGGGACCCATCAGCACTTGGTGTCACCAACAGAGTCTTCGGCATCAGTGGTACGAAAATAATCAAGGCGTTTTATATGATATCAACCCTAATTGCTCCATCACAAAAGTCATAGTAGAATACATGCTAGACACAAGTCTAGCTCCGATGTTTCGATCGGTTATAAATCTAGAGCTTGGCTCCAACAAGCTTGGCCCAGGCGTCGGTCGAGAAGGACTTGGGGCGCTCGATGGGGGCACCGACGGCACGGTCAATGATGAGCTGGGGAAGGACACCGAGAGCACGCGAAACACCGAACAGAACAGTGTAGAAGTTCTGCTCAGTGAGACCGTAGTATTGGAGGAGGACACCGGAGTGCTAGAAAGCGGCATGTCAGCTGGCTGTGCTTGCGATTTCAAATCTGGAGGTAGACTTACGGCGTCAACGTTAGGGTAGGGGTTCTTGGTCTTGCCGTGCTCGGTAAGAACGCCAGGGGCGATCTTGTAAACCTGCGAGACAAGCTTGAACATGGGGTCCTCGGGGAGCTTGCGCTGGGCAAACTCGCGCTGAGAGACGTAACGGGGGTCAGTCTTTCTCAGGACGGCGTGGCCGTAACCGGGAACAACACGGCCCTGCTTAAGAGTGGACCAGAGGTAGTTCTTGATGCTCTCGTCGCTGAGGTCGTTGCCAACCTCGGCCTTCATCTCGGTGAGCCACTTGAGAACCTCCTGGTTGGCAAGACCGTGCAGGGGACCGGCAAGACCGTTGAGACCAGCGGCGAGCGAGAGGAAAGGAGAGGAGAGGGCGGAGCCGACCAAGTGGGTGGTGTGGGCGGAAACGTTACCGCCCTCGTGGTCGGTGTGGATGGTGAGGTAGAGTCTCATCAGCTCAACAAAGTCCTGGTTCTCGGCGAAACCGAGCTGGTTGGCCAAGTTCCATGAGTAATCCTTGTCCTTCTGGGTGGCGGGGACCTTGCCATCCTTGAAGACGTTGCGGTAGATGCGAGCGGCAATGTTGGGAAGCATGGCAATGAGGTTCATCGAGTCCTCGAAAGTGTGCTCCCAGTACTCGGCCTTCTTCATGCCCTTGGCGTAGGCCTTGGCGAAGGCAGACTCGTGCTCGAGAGCAGTGACGGCCAGAGAGAATTGAGCCATGGGGTGGAGAGTGTTGGGGCAGCGGTCAATGAGCTCCTCGACGAACTTGGGGAGGTCGGAGCGGGCAGCCCACTCGGCGGAGAGGTCGCGAACCTGCTGCTCGGAGGGAACCTCACCAGTGAGGAGGAGCCAGAAGAGACCCTCGGGAAGGGGCTCGGTACCACCGGGGGCCTTGGGGAGAAGCTCCTGGCACTCAGGGATCTATACTGTCTTAGCTGCGGCTCAGTGATAAGCCAATTGGACTTCTTACGGTCTTGCCACGGAAACGAATACCCTCCTCAGAGTCGAGGACGGAACCCTGTGTATATTGTTAGCGGCCGAAACAATTTTTCTCCTGCGAATTGAAGATATCGTACCTCCCAGACAAGGGACTTGATACCACGGGCACCACCGTAGACCTGGTCGAGGGTGACCTCACCAACAACGGTGTTACCGTGCTCCCTGGAGCAGTAGGTTAGCGTCTGATGTCGTGGTTTGTCGATGTTGGGACGAGTGATATAACATACTTGCGGAGCTTCTTGATCTTCTCGATCTCGCCAGGGATCTTGGCAGCGAAGGTCTCCTTGAGCGACTAGACGGGCGAGTCAGTATGGCGAGCGGGATGCGGCGGCAGATAGGTGGAGTGGACTCGGCGTACAGTGCTCTTGGAAGAGTAGGCGCGGAGGGCCTGTCTCATGGTGGAGGGAGCGGCCATGGAGGCGCGCAGGGCAGAGGTACCAACTCTCATGGAAGCCATTATGACGGATGTTGATTGATAAGGGAGAGATGATAGAGAGACGGAGAGAAAAGAAAGATGGAGGACGAGCTCCCGAGCTCCCGAGCTGCACCGGGTGTGCCAAGCCCAACGTGCGGCCTACACCATTCTGTTGTAATTGCGGCTTGCAGCCACCCAGAGTCCCACTACTGTCCCAGACGTGACCTCCGGCCTAAACTTGGGGCTTTTCTCGGGGCACCTCAGCTCTCGACGAGGGGTTGAGACGGGTGATCTCATCTATCTTGTGCTCCTCTGACGCTATGCTGGTGTCTTGTACTGTTCTACGTATACATGTCAATCGCCAGTGGATCCTATCTGATCAGGTTGATACACCGATCAGGTCTGACCAAGTAATTTGACCTCGGCTTCGGCCTGTGTGATCCATTTGTCCAGTCCAGCTATTCTCCGTTGTTTCTGCGAACGAGCTTTCGAATCGTGTCGATTCGAGTCCGACAGCGCATGGGCCCGCCGTGGTCGAGTCGGGACGGTTGCCCTCCACCTCGGCCCGTGGCAAGTGCGACGATGCCGAATCTTTTCCTTTCGCCGTCCACGCGCTGCTCCTGCTTTCACTGACACAACCACCTCTTCACCACCGTAACAATCAACATCCGACGCGTTTCCACCATCTCGCTTCACTTTCATCGTGTCGCTGCGGCTCTTACTGTGCTCTTGTGACCGGTCGCTCTGTCTGCGTAAGAGAGCTGACCCGATAGCTGTAGACACGTCGACGTCAAAAACTTCGTCTCAGTTGAATAGCACTCGCTTGTCAGCGTGATTTTCACTTTCACTTGGAAGACATAGGCAAAAGAAAAGGCTCCGGTTGTAGCATACACGCTTGATCCTTTCTTCTTCTACTCCGACTACTGCGTTTGCTTTTCTTTTCTCTGGCGCCGCAGTCATCAGTCATCTGTCTTCAGTCATCTGGTAGCTCTCAGTAGTCCTCGCTCCTGTTCACGCGTAGCGCATTTTCGGACCCTACTTCCTACAATTTGAATACAGGTACTGTATTAGCACAGTAGACATGGCAAGCATGGAGCAGTTAGACGCATTGCTGCTGTCTTTGCAGGCTCTCAAGCCTCCAGGTGCAACCAAAGGAAAAATCACTGCCATCACCAAGCTCTGCGGTGACAACGTTCAGGTAATTCATTATTCACGCAGCTTCATCGGATCATCACCTAACTCAAATCTCGCAGTCTGAATCGTCAATTACGCAGAAGCTTTATAGGCATCTCAAGAGAACGCCAGGAACCCACAAGCTCGGAGTTCTTTATGTTGTAGACTCAGTGACCCGTCAATGGATTGAGAAGGCTCGCCAATCATCACAGGATCTGTCTGGCAGTGCAGCACCTGAGGGCACCTTTGCTTCGGGTGTACACAGAGTCACTGAACTTTTGCCCTCGTTGATCGATGACACTATCCAGAATGCTCCTTCTGACCACAAACCGAAGGTAGAGAGTTTGGTACAGATTTGGGAACGTGGCAACACTTTCCCTGCCGCTACGCTCGCAGAGATCAAGAAGAAGCTGGCTGAACCTGTGGCCCAATGTAAGTTTTGCAGACGTGCAATCCCCCGGGTAGCTTTTTCTGACTGCCAAACCAGACGTTCCCTCGACGACTCCTCCTGGCAGCCCTCCGCTCAGCATGCTCGTTTCCCTGGGACTTCGACAGGCACCACCGGCCTTGAGCGCTCCTCAAGCAGCCCCTCCAGCCCAAGCACAGCCTGATGCCTCGAGTATCCTTGCTGCTCTCTCTCGCCTCCAGCCAATGCCAGCTCCCGCGCCAGCTCCTCCTGTCGTACCTGTGCAAGCTGCTCCACCCGCTCCGCCTGCAGATCTCGCTGCCATCATGGCTGGTGCCACTCGAGGCTATCAAGGTCAACCACCGCAAGCACCGCCCGTGTCCTATGGCTATCCTGCCCCACCACTTCAGCAGTCCTACGGCCAGCTCTATCAGCCACCTACACCCGTAGCAGCAGTGCCTCCTGCATACCCACCACAATATCATACTCCTGCTCCCTATCAACAAGCACCACCTCAGCCTCCCGCACCTGCCGCTCCTTCGCCCGCCGGTTCATTCTTGCCTGCACACATTCTGAGCAACCCGCAGATCCTGCCCAATGTGCTCCAGTTGATTCAAGGTTTGTCTCAAGAAGGAATCCCACAAGAGCAATGGGGAGCTGTTCTTAGCGCCCTATACCCACCCCCAGAACAAGGCCCACCTGCACAAGACGCATACCTTTCTCGCTCAGAGGACCATGTACATTACAGAGACAGATCCAGGGATCGTGGTGGCCGCAACCGAAGTCGCTCACCAGAACCAACTCGCAACACCAACAACAACAACAACAACCCTGGCCGCCGTGCAAGTCCAGTCTATGGCACGTATGATGCTTCTCTTGCCCAGTCTGCTCAGGATCATGCCTCCAACTCTGATCGCCGTGGAGGCAGAGGCCGTGGCCGCGGTGGTCGCAACGACTATCGCCAGCGCACCCCTCCTTCTGCCCGTACACCCCAAGCAGACCAAGGTCTTGCCCCTCAGAACATCAACCCCAAATGGACAGACATGGACAGCACTATTCCTCCTGGCCACATCAAGGTTCTCAGCCGAACACTCTTTGTCGGTGGCGCCAACGGCAACGAAGCCGAACTGCGCGCTATCTTCGGCCGCTTTGGACCCGTCCAGACCTGCATTGCAAACGAAGATAAACGTCACGCCTTCGTCAAGATGTGCAACCGTCAAGATGCCGTCAGCGCAAAGACCGCCATGGAAACAACCAGGGACCCTGACATCCTAGCCAAAGCCCGCCAAACCAAGTGGGGGGTCGGATTCGGCCCTCGCGAATGCTGCGATTACAGCAATGGCGTCAGTGTCATACCCATCGATACACTCACCGAAGCCGACCACAAATGGATGCTAACTGCCGAATACGGTGGCACCGGCGGCCGTCCCATCGAAAGCGGTCTCGTTGTCGAAGAACCCGATATCGAAATCGGCGCCGGTGTTTCCTCCAAGGCTATGAGTCGTCGAGTTGGTCCGGATGGCGGCAGCAACCGTGGCGGCGGTGGTCGTCGTGGCGGAAGAGGCGGTGGCGGCGGCGGCGGCAGGTTCAACCAGCCCGAATCTCACCACGTCTCTCGTCCTGAGCCCGTTACTATCGCTCCTCCTCCCCCAGTACCTGGCTTTGGCTTTATGGTGCCTGGTATGCCTCAGTTCCGTTAGTAACGGACTGATTGAAGCGAGATTCGGATTGATATAGTAGAGCAAACATCATCTCGATTGAAAGCAAGCATTCATTTTTGGCATGCCACAGAGGTGGATTCGAAGGCTCAACAACAGCATTGTACAAAGAAGCATTCATTACAGATCAAAAAAAGCATCGATTAGCATAATTTTCAAAACCAAGCAAAGTTTTACAAATCTACGGCGTGTCCTTGCCATTGATCTCCTCGAGTAACAGCTCTTATACTAAAAAGGACTACATCCTGTAGATATCTCAAGACATTTTCAACCTGCGCCAACATCACAACCACAAGTGTCAGCAGAGCAATAAAGTCCCATCGAGAAAACATGTCGGCTGGAAGAACAAGGGATACCAGAAAAGATATTCTCATTATTGACATGGGAAAAGAAAGGGGTATCTGCGCTAATCTCATGCTTTGTTTCTTCTTGGCTTTGGACACATCTGTCTGCTATCCCTTTCCCATTGCTTCCAATAAGAAGCCACCCTGCCATATCGCATTTATATTTCCACGCTGTGCATCCCTTTGCTCATCCATCATACAGTCAAGCAGTACAAGAAGAACATAGAATTTCCATCATTAGTCGTGTGTACCCTTTCTTCAGAAAGCGAGGAAACAAGGAAAAAGAAAGAAGAAGAAAGAATATCAAGAAACCAAAAAAACCAAAAAAAAAAACCGAGAAACCGAAATCTTACTAATCGTCACAAGGAAGGATAGAGGCGCATCTGTCCCTTTTGCGCGCCCACCATTCGAATTTCAGTTGGTAATGTCCAAACATTGACGCCCTCCCGTTGCTGCTTTTTTTGTAGTCGTAATACGCCTGGATCCATGCGTAGGGGAATAAAGATAGATGAACGGGTGTAATCAAGAACAAGAAGAGAATAATAAGTAACCGAAGAGTGGCCTGTGGTGCCATAAATAGAGAAGAAGGTCGATCAAGACGACGTAAAGACCGCTAAGTCTCAAAGACAGTAGGAATCACATGCTCAACAGAGCCTTTGCGGCTACTGGTGGCGCCCTCGAGAGCATCTCCATTGACGCTACCGACGGAGCTGTTCTGAAGGCTACGCTGGTCGGCGGTCAATGGAGGGGGCGGAGGTGTAGTGTTCTGCGAAATTGGGTGGCTACCAAAGACAGCCGGATGGGTGAGGAGGCCCTGATCGTATGGTCTTTGCATGCGCTTCTCGATGGCGGCGACTTGCTTGCCACATCCCGTTCGCTTCGCTTTGACGAGCTCTGGTTGAAGAATGTCGATGAAATGGTCAAAGTCCTGCTGGCTGAGGAGATCCAAGAGCTTTTGAATCACGTAATTTCCATAGTTGTCTCTGATCAGACCGAGCAGCATGCTCTCGCCTTCACGGTTGTTGTTGCGCACAATCACAGCAATGACATCGTGCTTCCAGGATTCCTCAGAGTGTGTGAGACACTTCTCTACAACATTGCTGGCGAACTTGTGCTTGCTGTAGCCTTCGAGACCCTTGAGCACAAGTTCAAGAACTCTCTGCCGATCGGGCAAGAATCCGTATTCGACGACATGTTGTGCCACGTAGTTGCCGAACGAGTCACCAATCAAGGTGGACATGCAGTCGTGCAACTCGGCGAGAATCGCCTTTCGTGTCATATCCTCGCAGTTTTCGAGGCATCGCTGGATGACTCGGCATCCATATGTATGGACACTCAGATGCTGAATTTGGCCAGTAAAGGCCTGGAAGATAAACGAAATGTCCTCAGCGTGGCAACGTTCGATAGCCTTCTGAATGACGTGGTTTCCGTTCTGGTCTTTGACGCATCTCAACACATCTTTCTCCAGTTCGCGAACGAGTGACGCTTGCTGATCGTTGAGTATATGCTCCAGGGCCTAAGTTCAGTTAGTGGGGGAGAAATAAAAGCGAGTTATGGAACTAACCTTTTGCACAACACGACAACCATACATCTGAAGTGACAAGTCCAGGACGCGTCCCTTCATCTTGTTAGCCAAAATCTTCTTCTGATTCTGGTCGCCATGTTCGAAGAACTTCTGAATGACATAGTTTCCGAAAACATCAGTCATCAGTTGTATGGCGTTTGGCTGTATCTCTCTGAAGAGACGCTCTTTCTCGTCGCTGTTGGCTGTCTCCAGCTTCTGCTGTATGAATCGTGATCCATGCTGGTCTCCACTGAATTCCACTACATGGTCGAAAATGTCCTGTAGGATGTCAGTGAGAGGCTGCTATGAGCGTCATACGTTTCTAATTACCTTGAGCTCGTAACGCCTGGTCTTGTGATTTTGCTTGAAATCTTCCAGAAGAGCACTGCGCAGACTGTGGCCAGTTTCCAGCTCCCTGGGAGTTCTCGACGAGAGCATGGATGGCGCGCCACTCATTGACATCTGGGAATGCATGGGATACACAGCAGGGATATTGTGGATGGCAGAACCATTAGGAAGATGGTAGGAGTAGTAGCCTCCTGGGACAGGGGAGTATGGCAGGTTCAGCAGGTAGCGAGGGTCCAAATCCTGGGCTGATGGTTGTTGGAACCTCTGGTTGACGAAGTTGGGAGTATTGGAATTTGCGTTTCTTGGATTATACACGTTACTGTTCATGAGCGAGCGTTCGGGGTACTGTGGCATGCGGTAAGCAGAATGATCTACTGACGCTTGGAGTCCGTTAGAGTAAGCATCAGAGGCGGAAGTAGGATGCACGCGAGGAATCTGCTCGACATCGTCGTATTGATCGGCTGTGGAGTTACGAGGCTCGTTCCCAGCGGGTCCTGGCTGGTGGCCGAACGTGGGCATCGAGAAAGGAGGCCTCGAAAGAGCGAAGGTGTGAGAGTCGTCTTGCAGGCTCATCTGCGAAAACTGACTCAGATGAGGCGGCTGAGCATCGGCGGCGCCAAAGCTACCGTTAGGCCTAGTAGTAGAAGAGAGGCTGTTGACGCGGAAAGAGCTTGTGGAAGCTTGAGAGGAAGAGAACTGATCAGTCTTGGTGGAGTTGGGCCAAGCGGGTTGGATGTCGCTGTGTCGCGAAGGCGGTAGGCTGTGGTTGCGCGATGGCGGAGCACTAGGAAGTCCGTGAAAGTAGCCAGTAGCCGAGGGGCGTCTTCTTTCATCCACAGGAGATTGGGTAATGCCGCCACCATCCATCCATTCACCATAGGCCGAATCAGTGGGTCTGGAAGCAGCGGGCTTGTTTGCTCGGTCGAACTTTGTGTATACCGAAGGAGCATCAGCTGAGTAGGACAAAGGCGAGTCGAATGTGCCGCTGAGCTGCGTCTTTGGCGCCATAGAAGTCGTCGCGCCGATGCCGCTGGTTGCGGGTCTGGAAGAAGAAGAGAAGGACATGGAGCCACGAGCGGCGCCGGCGTAAGCTTGAGGCAGACCTGAGTTGCTGTTGCTGCGATGCTGAGGGAATGTGATGTCGTTGGACTTGGGCAGCGGCCCTCCGAGGCGAGTCGCATCGTCGCGCTTCGCGAAAGAGGCAGAGCGGAGCGTGTTGTATTCGTCGCTGAAAGAAGAATCGATGAGCTGGCTAGAGCCGCTTCTGCCTTGGATTGTGTCCTTTCCACTAAGGTTTCCATTGTGTGTGCCAAAGCTGAGGCTATTTCTGGGGCCAGGGGTGGGAAGGGCGGTCGAGGATGACGAGTTGAAGCTGGTGCTCCAGATGTTGGATGCACCTTGCCATTTGTTCAGATTGTTGGACGAGGCTGAGGTGGTAGCCGTGTTGCGACCTTCGCTCGTGGGGGGCCTGAATGGTTGCGAAAAGCCAGACATGGTCAGGGGACGTGGTTGCGAGGAGAAGGACGAAGACATTATAGACCAGTGTACAGATGATTTGGCGAGGAAGGGAAGGGATAGTGACTATGTAAGACTAGTCACAGGTGTCAGCAAAGTGCAACACACAACCCACGTGGGCAGCAGACGAGGCAGCCTACTCGGACAAAAGACCTATGGCGCTGGAAGGATACGACACAAGATCATGTACACTCGGGGATAGCTGGGCGGGCTCGGGCGGTGGTGATGGTCGAGAGTCGGTCTGGAAGCAGGAGGCAGTTATGTAACAGCGAGCGTCTGCAAGGCGGCCGAGCAGCCAAGTATGTGCAATTTCAGAAGGAGCTGCGCGGCACTGGGTCGGCGAGGAAGGCAGTCTGGACGAGCATCTGCCAAAGCACACAGTCCGCGTCGTGGGCCGATTTCACTGGTTGTGGTCAAAGGCAAGGGCGTCAAGCTTGAGGAATGAGGCAGTTCGAGCGGCCAGGGACAAGGAGCGAGGGGATGGTAGCTGAGTGCTTTGCAGGCTTCAGCCGGCCGACACAGAGGGGAAAGAGCGTGCTTGGACTGCTTGGGCTGCGTGGGACAGGACTCTTCTTTTTATCAGGACTGCTAACAACACAGCCAACTTGTCACTGCCCAAGAGCACTTGCGATTAATTACTAGTTACCCTATGGCTTTCCACGTCCCGGTTGTTGGTACGGCTGCGGGCCGCTGGCCAAGCCTCTCGATAGCGAGGGTCCGATCAACATCATGCTCAGAGTTCAAACCATCCTGCACGTGATTTGGCCCACTAGATAGGTACCTACATCCAAACACCTTCTCCTGCGAATGACTGTCTGAAGCCTTCTCTTCTCCCCTGCCGTCTTCTGTGATCGCATCGCCCCTCGACACGTCGTGGTCAAGGACAAGAGCGTGGTGGTTTGCGTATCGCAGATCACATTGCCCAGCGATTAGCATACCACTTTTTGGCCTTGCTACCACCCGTCTCCTCCTTGTGCAGCGATCCAGACAAAGGCCACCCTGCGTGCTGCCTGCATGCGCCTGCCAGTGTCGGCCAATTACCACGCTCTTTTCACCTCCGTTACGAGACAAGCAAACGTGCCATCCCAAAATGTGCCTCTAATCCCTTTAAATAAAAGCTGGAAGCCACTGTTACAAATGTGGTTCCCTGCAGGTAGCGAGCCTATCCGCCACAACACTCCCGTAGCCGGTTTCGATCTCGGTCATCTTGATGCAGAGACGTCTTCTTTGCGTCTTCTGCCATCAACTTCCCGAGAAGACCAGCGACTCTATGTCGCATCAAGTAGATGATCCATCTTGACAGCAGTGCGTTAGTGTCAAGGATCGACGGCATGAGCCTTCATCCTGCTCACCGATCACCTACCCAATCCGTGTGTGTAACCCTGGCGTTCTGGCATCTCAAGTACAACAAACCAAGCATGGACACGAGCGGTGACAAATATGACACTACTCGAGTACGTACATCAGGAAGAGCCCTTGGACCTTCTATAGACTGGACAAGATTGTGTGATACATGACTTGAGCCACTCATTTCACGAGCTACAAAGAGGTTGAGGGATTTCAAGTGTAACACATTTTGTTCAAGACACTGTCGTGTGATAGGCCGGTACAGTCACTGCGATCATCAATCGGCACGAACACTTCAAGTACTCATGTTCTGCTAGTTCCATGTTTCCTCGAGGTACGATTGCGGCGTCATCTGTGAGTTGCTGATCAGATCCGAGTGCGTGAATGAGAGGGAAGCCTCAATGCACCACACATGGAGCTGCAGCATGGTGCGGCCAGGGGTGCATGGTAGAAAACCGCACAGCAAATGCTTTGCTTGTTGTGAGCACATGTTTTCGACACTCCTGTTCCATGTAAACAACATCTCCTATTTTGAGACCGTTCTTGGAGATGGTAGACAGCCCCTTCTTTCCGTTCATTGATTTTTCTCGCTCTAATTATTGTCGTTCAAGTTACCGTTCGGGCTTCGCTTTTCAAACAGACAAAGTTGTCGGGGCAATGTGTGCGAAATTGGACGGGAGAGGTTATCATGGCTGTGCAAGATTCTCAGTGTTGCGGATTGAACGGCCGACGGAAAGCTCAAAAGGCAACCGAGGGCTAGGACCATTTGATTCAGAGCCATGTTATCAGATGTCCATCAGACTGTCCGACATCAGATAGGGCAACGAGGCTTGCAAGGCCAACCACGAAGGTGAGGTCACGTCGGTGCACAAAAACAAGCAGGTCAGACAGGCACGACGCATTTCTCTGCCCCTGTCGTGGCTTTGTCGAGGAATCCAGCGTGTGCACGTATCGAGATGGAAGCCTTGTTGTGTGGTGATTATGCACTCTACTCATAAATTGATGCCGGAAGTGCGCATGTCGGCTAGAGGCTTGGGAGAGTTGGTTCCTGATGATCTTGGTGATCTCGAGCAATCTAAATCCGGTTTGGCTTCTCCCACCCACCCAGACTTGTGGACCTTGAGAGAAAAGGCCTCTTGAGTGTTCATCACTCCGGGTGGACGGATTGGTCTTGCAGAGATACAGTTTTGGACAGGCAGTTGTACCTATTGGAGTCTGGTCCCCATGATAATCAGAGAAGCGGCTTCACGGTCGGATTTAGAAGGTCAAGGCAGCTAGTTGGCTGTAAATGAAATGACGAGTGCTGCTTGAAAAGTGGAGTTGCAGTGCTTGACGGTTGATTGGCCGTTTGAGTTTTGCAACGGCGCTAACAGCTCGTCGCAATCTTAGGCGTCGTCGAGAGACATCAACAAAAGATGGAGCGCGCGCCCTCAGACGAGTTTGAGAGCTTTTCGATCGTCTGTTTCGACCTGTTCGCCCCTACAGCTAGTTTCGCAACCCCGGCTTCACTCTTTTAGCCGTCGTTCTGCACTCCATTCGTTCACACCCACGAGAGAAGAATTGTCGCCCACAAAATCGATTGCGTGTTCGAGGTATGCACTCCGTAGCGGCCCCCCGCGTTCCTCTCCGTTGAACTCCAACCACCCAACCATCCCTACAATCTGTCGACGCGATGCCTGTCAAAGAGTCGCGCTGTGCAGAATGCACTACCACTCGACCAGCCTCAGACATTTGATCAACACCGCACACCCACGACTGCCAATGCTGACCTTGTCCCGCCCCAGCACCTTGAAAACTTTAATTCCATCACCACAACGGCATCGCTGCGACGACTCGTACCTGGACGTTACATGACACCAAATCCTTAGGTCTCCCTGCCTTCCATTTCCAACTTCTACAACAACACACACTCGTTCTTCACCGACTCTCGTTTCCCTCGACAATCACCATGGCCGCTTTCATGACCCTCGTCGCCCGTGACAGCTACGACGAATCCTATTCTCCCACAATGGCTGCTCTTCTTATCGCCCTTGTCGTCCTTCTTATCATCGCTCTGCTCTGTGTCGTCGCCCTCTACTTCATGCGCTGGAGAAAGCGTTCGATGCGTGCCGGCTCTCTCGACTTTGATGATGAAGAGAAATCATCTTCAGCCCGCCACCACCGTGTCACTGTCCGTCCTCACGAGTCCATCATTGTCTACCAGGAGAAGCAAAGCCTCATCGACAACTCGGAAGCTCCCCCATCGGCCAATTCCGTTCCCGAGATCCGTATCCATTTCCCTGAGGAAGTTGACACCTCGGGAAAGCGCCAATCTGGCAGAGTTGTCGTCGTGCGTGTCGGTGACCACAGCATTGGTCTCGAGCCCGTATCGGAGAACCTTCCTCCCTACCAGAAGAGCGAGTCGGATCGTTTCCAGTCGCTTGATCTTGAGAGGATAGGCGGGCTCAAGGAGAAGAACGTCGAGGCTCGCTACCAATAGTCGATGGCGCACGACATCTTTTAACAACCTTCAACGACAATTAAAAGTAATGACCCGCTGGAGCTCGACCGTCCATTACTTTCTTTCTTCTTGGACACACTTCGGCCTTTTCTTTTTTTTTTCCCTCCCTCAATCTCATACATACGACCCCTGAACCGGATGTGTGCAGGTGCTTGTCCACCTCATGGCTGCCGCTCATGGTACATATTCGCTTCTCTGGCTACGAGTTACCCGCGACAGGGTGTTCGTTGCTTGCCGACACCCCTCGACGGACCTTGCGAAGCCTTTACTACGATACGTCGGATATTGTTAATGTTTCTTGTTTTTTGCTTTCTCGGAAAGCTGCCTCGACGTTGAGCAGTTACTTCATTTATGCTTCATACACTCCTTTAAGCACCCTTCCCGTTTTTCTTTTTTCTTTCGTTATCAGCATAGCGGGGCTGAATCATTCAAGGCCAAGGCGTCCTGATGGAGTCGGTTAGATGGAGTCTGCCTTTTCTTTTTTCTTTCTTGTCCATGGTTTAAGGGCTCTTGTCTTGGAGACGAAGCTAATGTGAGGTGGTCTGTATCATTACCTACACATTTCATGTATTCACAGCGCGCACTGGACCTATGGTCGAGTAGCAGACGCTTACAATGAAAAGCAGGGTTTCGACCCGCTCAAGCAACTACATGTCGACGGTGTATGGTGAATCGTTACGTGATTGTTAAGGGTCCTGAGAGATGAGTTGAATGTCAAGCTAGAGGGATGCGTTAGAAGCGTGGAGTAGTAAGATGAGACGAGTGTTTGAAGAATCGAGTAGTAAGATGAGACGAGGTCGAGTTTAACCCCCCGCATGGTCAGTGAGCACCCCTCAATTTACTTCTTGTGCTCGACAGATTTGCAGCCATCAATCGCTCCGACTCCCCTCCCATCCACCAGTACACCCATCGATGCCTAGACGGTAGCTTCGACCCAAATGTCAGCAAGCGATGGGGCCAGTATTGCGGCTCAATTGACCGGAGCAGGAAACCAGCAAGCTCATATTCCAAAGACTGAGACGTCCAAGCAGGTGCAGAACGAGCGCCGCCAGACTTTCAAGCGCCGCCATGGTTTCCTCGTTGGTTTCTTCGCCTTGATTCTGTATGCTTTCCCGTTCTCAATGACAGCTGTCGTCCCAGTCACTTACAGCGATACAGGGTATTCCACGCCTTGGGCATTTACCTTTTCCTCAGCGGCTTCCTCCTGACACGCCTCGTCTTGGACCACAAATCCGAGTGCGCCGTGCCTCCAGTCCCGCTCGCCTTGTCCTACACGCCTGGCTCTCCAGACGATGGCTGTTGGCACCCCAAGTCCTTTGACAAGGCTGTTGTCATCATTGTCGATGCCCTTCGCTACGACTTCACCGTACCCTGGGCCCCCAAGCACCCGCAACATGCCTCGCAGCACTTCCACAATGCTCTGCCCATCTTCTGGGACACCGCTGTAGCTGAACCCGAGAACGCCTTCCTTCTGCCCTTCATCGCCGACCCTCCTACCACAACCCTGCAACGTCTAAAGGGGCTGACCACCGGCACTCTCCCCACCTTCATCGATGCAGGCTCCAACTTCGCTGGGACTGCCATTGACGAGGACAATTTGGTCGCACAGCTCAAGGCTGCTGGCAAGAGAATAGTCCACCTTGGAGACGATACATGGCACTCGCTGTTCCCCGAATACTTTGATCCTGAGCTTACTCGCGCCTACGACTCCTTCAACGTCTGGGATTTGCACACGGTCGATAATGGTGTCAACGACCACATCTTCCCCCTGTTGCACTCAACCAACACTTCCTCCTGGGATGTCATCTTCGGTCACTATCTGGGTGTTGATCACGCTGGCCACCGCTATGGGCCTGATCACCCTGCAATGGCTTCGAAGCTTCACGAGATGAACGGTGTCTTCGAGAGGATGATTGCTGCACTTGACGACAAGACCTTGCTGGTTGTTATGGGCGATCATGGCATGGACGCCAAGGGTGACCATGGCGGAGAGTCGGATGACGAGGTCGAGGCCGCTCTCTGGATGTACTCGAAACAGGGCCTTTTCGGTCGTCGCGATGCATCCGCTGCAAAGCCTCCGATCACTGCAAAGGAGAGACCTGTCGCACAGATTGATCTGGTTCCCACATTGTCTTTGCTTCTCGGCATGCCTATCCCTTTCAACAATCTCGGCCAGCCCATCGAGGAGGCCTTCATCGGCAAGAACTCCAATGACTACGAGAACCTCGCTCGGGTCAGCCATCTGACTGCCGGTCAGATTCATAGGTACCAGAAGGAGTACTCTGCTGTTCGCAAACTCGACTCGGCCAGTACCCTCCCTCCCGA